>NC_137150.1:63023949-63623949 GCF_951394435.1 Stenella coeruleoalba
TGCAAAGAAAAATACAGAACTGAGACTATAAACCAGAGATAGTTACATCTTGGGCAGTAACAAAGGAGACAGGAATGTTATGCAAGGTGGGATTAGCTGGCTACAAGGTTTGAAGAATTATTCCCAGTAGTCCTGTGATCTCTAGTGTCAGTGTTAGAACTCTTCATTTATCCATGTCCCTCTGGGCACTTGTTCCTATGTACCTCCTTACTTGGAGTAGAAGCCTAAAAGAATGTTGAAGATTAAAAATATAGATGGTGATTTTGATTTAACTAAATTGATTTAATGAAAATAAACTCTGAAGACAGAGAACCATGTCTTATGTATCTTTCTATCCCTGGGATGCCTAGCAAAACACCCAGCAATTATTTTTCATAAATATATACAATGAAAGATTAATATATTGGATTATGGCCTAAAGAGCTCAAGGGTTTACCCTAGTTTTGTGTAGCTGCTTAGGCAAGGATTCTAAGATTCAAGCCCAGTTCTTCTGATTCTAAAGCTCATGTCACTAGGATGCGTGATTTAAATTATAACATCTCATGGAATTTTCAGCCTACCAATTATTAGGAAAGATGAAAAGGTATTTTTTATCTTTTAATATCTCATATTTCCAGTAACTAAATATAACTGTAAAAGATATACTTTTTCTAAGAAGTAACTTTCTAAAAAGACTGGGTTTGAAATCAGATGGACCTAACAGGCCCATCTACTAACTGTGTAACCTTGGGCAAGTTATTTAACCTTTCTGAGCCTCATTTTTCTCATCTATAAAATGATGATAATATTGACTTCTATGAAGGTCTGAAGATTAAATGAGATAAAGTGTATTAAAAGTATAAGCATAATAGGTGCCTTAACAGATATTGCCATTTTTTTTCTTCCAAAGCTTAAAGCTTTTATACGCTTAGCCTATACCAAAATCTGCCTTTATTTGAGTGGGGCTATATTTAGAATTTAGCTCCTTTGCCTAATTCTTGATTAATCCAAATTTAGTTTTTTCAATATAATTTCTTTAGAAAGATCTTTGTTTCTTGATATGCTTATTTATCAGCTATTTCAAATACTTTTCTCTATCTGCCCAGTATACTAACCTTTTCCACTATGTGTTTCCAGAATCACATTGCTGGATTACAACTTAAATTGGATTTGGTTTGTTATAGTTTTTTTTTTGGTCCCCTTTATTATTTCTCGGATATAGGAGGCATTTCTAATTCAACATCTATTTCTGTCAGCTTTTTAAAACAGCATTACAATTCAGGATTGTTATTGTTGGTTTCCTTTTTAAAAGATATTTCCTGAAATTCCATAACAATATTATATTCCTCTGTCATTTCCTGAATATATGCAAATATAATGAAATCATAAATAGATCCATAGATCCCAGCAGACCTCTTATGACAAAAGCATTAAAGGGACTTGAAAATGATATAATAAGGATTTGATCAGTTTCTCATTTTTGAGGAAAAGGAATATTACTAAACTTTGGTAAGCTTTAATTTTTCTCAGAGGGGTCAATAATACCTGGTCTGCTCACCTCACATGGCCATTATGAGGCTCAAAGGAGATTAAAATAGATGGAATTACTTTGGAAACTCAACTCCACGTATAAATGTAAGATAACGCAGTGATTATTGTTATTATTTGCCACCCTCTTGTTATATGGCCCTAAGAACGTGGGCCAGTGGAGCACATCAGTGTAGGAAGTGTCTGCCCCCAGACAAATGAGAGCCCATTGAGAACTTCCTCCCTCCTTCCCTTAGTTTTTCTGACTGACAATCAGAGGCTTTACTTGAAGAAACTCTATATGCTCACTTTGGAGTGACTGAAGGCATTTAGACCTTTTTATTGCTAGGTGTTGTGTTTGCAGAGTTATTTACACCACCTAGCAACCTGGCCCAAGGCAAACAGTTCATGTTAGCTACACAGTGACTTGCTATACCTGTCATTACTCTGTTAATGTAACAGCAAACATTTGCTGTACCTAGATGGTGTTCCCCTCCTCCACTTAATTTCATTCTCTGGTTGTTTTATGGTCTCTAGAACTAATTTGTAAAATGACAGAATCTTCCAGTTGAAAGACATAGGAGAGGTCATTTGGTTCAATCCTCTGTACCAAAGCAGGAATATTATAATTTCTCTGATACATTGAGCATTTCCAGAGATAGGGAGAACAAATCAGTTTTGAGATATCCTTTTCCATTGTTGGATTGTTCTGATTCCTTACACTCACAGAATACTTTTTCAGTTGCTAAAAGGGACCTTAGAGACCATTCTAGTCCAATTCCTTCAATTTGCAGGTGAGGAAATTGAGGCCTAGAGAGGTTTGGTGACTTGCCCAAGGCCAAACAGTTAATTTAGGACACAGCTGGGACTCCTGACTCCTGGTAGCTTTTTTCCAAATCATTAAACTGCAAAATTACTGAAGTCGTAAATGCTGAGTAGTGTTAAATGCTATTATGCAGTGTATAAATGCTTTAGATGCAGCATATTTTAGCATAGCAAATGTTTGTGTTATACTATAGATAAATTTATTTTGATTTTGATAGAGAAAATCTAAATCTTTCCTTTTAATTATGTATAAATATCTCCTTAAACTTAATGAGAAACTCCCTGCTTTAAACAGGACTTTTTTTTTTTTTTTGCTTTCCTTTTTAGAGGAGGGAAAAGGAAGTCATCAGTCTGGTTCTTATATCTAAGTCATATGACCAAAAAGACACAAAAAACACATTTTTCTGCCTGACATGAGGGTTGTAGAGTGGACTGGAGCCAGGGGCTTTTTTATATTCCTGTCAGGCTTTGGTCCCAGGCCTGTCAGTGGCAATGTGGATGACACGGAGTAGAGCCTGCCCATATGCCAGGGGCACTTTGAAAGGTTGCCTGGCCTTTCCCTGCCTTCTGGAAGGACCGCACTTAAAGGGAATCTGCAACCTTTTTGTCCTATGAAATTATACGCTGGAAGCTTTAGGATCACCCCTTGGCCTGTGTGTGGAGTGGGGGAAGGGTGGTAGTGAAGGGAAGGACTGTACACTGATTGGCTATGATGGGAGAAGCTGACAGACTCTGAGAGGGTTTTGAGGTACAAGGTGGACACACTGGAGGGGAAGGAGCATTGGAAATGGTGTGGTGTAAAACCCTGACAAGCAATGCTATCTGTTCCGAAAAATAACCAAGAGCCTTAGAAGGAGGACCAGCGGGGGGCTTCCCTGGTGGCACAGTGGTTAAGAATTCGCCTGCCAATGCAGGGGACACGGGTTCGAGCCTTGGTCCGGGAAGATCCCACATGCCACAGAGCAACTAAGCCCGTGAACCACAACTACTGAGCCTGCCCTCTAGAGCCCACAAGCCACAGCTACTGAGCCCACACGCCACAACTACTGAAGCCCATGTGCCTAGAGCCCCGTGCTCCGCAACAAGAGAAGCCACCGCAACGAGAAGCCTGCACACTGCAACGAAGAGTAGCCCCCGCTCGCTGCAACTAGAGAAAGCCCTCTTGCAGCAACGGAAACCCAACACAGCCAAAAATAAATTAATTAAAATAAATAAATTTTAAAAAAATAAAAATAAGAGGACCTGGCAGCAGCTTTGGGCCTGTGATCCAATGGGCTAGACTTAGTGTCTTTCCAGTTGTAGATTCAAAAATATTTCTTTAAGGCTTATCAGATGTATCAGTGAGAAAGATACATATTCTTCCCAATTTTCAAACTTTTGGTCTCATATCCTTATAAAGATAGATGACCAGACTCTTGTTCCTCAAAAGCAGATTAATCTATTATTTATTATCTCATGGTAATTTGTACCCCTATTATAAGCATGTATCATGGCCTGCCTTCATTTGTGTTTGTGCCGTCTTCCCTGCTGGACTTGAGTTCCAAAGAGAAGGGACCATTTTTTAAAAAATTACGAAATATGTAAGGCATGCCAAAAAATAAAGAGGATGCCCTCTTTACACCTTTATATCCTCATATGGCTTCTAAGAAGCACAGTACAGCACCTAGCATGCACCTGGCACTCATGAAAGGTTTGTAGAATTGCAGTACTAACTTCCTTCTTACACTTGCACAATTGTCCTTTCTGTCTCTTGAAGATTATGCAGAATCAGAATCATTTTCCCTGGGGGCCTAAGTTCTGAGGGTCAATGCAAAATCTACTCTGATATTCATGAAAATAGTAGCTTTTCAAAAAGGCCTTAGAACGATGTTGCCCACATTAGACAATCCTAATTTTTGATGATGATTAGAACTCAGAAGTAGTGTCCTATTCGGATGACTTAAAGTTTAAATAAAGTAATGAAACAATAAAGGTATAAATAGCTAATGGGAATATGGATTTGGCATTAAATGAAAGAAGTAGTTTGTTATCTGTGTTCGGTTACATCCTTTAGCCATCACTGATTTTTTTGAGGAGGGCTCAAAAGTGGCTCATGGAAGACACAGGATTTTGAAGGAAGGAACGTGCTTGGGTTGAGGGAAGGACAGGAGATTATTCATGTGTGGTGTCGGGGGAGGGTAAGGAGCTAGGTGGTAGATTCAGGAGGAACATGAAAGAGACAAAGGACAATGATAAAATAACCCTTGAGAAAAGGCTAATACTCATCAACAAACTAAGGATAAAGTTGAGTCCATGAAATTTATAAATCTCCTGACCTGACTATAATAATTATATAAAACTTTTCCATCGTATTTGTCTCCCCAACAATATTTGTAGCCCTTTGACCCAGTTTCAGTTTAGCTACTTCCTTATTCCATTTCCAACTGCCTTGCCTGGTAGAGTTTGTGAAATATAAACCCTAGCTTGTTACCTCATCACTGCATGTCCCTGGCTGGCACTTTTCTACCTGATCAATGGTAGCATCTAGTCTGCCCTACTGGAGAACCGTCTTTCACCGTCACATCCAGCAGTCACATCCAGCAGTCACTATATCCTGTCAATTCTGTCTTCTAGATATCTCTCGGATGCTTTCCATTCTCTCTACAGTAGCTTTTTTCCATCCTCCATCCATCTGTCTTCCACCCTTAAACAGAATCATCTTTCAAATCTAATCATGTCACTTCCCTTCACTTCTCCATATTTCTCTGCCCATAGGGGAAAAAAAATCTCTAATCTATTTTTTCCAGCCCTATCTTCTACATCTCTCATCACTTCCCACCAGCCCTGCTGACATGTTCCCCTCTCCCCAAATAGCAGCATGATTTCTTTCACACCTCCATGCCTTTGTGCATGCCTATTCCTCTGACTCATATACCCCTTCTTTATTCTTCCTGGACAGCAATTTTCCCTTCTTTGTACTTCAAAAATTTGTATCCATCTCCTTCAGAGAGCTTCTGATACTACATATTAATCATTTATTCGTATGTTTCTCCTCTGTTAGACTGTAAGCTCCTCCAGAGCCAGGATCCACTGTCTAGTTCATCTTTGCATTGTCTTTACTGCTTAACACAGACGCAGCACCCTGAGTGATTAACAAAGTATTTGTTGATTCAGTGAATGAGCTGAGTAGAAAATATCTAAGTGACCACCTTCCTCACAAAAATGGGAGTTTTTAGGTGTAGGTTTGTGGTTTTGCAAATCTAATGTGTGCCTTTCTCAGATCCTTGTTGCAAGAACTGATGTGAGAGTGTCTATAAAAGTCCTTGAATATCTTGGAAGATGTGACAGGTCAAAGCTTTAGGTGTTTAAGCAGCATACCAAAAAACCCAGTTGCTTTAGCACTTCTAACTTGTATTCTCTTTCTAAGAATGATCTCAGGTGCCCTTTAAGGCTTAATGTAAGGCCTCAGAAAATATCCTAACGGTACATTTTTCTTTCGACTTGTAATTTTCTGATTATTTTTATAAACTTGACTTTCTGCACTGTTTTCCTTCTTATTAGGATTATTCCTGTCTTCTGTCTTCTTTTCACCTGCTTATACTATCTTTGAAATTATGGTATTAGGAGTAAATAGTCCAAAGCAGCTAAGCCCTTAGTTTGCAGTAAGAGGCAGAAGACAGTAATCAGCAGCCAGGGCGCCAGGTTTGGGGGCTGTGCGAGTTTACACAAGTACATGTGTGCACAATCTCATAGCTTCTTCTTGCTAGGTTAATGTCTCAGTTCTCATTCTGTGGTAAATAGTGTCACCTTTTTCTTTTCAAAACATTTGGAAGTTCATTAAAAATAGATGAAGCAGCTCTGAACCTCTTGTTTGCTCTCTCTCACTTGAGGACATATTTTGGCCAGAGCTTCTTGAATCCTAAATTCCCCTCTAGTTGCCAGTATTTAAAGTGTGAGAATTTTCTCTATAATTGTCTTATTTCAGAAATTTGGTATGGCATTGGGGCTGGGGGTGTCTGAGAGGTGCTTTTGAAAACTGACTGTGCTGTATCCTTCCGCTGTAGCCCTTGTCTGGCCTCGGAGCTACCCTGTCCCTGAGTCCCTTGTCTAGATGGCTGCGCTGATAGACGGCTTCTCCTGGGGGAGCTTCATGGATCAGCCCTCTGCCCGTTACCGTGTAGCACGATTATAATTTATAGCCCCAGATGGTGACTCACAACCGTCAGAAGAGGTATTAACTATTAAATTGCTTCCCTCTTTTTAAAATAGTTGATGCTATTTGCAGAAGGTTCTGTAAAAAAATAATTATAAAAATATTGAAAAAAGTACAGTTTCATCAGAATGGGAAGAACATTATAATAAAAAAATAAACCACTGCACGGTCAGGTTTATTTTTGGGGGGGCCCACCTCCAGGTGGAAATGAGGTTTTGAGGCATAAATTCTGGTCATATTCCTGAATTTTCATAGGAAGGTATCAGCTTTTTCTCCTTCTTGGTTGATTCTTAAAGCTTATGGGTCTACCCCTTACATGAAAACCCAGAATGTTTGAGTTCCAGGTTCTTGCCAGAGAATAGAACCTGCAATTCTTGCTACTCAATTTTTTGGAAAGCTTGAGTGTGATCAATAATGATCAGGGAAAGATTTCCTGAAGGAGATGCAGTCCATCCCTTTCTGCATTAAATCAGAATTTCAGCTATTTCCTTGGAATTTCTTACTGTAAGTATTGCTTTTCTGGAATACTTGGGAAACTTACCTTGAATGGAGAGGTGCTCTAAAAACTGTCCAGGAAATGCTGCTGTATTTGCTATGAGGGTATTGTTGAGGCTGTTTTATCATTTTGTACAGATCAGTAGAAGAAAAGCCTCTTGGGCCTTAGTATTGTAAAAACTGCTCTTGGACAATTGGTATGGTTTTCTCTTACTTGAACAATTGTGTCTTTCTCCTTACTTTGATCCACAGAAAGCTCTGGTCCAAATTTGTGAACCATCTTTACAGTTGCTAGCATACAAATTATTTTGGCCTACTGTTTTTTTTCTTGGTGGTTTTTTCTTTTTTTTTTTTTACATTTTATTCTCATTTTCCCTTCACCTGTTTACCTATTGTACTGTGTGCATTTTTGTCAGTAGCCTCAAGTCCTTTTTAGAACAAAGTCCATGTGTCTGTTTTCTAATATGTATTTGTTTAAGTCAATTTAAGAAGTCAAGCTTACTATATTCAGTCTCAAATAATACTGTAATATATTATCACTTTTAATATCACCAAAATATTTTCACTTTTGAATTTTAGGATGTAGCTGTATATGTTTTTGAACTCTTACGATCTTTAACAGCTCCACAATGTGAACCATGGACAGCATTTATCAGACAGGATGTAGAGGCCAGATGACGCCTGATAGTCTTACTGTGTAATTTAATCCTGGGTGCTGTGTTGTTTGGCTTCACTAGACTCCGAGTGTGCATATATAATTATGTGCGCATGTGTAAAAAGCCCGGCCCTGATAGGAAAGAGAAGGAGGAACATCATTAGCAAAGATTAGGTTTGTCTCTCCAGCTGGGCAATGTGCCTCTGAATTCCAAGGGCTTTCCCCAGTGTAAATTATGAGACTGACTCAGCTGCTGTTCAGTTCCCCTCTGGCTGAGCTGCATTTGCTAATGCTGTTAAGCTGTGGCTCAGGAGGCACAGTGTCCTGAGGTACTAAGTAGACCTTCTGCACGGAAAAAGAAAAACCTCCCTCCTTCTCATAGTCATGGGATGGGGGTATACGGTCTTCTCAAACCAAAGATAAAAAGACAAAAATGGAGAAAAAGGTAAACTGTATGCCAAACTTCAGCTACATATCCAGGGTTTTGGAAATTATTAGTAGACTGAAATCATTCCAATCTAGCGAAAGCAAATGGAGTAATCTAATCCAAAGAGTTTAATTCGAATCAGTCGAGAGCCTCTGACTTTAGATTTGCTTCTGTTCTAAAATTGGCGAAGTTTAAACAAATTAACCCCACTCAGACAGCACTGAACCAAATTCAGGTTCAGAGCCACAGGAGGGTCTTGTCTGAAGTTCTTCAATGATAATAGTACACTCATAACATGAAAACATGCACTGTTTTAATGTAGCACGAAGCACACGGCTCAGCATAATATACATATCAACTGGTTGAGTAGAATTCACAGCTACAGTAAACGATCTGTTTCAATTTTTTCTATTGACAGCTAAGGCTATGTGTATTGTACGAATGCAATTCAAAAAAACATGGTGTCTTCTCTGATTTTATTGCCTAAGATAGCCAACTTATTGATTATAGATAAACCTAACGGTCAGCTTATCCACTGAATGTCAGAGAGAATAAACGAAATGCACGGATAATATAGGAGCTGTAATTAAGTTGTTGTTTCAAATCTTTTTTTGAGTCATTAACAGTTTTCTCTTACCGACCCTATTAACAAGTAGCAAAATTGTCTGACCCAAGTGATTTTTTTTCCCTCTCCTTCCTCTGTTTTTTCTTTGGGGAAAGTGTTAATATGCTGAGGAATAGGACTAAAATATAAAGAACAAGGAAATCAGATAGCAACAGGATCATCCACTGATCAATTTTCAGGACAGTAAAGTGCCCAGCACCGTACCTAGGCACTCAACCACATCATCAGTATTAGCAGCAGCAGTGGCAGCTATACTTAAACTCTGCACAAATAGTAGCCTAAACAGTGCATCAATTAAGATTAAATACTGGATGTGTTTGAGAACTTATTACCTTACCTCCTATTAGTGAAGACTTTATGAGGAAGGGAAATTTTCAACACAAATGATTAAGAACAGAAAGCCTGAGTTTTCAGTGAGCAGAAGAACGGCATTATAAGATCAAGTGAAGGAGTTAGCACATCTCTAAGAAGGGCTTTCTTGTAGTCACCACTGCCAGGGAAGGTGGAGAGGAAAGCACGTTGGTGGGGATGGGATAAATTCTGGGGGGGTAAATTGGTGTCAGAAATTCACACTTGAATATGAGAGCTGTTATACACATATCAGGCTGTGGAAACTAACTGGATTATCATTAAAAGTTAGAGTTGGAAGTCAGGCCAGCTTCACGGGTGTGTAATGGGGGCTTGCATAGGGCCCTGCTCTTGGTTTAATGCTCTAGATTGAAATGTCTCTAGATTGAAATTCTTACTAGTTCTTGAACAGGGGGTCTTGTTTTTTCATTTTGCTCTAGCTCTGAAAATTTTGTAGCCAGTTCTATTAGCATGTATAAAATTGTCAGAAGCCCTTAGATGATGATCTCAGTGCATCTCAGTACGTTGATTTCCTGTGACATGCCCATTTTTGCTCAAAGGTCAGCACTTTTATTCCTTCCTGTCTACTATCAGATTTCTAGAAGTGGCTCTGAAAAATGTGTTTGTGCCAGAGTGACTTAAGGAAAACTCTGCCTCAATTTTATGCCCCCAAACAATGCTTTTAAGCTAATAAGGTATATACACATTATTTAATGTGATAGCATGATTTCAAAAACTATATATTTTCCTGATTTTAATTCCTGTGGTTTTTGCATAGGAAGTTTTCTGATCATTACACAAGTAATGAGTAATGGCTTTTAAGAAGCCAAATTATTCTGAGAGAAAAAAGACTTGTCAGCCCAGCCTTCAAAATCTTTCATGATGTGACACCACTCTATAGTTATAGCTGTGCTGATCACTGCCCTCCATGTACCTGTTGCTCCAACTATTCCAAACTGCTTGCTATTCCTTGGAAAATGCCATTTATTTTCTTGCCTTCCATTCTTTTCTTTATGAAATTCTCTTTGATAAGAATGTATGCCCTCTTCCAAGTAGCACTTCTGCCTCCCCCATCCCTCACCCTTTTCCCACTGGTATGACTCTTACTCTTCCTTTAGGGTCCCACTTTGTTAGATGAGTGTCTCTTCCTTATGAAGCTTTCCTGTGATATTCTTAGTCAGAGTTAGTCATCGCACCCACTGCCGTGTCATGGCACATACAGCTCTTGAAGCCTTTCTTAATTCCGCCTTGCTTTCTAGTTACTTGTTTACTTGCCTATCTGACACAATAGGTTGTATATTCCTTGAGGGCAGGACTTTCTAAACTGTCTTTATTCCATCATCCATGACATGGTAACACATTGTCTGGCACATGCTCAGACAATGTGTTTACTGAGTGAGTGTCTTAATCTGTACCAGCTGCTATAGCAAAATACTACAGACTGGGTACATTTTAACAACAGAAATTCATTCTTCACAATTCTGGAGGCTAGAAGTCTGAGATCAGGTGTCAGCATTGTTGGATGAGGGCCCTCTTCTGGGTGGCAGACTTCTCATTTTATTCTCACATGGTGGAAGGGGCTAGGGACCTCTCTGGAGCATCTTTTATAAGGGCACTAATCTCATTCATGAGGACTCCACCCTCATGACCTGAGTACCTTCCAGAGGCTCCACCTACTAATACCATAATGTTTGGGGGTTAGGATTTCAGCATATGAATTTTGGAGGGACATAGTCAGGCCATAGCAGTGAGTGAATTAGAAAGATAAGTCAAGTTCCCTTACAGTATTTTCTTGTGTGTTGTTGTCCCAAAGCACTTAGTTGGGACTTCCCTGGTGGTCCAGTGATTAAGTGCATTGGTGGTCCGGTGCAGGGGGCATGGGTTCAATCCTTGATCGGGGAAGATCCTGCATGCTGCGTAGCGTGGCCAAAAAAAAAAGCACTTGGTTGTAATTCCCTAAAGTGAAATAATCAGTTGATCTTATTAGAAATAGTTTCTACTTTAAGAAACATTTGTGGGAAGAGAGAAATAATAAAAATAGGGCTGTCATTGGGGATGAAGTCCCTTAGAATTGTATAATGCAGTGACCCTAGGTGAAAAAGTAGTGAGAGTCCGGTAGTGGAAAAGTTAAAAAGACTAGAGGGCCCCAGAGTAGTCAGGAAAAATTACCTAAAACGTTTTGAAGTCAGAAAAACAGGAAGCCTAGGGTACCACTTGACTCTCAGTTTAGCCATTCCTAGCCTGCAATTTAGTTCTCAACTTTTCTTTTTGTAGTGCCTTCCCTTAATTAAATTATACTGCCATGTCAAGAAAAGACTTGAAATAAAGCCAGTATAATGGCAGGCCTATTTAGGAGTACGCTACATACATTTTTTTAAGCCCAGGTAAAGCAGTTTAATTTAATTTAATTCGATTGAAACATGTACAAAAGAACAAAGACAATCTCTTTGAGCTGATATAGCGTGATTTTAAGGATATATTCTTTTTTCATTTACTTTTTATTGAAGTATAGTTGATTTACAACATTGTGTTAATTTCAGGTATACAGCAAAGTGATTCAAAAATATATATATATGTTTCAAAATATATATATTTTTTTCAGATTCTTTTCCAGTATAGATTATTATAAAATACTGAGTATAGTCCCTGTGCTATATAGTAAATCCTTATTGTTTATCTATTTCGTATATGTTGGTATGTATCTGTTAATCCCATACTCCTAATTTTTCCTTCCTCCTCCCAAAATACGTTTTTATTCTACCACTTTGACTCTTAAACTAAATCCTAGCTATTGTGAAATTTGAGTCTTTTCTCTTGATCCTGCCTAGTTGTAAGTAAGGAGAGAGAGAAAAAGAGAATAAGTCAGAATCAGAACCTGAATCTACTGGGGTTAAAAAATAATCAGGGTCTTCCCTGGTGGCGCAGTGTTTGAGAGTCCGCCTGCCGATGTAGGGGACACAGGTTCGTGCCCCCATCCGGGAAGATCCCACATGCCGCGGAGCAGCTGGGCCCGTGGGCCATGGCCTCTGAGCCTGCGCGTCCTGAGCCTGTGCTCCGCAGCGGGAGAGGCCACAAGAGTGAGAGGCCCACGTACCGCAAAAAAATAAAAATAAAAAATAATAATCAGACTCTTCTTTGAGTTTCTCTGTGACCACAGCCAATCATGTCTTTACTTTTGTCCCATGGGTAGGCTAATAGAATATATCACTAATCCCAAAACCTGAATTGTCCAAGGTGTTGTAAATGGGTTAATTTCCAAGGTACTGGTATAATTGGTGGACCATCCTCACCCTATTGTCATTTCAGTGATGACGCATGCTCAGAAGGCCATTTAGTTGATTAGGTATAAGGACTCTGTAATTCCTCATAGGTATTTATTTATTTTCATATTTTAAATTTTCGTGCTCAATTTATTTCAGTCTAGTGAGGTTGAATTGATGCCCCATTGCAAAATCCATTCTTCTAATGAAACTGCTTGTTTTTATGGGCTCTGTGGAAAAATTCTTCAACTAAAAGTCATAAACTATACAGTGGAGTGGGATCATCCCAGAGGAGATGTGGGGTATATTCCCACAAAATTTTTATCCACTAAAATAAAGTTTAAAAATTAATATCGAAAGCATGCCTAGAAAGGGAAGAAAATCACAAAAGGACGTTAGAAACCCTGAAGATTTAATCAGAAGGACACTTTGATTTGCCTTAGTAAGTGAGGGAAAGGATACAGGAGGTGATTATGTGTTTGTCTGTGAACCCTCAGGCTATAACTAACGTCTCCTTCTTTAACCATTTTCTGTCACCTCACCCTAGATCTCAACCCTCAACCTTCAGTCAACACTGATTCTGGCATAGGAAACTCCAGGAATGGCTTTTAGATTCTAAGGACAAGTAACCTTGACTGTGCTAAACTCTTGCTCATTTTATTCTGTAGACTCATGTTTATTAACTTTCATTTAGAAACACCCAGAGGTACATCTATCACAAAGGATGTTAAAGGATTCTAAATATAAAATTAATTCTAATATACGCATGAATGGAAATTTATAAATCTAAAGCAATGTGGTTGCATTTTAACAAAGCTTACCACAACTTACACAACTAACTGGACTTTGTCCGAGGCATCCTAGTAAAAGTGTCAGGAAAAGTATCAGTGTCCTTAGAACACCGATAGTTTCTAAGGAGCCTGTCAGAAGGCTATTGATGTATTCTGGTGATTCTGCCATTGCTCAGGACAGCTTGGGGACTTTGCCTTCAGAATGCCTTTTGCAAATCTCAGTATTGGAATTGAAGGGAAGAAAAGGGAGAGGTCCCCTCTCCCTCAACCCTTTCCCTGTTAACCACTTTTCTGTTTTCTGTATGGTTATGTCTTTTCTATAAATGTATTTCATATAAATGGACTCATAGAAAACTTTTTAGGAACACGTGATTGAAAACGTACACTTGTAATGAGTTCAAATTTTAATTTCTGAAGGGAAGCAGCTAAATATGTCTAAATTCTATCCTCTGTAATATTAATGTTTGTATTGAGGCACTACATACTGACTGTTTACTCTCACAAATGGTTGATTATTCTGCATTTATTTTTCTTTCCATTAGAACTGTCTTGTACATTTTTTAACACTTAGGAAAAATATTTAATATTTATTGATATTTATCCTCATCAAGGATCCTTTAGTAGTTTGCAAATTTTAGCTATATATTTGGAGTAGAAATGGAAACTACACCAATGAATAATTAAATGATGGGTTTAGATTACTCCCTAGCACGAAGTCAAAATCACATTCCAAAATAGTGACAGGAGACAGGTGAAAAATGATTGATTTTTGCCGGTGAAAATGGCAATAGTGACAGGAGACAGGTGAAAAATGATTGATTTTTGCCAAACTTCTATTCTTGGTAAAGCTCAAAATGTCCTATCATACACTTTCTAGAATATCATCTTGATTGAACCATCACTTTAAAAAATTAAAACTGCTGTGCTTCTGTGAGCAAAGACAATATTAAGGAGAAATGTAAAAGTCTAAAGCAATAGGATCTTTTACTAATATGGTTTTAATTACTTCTCTCTTAAAATTGGATATTGGATCCAGAGTCTAGAGTTCCTTGTTCCCCCCGGAGTCTTTTTTTTTTTTTTTTTTTCGCGGGCCTCTCCCATTGCAGAGCACACGCTCCAGACGCACAGGCTCAGCGGCCATGGGTCACAGGCCCAGCCGCTCCGCGGCATGTGGGATCCTCCCAGACCGGGGCATGAACCGGCGTCTCCCGCATCGGCAGGCAGACTCCCAACCACAGCGCCACCAGGGAAGGCCCCCCTGGAGTCTTTATCCTGTTTATCTGTACAGTTTTCTCTGAGAAGTGACAAGAGCTGTTGGTGATTTGGTAGAAACTTCTGGTCCTGTTCAGCCTTCCCTCCATTAGCCCTCCCCTAGTTTTCTGCCTTTTACCTACACTAGTCCTATGATTAGGAACTTTAAGGAATGGTAATTATGAGAAAAATAGCAATCCAATTTCAGTTTTAAAATTCTCCACAAATGACTGTTGAAACTACTTAGGTATTTGAAAATGAATCCTTTGGCTCTTCTAATGATTTTAGACAACTGACTATGGTCCCTTGGAAAATCCTTTTTAAAAATCTCTGCTTTAATTTGATCCTGATGAACCATCATTAGAATGAACTGTACTTAAATCATCTTATTCACAGACATTACTAGAATTTGGTAGCAAACCTGTTATTTTAAAGGTGCTAATGGAGTTCTATGCATTTATCAAATTCCCATGTACAAAGGGAAGCAGTAATCTTTATTAATTCTCATAACAAACAAATCTGTTGATATGAATGAGTCATATGGAGAACTGCTGTCCAACTGAACCTTCTGTGATGATGGAAATGTTCTATTTTGTATTAGCCAGTATTGTTGCCATTACTCACATGTGGCTACTAAGCACTTGAAATGGACTACTGCACCTGAGGAACTGAATTTTTATTTCATTTAATTTTTAATTAATTTTAGGTTAAATATCCTCATATGCCTAGAAGCTACCATATTGGACAGTGCAAGTATGGGGGGTTAATATTAAAACAGAATGGAGTAAGCCCTGTAGAAAGTGGGCATATTTTAGAATTTTCCACTTGTCTTTATTCGTTGCTAGGAATTTTTACCTTTTATCCTAAATATAGAACTTAACCTCGAGGTAAGATGTGAATCTAGTCCATCGTTTTCTTAGACCTTTCTTAATTAAATAGAAGCCCATTATAATATTGACAGTAGGACGTTGTGACTAACATCATGAGCTTGGACTCAACTCGGGCTCAGGCTCTGGAATTGGAGTGGAACTGGGTTCAACCCCTGTCTTTACCACTTAGTAGCTGTTGATGAGTTATTTAAACACTCTATGCCCCAACTGCCTTGACAACTATAGGAGTAATAGTAGTACTTTTCTCAAAGGGTTGTTGTGAGGATTAGAGAAGTTAATATAGAGAAAGTGTTTTGAGCAGTGTTTGGCAATAATCTCAGCAAATTTTAGCTATTGTTATTAATGCATTATTTATCAGATTGCTCTGTGTGTGTCTGTGTGTGTGTGAAGTTCCCTCATCCAAAAAGTAAACTGCATCATCTTACACAGGTCCTGTACTAGGTGCTGAGGCTAGGTAGGGAGGAAAAGAAGAGGGACAAGGTACAGAGATAAATAATACTTGAATTCTACCCCTAGCAAATTTACAAACTAATTAGGATGAGTTGTTTCTCTTTAAAAATGGAAGTATCACCCACTCACTGCTCCCTCCAATTCTAACAATCTCTGTTTCCATCATTCCTAAGCAAGACCTGAAAAAGCAATGCAAAGGTGGCAGAAGGACCCTTTACAACTTGTCTTGCCTGCCAGGAACAAGCAGGACTTGCCCAGGAACAGTTTGTAGGATCTGCAGCTTTGTGGGAAATTCCACATATATCATTGGAAGTCTGTTACTGATGCTTTTCAATAACTCTATTATACTAAGCTGGCAATGAATTATTTCATTTTCATGTTATATAGTATAAAACAAGTGTGTAATGTGTTATATTCATAGCTCTACTTCAGTTATATTTCACTGTCCAACTAAACAGTCCAAACACTAACAGTAAATTTAATGGGAAAAGAGAACTTTCATAATATAATTTCAAAATATAAAATCAAAAAGATTTTCCTTCCACTCTCACCTGCTTAGAGCCCTGAGCAGTAGCTCCTGACAACAATTCTTACTAAGCCGTACACTATCCATCATTTCCCTATGGCTGCCATATATTTTAATAGTGACAGCATCAAGATACTACTTCATAGCTTGAAAAGCACTTTCATGTACTTTACCTCATTTAATACTCACTTAAACCACATGAGGAAGCCCATTTTTTCAGAACCCCTGTGTAGCAAGCTGCCTCCACTCTAAGTAGTTAATCACAATGTGGATATCATTTAGTTTTCTTTGATGAAATGCATTTTTTGGAACATAGTACATGGTAGTAAGACTCGTAGATGACCTGAATATAATAAATAGTATTTTATATATTTAGAGGGGAAAATATTCCCCATACTTCAGCCCAGGCAGAAAGAACAGATTGTCCAGTGGTACCCAACTGCTATAGAGCCCATAACTGACACCGAAGTTCAAGTTTTCCCACCAAACTGAAAGATCCAGGAGCCAGAGGGAGACCTCTTACTAGCAGGGGCTTAACTCTCTGCTCATTGCATTTCCAGGTTTGGCCATCATGTCTCTGCCTTTAGCAGGAGGATCTGCACTGGTCTGGCGCTTAGAATCAGATCCATTTTCAGTCCTTCTCAGAGCACTCTGCTCTGTGCCTCTGAAGGCTGCATTAATGGACTTCCTTGCCTTCTTGTTTTCTATTGGGTTCAACCAATGGGAAGCACCTGCAGGGTCTCAGAGAGCAAGAGGAGCGTGAGGTTGGGGTTCAATATTAATTCCCCTGGCTCCCTCCCTATCAGGTCATTAAACTTTGGTTGCATCCCTCTCCCAAAGCCACAGCTCTTGTTGGATGACTTTCTTCTATAGTTACGCTCTCCAGGTTCTGGCAATAATTTTTTCCCCTGCTCAGTTAACAGCCTTTTGACTGTTTCTAGCTTTGGGGAATGGCACCATCCCTGTTGCTTTTCCTGCCCCCACCTTTGTAAGTAGTCTCATACATTCTTGTCATTTGCCCCATTTGAGTGTGGCATCTCTTTCTTGCCAGGGTCTGGGCTAATACAGGGTCCTGCACCAACTTCAGTGTTAGTGCCTGCTTCTGCTGCTCGCTCATCATACAGACTTCAGAAAACCTTAATTCAGAAAAATGATTATTACAGCCTAAAAAAGCTTCCTTCAGTTCAACCCCTAGTACCTTTGGAATATAAATTAACCTCTAATTAGATTCTGCTTATTTTTTCTTTAGAATCATGCCCAGTCTACAAAGGAAGATACATATGACATAATAAACAAATGTTAGCATTAATATTTATTAATTTATTAATATGTTGACATCACGATGTTATTAAGAAGTAATTATTAAATATGTTTTTATTCTCAACATCAAGTTAATTACTCATGCTACTTGTACTCTCTCCTAGTTAGGGGTTTATTAACCTCTCAACATCTATAATTCTTCAAATTACATCCAAAAAAACTTTTTTTTTTGCAAACTAGACAAAGCATGGCGACTTATGAGAGTGGGTCAAAGTGGTCTTAGGGCCTGGGATCAATGAATAGTGGTGTCAAATCCCGCAGGCTGGGGCCATTACTTATTTCTGGGCTAAGCTGTTCTGCTTAACTCCTTGGAAATAAATGGTCTTTTCATTATAAAATGAAAATAGCCATCCTCTGGGACAACTTTAAGTTTCCCTTTTTCTATGGTTATATCCCTGGAATGACCAAGGACAAAACTGTTGTAAACTATATGTACTCATTTGATCTTACTCCTTTAACAATATGGATATTATTATTAATAAAGAATATACTCTTATTTTAGAATAAAATGTTTATTAATTTAAAGTATAAATAGCAAAACCTTATTAAGTGCTTACTTTGTACCAGGATATATGTTAAGCACTCTGCAAGTATTATCTTATTTAGTCCTCATTACAACCCTATGAGGTAGATACACTTATTATCCAAGTTTTTGACTGCAAAAACTGAGACACACAAAGATAAGGAACTTCCCCATGGACAGAATCAGTATTCAAACCAGAGGGTTTGAATCTAGAGCACACATTTTACTACAATGTTCAATTTATCACTTAAGGACTATTTTTTATGATTTTTCTAAGCTTGTGGGAAGTTGCTACTGTACAAAGTTCTCTAGGCCTAGAGCCACAACAAACTCTTTAGACTTTGCCCTAGGGATGAGGTCTTCATAAAGAAAGTGAAGGCAAGCTACCTGAAAACTATAATGTTTCCAGGAAGGTGGGTGAGACAAGAGTAGAATTAAGGAGTTCCTGAAAGACAGAATGTCTTCATGTGTACATAACGTGATGTAGAAACATGTCGATCTCTAGGCAAGAAAATTCCATACTCTCCTTTGGGAACACAGTTCTGCAGTGGTTCTCCTGTGTTCTAATTGCTCTTCTGTTTAAAACATAAGCAGTCTTTTCCTAGAGATATTTTCTTTAATCAATAAAATTATCTCTTAATTTAATATAGCAATGTTAAAACCATGGGAATTACATACTTTTTTCTCCCAAATATTAGAACTACATAGTATTAATATTCTCCCAAATATTATAGTTACATAGAGCCTTCCTTTTTTCTTTCAATTTAATGGAAACCTGGAATGTAAAAATAACTGCTGTAATTAAATCAAAGACAAAGGAAATTAAATATGAAAAAGAAGTTGCATACGTTTGGGATTTTCCTCTCTTGTTTTCCATCTTCCGTTTGCCATTTTGACCCAGTATCTCTCTGTTTATTGATTCTTTGTGCTTTCATTTATAATTTCAAATGAACGTTACAAGCTAAATGTGCCTCAATTTCTATGTATATTGATCTATCTCTCTCTTATCCCACTTTTGTCATTTTTCCACTTTCTTTTTTTTTTTCCCCACTTTCTTTAAGAAAGCTCACTTGTCTTCCTTTTGCCCTTCCTTTCATGCCCCTTGATCTCACATATATATTGAGCATATTGACATATATCTTTTCATTCTAGTTTTTCTAGTTAAAGCTTTGGATAGCTAACAAGTCTTGAGGATTTGCTGTGTGCTAGATAAGAGCATTATATATGCATTATCTCATATAATCATCTAATCTCTTCTATGAGTTGGATTCTGTTGTTATCACCACTTATAGATAACAAAATTGAGGCTTAGAGAGTAAGATCAAGTTAATGATTAGTATTTGAATCCAGGTCTATCTTCATCCAGTGTCTCCCCTCTTAGCCCCTCACAGTGTTGCTCTCTATATGATGAAGTGCATAGAAGGTTCTGAATTGGTTGGGAAACAATATGAAAGTGTGCATTATAGCCCAAATTGTAAAACATAACTTAAATTTTAAATAGTAATTTTAAAATAATTTCAGTGGTCATTTCAACTGTTCTCCTGAACTATTTATCTTAAGGAGAGTCTTAGATTTCCCAACGAAAGAGGGGAAAGGCACAAAATAACAGGAAAGGAAAAAAAGAAAAGGGACTAGCTTTTATTGAATGCTTACTGTATACTTGGTGCTGTTATCAGGGACCAGCTCAAGTTCACAGTTCTATCTATGTATTCTATAATCTTCCTTTATTTAAAAAAATTAGGGTATTTCTCTATCTCCTACTTTTCCATGAATATCTTGCTCACAGTTCCTAAAGATAATTCTTTATGAAAGGTTGTTTTTGTGATCCTAAATGCAAGAGTTTCAGTGCATTAGTGTGTAATTCATCTGACCTTAGAACTTGGAAATAATCAAGATATAATTAGATATGCCTTTGTCTCTTCATCTGTCTTAAGTTTCAGTTCTCTTATCTAGATTATTCTGCCTTTTGAATATGATTCTTACTAGTAGAAAAGGTAAAAACAAAATAGGAGTCATCAGCTTTTGTTTCCTCATTTGTCATCTGTTTTTTATTCATTTTTCTTTTTGTTTTGAATTTATAAATGATTCTTATGCCTATTCGCAAGCCTCAGCACACACTGACGATTAGTTTTCCTGACCATGTCCTTAACATCACATATCATTTTTCAAATATGCAAATGTAGTAAAGATGGCTCGTTCATCCATGTGTTTAAAGCAACAAAGATTTGGATTGAAAACTTCTGATTAAACAAGTGATGGATGCTAAGACTAGAAATTTAGGAAAATATAGAAAATTTTAAAAAACAACAGTGATAACCACTGTTGACCTTTTAAACCTATTTTCCTGTTTTCTCGAAAGGCTTCTATAATTATTTTTATACTCATTCATATTAAATATTTAAGGGCATATATGTCTGTATCTCATTTTTTAAGACATTTTAAGTAGATTTATTTAGTTACTAATTTTCTTCCTCATATAGCAAGTCAGATTTAAGTCAGAAAATATTGATTCTATTCTGGAATATTAACACTTAGTATATATTATTTATCATAGATTTATGGAGGTTATAGAGAAACCATTCCTTTGGTCAAGAAATTTGTTTGGCCTTTGACTGAAGGTATATTTGAAGCCTCACAAGTTGCTATTTTTTGATAAGATTATAGTCTGTAACTCTGAAAATGAAACATCTTTATTCATTTTATTTTTTTTAATTTAATTTTTTAACATCTTTATTGGAGTATAATTGCTTTACAATGGTGTGTTAGTTTCTGCTTTATAACAAAGTGAATTAGTTATACACATACATATGTTCCCGTATCTCTTCCCTCTTGCATTTCCCTCCCTTCCACCCTCCCTATCCCACCCCTCTAGGTGGTCACAAACCACCTAGCTGATCTCCCTGTGCTATGTGGCTACTTCCCACTAGCTACCTATTTTGTGTTTGGTAGTGTATATATGTCCATGCCACTCTCTCACTTTGTCACAGCTTACCCTTCCCGCTCCCCATATCCTCAAGTCCATGCTCTAGTAGGTCTGTGTCTTTATTCCCGTCTTACCCCTAGGTTCTTCATGACCTTTTTTTTTTTTCCTTAGATTCCATATATATGTGTTAGCATACAGTATTTGTTTTTCTCTTTCTGACTTCATTCTGTATGACAGACTCTAGGTCCATCCACCTCACTACAAATAACTCAATTTCGTTTCTTTTTATGGCTGAGTAATATTCCATTGTATATATGTGCCACATCTTCTTTATCCATTCATCTGTTGATGGGCACTTAGGTTGCTTCCATGTCCTGGCTATTGTAAATAGAGCTGCAATGAACATTTTGGTACATGACTCTTTTTGAATTATGGTTTTCTCAGGGTATATGCCCAGTAGTGGGATTGCTGGGTCATACGGTAGTTCTATTTGTAGTTTTTTAAGGAAGCTCCATACTGTTCTCCATAGTGGCTGTATCAGTTTACATTCCCACCAACAGTGCAAGAGTGTTCCCTTTCCTCCACACCCTCTCCAGCATTTATTGTTTCTAGATTTTTTGATGATGGCCATTCTGACTGGTGTGAGGTGATACCTCGTTGTAGTTTTAATTTGCATTTCTCTAATGATTAGTGATGTTGAGCATTCTTTCATGTGTTTGTTGGCAATCTGTATATCTTCTTTGGAGGAATGTCTATTTAGGTCTTCTGCCCATTTTTGGATTGGGTTGTTTGTTCTTTTGTTACTGAGTTGCATGAGCTGCTTGTAAATTTTGGAGATTAATCCTTTGTCAGTTGCTTTAAAACCTACATTATAAAGTTATTTTAACTTTAGTCATAGTTGTATTTATAGGTAGTAATATTCATTAAGTAATCTGTCAACATGGAGGTTGCCTGTTCGTAATTTTTATTTTTTGCTGGCTCCAGCATACTTTAATATTATGAAACATTCATAATCTTAACCAAAAATATAGATATATGGTAGACACTGAATCAGTATTTCTGAATGCATGACTATTGGATAAAATGTTATAAAGAAGATGGGACAAGGTAGGTCGGTGGATTTGGTTGATGTGAGGTTATTATTGTCCTTTCAAATAGGGATTTCAGTAGAGGGTTCACAGTTAGGAGAGCAAGTTAGGGGTAAAGGCGCAATTGTAAGCCACTATTCTGATCTGATTAACTTGCAATTCCATTAGAAAAAGCAATCTAATTTTTTTAAAGTTCAAATCAAGATCTCCGTGATAGACCTCTATCCTAGAAAGATCATTTTTTATGTGATTACTATGAACAAGTAACTTAATCCCAGTTTTAAAATGGGAATGATGCCCTAACAGCAGAAATCTCACTTGTGCTCTAAATACTGCTATGTGAATTTTAGAGAAATAACCAGAAAGTTAGGATAGCAGCATTGTGTTCATTTTAAGGCAAGAAAATGCCAAGTAATGATAAGACAGCTTGAGAAGAGGTGAGCATCAATCAAGAAATCTCAGCAATAAGGCTTACTTTCTAGTTTTATTCAATTTTAGTCCTACTGAAAACTTTGTGAGGCAAAATTTCCCAAAATCTTTGATTTATTCATATTTATGATGTAAAACTCAAAATCTGATCTATTATAAAATTATCCTCTATTAGCAACATGGGGAAATTGTATTATATAATAAAAACACAAGAACTCAAGGGCCATTTGGCCACATGACCGCTTCCACTCGTCTTTTTCTCTGTGCCGAACCCATCTTGGCATGAAGCCAAGGTAATTTCCAGAAATTGGCAGTGCGCTGCCAAATGCACATCTGCTGCTGTCTCCAACCCTTGCCTACTAATTTTGCACAAACCACTTCCTCCTTTTGAGGGCAAGGGAAGTGTGCCCAAAGGGCAGAGACGGAAGCACCACCTTGTGCTCCTGGCAGATTCAGGAGCCCTTGTAAGGGAAGCAGCAGCATCACCTCACCTGCAGCCTTGCCCATAGAGCTTCCTACTGATAAGGGTGACACGCCAACCTTGCCCCTTTGCCCCTCTGCTCTTCCTTCTCTTTTTCCATTTGACTCTCAGTGTTTAAAATTCTTGCCTCATTTCCTTTCTATCCCCTTCTAATGAATTCTAGCTTTGACTTCTCATGAATTAAAATATCCAAACAGTCAGTTCCCAAAAGGGTACCTGAGCCAAATCTGGACAGAGAGGGAGGAACTGAGAGGACAAAGACAGAGGCAGAGATGGTGGGGCTGCTTGTGTTCCCTTAGGTTCCACTTACCAGCTCCTTCACTGTGCAGTGTGGCAGTGTGTGGGTGTACGTACAAACACAGGTAAAATTTAGATATTTTTATCCTCCTACACTCTTACATGTAGAGTCAGCTCTGATCATATTTGAATATAGCCATGGTGATGATTTCTTTCCCTTTGTTCTTGTGCTTCTCCATTTCTCTGCATTTGTTGGTTGCAATTGGTCTTGATATTCTTGGTGAGCAGAGGAAAACCTCTCTGACTACATATCTTTATACACACCTTGAGGTTTCCATCACTTCTGCCCACTCTCAGAGCCACTGAATCACCAATAGCTGGGTGCCCTTCACTCCTCTGTTAACAGGTGCAGGGCCACCCCTCTAAATGGGTGCTTGTGCTTCTTTGGGTGTAGCTTTAGTGCACCTAGAATAACACAGTGAATTATTATCGTTTTTGTCATCAATGGTCATGCTATCATGGCTATTTGTTTCTGTTTTTTTGAATAAACAGCCAGACTAGGGGAAGATCATAGGTTGAAGATCATTCTATCTCTGACACTAATTAGTTGTATTGAGGGAGTCAGCAATCTCTCTGGGATTTGATTCTCATATGTAAAACAAGTGGGTTGGACTATATTCCTTGAAGGTCCTGTTATTCCTTGATGTCTTAAATATCAAACTGAATGTGATGACCATGCTGACGTTCTCTTCTTTAGACTCATTGCCAGTGCCTGTGTGAACAGGTCCACTTCATGTATACCATTAACCTCTTAGAAATGTGAAGAGATGGGAGTTCCCTGGTGGTCTAGTGGTTAGGATTCTGCGCTTTCACTTTCATGGCCCGGGTTCAACCCCTGGCTGGGGAAATGAGATCGGAGGCGTGGCCAAAAAAAAAAAAAAAGAAATGGGAAGAGATTACAGAACAAACACATGTTTTTCTAACTTTTTGTATATGAGCTCATTTCAATATGAGGTCATCAGAGAGAAGAAACTCAGAATAAAAATGGACAAAATGCAAATTTACCAGGAATTAATATAAAATCCTGTAGTTGGGTTCAAAGAACAAATTGCACAAATAGGTGTTTGGCTGACATTCACATATACATTTGGGTATTTGCATTATCAAGTCTGATGTGAGCCAACAGCATAATATATGCCCTGTGCTGTAAAGGATCCCAACGGCAAAGACAGACTGGAAGCAACTTTACTAAGGCAGTGGCCAAGTCTGAAAATATGAAGTCAGCAGTCTTGAAAGAGATCAGGCAGAGCAAGGTCAGAGAGACCAAAGGCAAGAGACAGCTCAAGGTTGTGGCAGGAGGTCAGCAAGAAAGCAAAATGAGGGGATCAGTAATGTCAGAGCTTAGAGATGAGTAAAAAAGAAGGAAGTGGAGAGGATTGGGGTGGGGAATGGCAGTCAATTCAGCAAACAGCTGTTGCTGTAGCGAAGGGTTCCAGCATTTCTTTTTCTTTCTTTCTTTCTTTTCCCCAACATTATAGTCCCAGGCAGCTTCCCAGCCCCTAAATTTCTCCATGCCCTAGAATTTGTCCCTCTTAACCTAACCTCAAACAGTTAAAGTTTTCTGATTTGTTTAAAGGGAAGAATTATCTGCATTATTTCATGAGCTTTCAGAGCCCGTATGTGAAGGAGCTACCTTTATTGCACACTACTCTCCAACCTTAGCTGGCTCTTTCCTTATTTCCGGGTGATCAGCCCTCCCACACATGCCCTGGTCGTTTTTTCCCTGCCTCTGCTAATGCTCTTGTTCTTTCCTGACTTCCTTTCCTCTGTCAGTTTCAAACACATCTTCCTTGCAAAGGTTCACCTCAAGTCCAGTCAGCCCAATCTACCTTCTCCTGCCCCATTCTTGTTCCCCTTCTCCCACAGCCTGTAGAACAGAATATGGCTCGTATGTCATGGGGGTGGGAGTGGGGAGGAGGTAATTCCCTCGGTGTAATTATTAACTCTTTAAGTAGTGTATAAGCTTTGAAAAGAAGAAACTATGTCTTACAGAGACCACATGGTATAGGAGAGAGTTTGGAATTAGGAAAAAAAAAAAATGGTATTCAGTCCTGGCTCTGTGACCTTTGGCATATACCTCTCTCTAGGCCTCCGTGTCCTTCTGGGAAAAAAAGGAATAACCATTCCATGCTCTGGCTTCCTTAAACAGGCAATCAGGTGTTTAGGTCAAGGTCACAGGAAAAGTACTCTAAGAAAGTGAAGGGTTATCATAAGAGGTGCCTTGTCGTAAAAAAAAGGCAAGGGAATTTGAGAATCTGAATTCTGAGTTAGATTTTAATTCCTGCTCTACCGCTTACTCAATATGTGGCCTTAGAAGTTTCTTGCTTCTCTCAAATGAAAATGACACTATCACAAAGATTATGGTGTTGATGCTGGTTTATATGCCAATTTCTAAGAGCCAGCTGTCAAATATTTAGTAACTTTGCAAGCAGGTTGTTAAGCTGTTGTTATTAGCTTGAAATCTGCCTTGGTGGGAGTATTTACACCAGGGAAATGGACAAACACTACAAATCGGATTGTTGGGTTTTTTTATTCTGGAGAGTAAACACATCGGTGATTATGTAAACGGGGCTCTGTAAATTATAAAGCCCTTTGCCTTCCTTACCATTAAAAGTAGCAATGGTGGGCTTCCCTCGTGGCGCAGTGGTAGGGAGTCCGCCTGCCGATGCAGGGGACATGGGTTTGTGCCCCGGTCCCGGAAGATCCCACATGCTGCGGAGCGGCGGGGGCGGTGAGCCATAGCTGCTGAGCCTGCGCGTCCGGAGCCGGTGCCCTGCAACGGGAGAGGCCACGGCAGTGAGAGGCCCGCGTACCGTAAAAAAAAAAAAAAAAAAAAAGTAGTAACGGTAATAGTAATGTCCTGTACCCATAGAACCTAGCCTAGTGCGTGGTTCTAGCATTTATTTAATAAAAACATTTTAATTTAACTTGGTACTGCTCCTAGCATGCATTTAATAAAAACGTTTTTAATTTAACTTGGGTTCACCTTTGTATTATTTTGATACTTCTGTCCCTGAGCTAAAGAAGCTCCCATGTTTACCTCTCTTTAAATTCCTCTCTATAAAGTGTCTTTTTATTTTTTTTGTTTTTCCTTTTTGGCCACACCGCCCACGGCATATAGGATCTTAGTTCCCGGACTAGGGGTGGAACCCGTTCCCCCTGCAGTGGAAGTGCAGAGTCTTAACCACTGGACTGCCAGGGAAGTCCCTAAAGTGTCTTTTTAAAATCAGATAACATAAATAAAAATCTGGTTCAGTGCATGAAACACACAGTAGGCATTAAACCGTCTACATTTATGAGCTAATTATCTTCATTCTAAAACTTCATCTCTTCTGATATTTCATATCTCAGTTAATGACATTGTCCATCTATCATTATCCCAAGTTAGTTATCTGAAAGTATTCCTCTCCTGTCCCTTTCCTCACCCACCCCCATGTTTTATCAATCACTAGATCTTACCAGTTTTACCTCTTAAAACCTGTCCCCTCCTCTTCATTCATTGCCATTGCTACTGCCTTGGTGTCCTCATCATTTCTTACTTGATCTCTTCCTCCTAACTGATATCTTGACCTTCAGTCATTCTCCTTCAATCCAACCTCTATTGCTATGGGTATGATTTTAAATTACAAATCTGACCAAATCACTCCATTGCTTAAAATTCCTTAATGACTCTCTGTTGTCTTGAGGATAAAATCTAAAAGCTTTAAGCTTACCATACAGGTCCACCATATTCTGACCTTGGCCCACCTTTTACAAGAGTTATCTCCTACTGCTCCCCATTACTACCTGGAACGCCTAGTCTCACTTCCCTAGCAATCCCTGGTCTCAGTAATGAAGATGAGAAATTAATAACATAAGAATGGTCTATTTTTATTTGTAACCCCCAATATAGGATACTGTGGCTCCCCATCACCTTCAGAATAAAATCCAAATCTCTTAGCCTAGCATACTTACAATCTAGCCCCTGACTCTCTCCAATTCATATCTTTCTCTGTATATATACATATAACCTACATTCCAGCCACTAAGATATCTCATCTGTTCCATATTTTCATCCCTCCATGCCCTCGTTCACACTTTCTCCAAACCTGTAGTATCCTCTTCCTCTTCTTTCACTCACTCCTTTCCTGCCTGCCTGATGAATTTCTACACTTCCTTCAAACAGATCAATAGTTACCACCTTTGGGCAGCTATCCCTGAAACTATCCCTCCCTCTTCTGTGCTCCCAGAGCACTTGGTTAAGCAGTGTACAGTCAATCTTTGTTGGTCTGTCTTTTGCCCCCTCTGCGAGATCATCTTTATCCCGTGGCCTCTAGCACATCCTTGATGCTTAATACAGAGTGAAAGAAGGAAGGGCTATTATATAGGGATTTGCAAAGAAAGTAAATTTCTGATAAGAGACATACATTGAATAAGTTTAAGATTGATTTTGCATGATCTGGTGAATCTAGAACAATTCTATGTCTTTATTTTCAGGGGGTAGGTGGCTCTGAGAAATTGGTGCTAATGGACAGATCAGAAGCAAAGAATAAGTTTAAAGAGCTGCGGCTTGGTCACATTGCTCCAGATTTGGTGCAGTACAGTAAAACAAAATTTACATCTTAGGAATTTATCTGTCACATACACAAGACATTTATCTACATGCCTTAATGAATGCCTTAGAAAGTAAAGCAAGGTGCCAGTGGACAAGACACTAAAGCAAACAGAAGATATCAGCAGTGACTTATAATAACTCAGAATGTAGTTTCTAACAAAAATATATTTATACCTTTGGGAAGGGAAACAATTTTTTTCTGATTATAAATATAATATATATTTCTTAGTCTGTTCAGGCTGCTATAACAAAAATACCACAGACTAGATGGCTCAGACAACAAACATTTTTACTTCTGACAGTTTTTTGGAGGGTGAGCTGAGATATCCAAGATCAAAGCACTCACAGATTTGATAATCTGGTGAGGGCCTGCTTCCTGGTTCATAGACAGCCATCTTCTCACTGTGTCCTCACATGGAAGAAGAGGGAAGGGAGTAACCTGGGGTCTTTTTTATAAGGCACTAATCCCATTCATGAAGGCTCCACCATCATGACCTAATCCCATCCCAAAGGCCCCCACCTCCAAACAGCATCACAAATGAGTTTCAACATGTAAATTTTGGGGGGACACAACCATTCAGTCTATAGAAACATATTAATGCAAAATACTTAGAATATCTCGAAAAACACAACATAAATCCCTCCCAAATCTAACCACCTAGAATTAACTGTTGTTAATTCTTTGGATGTATCCTTCCAGTCTTTTTTTCTTGTATATGTGTTTGTGTATCCTTTTAAATAATAAAAATTTTTAATGGCTTACATTGTATATATTTTTCTAACCTATTTTTTATATTAATATGTCATGAACATTTTCTCATGTTAGTAAATACTCTTCTACAACATGATTTTTAACTGCTGCACAGTATTCCTTCATATGGATGAACACCACTGTTTATAATCAATCCCCCTGGTTTCAATGTTTTTATTATTATAAACGGAAGTGTAGTGGTGTGGATGACTAAAGAAAGGGTGATCTCACGACCTCCTCCTGTTTTCCCCAGGTTCTGAAGCCCCCTCTTACATCAGAACTCTTTTCTAATGATCCTCTGAGTGTCATCTCAGGACCCTGGGCACACTCATGGCACGATGGCCAACCCTCAGGAGCACCTGAGCTGCTCCCCTTCCCCACACTTGCCTTTGAGTGAAAACAAAACCTTCAATGGACTACAAGATGACATCGCACCTATGCGAAGCCACCCTTCACCCAAGCTTCTTAAGGACCAGCAGGAAAAGGGGGTGGTGCAAACAGAGCTAAATGAGGGCATGAACAGCCCCATCACCACAACAGTGTTGACAAGCGTAAGCGAGGATTCCAGGGACCAGTTTGAGAACAGCGTTCTTCAGCTAAGGGAACAAGATGAATCAGAGATGGCCATGTCTCACGGGAACAGCAACACTGTGGATGGAGAGGGCACAAGTGGAACTGAAGACATCAAGATTCAGTTCAGCAGGTCGGGCAGCGGCAGTGGTGGGTTTCTTGAAGGACTATTTGGATGCTTAAGGCCTGTATGGAATATCATTGGGAAGGCATATTCCACTGATTACAAATTGCAGCAGCAAGGTAAGCTAGAGTATGGACCTGGAAGATATTTCCTGTGTAAACGCACTACCACCATTAACTGCATAACCTTTGATAAATTAAAGACCTAGTGCCAGAAGAATACCCCATATCAATTTCCTATAGACCTGAATGGAACAGATTGACATATGGTTGGTCTTTTTTGGTCGAAGCCCACCTTTTGTGGTTGTACAGTCCAGTGGTGTCCAGAGTAGAGTACATATAAGACAATCCATGACATTGTGAAGAAGAAGATGTTAGAGCTTCTGTTCCTTTTATCTCATCATTTTAAATTTCTATTTTCATGCATGTTTTCATATATATTTGGTATTTTAATAAAGTTTTACAGATATATAATTTATAAATAAATTACATAGTGAGTGCATATTCAAAAATTTGATTGACAGTTTTTACAGTCAAAAAGTCTGATGGTCACTGGACTAATTCAAAACCAGACGGAAGCCACATGGTACTGCCCCTGAAGATTGCAGGCCTGCCTTAGGTAGTAGTAAAAAGGAATTTTTTTATCTTACAGTCAGGCACAGAAAGCTCACATTTTGAGGAAAGAACAAAATATCTAACCATTCTTGAGAAACATTATTATTTCGAGATCCCACAGCTTTTTAAAAAGTAAAAATTTAACTCCCATCATTGTGTAGTATGTATATTCATATACTCCAATTCAAGCCTTATGCTTTTGAAGTAAAGAGAACACATGGCACTAGTGTCCTTTATAACTTCATTTATATTGTTGAAACAATTTTTTCCTGAGAACAAAAGTAATATATATAGAAATTTTGAAACATACAAGTAAGTTCCTCCCCAAAAATTAAAATAATCTATGATTCTCCCATCTCCTGACAATAACCACCATTAGTGTTTTGGGTATATGTTAGTCTATACATGTGTGTATGTGTGCTTAAAAAAGTCATGCTGTTCTGTAACACTTTTTTACTTCATACTGTGAACATTTCCTGTATCATGAAATATACTTTTTCAGCATCATTCTTAATCGCTGCATAATATTAAATTGTGTTAACATACACAGTTTAAGTAATTATAATTAAGTAATCCTGTTTTTTTCCTTGTAATGAGAACTCTTAGGGTTTACTGTCTTAACAACTTTCATGCATTAACATAAACAGTGTTCATTATATTTATCAAGTTGTACACCACATCCCTAGTACTTACTTATCTTATAACTGGAAGTTTGTACCTTCTGACTGCCTTCATCCAATTCCCCCTCCCCTACTTGCCACCTCTGGTAACCACAAATCTGATCTCTTTCTTTGTGAGTTTGTTTTTGAAGTATAATTGACCTACAACACTATATTAGTTCCTGGTACACAACATAGTGATTTGACATTTCTGTACATTTCAAAATCATCACCATGATTAGTTACTGTCTGTCACCATACAAAGATGTTACATAATTATTGACTATATTCCCCACACTGTACATTTCATACCCTTGACTCATTTATTTTGTACTAAAAGTTTGTACCTCTTAATCTCCCTCACCTACTTCTCCCCTCCCCCCTCCCTCCTTCCCTCTGACAACCACCTGTCTGTTCTCTGTATCTATGACTCTGTTTCTGTTTTATTGTGTTTGTTCATTTGTTTTGTTTTTTAGATTACACATTTAAGTGAAATCATATAGTATTTGTCTTTCTCCATCTGACTTATTTCACTTAGCTTAGTGTCCTCTAGGTCTGTCCATGCTGTCACAAATGGCAAGATTTCATTCTTTTTTATGGCTGAGTAATATTCCATTGTGTTTGTGTGTGTGTGTGTGTGTGTGTGTGTGTGTGTGTACACCACACCTTTTTTGTCCATTCATCTACCGATGGGTACTTAGATTGCTTCCATATCTTGGCTATTGTAAATAATGCTGCAGTTAATGTAAGTGTGCAGATATCTTTTCTAAAGAGTGGGGTTTTTTTGGTTTTTTTAAATTTTTTATTTTTTATACAATTTTTAAAGATTGCTTTCCATTTACAGTTATTAGAGAATTTTGGTCATATTCCCCATGTTGTACATTACATCCTTGAGCCTATCTTACACTGAGTAGTTTGTACCTCCCATTCTCCCACCCCTCCCTCCCTCCCCACTGGTAACCACTGGTTTGTTCTCTATATCTGTGAGTCTGCTTTTTTGTTACATTCACTAGTTTGTTATATTTTTTAGATTCCACATATAAGTGATATTCTACAGTATTTGTCTTTCTCTAACTTATTTTACTAGCATAATGCCCTCCATATCCATCCATTTGCCGCAAATGGCAAAATTTCGTTCTTTTTTATGGCTGAGTAGTATTCCATTGTATGTGTGTGTGTGTGTCTGTGTGTGTGTCTGTGTGTGTGTCTGTGTGTCTGTGTATCCAATCTTGTCCACTCATCTGTTGATGGACACTTAGGTTGTTTCCATATCTTGGCAATTGTAAATAATGCTGCTATGAACATTGGGGTGCATGTATCTTTTCAAATTAGTGTTTTTGGTTTTTTCTGATATATACACAGGAGTGGAATTGCTGAGTCATATGGTAGTTCTATTTTTAGTTTTTTGAGACACCTCCATACTGTTTTCCACAGTGGCTGCACCAGTTTACATTCCCACTAACAGTGAACAAGGGTTCCCTTTTTTCACATCCTCACCGACACTTGTTGTGTTCTTTTTGATGATAGCCATTCCTTCTGACAGGTGTGAGGTGATATCTCATTGTGGCTTTGATTTTCATTTCCCTGATGATTACTGATGTTGAGCATCTTTTCGTATGCCTGTTGGCCATTTTCTTTTCCTCTTTGGAAAAATGTCTGTTTAGTTCTTCTCCCCATTTTTTAATCTGGTTTGTTTTTTTGATGTTGTGTTGTATGAGCTCTTTATATATGTTGGATATTAATCCCTTATCAGCCATATCATTTGCAAATATTTTCTCCCATTCAGTGGGTTATCTTTTTGTCTTGTCAGTGATTTCCTTTGCTGTGTGAAATCTTTTAAGTTTAATTAGGTCCCACTTGTTTATTTTTGTTTTCATTTCCTTTCCTTTAGGAGACAGATCCAAAAAAAATATTGCTGCAGTTTATGTCAAAGAGTGTTCTGCATATTTTCCTCTAGGAGTTTCATAGTATCTGGTCTTACATTTAGGTCTCTAAAGAGTGTTTTTGTTTTCTTTAGATAAATACCCAGGAGTGGAGTTGCTGAGTCATGTGGTAGTCCTACATATAGGTCTATTTTTAGTTTTTTGTGGTACCTCCATACTGTTTTCCATAGCGGCTGCACCAATTTGGGTTCCCATCACCAGTACCCAAGGGTTCCCATTTACCTACATCCTGGCCAACACTTGTTATTTGTTGTTTTTTTGATAATAGCCATTCTAGCAGGTGTGAAGTGATATCTCACTGTGGTTTTCATTTGCATTTTCCTAATAATTAGTGATATGGAACATCTTTTCATGTACCTGAGAGCCATTTGTATGTCTTCTTTAGATAAATGTCTGTTCAGATCCTCTACCCATTTTTTTTTTTTTTTTTTTTTTTTTTGCTGTATGCAGGCCTCTCACTGTTGTGGCCTCTCCCATTGCAGAGCACAGGCTCCAGACATGCAGGCTCAGTGGCCATGGCTCATGGGCGCAGCCGCTCTGCGGCATGTGGGATCTTCCCGGACTGGGGCACGAACCCATGTCCCCTGCATCGGCAGGCGGACTGTCAACCACTGCGCCACCAGGGAAGCCCTACCCATTTTTTAATCAGGTTGTTTGTTTGATGTTGAGCTATATGAGTTATTTGTATATTTTGGATATTAACCCCTTATCAGATATAGCATTTATAAATATCATCTCCCATTCAGTAAGCTGCCTTTTCATTTCATTGATAGTTTCCTTCACTGTGCAAAAGCTTTTTAGTTTGATGTAGTCCCATTTGTTTATTTTTGCTTTTGTTGCCCTTGCCTGAGGAGACATATCCAAAAAATATTGCTAAGACTGATGTCAAAGACCATACTGCCTATTTTTTCTTCCAGAAGTTTTATGGTTTCAGGTCTTACATTTAAGACTTTAATCCATTTTGAATTTATTTTTGTATATGGTGTAGTCCAGTTTGATTCTTTTGCATGTAGCTGTCCAGTTTTCCCAACACCATTTATTGAAGAGGCTGTCTTTTCCCCATTGTATATTCTTGCCTTCTTTGTCATAGATTAATTGCCCATGTAATTATGGTTTCATTTCTGGGCTCTCTATTCTGTTCCATTGATCTATGTGCCAGAACCATACTGCTTTGATTACTGTAGCTTTGCAGTATAGTTTGAAATCAGGGAGCATGATACCTCCAGCTTTGTTCTTCTTTCTCAAGATAGTTTTGGCTATTTGGGGTATTTTGTGTTTCCATACAAATTTTAGAATTATTTGTTCTACTTTTATGAAGAATGCCATGGGTATTTTGACAGGGATTGCATTGAATTCCTAGATTGCCTTGGGTAGTATGGTCATTTTAACAATATTAATTCTTCCAGTCCATGAACATGGTATATCTTTCCATCTGTTTGTGTTGTCCTCAATTTCTTTCATCAGTGTCTTATAGTTTTCAGAGTACAGGTCCTTTACCTCCTTAGATTTATTCCTACTATTTTATTCATTTTGACGCAATTGTAAGTGGGATTATTTTCTTAATTTCCTTTTCTGATTGTTAGTTGTTAGTGTATAGAAATTAACATATTTCTGTATATTAATTTTGTATCCTGCAACTTTACCAAATTCATTGATAACTTCTAGTGCAATCTTCTATTGCTTAACAATTTGTTTACTATTTTCAGTGATTATAAGCCACACTGCAGTGAACGTGTCCGTTCCTTAATTTTCGCACATATCTTGATTACTCCTTAGGATAAATTATTAAAAGAGGAATGCTGGGTTCAAAGGATTTTTTGCTTTAAAGCGTTTGATACATATCTTTGCAGCCTTATGTAAATGATCAGTTGTTATGAGTTCTTTCATCAAGAAATTTTATAAAGGAATAATATGGACCAGAAATGATATTCTGTTTTATTTATTTTATAACTGAATATTGGATTCTGTAGCCCTCCCTTAAAAATGTATTCATATATTTTAGTCAAGACTGTTGACAGCTTTTCCACAACTACCAGGTGACATTAGTTGCCATTAGCCACTTTTTCCATGCATTCAATTTTTTCTATTTCTGAAATACTTTTTCTTTTTTTGATATTTTATTTTAAGGTATTATTTTATTTTATTTTTTAACACAATTTTTACACTCCATTTACAGTTATTACAAAATGTTAGCTATCTTCCCCGTGTTGTACAATACATCCTTGTGGCCTGTCTTACAGCCAGTAGTTTCTACCTCCCACTCCCCCACCTCTATATTGCCCCCTCCCCCTCTCCCCACTAGTAACCACTAGTTTATTCTTATCTGTGAGTCTGCTTCTCTTTTTTTAATATTCACTAGTTTGTTGTATTTTTTAGATTCCACATATAAGTGACATCATACAGTATTTGTCTTTCTCTGTCTGACTTCTTTCACTTAGCATAATGCCCTCCAAGTCCATCCATGTTGCTGCAGATGGCAAAATTTCATTCTCTTTTATGGCTGAGTAGTATTCCAGTGTGTGTGTGTGTGTGTGTGTGTGTGTGTGTGTGTGTGTGTGTGTAGATATATATATACCACATTGTCTTTCTCCACTCATCTATTGATGTGAAATACTTTCTTTTAGAAATGCAAATCAGAACTACAATGAGGTACCATCTCACACCATTCAGAATGGCTATCATCAAAAAGTCTACCAATAACAAATGCTGGGGAGGGTGTGGAGAAAAGGGAACCCTCCTGCACTGTTGGTGGGAATGTAAGTTGGTGCAACCACTGTGGAAAACAGTATGGAGGTTCCTCAAAAAACTAAAAATAGAATTACCATATGACCCAGCAATCCTACTCCTGGGTATATATGCAGACAAAACTATAATTCAAAAAGATACATGCACCCCTATGTTCATAGCGGTACTATTCACAGTAGCCAAGACATGGAAACAACCTAAGTGTCCACTAACAGAAGAATGGATAAAGAAGATGTGGTACATATATAATGGAATACTACTCAGCCATAAAACAGAATGAAATAATGCCATTTGCAGCAACATGGATGCAACTAGAAATTATCATAGTAAGTGAAGTAAGTCAAAAAGAGAAAGACAGGGGCTTCCCTGGTGGTACAGTGGTTGAGAGTCCGCCTGCCAATGCAGAGGTTGCAGGTTCGTGCCCCGGTCCGGGATGATCCCACATGCCGCTGAGCGGCTGGGCCCGTGAGCCATGGCCGCTGGGCCTGCGTGTCCAGAGCCTGTGCTCCGCAACGGAGGAGGCCGCAGCAGTGAGAGGCCCGTGTGCCGCAAAAAAAAAAAAAAAAAGGTAAAAAAGAGAAAGACAAATACCATATGATATCACCTTTATGTGGAACCTAAACTATGGCACAGATGAACCTATTTACGAGACAAAAACAGACTCACAGACATAGAGAACAGACTTGTGGTTGCCAAGGGGGAGGGGGTATGGGGGAGGGATGGACTAGGAGTTAGGGGTTAGTAGATGCAAACTATGACATATAGAATGGATAAACAATACCGTCCTACTATATAGCACAGGGAATTATATTCAATATCCTGGGATAAACCATAATGGAAAAGAATATGAAAAAGATTGTATATATATATATATGTATAACTGAATCACTTTGCTGTACAGCAGAAATCAACAAAACATTGTAAATCAGCTATACTTCAATTTTTTTTAATTGATTCTGAAATACTTTCTCTTAAACCAATACCAGACTCCCCATCTATACCCCTTCTCCATAAGTATATTGGGATTTTCCTGTAAATCTGTCTATTCCAGGTATACTTTCCAGGATTTGTCAACCACAGCATTCTTTCTCAATCCCTAGGTTTTGTCTGTCTGTTTTCTCTCCGTACCCTGCACATTCTATCCTCTTTTTCTCTCTATGATCTTAAGGTTTCAGGGAAATTAAAGAGTTGTTCCTTGTCACACAGCGGTTGGGGACTCCTATGTTAAACAGTTTTATTATTTTAAAAATTGGGAATAAAGACAAATCCAAAGAGGAAAATAAAAATCACTTGTCATCCCATAACCACCCACCCTTAATTTATTATTTTTTAGAAGTTCCTTCTTCTCTGCTTAGACACAAAACTTACTAATATCTGCTTATGTGATAAACTCATTTGGTTTTGGGGGTCTTAACTTGTCCAGTCTAATAATTATTTTGGTGGCAATTTGGAGGTCTCAGGATCCAAACGCAGCATTGAGGTTCAGACTCATAAAGAAGACTAACAGACACATCCTATGTCTGTTAAAAGAAGCCTTTAAAATTCTTTATTGTTCTGTAACCTTGTATTTAATTTGTGTTCCGATTGATTATGTGACCTTCAGAAAGGCTTATTTCAGGAGCAAGTAAGACACATCCTTGGTCAGTTTAAGCTTACAAGGGTACGGCAGCTGCCCAGCTCTTCAGCAAATGACAGAATATCCTACCGTGAGCAGGTGTTGCTGTGGGCTGTAGAAGAGATTCACTAGCCTGAAACTAAGTGTAGTTTTTTTCTTGTCAGCTCTGGGATCATGGAGCTAATCTTTAATCCTGGATTACAGTCAACCAAAGGATAGTACATATAACAGATGTGTCCCTGCATTTGGTATTATGAGGAAATTTCACTTGATTAAATTTTTTTTAATGATATCTTCATCTCCCATTTAGTATGTTGGTAGTGAAGCGTAAGGTAATATGTGAAATCTTTTATTGCCAAATAGTTCCCAGTCTCAAAGCAAGTATTGTCATAGACTTGTCTGAATAAACAAAGGAGAACTTATGTGTTAAAGTGAGTGGGCATGTGGCTTTTTCTCAGTCCTAGGGATCATGGTGGATATTGGAATTAAGATAGTAGTCATAGTGATGAATCAGAGAGAAGATAAAAGCTGGGGAAGAGTACCAATGGGACAGCTGTAAAAGCAGCAGAAAGTCTGGGACTAACCCTGGAGGGAGCACAGCCAGTTTCCATCATTATAAGGTTTGTTATCTTGTTCCTCAGTGATCTAGGCCCCCAATTTGTATAGCCTTGTTGCTAACGTTCTTTTTGCTGCCATTTTCTTGTTCCTTGACTCCCTACTAGATATCGATCAGGATATTGGAACTGGACAGAGAGGACTAAATCACATGAATCAATTTTATTTCTGGTAGTCAGTTCTAGTAAAAAAAATTGATGGAAAGGTGGTTGAAGTATTACTTTACACTCTGTGTTCTTGAATTACCAATGCCGGCCCCTTTATTTTTCCATGGACAATTAAGATTTGGTTGAACATAGATGAATTAACACAGGCGTGAGCTACTGTTGGTCAAGGAAATTTTTGTTATTTATTATAATATCAACCTTTGGTATTTGAGTGCCAAATATATTTATCATTTGTATTTTATTTTATTTATTTATACTTTTATTATTATTATTATTTTGAGGTACACGGGCCTCTCACTGTTGTGGCCTTTCCCATTGCAGAGCACAGGCTCCGGATGCACAGGCTCAGCGGCCATGGCTCACGGGCTTAGTTGCTCCGCGGCATGTGGGATCTTCCCGGACTGGGGCACGAACCCGCGTCCCCTGCATCGGCAGGCGGACTCTCAACCGCTGAGCCACCAGGGAAGCCCTATTTTATTTATTTTTTAATTGAAGTATAGTTGATTTACAATATTATATTAATTTCAGGTGTACAACATAGTGATTTAATATTTTTATAGATTATACTCCATTTAAAGTTATTATAGGGACTTCCCTGGCGGTCCAGTGGTTAAGACTTCGCCCTCCAATGCAGGGGGTGCGGGTTCAATCCCTGGTCGGAGAACTAAGATCCCACATGCCTCGTGGCCAAAAAAACAAAACATAAAACAGAAGCAATATTGTAACAAATTCCATAAAGACTTTAAAAATGGTCCACATCAAAAAAAAATCTTTAAAAAAAAGAAGAATAAAAAAATGTTATTATATAATATTGGCTACATTCCTTGTGCCGTACAATATATCCTGGTAGCTTATTTATTTTATACATAGTAGTTTGTGCCTCTTAATCCCCTACCCCTATCTCGTCCCTCCCTCCTATCATTTGTATTTTAATACTTCATTTATTTCTCATTTTATAAAAATACTAAATAATAGGAATTATTTATAAAATATATAGTAAATTACAATATAAACATTATAAAATTATGTAAAGGGATTCCCTGGTGGTGCAGTGGTTGAGAGTTTGCCTGCCGAAGCAGGGGACGCGGGTTTGTGCCCTGGTCGGGGAGGATCCCACATGCCTTGGAGTGACTGGGCCCGTGAGCCATGGCCACTGAGCCTGCGCGTCCGGAGCCTGTGCTCCGCAACGGGAGAGGCCACAACAGTGAGAGGCCCGCGTACCGAAAAAAAAAAAAAAAAAAAAAAAGTAAAAAGAAAGGATTATTTAACAAATTGTTTTTTGAATCACTAAATAACACTATGAAAAAAATTAATTTGCATCAGTTCTCATACCATACAACAAAATAAACTTCAGATGTAAAGGTTAAACTTTTTAAAAATCAACTATAGATCACTCTTAGAAGATAGATTAGGCAGTAGAAGAAACTGCAAAGCAAATGACAAGCAGCTATAAAAATATTTTGTTCAAAACATAATAAAATTAAAAGAAAAATGCTTTTGTAAAAAGCCTCTTCGTATGTATCAAAGAAATAGAAAGCTCCTTTGAGCTTATGAGAACTGCAAGACCCTAATAAATAAATGGACAAGGGATAAATTTGATAATTCATACAAAGAAGATGTATTAAACAAATGTTGAGAAAATATCCTATATCACTGGCAATTAAAATAGTGCGAACTTATAAAACACTATTTTATACCTAACTAAATTAGCACCAAAAAATAATCGGCAACATTCATTGCTGGCAAAGTTGTAGTAAAAGAGACTTGCTCATACTTTGCTACTGTCAGCAAAAACTAGAAAAATCCTTTTGGATAGCAACTTGGAATGTATACCAAGAACCAGGAAACTATACTCTTTAATCTCAGGATTGAACGTGAGGAAGTAATATAAAGAAAGAAAAAAGTATCAAATTTAACTTAGCAAACAAAAAAGTGGAAACAAGTACAAAAAAAGGTAAGAGGGTACAGTAAGTAACTATTAAGCTTATAATAAAAACTGTAAGTACATGGGGAATACATAATATATGAAAAAAGTAGAAAAAATTATACATCACATACAACTCTGACATAGCTGTATACATATAAACAAAGACTAAAAGAAGATGAAAACAATATGTGCTGGGATTTCAGATAAAATATGTGCTTTTCTGCTTTTTCTAGTATTTTCTAATGTTTTCTAGTACTTAACAGTAAATAAAGATTGCATAAATAGGAAAACAAGACAGCGAAAGACTGTCTAATTTTAGTAATTATGTATTAAAAATTAGGGTAACTTGGGATTTTATAGAGTTATTTGGAGAAATATTGCCCAGTTATGTTCTTGCTCAGAATCCAGTGTTAGTACTTTATTCAGCCCCCAGAATGGTCAAAATGACACTGTGTTTAGTTCTTCACTAGACCCCTAATGAATAAAACTAAGTGTGCCATCAATACCTGTGTCCTATGGGTGCCACATGAAAAGCCTATAGGGATGAAAGTCATTAGACGCTGTAAAGATACTAAAAGCAGTCGTCTGTAACTTATCGTTTCCACCCAAACTTGTTTCTTTGGTGATTTCATATTTGTGAGCTATTTGTATTGTAGAGAGATTGTTTTTGTATAGCATCTATTCAATTTCAGTAGAGCAGAAACCTTTAATACTGCTCATACCAGAAGAATGGGACAAGTGCCGATGCTTTTAATCACCCTCACTATAATTTTTTCTGCTCTATGTATTTATATTTTAAAGGTCATGTTTTAACCTTTGTAATGAGAAACCACATTTTATTAAGCATCTACAGAATTTCTTTTCTGTTAGAGAAAATTAGAAAAGAGGGAAATGTAGTTCCCTTCTACTCTTTCTGCGCTTGCTTCATTGATGTAGTAGTGAGTTGATTTGCTTTCAAGACCAGAATATCTTCAAAGCTGATTCAACACTACTTTGTTCAGTGTTCTGCAAACAGTGGCCTTTAAGTGATTGGTGATCTGACAAGAATCTCTCATAACCTTTAGCATTGTCATCATCTTCTCCTCACTCTGTGGGGCTCTTAGCTCTTTGATGTTCATTTCTGACCAGTGCAGTGATAATGCACTGGCAAAAAGGATAATCAATGGATTATAGTCGTCTTTTTAAGTTGCATGAGATTAAAGCACATATTGATTGAATTTTTGATCTATTTTAAATAGCATTTTATTCATTTTAAATGTAATATAGGCTGAAACTAACACAATATTGTAAATCAACTATACTTCAATTAAAAATAAAAGTAATATAGGCTTATGGTTTAAAATTTTTAATACAGAAAAGGATAAACAACATAACATGAATCATCAATAATGCCACCACTTAGAAATGACCCCTGTTACATTTTTGGTGCAGAAAGAAATTAAACTTTAAGAAAAACAGAAACTTGAAAATACTGCATCTATATGAGTAAATATATTATGACTAATGACCCTCTCTCTCAAATACTTCTTGAGAGATAATGTGGTATAGTAGAGAAAACACTGTCCCTGAATTCAAGCCAGTTCTGGAGTCCTGGGCCCTGTTTTGCCACTTACCAATTATGTGACCTTGATTAAGTTACTTAAGGCATGGTTACCCTATGGCTTAGTTTTCTCATTTTTAAATAACCGTAATAAGGCCAGACTTATAGGATTGTTGTAAGAATTAAACACATGACAGATCTAAAGCATTATGCTAGTGTCTGGCGTATAGTAAGTGCTAAATAAAAGGTATATACTAATTTAATTATTATACATCATTAGATCTTTAGGAGAGTATCACTGAAAATTCATTCAGCAAGTATTAATTGAGAACCTGCACTAGAAATTCAAAGAGGAATAAAGCAACACATAATGGGTGATGGGGTAGGGATGGTGATGTAGAGACAGATAGGTGAATTGACTGAACATGCAAGCTTCAAGTGAGGAGGTGGGGCTGTGGGAGTGTCAGGATGTGTTTTGTTCAGAGGTGATTATATTGGAGATCTCTGATCTGCTGAATTTCACTGGTTAAAAATTGATACAAACTAATACATGTGAATATCTTATCTATGGTATCAAGACCCATAGAAAGGTTATATCTTTTGGAGAGTTACCAGGTGAGAGACAAAGGATAGAGGTCATTTTGGGTGATGGTGAAGTTGGTCCCTTCAGAGTGGCCTTGTAGAATGGCCCCTGAGCATTCTACAAGGGGCCATTGAGATCTCTTTAAGCTTGTTTCTCACTTGTGTGCCTAGATACTTGGGAAGTGCCATTTGAGGAGATCTCAGAGCTGCAGTGGCTGGGTAGTGGAGCCCAGGGAGCTGTCTTCTTGGGCAAGTTCCGAGCGGAGGAGGTGGCCATCAAGAAAGTGAGAGAGCAGAATGAGACGGATATCAAGCATTTGAGGAAGTTGAAGCATCCTAACATCATCGCTTTCAAGTAGGTCAAGGCTTTTTTTTTTTTTTTTAAAGAAATAGAGAGATTTTCTTTCCCCCAGTATATACATTTAAGTTCCTGCTTTGAAAGACATGTTAAGAACACTCTACAGACTTAGCACTGTGCTAGGTGCTTTGGGAGGGTACCAAAGAACTATTATATTAGAATCATGTCTTTAAGGATTTTATAGTCTAATAGTTCTTTTTGCCAGAGCACACACTTCTTGGAAGGGATGTATGTGGGACAGAGGGAGAAGGTAGATTCCTGCCAAGCAGTCAGATCTGCTGAATCAATGTCATTATCAGTAGGACAACAGAGGCTACTTCAAGATAACCTGAACATCCTAAAATTCAGTTAAGAAAACAAAGCTAACATGTGAAGTGATCAGAGAACAATTAGTTCCTTGTAAATAGAGATGTATTTTCTTACTAGTTTCTATTAGTGTCCGTTCTTAAATATTAACTTGTAATAACAGGTACCTTCAGAGTATTTCTCCCTGCCTCAAGTTTTGCCAGATCCATTTTCAAGGAATGCTAAACACACAGCTTTCTAAATCTAATAATAGTAGAATTAGTGATGATAGTAAGTTAAATGCTATATTTATTTCACAAAGTGGTTGTTTTCAAGAGTATGTGAATATATCTTTCTAGTTTAGTCCCTTATTTTCATAATATTGACAGGGATCCCTAGCAAAATAGAAAGATTCAGAGGTAAATTTGTAGAAGGCACCAAACTTGGCAGTGCTGAGCTCTGAATATGTATAATCTCTTCTCCCTGTACTCTTCCCTTGAGTTCCTTCTCTTCCCAGCCTTGAAATTTTGCCCTAGGCTTGAACAAATGAATAATGAGTGGCTTAAGAGGAAGAAAGGTGAAGAACAGGAAAGAAAGCCTTTAGGAAGGAAGAGAGATTAGAAATTAGAGCTTCTTGGTATATTTTTATATTATATATATTTCAATTCTGGAAAATAGTATGACCAATAAGCCTATAGCTAAAAGTAGAATAACTTACAAATTCCCCTTTCCTAACCTAGGAGGGACTTCCTCCAGCCCCCAAGAGGAATCCTTTCCTCAATAAAACTCTCATTATAAAGCTAAACATGTCATGCAATAATTTCTAATTGGAAATATATCCCCAAAGTAAGGAATAGAAATCATGGGTACAAGTTTTGTAGAATGGGTTTAAATGTGTATTGAGGTTGAGTTTTGATTCCCAAACAAGACCCCTTACTTTGGAAAGGGAAAGAAGTGTGAAAAGAAGAGAAGCATTCAACTGGGATACTAAATGAAGTCCTTGGATTCATTTCCTTGTGGAAGGAACATCCCTGGAGAGGACATGGGAGAGAATTTCAGTTGCTGTAGTGATTCTATTATTGGTTGCCTTAGGAGGGCCAGGAGGATGTGAAACTAAAACAAAATGCTATCGAGACCAATTATAATCCTTCCCAAGATGATAAGTTTCTCAAGACAATAGGAGGATTATTTTTAAGCAGACAAGTCTGTCAGAGGCTCACTTTCATTCATTTTACTTCACTGAGAGGATCATCATTGCAGTGCGGTTACCCTCATAAATGGAAGGAAGAGCCTTTTATTTAACTAAACTTTAAGCTTAAATCACTGGTATGCTAGGTTTGAGACACTGAATGTTCTATAGATGAGCATGGCTTTTTGGCCTCCCAAAGTGAACTAGGCTATGAGTCTCAGGTAAGAGGGCTTTCTAGCAAGAGGTCGTGGGTTACTGAAGGTAGAAATGTGTCCTCAGAGGATGAGTGCGAGAAGCTTGATTTTTCCTTCCTTTCTTTTGTTTCTTCCTTTTTCCTCTGAGTCTTTTCCCCGCTTTACCCTCTGACCCTCCTACCTGCATATAGAGTTTTCAGCATTATGGATAAGTATTGCTCTGTTGGTGTCCAACTCTTTAGGCTGAAGATGCTTGAATTGTCTTTACCTCTACATGGAAAACAATAGTGAGACTGTGTCCCTGGCCCATTACACCATGCTCTTGAGGCATTGTGCAGTGTTATGTTTGCAGCCATCTGTGCCATGTGTTGCTTAGCCAATGAATCATTCAGAACCGTCTGGAAGATATGAAGGCATGATTAGATTTTAGTACATCTCTCTGGATACTGATTTCTGTGCTTTCAGCTTCTTTTGAAGTTAGTAAGAACCATGTACAGAAGGGAAGTGCAAGAAAGGAATACTATATTCTCTTTTTCTTCCAATTTTTAAGCAATCTTTTAAGAAAACCCAACCTGCCTGTTCCTAATGGAATTGAGTGCCAAAGGGAAGAAAAGGTAGCAATTAGAAGTGATTATAGAGCTGTTATTTATAGCTACTAAGAAGTCTTGTCATAGTACAGGGCTGATGGAATGATTGCTTCTCATTTGTCAGTCAAGAAAGACGAAAAGTGTATAACATATCGCTGTTAGGCTCTTTATGTCAATATTTGTCTGACAAGTTAAAACATACTTGAGTAAGATGCTGAGTAGTTTCAAACAAATATTTGTTTTGATATTCTTAAGCACATTACACTATTTCTGCCCTTATTCATTATTTCTCTGTAGTAAAAATTAAATTGTCTGTTGCTGTATACTTGTGCTCCACTGAGGTTTCCTGAAAGTCAAGTAATAGAAACTTAAAAAATTTTTTCTTTAAAAATCAAGATGAGAATTCTGGGGAGCTTAGAAAATGATAGGAGAGTAATAGAAATAGCTTTGCAGCATTTGACAGGCACATCAAAGCAGGGAAAATAAAAACTAATTATACTTATTCATAATCTGCCGTTGTTATAAGACTTTCACATGATCACAAGTCACAACCTCTAAATTCTTTCAGCACTTATGGCAGCCTAAGAGATAGGACATGAATTGGTAGCTGGCTGAGGACTTTAGCTGGGAGTCTTGTAGGTAGAATAACGATATTCCTTTGGAGGAAGGCATACGTATCATTAAGAAATAAGACACAGAGAATTGCTCATGGTAATTTTTCTTCTCTTTTCTGATTCTCAGAACAAAACTGTGAAGTAGAGCTAATATGATTTTCCCACTTTTATAGGATAACAGTATTAATATAAGCATCCCCAATATGCTTGTCTATACAAACTTTTAAAAGCTGGAAGGGAGGCAGTGTAGCATAGTAAGTGGAAAAAGCATGGGCTTTGAAGTAGACAGACTGGATTCGAATCCCAGCTCTGTCATGTATTAGTTGTATGATCCTAGGACAAGTCAGTTTTCCTCGCTGAGCTTTACCTGTAGAAATGGAAAAGATAATATCTATCGTACAATGGTTTGAGGCAGATTAAATAAGACAACTAACTAACATGTAAACATGCCTGACAAATAGAGGATGTTCTTTCGTGTTAGTACCCTTCCTCCTACCCCTTGCCTCTGTACTTGTTTGCGCAAAGGCTTTATCAGCAAAGAACGTGCAGGTGAAGTTAAACAATATTTGTCAAGGACTTGCTGTGAACTTCTAAGCTATGTGGTGGAAAGAAAAGTACTTGAAGACCTTTTCCTTTAAGAAACCGATAATCTGTATAGGGAGAGAAAAATTGCATATAAAAAACAAATATGTAGCATAAGAAATTAGAGAAGAGAAAGATTTTTTTTTAGACTGGAATAATCAGGAAAGGCTTCATAGAAGATGTAGGAATTGATGAAAATAGAGGCTGCATAGGTGTATAATACATTGTGTAACATTATTTTTGTTCTAAACAGAAATGTTTTTCAGCTACTCTATAACATAGAAAATTGATTCTTTTGGTCCTCAGTCTAGTTATCTTAAATTTGAGTAATTTGAAATTCAACAAATAGTAAAAATAGCAATATTTTATTTGAATTCTCTCTGTACACTATATATAAAACTTTCCATTTAATTTTTAAAGGAAGATATTTAAATTATTCTTAACAATCTAAAATATCCAGGCTACACAAGTCTCAGAGAAAGGTGCTCTTTGTCCTAGAATGGAACGGTCCCCCGGAAAAAGCACCGATATAGCTTAGCATATAGATATCTAAAGTGAACAAAACAAACTAAAATTGTCTATGCACATAACGAAGAAACATGTAGACTAGAGGGACTTAAATGGTAATTTAAGGGTCAGGAAAGATTATATGCATTTTTAAAATAATGTGGACAGAGAACTGGTCTTAATTATTAAATTTATTAAATATTCTTAAAATATAAATATGTATACATATATGTTTATATGGATGTGTGTACTCATGTACATGTCTGTGTTTTCTTGAAAGGGGTGTTTGTACTCAGGCCCCATGTTACTGTATCATCATGGAATACTGTGCCCATGGACAACTTTATGAGGTTTTGCGAGCTGGCAGGAAGATCACACCTCGATTGCTAGTAGATTGGTCCACAGGAATTGCAAGTGGAATGAATTATTTACACCTCCATAAAATTATTCATCGTGATCTCAAATCACCTAAGTGAGTTCTGGAACTAATTTTTCAGCCATTTTGTTTTATTGTTTTGAAATATGGAATTTTATCAACCATAGTTGAAGCTTTTGGACATCATATTTTCAGTTCAGTTTAAATTAGCACAGTGGATAACTCTATTTGCATGTTTGGGGGATTATTGTTAACCTACTTACCTATATGGCAGATATGTCCAGGCACCTGACAGTAGTTTTCCCTTTTTGTTGCCTTTTAATCGTACAACTATGAAACAAAATATATTAACTAAAGTATTCACTTTCCATCATCTCAGATAATTAATGCCAGACTTTCCCATTGGAAGGCTTGACTTGTTGTTTTCCCAGTGTGTTCCCCCCAGAAAACCAATTTTTTAAAAACTGAGTTTCAGAAATATATACAACAGGATAAAAATGGATAAGAAACAGAGGCAAAGAGAAAATAAAAACATTAACTAAAGCTTCTTCACAAAATGTATGCCATAAGATTCTGTACAGTTGTTAGAGGTGGCTTATGAATTTCTCTTTGAGCTTCCTAGAGTCTAAGCAAAGAAGGAAACAAGGTAACGAGGTTCACAGTGCCCATTAAATAATATAAATTGGTTATTTAAGAGAAGCAGATTGGCATATCCCAATGATCTGTATTGTTCTAGGGTGTGATGGCTTAGGAGTGAATATGATTTGAACCTAATACATTTTTAGAGGGTGTCAAATTCAGAACCAGGCAGATCCATCTCCTGACCCTAAACATGGTCCTAAAGTAAATCGCTTGAGGAAATTGGATCCCAAAGATTACAGGTGGGGAATTTTGAAGTGTGTCCATATTTCATTGGAGATCAAAGAAGCCTAACTAAAAGAATTGTGGGCTGACTCACATGATAACTTCTTTTTGAAAGGGCTATTTTATCTTGAAGATTATGAGTTTGGAGGAACTAAGGTGATTGGCAGTGGAAAGAATCAGAATGTGTGAAATTCCATAAAAATGTATTAACTTAAATAACTTTGTCTATGTTACACATAATAAAAAAAAAAACCTTTAAAAAAAAAAGAAAGAAAAGAAAAGAAAAGCAGAGCTGTTTTTAGTAACCTGTTTTCAAAGTGATTCTTTGGCTACCAATAACCACTTCAAAAGGAATGTTTATTCAGTTCCCCAAAATGCATGAAGGAAGGAAAGGAATTGATTAAATGGTATATTTCAGTGTAGCTCCTATTTTTAAACATTATTTTCATTATTTCCCACCACATTTTTGTTTAGAGAAGCAGAGAAGAATTAATCTTTATCCAAAAACATATTTGCATAGTGCTTTCATGGTTTACAACATTTTAAAATATCCATGATCACATCTGCTTTGATCTTAGCAAAAATGTATGGAATAGATGTAACATATATCATTTTATCATTTTATATAAGAAAATCTAGAACTCAGAGCCCAAAGTCATGGAGCTAGGACTTGAACCCAGAACTTAGCCCACAGACCACTGCATTCTCCCTCATCATGTGAAGATGAGGGATTCACAATTAATCCTGCCTCTTCTCCATGGAAGATACAAATCTGTCCTTGATTATCAACTTCAAAGCAGCTCTTATTTATCACCATAGTTCTCAACAATGTTTATTATAGTCGTTAGCTCACTGAACAACCTTCTCCTTGCTTTACTTGCAAATAAACTTTATTACAGTGTTCATTCCTTCTGTTCACATTTTTCACACAATCTGTTGCTTTTGTCATCCACTGCATACACATGAAGTACACAAAATACTTGCCGAAGACCTCTTTTCGGTACGCGGGCCTCTCACTGTTGTGACCTCTCCCGTTGCAGAGCACAGGCTCCGGACACGCAGGCTCAGCGGCCATGGCTTACGGGCCCAGCCGCTCCGCGGCATGTGGGATCTTCCCGGACCGGGGCACGAACCCGTGTACCCTGCATCTGCAGGCGGACTCTCAACCACTGCGCCACTAGGGAAGCCCCCAAAGACCTCTTTGAATGGCCTCCTTCTTAACCACTTTGTTCTCTTTAAGAATTAATTTTAGGAAATTCCCTGGCAGTCCAGTGACTGCCCCGGTTCAATCCCTGGTCAGGGAGCTAAGATCCTGCAAGCCAGGCAGAGCGGCCAAAAAAAAAAAAAAAAAAGAAGAAGAATTAATTTTAGAGGAAGAATTCAGGAAATTTTAGGATATGTAAATCACATGCTACTCTCTTTAACTCTTGTCATTTAAAAATTAGAGCAGGCACTTCCTTGGTGGTCCAGTGGTAAAGAATCCGCCTTACAATCCAAGGGACGCGGGTTCGATCCTTGGTCAGGGAACTAAGATCCCACACACCGCAGGGCAACTGAGCCCGCGCACCACAACTACTGAGCTCGTGCACCTCAACTAGAGAGCCTGCGTGCCGCAAACTAGAGCCCACGTGCCCTGGAGCCTGCGTGCCACAGCTAGAGGGAGAAAACCCAGACTCCGCAACTAGAGAGATACCCACGCACCGCAACGAAAGATCCCACGTGCCTCAATGAAGATCCAAGTGCTGCAACTAAGACCTGATGCAGCCTAAAATAAATAAATAAAATAAATCTTTTTAAAAAATAAAAATTAGAGCAATAAGTTTGTTATCTAGTAAGTCTTTCCCTCTGCTATCAGTACCATCCCGAACCTCCAGCAGCCTTGGCCTCTTTGGGTTCCAAGCTGACACTGAGAAGACAAAGGTCAATCTGCTGTAAAGAGAGATTTCATTACCTACATTAAATCCTTAGGCTGTATGACCCCAACTTTGTCTCAGAAGCCTTCACGAAAGTCCCAACGTTGTATCTTTTCTAGTCTCCTCCCATGGCTCTTCCCTCTTGTCATACTAACAGGTCCCATAATGAGCAGAACAAAAGAGGCAGAAGAGGAAGCTTCTAGTGTTTTTCTTACTAGGAGCTTATCACCTTTTTTTACTTTCAGCGTATATGATACCAGCAATTCTCCAGTTATCTCACATATCCCATGATATTTTAATCCTTATGCATTTTCACCAAGACTAACATGATTAAATCAAAATTCCTAAATTATGTAAATTTTATATGTCACGTACAAAACCAGGGTTAAGATATGGATGAAGGTATTCTAAAGCAATCATAAGCAATGAACTGTTTGGTAGAGAGCCATCTGACATTGGCGGGGAGGGGGGCAAATGTCAAGTTCCTGGTTCACATAGAGGAGGAAGGAGATAGATTGAGAAGTTTTCTGTTTTCTAGCTGCCTCGATTCTGATACTATTTGAGTATTAAGACTTCTTGTTAAAATTAAGTCTGTATATCATTAAGCCTCTGAAACCCTAACTCATTACATTTTAAAGTTCTAAACAGGTTATTTCAAGTGAATTCAATCTAGTGTGTGTGGATGCTAATTCTCTGGATTTGACTGGTACTAGATTTTATTCACTTTAAGGCTAGCAAAAGAAGTTTGCCCCAAGTCACAACCCAGATCACTGTAACAAGTATAACATGACTTGTGTGGAATCTACCTAAGCTTAAATTTATTCCTGCTTTTCCTTATCAACATTAATGGAATCCCAGCATACTTATTAGCCTTTTATAATAATGAATCCCTTGTGTCATGGTGCCATGCATGATTTTAGTTGGTCATCATTTAATCAGTGTTTTAAAAGAAGTGTTTTTCCTGTTGAGTTGTCTGAGACCAGCAAGGATGAAGACCAATGTTTATGGAGATGGGTGCTTTACATATATTACCCCATTTAGTTCAAATGAAAATCCTATGAGACCATTATTACAGACCCATAATCCCTCATCCAAAGTTCTTGGAGTCAGATGATTTCAGAAATGTAACATAGGGCATTACCTTACACCCCCAGCGAAGTCTGGGGCCACATCCTATGATCAGCCACATTCATAAATCTGCAGCAAAACCTTTGACAGTCGCACAAAGTGGGATAAGTTGAGTTTGCTTTATATATATGAAAAAATATTTATAAAGAATTTTTGGAGATTTTTGAATTGTGGATAAGATACTGTGACTTGAATTGTCTCCATCTTACAGATGAGAAAACTGTCTTAGAAGAATTAAGTAATTGGCAAAGGTCACACAGTTAGCAGTGGTGGAGGCAGGATAAAACCAGATGTAGAAAGCCCACTATGCTATGCTACCTCACAAGTATGAATGATGCTGTTTGTGGTGTGTAGCTAATGCCCCAGTAGTACTGGAACTCGAGAGCTGAATTCTGCAAGGTAGGAGGCAGCAAACAAAATCTTCAGTTGCCAGTTAGTCGTGATTTTCATTAATACTAACGATCTGGATGTTTTCTTTATTTCTTTTTAAAGTGTTTTAGTGACTCACACAGATGCAGTAAAAATTTCAGATTTTGGTACATCTAAGGAACTTAGTGATAAAAGTACCAAGATGTCCTTCGCTGGCACAGTAGCATGGATGGCGCCAGAGGTGATACGGAATGAACCTGTCTCTGAAAAAGTCGATATATGGTGAGTGGTGCAGTCTGTGCCAACCAGAAAGCCTGTTCCCACTTTCACCCTGTTAGCGCTTTCCTCTTTCAACACGTCTACTTTCCCAAAATATTCTTTAGTATTACTCACTTCTGGTTGGTTTCAGTCTCATATAATCTGAGGTACTACCCAGCATGATCATCACACCTGGTAAGAAGGACTGGGGGAGAAGGAATTAGGGTGAATATCCATTCAGTAAGTCATCAGTTTGGGGGACTCCCAGAGAATATGCTGAACTTTCTGGAAAACTAAAAGTCCACTTTATATAGCCATTTAGTATAAAAGTCTTTCTGAAATATACTACATAATTTTCACCTTCTTGAATAAAATATGTTGAACAAAGTTTACCTATTCTTGGTGACTCAGACCATCATTGGGTATATCAGTGATGTACTTTGCTGTGATACAGTTATATGATTTAGACCTATTTGAGGTGTATGGGGCTGTTTGCCCTTTTATTAAACAGCCCTGATGGGCTTTATTTTTTTGGAGGGGGAGTTAATCTTTATTAACTTTTCCTCTGAGGTTACAAATCTCTGCTATTAACAGTATATTTCCCTTGGGACTTCCCTGGCGGTCCAGTGGTTAGGACTCCACGCTTCCACTATGGGGGTCACGGGTTCAATCCCTGGTCAGGGAACTAAGATCCTGCATGCTGCATAGCCTGGCAGAAAAAAAAAAACAAAAAAAATCAAAAACAAAAGACCCAGTATATTTCCCTATAGTTGTTTTTCTTCCATTCTTAATATTGGCTACTAGTAACTTTTAGACTTAAAACCAAAAAAATAGCATATGTTAAAATTGCATGTAATTTTAGAGTAAATAAGATAAAATAGAAATGTGGGATCATTTGTAATTTGGGTAATTATTACCAAAGTGTCCTTATTAGGGATTATACCAATTTATGTTCCCAAAAGAAATGTGTAAGAGTGTTTTTACAGTCTCAGCAATAAAATGTGTTAAACTTTGGGATTTTTCTGCCAACCATATAGGTAAACAAAGTGTCATATGTGCAGTTTTAATTTGCATTCCTCTCTAATATTATAAATAAGGTTGTACATTTTTTCATATATTTATGAACCATTTGTAATTTTTTATTTGTGAACTACTCTAATCCTTTACTAAGCTTTCTGATCTTTTATTCTTATCAATTTACAGGAGTATTTTATATATTAAGGAGATTATCCTTTTGTGTATATAAATTATAGGTACTTTTCACTTTTGTTGTTTTTCTTATGGTGGAAGTTTTTTTCCACAGCAAGATTTTCTTTTAAGCAGTTTGATTTATCAATCTCTCCTGTTATGGCTTCTGGATTTCTTAACTAGAAAAGACTTCAACATTCTAAGATTCTTTTTTTTTAATTTCCATGTGTTCTTTGACAATTTTTATGATTTCGTTTCTCACATTTAAATCTTTGATACATTTAGAATTTACCTTGATGTAAGATGAAGTGTAAATTTGTTTCCCCAATTCTCCCAACAGCATTTATTGAATAATCAGTTTTCCCCACTGGTGTGAGATGTCACTTCTCTCATATACTCAATTCCTATATGTTTTGGGTCTATTTCTGGATTTCTATTCCATTCCAATATTCTGGCTGACTATTGATCACCAGTGTTAATTACTGAAGCCTTATAGTATGTCTTAATATCTGATAGTGTTGGTTACCCCCTCACCAATTTTCTTTTTCAGAGTTTTCCTGGCTGTTTCTATTTTTCCCATAACAATATTAGAATTTTAAAACTGGGTATATATTCGATTGAATATTAATAAATGAATAACTAAAATACAAGTCAGTCTTTCTGAAATGTCTTTTATACTTGTTCCCGGTGCTACTGTAGGTCTTTTGGAGTGGTGCTTTGGGAGCTGCTGACAGGAGAGATCCCATACAAAGATGTAGACTCTTCAGCCATTATTTGGGGTGTTGGAAGCAATAGCCTACACCTTCCAGTTCCTTCCACTTGCCCTGATGGATTCAAAATCCTTATGAAGCAGACATGGTAAGAAATATGTTTCTCCCAATATTCTCTTTTACCTTCTTCCTCAAAACCATATTTAAAACTCTCTAAACTATATTTAAAACTGCAAGGAAGTCTCTAACGTGTATTTGGAGTGAATAACCTTACTTTGTGTAAAGTCTAGGAGACTTGGAATTTGAGAACTTTGGATTCAAATACTTGCTCTGCCCTTTTTTATCTGTGTAATTTTGGGTATGTCATCCAAGTATCAGTTTTCTCATCTGTAAAATGGGGGTAACACCTACTCATAGAGTTGTTGTGTTATGATTAATTAAAAGTTATAAATAAAGAATTTGGTGTGATATCTTAAAATAGTAGGCCTTAGTAAATGATAGCTATCATTACTTTACCAGTCCTAAGGGATAATTATTATAAAACAGATCCTAGAGATTTCCAGTTCATCATTAGAGGTATCTCATAATTACATTTTCCTTTTGCTCTTCAGTACATCAAAACTGCCTGAGACATAGCCACACATGGAGTCAAAAATATTTTTTATAAAGTAGAGTAAAATCTTTATCCTCCTGGACACAACTTCTCAAATGCACACGCTATTTTTTTTTTTTTTAACTTTTAGGCAGAGTAAACCTCGCAATCGACCTTCTTTTCGGCAGACACTCATGCATTTAGACATCGCATCTGCGGATGTACTTGCCACCCCACAAGAAACTTACTTCAAGTCTCAGGTAAGTCTGGAAACTGTTCCAGGTGCTGCTAAACAGACAGGAAACTCTCAGTGAGAAGGAGTAAGGGTATTCTGATTCTGATAGCAATTATATGACTCTATTCATTGTGAAACAATAATGATATCTCACACGTATGACATTTTTGGAGTTTTTTAAGCCCTTAACATATATTATTCTCTTATTTGAAGATAGCATGTATTAAAATATCATCTTCCTAGTGGGTTCTGGTGAAGTTGTTGGAGAGAAAAGAGGAAAAGAGGATATGAAAACTGTATGTATATACATTTGAATTAGAATTACTGCTGACCTTCATGAAAATATTGCTTTCCTTAAAGTTAGAAAAGCTAAAGTACAGAGGAGGAAAATTAAATCCCAGAGAGAGCCCGTTGATTAAATTAGGCTTTTCACTAACTTTAAGTGTGTCACCTAGTAGCACCAAATAAAATATAATTTAATGTATCTGTTAGCCTTTACTCCATTACTTATGGCTCCATTACTTTTGGCGTAAGTCCCAAAACTTATGGCTTAAAACAATAAGCTGTTGTTTAGCTCATGATTCTGTGGGTTTGTAATCTATGCTGGGCGGTTGGTTCTTCATTTGGCTTTGACTTGGGATCACTCACGTGTCTGCAGTCAGTTGCCAGGTTGACTGGGAGGCTGGCTGATTCCAGATGGTCTCATTCACAAGTCCAGCGATTAGCTGGCTATTAGCTAGAACACCTCTGTTCTCCTCCACGTGGCTTCTTATCCTTCAGCAGGCTAACTTGGCCTTGTTCACATGGTCTGCTCAGGGTACCAAATGCAGCAAGAGAGCAAGCCCCAGCGCACACGTGACTTTCCAGCCTGTGTGTGCATTGTGGCTGCTAATGTCTCATTGGCCAATGCAAGTCACGGGCTAACCCAGATTGAGAAATAGATTTCACCTCTTGACAAGAGAATCTGCCGTCACATGTTGTAAGGCATGGGTGCATTACTGATAAATTTGTGACCATTAAATAAAAATGCTGTAAATGGCATAAGGATCAGTGGTCTAACCACTGTCAAGATGGATAGGGAGTCGTGAGGGATCAGTATACATGAGGTCCTTACTTACCCCTACCAGACCCAGGCAATAGCAAAAGGAGTAAAATGGGATGAAACTATGGCTTTTGAAATAATTGTGATGATCTTAAATTATAGCTTTATGCTTATAGAATTTTAAATATAGTATTACCTAATTTCTTCTCATACAGAAGAAATTTCTTCTCACTTTCCAAAATGAATTTTTGCAAGATGAATTCCATCTCTGCATTGACTTCCAGTATGATTTCAAAGATTCATTTTCAGAGAATTTCTTCTCAGAGAAGAAATATTATTACCAATTAGTGTCTCAGTCTACTCCTAATAGCCCCCAACTCCAATGGGTGATGAGTTTACCTACCAGGAAAGTATGCATTGAAAGCCAACTGGACTGGGAGGGGCATCATCCCTGGGAGTTAAACAAGTCCTCCAATATGCTTTATTACCTGGCCCAACCAGAGGCTTGGAGTACTTGCTTCTCTGGTGTCTGATGAACAGAGAGATATTCCGCCCATCAGATATTGGGGAATATCTTAATTAAGGAACAAGGTCTTTGCAGTTTCTAAGGAATAATAAATCAGAGACCTTTCCTCTATTGCCTGAAGTTCTAACATGCTATGACCCACAAACTTAGCTCTCCCCACACTGTCTTTGAATAGTCTGGCTTGCCCTATAGTTTTTTAGTGTTTCTGGGGGATTCTTATGTAAGTAAAGTGTTTGATTTTAGAGAAAATAAGAGGATAACTTCATGACATTTCCTATGTTCTTTGATATGCATTCAGGTCAATTCCCTTAAAACTATTAAAACTATTGCCTATCTATAAAAATACATGTAGGTATTGGTTACTGGATTAGAAATCTTTCATATATTTTCTTTTGTTAAGAAGAAGACTTAAGTCCTCTTGTGAAATGAAAGAGAATAATAGTGAGTACTCTCCAGGAAATTTTTCAGACTTTAAGATATGGTTACAATCACAGCGTTGCTTCCTTTACAAGAAAACTATACGTACCACAATTTTGAAAAGCAATTTTTGGTGAGAATACTAAGCCACAAGCCATTGAGAGTATAACTGTACATACTTGGAAGACATCAAATTCTAAACAGATGCTACTTGTGTGCTCCCAGAATATCACTGCTGAAGCCAGCGCCACACTTTCTGAATACCCACCATATATATAAAACACTGTGTAGTACAACTAAGTCCCCACAGTTAGTATCCTTACTTGTGTAAATTCACTTTTATTAATCTATGCAGCATTAAGATTAAACTCAGAGAAGGTTCTCTGAGAGCAAGAGTATGAAAAGGAGAGGAAGGGGAGGAAAAGGAATAGAAAGGAAAAACAGTGCATTGGACATCTTTTAATATTCATAAATTCTACCACATTTTTCTCCCAGCATAAAATTTTACCTCTCCTTAAATAGTTCAAAATACCCTTGCTAGTTCCTAAAATCTTTCGGGTATTTACAAGCTGATTTGTTTCTGGGTCTGAAATTCAGACTATCTCTGGCTAATGATAATAAAGTATTGGGTTGGCCAAAAAGTTCATTTGGGTTTTTCCCAAATGAAAACCCATCTTACGGAAAAACCCAAAAGAAATTTTTGGCCAACCCAATATTTATGGACTAACGAGGGAGGTACTGGGAAAAGTAACAGATTTTGAGCCTAAACCCCTGTCCTGTGACCTTGGATAAGTCACTAAATTTCCCTAAACCTCAGCTTACTCATCTAAACAATGAAGATAACCATATCTTCCCTTCCTTGTGGAGTTTTGGTGAGGATCAAATAAGATAATAAACATGCAAGTGCATTATAAACTGTAAAGAACTGTTTGATTGTTAAGAGATTATTATTCACCTCCCACAAAGCTATAAAAATTAAGCCTCCTTGGAGGTGTTACATTCTGGATACTTTTTCTTTCTTTTTTAAAGACCCATTTATCCTTGTTTTTATTATTAGAAGTGGGAAAATGGTTATTTACTGGTTGCTAATTATAAAGCAGATGGGTTGCTATTTGAGGAATGGGTATTTAATATATGTGAGAAGCACTGGTCTTTGAGTCTGGGGACCTGGATTCTGGTCACCATTACACCATTAATGTGGATGAGTAATTGGATGCCACTGGGCCTCTATTTTCCCACATATAAAATAGATGTAACAATGTCTGCCATATATCTCAGACATGTTTATAAAAATCTAAACTAAATCTAAACTAAAGTCCTTGGTATTTGCTGCTACTATAGAAAGGAAAAAGTTACATAGGAAGCTAGAAATAAAATTACCTAGGACATCTCAAACTCTAATTGGGAATTTAAGATTGAGTTTTTTTAAGTCACGTTATTCTGTATAATCTACAAACATAAAATACATCCTTTTTACTTGTACAATTTGATGTGTTTTGGCAAATATATACACCACAAACAAGATACAGAATATTTTCATCATTCCAATTTTCTCCACGTCCTTTTGTATCCAGTCCCTTCCTCCCAGCCCCAGTCCTTGCTAAAAAGATATCTGTCTTCTATTCCTATGGTTTTGTATTTTCCAGAACGTCATATAAATGGAATAATATGATATGTAGGCTTTTGTGCCTGTCTTCGTTCACTTAGCATAATGCATTTGAGATTTGTCCATGTTGTGGTACATATCAATAGTTCATTCCTTTTATTGCTGAGTATATGCCACGGTAGAGATTCTGGGTACTTTTTCTGATGAACTCCTGAGATGGATAAGATGGCAGCTAGGGAGCTCCATCCACAATTAAATTCCTATTTAAATTAAATTCCTATTTAATTCCACAATTAAATAGGAATTAATTGTCTTTTGACTTTATCCTCCCTCAATGGGCAAGAACTAGTTTTTTAGCACATAGTTTTGCTTTTCAATAGCACTTTTATACCTGCGGCCTTGCCTCTTGCCTGCTGACCAAACCCTTTCCTCATCAGTCATCCGTCAATGGTTATTAGCTGCTGGTCGCCACCTTCCCCCAGAACTGTCAGTCAAGAGTGCTGACAAGAGCCCAGCTGACGCCTTCCTGAGAGAAAATGCTTCATCTGTTTCTCATCAACAGCACATGTATAAGGAAACAGCATATATAGAACAGATGAACAAAGCAACCAATTTCAGTACAATATTAGGTTCTGCCAAAGCTATTGCTTCATTCCTAGACAATAACCCATTTCTCCAAGTAGGCAATTATTGCTCCTGGTATTCAATTACATTTGGTATGAGTTTTTAGAAAACATTTTAGCCTGGTCCCAGATCCCAGCTGCTAGGTATGTCACGTGCCCTGCTTCCGAGCTCTTTCACATCCCTCTGTCTTTGCACCATTCTAGTTTCCTTTTGAGTGCCACCATGACCACCCAGAAATTCAGGGGCTGGGAGTTGCAGACAGATAGCTCATTATAGGGACAGACTCTTCTACCTTAAGAGTAATTTCATTGGGGGCTTCCCTGGTGGCGCAGTGGTTGAGAATCTGCCTGCCAATGCAGGGAACACAGGTTCGAGCCCTGGTCTGGGAAGATTCTACATGCCGCGGAGCAACTAGGCTCGTGAGCCACAACTACTGAGCCTGCGTGTCTGGAGCCTGTGCTCCGCAACAAGAGAGGCCACGATAGTGAGAGGCCCGCGCACCGCGATGAAGAGTGGCCCCCACTCGCCGCAGCTAGAGAAAGCCCTCGCACAGAAACGAAGACCCAACACAGCAAAAAATAAAAATAAATAAATTTTAAAGAAGAGTAATTTCATCATGAGCAAGTAGGCGCTTAGGCACAAGCTGGGCACTTACGTGGGGAGACAGTAAAGAGGACTCATGCCAATCAAGATTTGGACTTGACAACCTCTAAGACCTTTCTGACTCAGAATCTATGTTTTCCCACTACTTAGCCCCTCAACATCCTGCTTCTCTATTCCTCAAGCTAGGCTGGAGCTGGCTCAACTTCTTTTTTTACTTTATAAAAATTGTGGTTAAATATATATATAATTTGCCATTTTAACCATTTTTAAATATACAGTTCAGTGGCATAAATTACATTCACAATGTTATAAAACTGTCACCATTATCTATTTTCAAAATTTCTCACTACCTCATTAAGCAATAACTTCCCATTCTGTCTTCCCCCACAGCCCCTGGTAATCTCTGTTCTACTTTATATCTCTATGAATTTGCCTGTTCTAGATATTTCATGGAAGTAGAATCATACAGTAGTTGTCTTTTTGTGTCAGGTTGGTTTCATTTAGCATGTTTTCAAGGTTTATCTATTTTGTAGCATATTTCACAACTTCATTCCTTTTTATGACTAAATAATATTCTACTGTATGGATATACCCTATTTTATTTATCCATTGATATATTAGTTCAGCTTCATTTTGACACATATTATGAGAGAGAAGAGAAGCAAGGTTTGGGTACAAGAGCTTCAGTCTACTGCTTGAATAACTGAAAGACTGGAGAAGACAAAAACCTTCTAGATGTTACAGCCTTTCCCAGGCCTTATGTGGGTTATAAAGAGGATTCCATTCATGACAGTAACCCAACTGTCACTGTATTTTTCCCTTACCTGCTTACACAGGACTTAAGTACCTTGTGAAGCACTCCGTACTCCCTCCCTCCACCTTACATGCAGTTTGGGGGAATCCCCAGGAACGAGTCGGGGGGATCTCAAACAGCCTCATATTAATGTCTGCCCTACTTTCCAGTGACTCTGGCTGGAACAGCACTCTTCCACCAAGCATCTGCTGGGTATTACTTTATTGGTTAGTACTGTTTTCTGCTGAAAGGCTGTAGTCCCCAGCTGGCGTCCAGTGGATGCTGCCGTATCCTTAAGGCACTGCCATCACCCACCAGGAGCTGCTATTTTATGGAGAAGCTCTGGACTCCTCCATATTCCAAAGTTGCACATTGTTCTGTTTATGCAATGAATTGTTCCTTTCCCCGTTGAGTTACATTTTGTTAAAGGTCGCAGAATAGTGCTGATTATGGCCCAAAATTTTACAGATATTAGTGGAACAAATGGGAAATGCCTCTCCACTCCTATGTTGATGGCTTTGTTATAGGTCAAGATCACACAGGATTCCTTCTTCCCTCATATTTTCTTTCATAGACTCCTTAATCTCTGTGCAAATTGGCTTCAGCCTGCCCACCTCCATTTCTTAGTTATGCCCAGAAATGTCTAAATTGCAGCTTAAGTGCAAATTGGAACTCCTATTACATAAAGATTCTAAGTATAGTGATGGAACTCCAAAATTAACATCTACCTGTAACACAGTACCTTTGGGGAAAACACATTATTAATCAGTACCTGGTGTTTTCCCACAGAGGGAACTTCTTTTGGGAAATCTACTTTCTTAATAAGTTTCAATCTTGAGAAGGTTTTCTTTAAGTTTCACATTCCCGTAAGCTAGATGTCAGGAGGTTTATTTCCTCTAGAATTTAAAAAATCTGATCTGTGATATCTGATTCCTCACTGCCAGAGGGAGGTATTCCTTTTCCTGGTCCCTTCTTTAAGTGCTGGAGTAGAATCTACTGACTTGTTTTTCACAAAAGAGGATGCTTTAAGGCCCACATTTGGCCCTCTCCCTTATCCTTCTTAGGTCCAACAACTCTTGATTTTCATCTTTGGCCTCTTAAAGCTCAAATGCTCTTCCTACTTCATGACTTTGATCTGATGGCTGAGAGAACAGCATTACCTGGGGCTCAGCCAAACCTGCATTTACTGCTTAGATACAGTCAAAGACTGTTACCAAACAATGGACAGTGCATTCTAGAGCTCCGCTCTTTGATGACGTTGGCTGTCAGGTTTGATGCCCGAAAGTCAACTGACCAACAGAAATCTCTCCCCAATGGTCAGTCAACATATATATATGTGAAGATCTAACGTATTATAAACAGATAAGTAGGATGACCACTTTCTAAATAATTGCAATATTATTTCCTCTATAAAAATAAATGAAGGATTTCCCCGGCGGTCCAGTGGTTGAGACTTTGCCTTCCAGTGCGGGGGGTGTGGGTTCGATCCCTGGTTGGGGAGTCAGATCCCACATGCCTCGCAGCCAAAAAACCAAAATGTAAAACAGAAGCAATATTGTAGCAAATTCAATCAAGACTTTTTTAAAAAATGAGAAACAGCAAATTTGGGGAGAAACTTCTGTAACTTCACAACTACTTAAGCATAACTTCTTGCATGATCTAGAGAGATCATTTTTAACATGAATCTGAAAGTAATAGAATAGCTCTAGAAGAAGATGATACAATTAGAAACATTTGGTTACATATCTAGCCTTCACTAGAAATTATTTTAGATAATCTCATTAGCTTCTTGGGATAGTAGTGTTTACATAATTTGAGGAAGCGTCTCCTTTAGCTGCTTTTCTAGAAATGGTCTGTAGAGTATATTCCTGCAGAGATGTTCCTACCTCCTAAAATTTAGATAAATTGGTCTGAAATTCAATGCCCTATGGAAAGTCCAATGTCCTTTTTAATACTTCTGTGAATTCCTGGGAGATTTATAATTTCATGGGCACTTTGACTCTGTTTGCTTGGGCCCCCATTCCTGCCATCTTTTGGTTGTTCCTTTATCTTTTTCCTGTCTTTGACCTAAGCATGAAGTTCAGCACCTTTCCTTGATTTAAAAAAACAAAACAAAACAAATAAAAACACTCATCCAAAGTCAAGGTGAATGTCAGAGGCTTTACTAAAGGTTTAGGAAATTGGAAGAGGCTTACATTTTGAACAACTTAAATCACACATTAGATATCCATCCCTCTCCTAAAATTTTTGTCAAACTACTAAAATGTTTGGCCGTGCTCTTTCTCCTCCTTCCCCTTCTCTCTTTTCTTTTCTTTCCCCCACCTCCAAATTCCCGTATAATTCCCCATATTTTTATCCCCATCTCCTGCTGTTCTTGCCCCTTGGATCTTCTATTCCAAATATTTTCTCAAGATATTTTCATAAACAAAGCCTAGGAGGAATTCTGGTCCAAATGTAAAGACGATCATATTGTCACTGACACATGCTTGTACCATATGGTTATCAGAGCTGTTCTTTCTAGCCAGGCTCTCTCAGCCACCATCCTGACTTAAAATTGAGCTCTTTTGTTCCAGAGATGATGGCTAGCATGCCAGCTGTGATGTTTCTTTTGGTTAGTACTGAAAGAAAATTAGAAAAGACAGCACTGAGTACTGGACTACATACAGAAAATGGGGTGAGGAGTGGGGTGGGGTGTGCAGATACACTAGCATGAGATATTTTGCTATCAAATAACATTTATTGAACATCTATTCTATAAGACTCTTTAGTAGAAGCATACAGGGGGGAAAATCTTGTACATGATCCTATGGTTATATCAGGGATTAAAACTCCTGGACTATTAACAAAATCTAATTTGTCCTTGCCTAGGCTGAATGGAGAGAAGAAGTAAAAAAACACTTTGAGAAGATCAAAAGTGAAGGAACTTGTATCCACCGATTAGATGAAGAACTGATTCGAAGGCGCAGAGAAGAGCTCAGGTCAGCTGATGTCTCCTACTTCACCTCTTCTCATTCCCAGGTCTTCAGATATTAGCAGGAACCCTTGTTGTGAATCATTTCATTTTCTACACACCTTGCACTTCTGCTGGTTATTGTTATTCTCTTTAAAAGTTGGTCCTCCCTTATATCACTTTTTTATCGTCTCCCCCCCCACCTCTGTTATCCTCCTTTATTATATCTCTGCAACAAAGATTCCTGGAGCAATGCTATTTGTTTATTCAGCCGCTGTCCTAGGTAACACGAAAGGTCAGAAGTTTATAAGATGTAGTCCCTGGCCTCAAGAGGCTCATAATCTGTCAAGGGATAGAACACATGTTCTCAGATAACCACTAGATTAGACAGGATCTGTAGTGTGGATAAGTATAAATGAGTGATGAGTGACCGTGCTTTAACTGCATATTTCCCTTAACATATATTATACTGTATTCTTATTAAGATATTGCCAATACTGCACAGACAAAGGCTGTACATTATACATAAATTGCATTCAGTTTTATCTGTAGCCCTCCTGGCTATCCTATATGGCTGGATATGACCCTTAACAATCAACTAAGTGGAAAACTTGGATTTCCCATCTCCCACTCGCTCTTGTCTGAGTCTTTGCATCGGACAAGGGAGTCTTAAATTTAGAGGGCCCTTGGGCAAATGCTTTTGAGATAAACCACCCTGTTCTTGTTTCATTAGAGCTGACCTTAGTTCTCCCTCACATTCATCAGCTTCACTGCTTCCGTGTTTTCTTTGATAGGCATGCTTTGGATATTCGTGAGCACTATGAGAGGAAACTTGAGCGGGCTAATAATTTATACATGGAATTGAGTGCCATCATGCTGCAGCTAGAAATGCGGGAGAAGGAGCTAATCAAGTATGTATCCAGACCACTGTGTCCTGACTGATTTGGGTCTATCCATTGGCTGAAATGTACTACTCGTCCAGGTTGCTGCTACTCAGAACTGGCAGCTATTTTATTCATCCACCCAGCATTCCTTAGGGCACGTGCCGGGCACAGGTCCCCGTCCCGGTGAGGCTTACAGCTGAGTGGAGCTGCCACAGAGCTGGTTCTAGGGGACTATGCGCTTGACAAGCCTTTGCCACTTCAACCTGCCGAATGGCTCAGGAAAGGGGTCCTCATTTCCAGAAGAGCCTGGTGTGGATGCATGGGAGCTTACTGCCCCCTGGGGAAGTAAGGCAGCTGCTGCAAGTGGTTCAGGGTATTCCTGAGAATGGTGAGAAACCCTGGGGTCCTGACTAAAACAGCAGCTGCTGAAAATAAGTAGGACTTCAGCCACTGCTGTGTGTCTCATGAGGCATGTTGGGGACAGGAGGGTTGGCCTCCAAGTCCATCTGCGACCTGAAGAAAAAAATGAAGTCAGGTTAGTTTGAATTTTTTTTTTTTTCCTTTTTAACCTGAAGAGCCGCCTTGCTATTCTTCAGATAGCCTGTATCTGTTAAGTATGGCCAGAATCTCTGGGTAGAGTTAACCTGTGAAAACATTCTGCCCAACTTTTCTGTCTGCGGTGAATGAGACATAGCTTTTTCTTTCATTCTTCAGGCGTGAGCAAGCAGTGGAGAAGAAGTATCCTGGGACCTACAAACGACATCCTGTCCGTCCAATAATCCACCCTAATGCCATGGAGAAACTCATGAAGAAGAAAGGTGTGCCTCACAGACCTGGGATGCAGGCCAAGCGGTGAGCACCTGTACTGACCTGATATTCAGATGAATGGGGAAACATGCCCCTAAAATACATGATCAGATGATGGTGGGTGTGGCCACACGGTACCACGTCGTCAGCGCACTTGCCTCTAGATATGGCCTAGGCAGGTGGGAGAGAGTGTGTCATGGACTCCAGGAATCTAGTTTTTACTGTCTGAGGCTTTGAGGTTTATTACCTTAGCATGAAATAACGAAAAGAGAAATGAACTGAAGGCCAAACAGACCTGGATTCAAATCCTGGCTCTGCCTATTAGAAGCTGTGTGATTTGGATCATGTCACTTGACCACTCTCAACCCCATGGGTAAAACGGTGTAACTGTAGCACGTGAGATTTCTTTTTCTTTTTTTGACCCCTAGTGCACAGAATTGAGTTCACCATAATTCTTGATTTATGCAACATTGGTCCGTGCATGTCCCACTTTTATTTATTCATGTAGTTAGTTCTTTTTAATAATGTAATAAGTGCCTGTAAATCCACCACCAAAAACAAAAGCAGGCACTTTGATAATCACCTGTGTCTAACCATATAGTCCCCTCATCCCACTCCTGTGTGGAACTTTCATGAGGTTTAAATAAGACAACGTGTGAAATCACCTAGGAAATCATAGTTGCTCAAAAAAAAAATATGGGTTTTTTAATTGTTTTAAAAGATGCCCTTTCCCCTAATTATAACACATTTTCCTTATATTAGTTTAATTTTAGAATGCTCTTCCAGTCAGTTTTTATTACCAGACTCTGCTAGAGCCTCATTCCTCCCGAGGAATAGAGAGTTGACCCTATCCTAAATTAAAGCAAAAGAAGGAAATATCCCTTAACCTGGGTTGTAGACCCAGCAGTGAGACTTGAGCCAAATGCAGGAAGAATAAAGACAGTGAGAAAATGCAAACCAAGCGTGTATTTTAAGGCTTTCAGAACAGTGACCATTCCAGCACAGCATGACTAACATAAATCTAAACTACTGAGGGATAACTACATGGATTCATTCCAGTTTTGCTTTTACTGACCATCTTCTGGTCAAGCTCTGAGAAATTGTTTTCAGTTAGCACCCGGCAAAACCTTCCAGGAATCCCAGCACCTCTCTTCTTTTGGTGTACAAACGAGGCACAGACTTCACCTGCTGGCTCCTCCCTGCAGTCTGCCGACAGTTAAAACAAAGAGCACTTCGGGAGAAAATAGTACTGTTTAATTTTTCACAGTGTGAGCTTGTGTTTACTTTTATTTTGCCTGTGAGAAATGCATTTGCAAGAGTTTGACAGCACCAGTAGATGCTTAGTCAGTGAGCTGAACTTGTCTGGAAAGGTAACCCGGAGTAGGTATTAGAGCTGCAGAGAGTTATGCTTTCAGTTGATTGCCCCGTGAAAGATTTATGTTTCAGATTACTTGGACAGTCCAGTGATTATGGAGTCAGAAGGCCAATGCCCACTGAGGCGATCAGAGAGGAGAAACCATCCACTATCCTTTAGCCTTGGTTTCAGTTTGCGTTTAGTTAGGGACTGAAAAGAGAGTCGGAGTTCAGTGATGGATCCACCAAGCCCATCACAAGTGAGTATAGTCTAATAAGGTAATCTAAATACTTCATAATATGGAGAAGCTTGGAATGGAGGAAGAACTATTTCTCGGTGTCCAAAAACTTGGCTTCAAGTTGTGAGTTTTGCCATTTACTAGCTTTGTGAGAGACACAAGCCAGCTAAGTTACCCTCTGATCCCTCAGTGCCCTCATCTGTAACATGGATATTGTAATGGTAGGAAACTTGTGTTTTATATATTGTAAATTGCTTTGTCAACTGTGAAGCGCTGTCTCAGCGTTATTCTTTGCGTTTTGCACTGCCAGGTTCAATAAACACAGCCTTTACCTGACTTAATGGCACTCTCACCTTAGCTTTCTTTTAGATCCCGCCATAGCCAGTTACTGTGTAAGTATTGATAGATGCCCTAACTGGGCCTTGGAGGGCTCTCTTTCCTCAATAAAAAGCCCCAGGACCTCCTCGATCCAGATGCCTTCTGTGCCACAAGTTGGCCAGCTGACCACAAAGCTGTGACTCTGAGACAGGAAGATGCTGACAGCAGCACAGTACCCTACCCGCCTCATCATAAACCAACTATACCTGGAACTTCTGTGCTAAGACAAGCCTTTAACTGAACTTCTCCTGAAAGAGAAGAAAAACCCATCTCCTATTGCCGGATGCCTACTGATTTCCTGTGAGCCTCTTCAAACTGTAGTCCTTAGTTCAGCATCATCTGAGAGCGTGGCTGCTAAACGCAGGCTCCTAGGCCCCATCCCAGACCCGTGCAGTCATTTCAACAAGCTCCCAAGTGATTTGTACGCACCTGCAAGCTGTATTCTGACGTCCAACAAGCCAGACTGTCAAGTAGGAGAGACTTCTTGTCTGGATTCTAATAGTAATGAGCTGTGAGACCAGGAGCCACTTTGGCTGGGGTTTGGGTTCTTCATCACATAGGATGAAGGCAGGACTGCATCTGTGGTTTCCTTACAAGGTCTGGGACCCCCTAGGGCCTGAACAGAGGTGTCTCTGAGGCCACTGCAGGGGTAGAGAGGACAAGGAGGGGGAGCCCCATGGGAGGGGCTTCTGCTCTCCCTCCTCTCTTCAGCTGTTCTACTATATCTGGGTTTGGGTTTTTTAAGATATAATTGACATATAACATTATATTAATTTCAGGTGTACAACATAATGATTCAACATATGTGTATATTACAAAATGATCACCAAAATAAGTTTGGTTAACATCTATCACCACACACAGCTACAAATTTTTTTTCCTTGTGACGAGAACTTTTAAGATGTACTCTCTTAGCAAATTTCAAATATCCAATACAGTATTATTAACTATAGTTACCATGCTGTACATTACATCCCATGACTTATTTATATCATAATTGGAAGTTTGTACCTTTGACCCCCTTCACCCATATCGCCCACCCCCTATTCCCACCCCCACCTCTGGCAGCCACCAATCTGTTCTCTTACTGTATCTATTTTATATATTGGGTTTCTCATAATTCATTTGAGTAAAGGATTCTGTTGTTTTATTTAAAAAAAAAAAAAAAAAAAGAGTTTGGGCCCTCCAGCTCTGAAATCTCCAGCTGATTTGTGTCTGTCTGGTCCGAAAGAAGGGTGGGGCTACTCTTTGGGAGGAAGGAGGTAGCGATACTACCTGGCATCCTAGAGTCTCTGCCCTGAATCAGTTCTTCAGTTTAGAAATCATTTATTGGTTGCCTGTGTGCCTTGGTGTTGGTGTGTGTAAGGTTTGCCTGCAGGCTCTGGGTTCCTCCTGCACGTGAGCCACGTGACTAGCTCAGTGGGCTGAGAGAGGCCCTCCTCCCTTTAGGAACACGGTAGAATACCAGGTCGTTCCACATGAGCCCTTCTCTTACTGGCTCTACGCAACCTCCTGGGCTCTCTATTAATTCCCCCTCCTCTACTGCCAACCCCTTCGGCCCCTTCCTGAAACATTTATTGAGTACCTACTGTGAGCAAGACTCCTTGCTAGTGTCCTCCACATGCAAAGGTGGATATGACTTAGTAGCAGCCCTCAAGGGGACCATGTCTAGACGAAACTCCCTGAATTTAGCCTCTTGTCTAATTAACTGCGCTTTCCTTCTCTGGTCCCAGACCTCTGTCCTTTGTGATCCCTCATGGGATCCATCACCAGACAGATTTCTGATCGTGAGCAAACGCCCATGCCTGTGCCTTGGCATATTGGCACCAAGCTGAGAGCTGACACTATGAGGAAGAGGTCAAGAAGCCTGTAGGGTAAAATTAGAATTTAAAGGGGTTTGAGTACTCAGCTAGTGAAGCACAGAATAAAATCCAGAAGGAATAAAGGGAATCCTCTGTAAGTGGACATTAGGTTGTTTCTAGCTTTCTGCTATTTTAAACAATGCTTTAACATAACATCTTCCAACATACATCTTTGTGCACATCCATTATCTCCACTGGATAAATCCCTGTGTATGTAACTGCTGATTCAAAGATTATGTGTACTTTAAGGCCTGGGATACATTTCCCCAAACTTGAATGTGTCTTCATGTGTTTAAAACCAAACCTGTTCTTTTCTCCCAGGCCAGATCTGTTGAGATCTGAAGGTATCCCCAGTGTGGAAGTGGCTCCCACTGCATCCCCTTTGTCCGGAAGTCCCAAAATGTCCACCTCCAGCAGCAAGAGCCGATATCGGAGCAAACCACGCCACCGCCGCGGGAGTAGCCGAGGCAGCCATAGTGACTTTGCGGCGATCTTAAAAAGCCAGCCAGCCCGGGAAAATTCACCCCATCCCACTTACCTGCACCAGGCTCAGTCCGAATACCCTTCTCCCCATCACCGTAGTCCTCTGCAGCAGCAACACCAGCAACCCCCTCCTGCCACGTCTCAGAGTCACCGTCCCAGACTCGATATGCACGGACAGGACGTTGCAACCTGCGCCAACAACCTGAGGTATTTTGGCCCCGCGGCGGCCCTACGGAGCCCACTCAGCAGCCATGCTCAAAGACAGATGCCTGGCTCCAGCCCTGACCTCATCTCCACGGCCGTGGCAGCAGATTGCTGGAAAAGTTCTGAGCCCAACAAGGGCCAGGCTGGCCCCTGGGGCTGTTGTCAGGCTGACCCCTATGACCCCTGCCTCCAGCGCAGGCCAGAACAGCATGGGTCCGTAGACGTCCCCTCTGCCAAGCCCGTGGGGAGGAACCCCAACCTTTTCAAGCCACCAGCACACAATCCCCTCTCGGAAAATGCCCAAGGTTCTGAGAAAATGGAAGAAAAGGAATTCAGCGGCTGTGGGTCTGCATCATCCCTCAACACCTCTCATCACATCACCCCCCCAGCGCTACCTCGAAAAACAAGGCCCCTTCAGAAGGTAAGGTGTGATGACAGCCGCGGTGTGTGTCACTGCCTTCAAGGAATGTCAGAGCCTGTCATATTCTATGCAGTATAAAACGTACATAAAAAATATGCATTTTGTAAAAGGATGAGATAACAAAAGCATAAATAGTTTATTTACTTTTAATACTTTCCACACTGCTTAAGTGATGGACTAAGGAGTACACTTTGGAAACTCCTGAATCAGGGGACTGATTCAAATGTAGATAATTTATCAATGAAAAATAGCCATGTGTTAGCAACATGTCATCAAAATAGTTTGGAATCCGCTACTCTAGCCTAGTCCTAAGGGATGTAGCAAGAAGGAAGGCTCCCGTTATAAAACATGTTTGGGAAACAGTATTCTCTGTCCCCTCTTGGAGCTTCCTAAGCTCACATTAACAAATCCTAGGCTTTGAAAATCATGCAATAACCTTGTTTAATCCAGCACTTCCCTCACCTATGTGACCGTATTGCCTTTTTAAAATAACATCTATTAATCCCCCATGGAACTAGCTTTCTTCACAGTATCGCCTTAATTAATAACCGTCATGATCCAGCTGGTTCTCAGTCACTGAAACCTGTTCCTCGCCCACTGGCTGCCTGTGGTTTATTAGCTGGGAGGCGGGCTACCTCTCCTCCCTTGTGGGTAAGAGCCCTAACTTGGGAGTCAGACCTGAGTTCAAAGCCAGGCTCTTCCACTTATTACCTTTATGAACATCGGTTTCTAATCTATGAAATGGAGCTAATAGTGGACCCTGTCTCATTGGTCGATGTGAAGATTAAATGAGTTAATACATATAAAACATTTAGAACAGGACCTGGCACATAGCAACCTTCCAAAAATGTGAGCTCATCTTGCTAATGTGTTAAAAATAACACTATGTACGAAAAGTATTTAGCACAGAGAAAACACCCACTCAATTCTAACTACTGTTTCATATCATCATCGTTCATCAGAAGTTCCGTTGAAGGAATGAAAATGTCTAAAATGTAAATGAGGATGTTTTGGTCAACTAGACATTTACTAGAAAAGCAGCTGAAGCTGAAGGCCACTGTCTCAGAACTGTATTTCTTCCTCCGCATACAGTGCTGCTATTGACTGAGCTTTCCCAGAAATAAATTGTGTTTCAGGTAGTGCAGTGGATTTGGGCTAAGTCAGTCTCTGCTCCTCTGACCCCTAAAGCCAATAACATAATTTTTTCGTAACAACTTTATTGAGATACAATTCACATACCACACAGTTCTCCCATTTAAAGTGTATAACTCAGTTCTTTCTCTCGAGTTGTGCAGCCATCACCACAACTAATTTTAGAATATTTCCATCACCCCAAAAAGAAACCCTGCACCCTTTAGCAATCACCCCATTCCCCCGTCCCCTCCCAAGTAACATGTATCTTTGAACCATCCTGATGCCATTTTGAGGCATCCGTGGGTCTGCAGGCCACGGAACACACCCCGTCTACTTTTGGCCTCACTAAAACCACACTCCCACAGAGCAGCTTAACTTCTCTCTGCTGAGATACACTCCCACGGGTCTTCTAGGGGGAGGTGCTCATCTCCACAGTCAGGATAACTCCATCCCTGTCTTTCCTACGCAAAAAAGCACATCAGAATACAAATGGGTAAAAGTGATGGATTGTCAGAAATGACTTTAAAGGTAAATTATCCTCAATTTTTGGTACAGTTATTTGGACCTACTTACCCACCTCACAAGGGATTGTAGTAATCCCATGCATTAATGACAGTTGATCTGAAGTGGGGCTGTTCCTATGCCCTGGAAGGGAAATGGAATCTTCCCTCACAGGGAAGATCATGTTCTCAGATGGGACACTTACCCACCCTTCCAGATCAACCACAGAGCCCCAGCAATGATGAGGCCTCAGATGTCCCAACCAGAGTTCTCTTATCTGTGCCCACATGCTGACTCAGTCATGTGCTAAGCACCTACCTTGTATGCAGTGTTGTATTAATGGTGGAGGAGGAATACAGTACAACAAGATGGGGTCTGACCCTAAATAATGTATGTCTTAGTTGTAGAGATGATGTAAGCATAATAACTATAATATTAGTGAAAAGGTGATTGGTACATAAAAGGGGAAAAAGTAGTTGTTGGGCTTTGAAGAACTAAAAGATCACCTCTTATTGGAGTCTCTGTATCAGAGCCTAGAACCACAAGTGACAGTGGTTACAAGACACCACCCCAAAATCCAAGACCTCTTCTCCAGTTTCCCCTCTTCAAGTTCAGGGCCTTTCATCATGGACACCCAGGGAAAGTTGCTAAATGAATGAAGAGATATATGTTTAAAAATGACAGCAAGCTACCACTCAATGTCTTTGATGAAAATTAAATCTTTTACAAGGAGTGTGTGCGTGTGTGTGTGTGTGTGTGTAAGAGAGAGAGAGAAAGAGAAATAAGACTCTTCCCTCCTTGTTCTCCTCAGAGTGGAGATGACTCCTCTGAAGAGGAAGAAGGGGAAGTAGATAGTGAAGTTGAATTTCCACGAAGACAGAGGTAAAACCAATAAACACATGTGATTGCCTTCAGTGTAATCAGGGAAAATCCTGAGTTTGCCCTCCGGTTTGATCACAGGCTGCTTTCTAACAGCCAGCTTATAGGGAAGTTGGAACCTACCATTGCCCATTTTGGCAGCTGGCTATGCACAGCAGATTCTAGTTTATCCAAATTCACTAGATAGGAACTGCAAGATGGGGAAAATAAATATGGATTCAAGGTTATAATTGACAACATAGTGGGCAGTTTATGAGAGATGGCTGTGCTGTTTTATGGGTAATTTTACTGATTTCTAGTGTACCTCCCTATATTAGTCTGCTCAGGCTGCCATAACAAAATACCACAGACTGGGTGACTTAAACAATGGAAATTTATTTCTCCCACTTCTGGAGGCTGGGAAGTCCAAGTTCAAGGTTCCTGGTGAGAACTCTCTTCCTGGGTTGCAGACAGCAGCCTTCTTGCTGTGTCCTCACATGGTGGGGGAGAGAGAGAGAGATCTTCATCTTATAAGGCCACAGACCTGTCAGATTAGGGCCCCACCCATATGACCTCATTTAACCTTAATTACCTCTTAAAGACCCTCTCTCCAGATTCAGTCACATTGTAGGTAAGGCTTCAACATATGAATTTTGGGAGGATGCAATTAAATCCATAGCACTCTCCATGCCTTGGGTTTTATACCTCAAATTAAGTATAATTAAATGAGTCGAGTCCTCCTTCCACCCATCCTTAGAAATAGCTTCCTGCCTAGCCAGCAATAATAACTTTGCTTATAGGACTAAAGAAGGACCACACCCCTCATTTCTAGAATTAAGAGCTGCCCTTTTGTAGAAGTATGGAAGGTAGTTTTCCTCCCAGGAGGCCTTTTCTGCTACTAGGCATCTGTTTTTGAAGAGGAAGCCTTTAAGAATCCCCCAGGAAGGTTTGTGTACCTACCCAGAACCAGGAATTTCCTAAAACCAAGGGACTTCTAGTACTTTGGTAAATTGTACTCCGGGTGCCTATGCTGTACACAAAATTGAAATCTGTCCTCATCCCCTGAGCTATTCCTACCACATTGCCATTGCTGTCTTGTTGTTTCCTTGGACGCTGTGTTTTCTCCTATGCAGGGACATTGAGCCCGAATAAAATGTCTTTTCATCCTCTGACCTCATTCTACAGGCATCGCAATTATGTTACTTCCAGCTTTTGTTCTTATGACCACCATTAACTCAGCCCACCTGATGGCTTCCCACCTTTCTTTCTTGCTATGATGCAAAATTTTAGTTTTACCTCACGGTTTTGCTTTTAATATTATAACATTCTTCTCTCTGTCTCCCTTCTGCATTACCAGACTTTCTTTCTCTCTTTCTTTGTTGGATCTTCATTGCTGCACGTGGGCTTTCTCTAGTTGCGGTGCGCAGGCTTCTCATTGCAGTGGCTTGTCGTGGAACACAGGCTCTAGGCGCGCAGGCTCAGTAGTTGTGGTGCAGGGGCTTAGTTGCTCCGCGACATGTGGGATCTTCCCGGACCAAGGCTCGAACCCGTGTTCCCTGCATTTGCAGGAGGATTCTTAACCACTGCGCCACCAGGGAAGCCCCTGGATTACCAGCCTTGAGAAGGTGTGAGTCCTACTTTAACTTCCGTTTCCCACATGGGCTTCCTCCATCTGGCCTCTTTTCATGTGTCCTTGATGCCACCCCCGCCCCCAGCCCATCACCTGGCCCGCCCATCACCCAAACTCAGATCATATGCCATCAAAATCGCTTTGTACTAAGAAATACAGAAAGATCAGACAATGACAGAGGGAAAGGGCAGTCTTCTCTTTTCTTATTTGTTTTGTTTGTTAAGTCAGCGTAAGCTAACAGTATTCTTATTTACTAGGCTTCTTGCAAACAATGGAAAAGAAATGAGGAACTTTCGTAAATCCCCTCCCCCTACCCCAGGAGCTTTGCCTCATCAGAGCTAAACCCAGATGTTACCTGGAATGAGCCAGCAACTGGCTGGGCAGCGCCCACAGCTGCAGAGTGAATGTTCCTTCCAAGCACATTTCTGTTGGGGGTCGGCCTTCTGGGCCGCTCTGCCCCATGAGAAACGCCCCACCATGCCCAGGCAGGTAGGGAAGGACATGGTGGTACGTGAGTAGACCTGGCCCGAGCCCAGCTCTGCTGTGTGGCCTTGAACACGTCACTTCCCTTCTCTGCCTCCAGTTTTCTGCTGTGGGAGAGGAGTCAGACCAGAGACTCTCCAAAGTCTCTTTCACCCTTGAGAACCTAGGTGGTTGACTCTCTGTGTATAAGAAGCACACTCTCAATGTGAACGTTTCCATACCACAGCGGTGTACACAGTGTCATTAGACCAGCGGATTTTCTCAGAGACCAGCGGTAGCCATCAGTTTTGGAGCGTTGTGTGGAGCCACATAAACATATAAAACAAACAGAGCTCAGATTTCTCTCTCTGTTGCTTTAAACAGTTTCTACCTTTTGGGATTTGACTCTCCCTCAGGGGCAGGAAAAAAGAACTAGATCACCTCCCACCAAGGCTGCGACTGACTGACAAGGAAAGGAAAGTAAGGACTTCCCTGGCGATCCAGTGGTTAAGATTCCACGCTTCCACTGCAGGGGGCGTGGGTTCGATCCCTGGTCAGGGAACTAAGATCCCGGGGCATGCCAAAAAAAAAAAAGGAAAGTAGCCGTTCCTGGGACTAAGTTCCTCTGGTTCTTTGTGGTTCTAGGCCCCATCGCTGTATCAGCAGCTGCCAGTCATATTCAACCTTTAGCTCTGAGAATTTCTCTGTGTCTGACGGAGAGGAAGGAAATACCAGTGACCACTCAAACAGCCCTGAGGAGTTAGTGGATAAACTCGAAGACCGCCTGGCAGAGAAGCTAGATGACCTGCTGTCCCAGACGCCGGAGATCCCCATTGAGATATCCTCGCATTCAGACGGGCTGTCTGACAAGGAGTGTGCTGTGCGCCGTGTGAAGACGCAGATGTCTCTGGGCAAGCTGTGTGCGGAGGACCGTGGCTATGAGGTGGGGGGTTCTCCTCCCTTCTCCTCTCATCACTCTTCCCTTCCTGGAGCTCTTTGGGTTAGAACATGCTCAAGCCCTTAGGGCCTTTACAATCATCGTCTAGTATATAAGATAAAACAACTGCCTCCATGAAGTCAGTAGAAGTACAGAGATAACAGAGCCCCCCCAGAATGGGGGCAGTTCTCCCAAAGGAAGCACAGACACGGAACTGCTCAGGAACCCTTCATTCCAAGATTTCACTCAAGCATCACTTCCGACCCCATCTCCCAACCTGGTTAAGGGTGTGAGCTTCCCTCCTCTGTGTCCCCACCAGCCCCTACATGCTATCAGAGCACATGTAACACTTTAGTTCACAGACGGTACTGCCTTCTGAGAGGCACGATAGCATAGTGGTTGGAAGTGTAGACCCTGAAATCTGACTGCCTAGATGCAAATCTCAGCCTTTCCACTAACTCACTGTGTGACATTGGGTAAGCCACTTAACCTCGCTGTAGGTCAGTTCCCTTATCTGTAAAATGGGTATGATAACAGCCCCTATTTCATAGGGTTGTTGTGAGGATTGAGTGGATTAATAGATGTTAAAGCACTTACAGCAGTGCCTGGGACATAGTAAACAATATATGTAGGGCTTTGGGGGCACTGTTATCACTGTCATCACCTTCGTCATAATTGCCATCATCATCTTTATATGTCTTCTTTCTCCGTAAACCCCACAAGGACAGGACCTGATCTCCTTTATCTTAGCGAGCAACCCAGCACAGCGCCTGTCACATGAGAGGTGCTCAAAATATGTTTACTGAGTGATTGCAGAAAGGAATTAAGGTCTTATGTTGTCTTGACTTTGCAGAATCCTATGCAGTTTGAAGAATCGGACTGTGACTCTTCAGATGGGGAGCGTTCTGATGCCACAGTTAGGACCAATAAACACTACAGCTCTGCTACTTGGTAATGAAAGAATACCTACCCTGAAGATCTCATGACTATACTGGCATTTCACATCCATCCCACACCCAGACTCTTCCCACTCTCTCCCTGCTTTTTTGTCTGGGAAGAGAGCTGCCCCATCTTTCTTACCCCTAGACGTGAGCTGCAATAACAGGAACATGAGACTTCACAAATCTCTGGAAAAAAATATCCAAATGAAATTAAGTCTCACTGAACATTTCAATCAAGAATGGCAGGGATCTATTTTATTGAATATTCTAGCTACTGTAACACTGATATTTATTTTTGTTTGACATTTTAACACTTTGTACTGTAAAGAGTGAACTATATATGATAGAGAGAAAGACAATAATTTCTTGCAAAAAAAAGAGAGAGAGAGAGAGAAAGAAAGGAGGAAAGAACAGAAGTGGAATTCAGGAGCAACATCCTTGGGAATCTGTGGAGCCAGGAGGTATTAACTGCTGCTTGAACAGGGGACCAGTTCCTCTGGCCATAAGTGACTGAAGAAGAGCCAGAGCAAGACATACTGAACATTTTAGAAAACAAAAATAGCAAAAGAAAAGCAATTCCAGGTAATCTGTGAACAGACCACATTAAATTCACCCAGCTTGTCCAGATGGGTGATGGAAAGACCTAGACAATTTTGGAGACCAGAGACTTGCACCCAAGGCCTTTGAGGGCATGTGCTTCCTCTAGGAGGAAAAAGAAAACTGCGTGTGTCAAAGCTGATCTCATTTTTAAAACGCTGAGCAGCGTTGGTAGTGAGACTTACAGACAGTGTCCAACCTTGTCCTTGACAAATTTTCTGCTTTTTATGCTGTCAATGTCACTACCTTGGCAAATGCATTACCTTGACCAATGTGTTGATTTTTCAGACTCAAGTGCCAGTTTCCTGTAGCCTATTTCCTTTCCACCTGTTGGCCGCTTCTTTTAGGGAAAAAGGGGGCAGGGGAGGGAGAGCCTGAGGAGGAGAGAAGGAGAAGACAAAAAGAGAATGTCCAACAGTGTTGGAAGAGCAAATGTGGAATTTGTAAAAGGACATTCTCAGAATGTCTCAGTTCAACTACGTGCAGAAGATGGGATCACCCCACCCTGGAACCAGGTTGCTTGTCTACTAGAGTTTTATTGATTTAAACAGAACAGTCCTTGAAGACAGCTAGGAGGTGTGTCAGTCTGCCCGATGTCCAATCCCAAACCATCCCCCATGTTTTTATTTGTTAACTCATTCTATCCCAGAAGCTGTAGTGACTGGCTACCACTATCAGAATAAAGGCAAAATAAGCAACTTGCAAAGGGCAACCCCTCCCCTATCACGATAGCATTTTTGTTAAATGCTACTTGTAACATGTATTTGGATCAATGTAGTTTTGAATAATTGGATTTGGAAATTCATAGAAAGAACAACTGATGCTAAGCAGAGATTGGAAAAATATTGTCCAAGGCATGAGGTCCTTCCTGTCTCTAGGGTCATGGGCTCTGAGAAACATCCCAAGGTACCTCATGGTGCCTTGGCGTTAAGGAAATTTTTATCTAGAATTTTATATAAAAACAGATGTTGGCCTAGTTCCTGTCTCTGTCTCCAAAATCAGTTAGAGCCAAACAACCTCGAAGCTCAAGACCTGGAGAGGGTGGCTAGACGCTCTGATATTGCATCGGACTAGACTTCAGGAAAGACTTACATACACAGGTATTAAACCATTTCCAGTACAGATGAAAACATCACCCTCCTCTGGGTGTCACTGATTGCATTGGCCAAAAAGGAAAAGCAGGAGGGAATATAGAGCAGTTCCTTTTGCTTGTTTTGATCCCTCCATTTGTTTACACTTTATGTTGAGACATTGATTTAAAATTTAGTGTCTGTAATTTATAGCTCTTAGGTAGGCTGAAGGAAAATATTTAACTTATACAGAGAGCAGTATTGTTTCATTAAATTATTCCATTTTGTATAAATTCTGTAGCTGGACTACATGAAAGATCTTAAGTTATGGTATTATTATCATTGTTATTTTATTTTATAATTATCTTTCTCATTTTCTGTCGATCAGAAAGTGTGGTTTATGGTGTAGCACAATGATTGTTTTTATTGCTAACCATGAATTATTATGGATTCTTATGAAGGAATGAAAATGGAACTGCCATTTGGGAGCTCCCTGGTATTTGTCTTAGCTGTATTCCCTCATTTTCTGTGTACAACAACAATCATCTGAGGATGCGTGTACCGCCCTGAGGTCCAGTGGATACGTTGTGATTTTGACTTGATCGCAAAAGCTCCTAGGTGGGCATCAGATGACTGAGTGGTGGACAAAGAGTTCAAAAGCTGTACATTTTCTCGAGTTTCTTAAGAAATAAAATCATGGGACTACATTAGAAGCACAAACAGAATTATTTAATGCCCTGAGAGGAACAGGCCTACAGGGAATCTGCATGGGGCCTGTGGGGTAGATAGTTTCAAGAACTGGCAGCATAGTTTGTAATCTCCTTCCTACTAAATCCCATTAAACCAACATTTTTCTCCTAGTTGGGAGACTATAAAAAGGAAATAAAGAGATGGCATGACCAAAAAAATGCCTAACTGTGATGTCACCCCATAGCAAGACAAGAGAAATTCTAGAATGAGGCTTAGTCTCTTAGTCACAGAGCTGGAAAAGTACCTTGAAAGCCCATATTTTTCATCCTCTGACTTCAGACCACACCATACTGTGAATCTCTCTGGTTCATTACTTCTGAGAACAGAGAGGCTACAACTCTGTGTCCTCTTTATTTATTTATTTTTTTTGATGTGGACCATTTATAAAGTCTTTATTGAATTTGTTACAATATTGCTTCTGTTCTATGTCTTGTTTTTTTGGCCGCGAAGCATGTGGGATCTTAGGTCCCCAACCAGGGATCAAACCTGCATCCCCTGCATTGGAAGGTGAAGTCTTAACCACTGGACCGCCAGGGAAGTCCCTCTGTGTCCTCTTTTTGTCCAACATACAACACTGACCCTTCAGCGTGTCCAGGTCTTGCCCACCTGTCGTGGCCAAAGAGGAACATGAAGGTTAACGTGTCTTACCCCTTTCAGTGATGGTCTTCCTGGAAAACCCACCCCAATACCTCATAATTTTGATAACTTTTTTGAATTCCCATCTTGACTGTCTGTCATGGTAATGCCATATACCTGTCTGGATTGACTGTTATGAGCAAGTTAGCATAGCAAACAGTATTGAATATTCAAGTCATTCACTCTATTGTCAAGAGTTGAATAGGGCTTCCCTGGTGGAGCAGTGGTTGAGAGTCCGCCTGCCAATGCAGGGGACACAGGTTCGAGCCCTGGTCCGGGAAGATCCCACATGTCGTGGAGCAGCTAAGCCCATGTTCCACAACTACTGAGCCTGTGCTCTAGAGCCCGCGAGCCACAACTACTGAGCCCATGAGCCGCAACTACTGAAGCCCGCATGCCTAGAGCCTGAGCTCCACAACAAGAGAAGCCACCGCAATGAGAAGCCCGCACACCACAACGAAGAGTAGCCCCCGCTCGCCGCAACTCGAGAAAGCCCGCACACAGCAACAAAGACCCAACGCAGCCAAAAATAAATAAATAAATTTATTTAAAAAAAAAAAGTTGAATAAAGTTCCACGTTGAACATTTTACTTATTTTTTAGTAGAAGTGACTAGAGGCTTCAGAGAACAGTGTCTTTAGTCTAGGTTAAAAGAGAAATGCCTTCTCTATCCCAGGCTACCCTTCACTGCCTGCCTTGAAATAACCAGCACAATTTTGAATTAGTGTGTGTTTCTTTGAGAACAACTCCACAGTCATCTGAAGAGTGGAACGAAGAGCTCAGGGAATTTAAGAGCTAATTCTTCAGTCTGACAACTGGGTGGCAGTGCTTTAAGGAATCACAGGACTATGATTTCAAGCTTCATTGTTGATCAAAAGTTTAACCCCCTTGAAGTGAATTCCACATTCATTTAGCATCTGGTTTTGACTGACTGCAAGATAATGAGTTTTTATTTGTTTTGCAGATGGGCATTTGGTTCTGATTCCTATCTATTTCTAGATCATGTCCTCTGAATAACAATTCCTCTTAAAATTGCTTGGCAGAGGGACTGAGAAGCCTGCATCCTCCTTTGCAGTTATAATAGACCTTACCACCACTAAAGTTTGGACCTGTTGGTGAGATTGTGGGGAGCACCTACCCAGGGAGGTGAAGGTGTTAACTGTGTTGTATGATGGTTCGGTATGACCAGCTTGAAGTTCACATATTTTAAAACTTTAGTATCAACAAATCCATCCTTCTAGAATTAAGGATATTTTAGTAGGGTTTAATAAGTACACTGGACTTCCACTTAAAGGCCTCATTGTACTAAATTTTCCTCTTACCCTAAGTAATAATAGATTTGATGATTTGGGGTTTTCCTGGTACCAACCCAATTTTCAATGCCCTCTCCCACTGTGGAGCATTGACGTTTTTCCAGTGTGAATGCATTCTTATCGATCAAAAGATTTACCCTTTTTTTCCATGCCCTTTTGTCTCAATCCGCCCCCCTTCCTTAAAATGTTTCTACTTGAACTTCCTGTGACTGAATTCTACAAATTCCAAGGAATTGCTGCCCTGCTCTGCAGTATAGTGCCCTATGTTGTATTTTGTTTTTCTACCAAGCCAGAAACCAAAATACCACCTCATACCACCATCTGCCATCTCCACCCTCAATACCCAAGACCGTGGTATTTATTGATCACCATATTCTTTCCTACTGAGCCTGGACATGGCCTCAGAACCTCTCACAACACAGCATTTGGAGCCATAATTGGCACTTGATTGGAATTGGTGTGCAAGGGGAGATCTGTTTGCTGTCCCAGCTCTAACCTCATAATTAATTTCCTAAGGTGGTTTGAGATCTCGAGTTAGCCCTGATGGGAGAATGACAGGATATACCAGTGTACTCCTTATAGATCCCACCCTACAGCTATCAGGGGGCAGCACCAATGACAGCAAAAAGGCCATGTGCCTCCACCCACTGCCCTTTTGGAGTACGATTCCAATTGTATATTGAATTCCAAAATGTCTCTTCATTTACGTCATTTCATTGTTAAATGAGCATGTTCCTCCACCACCTTCTATAAACAGAAAGTTAATACAAGTCCCAGTTACTTGCTTCTTCCTTAGACTCTATGAGACTGATGTACCAAAACGTGACATTCTTTTCAAGACTCTGACTTGTACTGTCAGTATGAATTTAGTGCCTTTCTAGGCAGCAAGATTTTTCTTCATTGCTGATTTCATAGAATAAATGTCCTAATATACTCACATCGCCAATGTTAGCAGCCTCACAGACTAGCACATAAGAATCACATTAGTCTGCCTGTTTGCATGTTACAGCCAATACTGCAAGCACCTATTCAAACTGGAAGGAACTAGACTGCCAAATGGAGGACCCCTGTGGAACCTGGAACACTTCTCAGGGACAGGTGGCAGAAGAGGGGAGCTCTGAAATCACTGTTCTGAGAAATAGGGTAACCCCAAAAGGGTTAGGTTAAGGCTTTTGTTAACTGTCACGTAACCGGAGCATGCTGGCAGGATTTCACACAGGGCCAAGCCCCCAAGCAGACGGTAAGGCCACTGTAAGAAAACGTCCGGCCAAATCCCAGGCCTACTCGCTAGAGCCACTTCACAGCACTCAGGGGCACGCTGGCTCCTGGCCCCAGGCTGCTGCCCAGTGACCAGACACACAGGGTCCTCCCGTGGTTGCAGACCAGAGGGAACCCCACCAGAAGGCGCAGGCTAATAGGAAGATGTCCCTTATTGACCGCATCGCCCGGGTAGCTCACTACCTCGAGCGACCACTTCTCAGAGTCTGGAAGTGGGACGACCCACTTTGATTCTTGATTGCAATAATTTGAGTTCCTTTCAATTTGGAGCAAATTAACTTTTTTTGTAGTCAAGTCTCAGAATGATCTCCCTCATCTGTGTCCTCTGAGGTCTCCAGTACTGTTAGTTCCCCTGCTCCCTGTGTGGGTTCTGATGCCGGCTCCCTCTTTGTATTGAACAATTGTATAGCAATGGGAACAAGAGCGACTATCAAAGCAAACAAATGCATGGAATTAAACAAAAAGTGTACTTCACTGTTTTCTGTCCTGTCTTTTCCTTATAGGTACTGTTTGTGTCCTGAGAGCTGCCTTCACAAGTCTCAGTATTTGTCAGAACTTACAGGAAAGGAAGACTTTACATGACTGGGTCTCCCGCAGCCAGGAAAAATAGGTGATGGGAAAAGCTGGTTTCTGGGGCTCTTTCGTCAGACACATCCACAGAAGGAAGAGATGACCATGATTTTCTTTGGTTATCGTCTCTTGGTGATTATTCTGTCGTATCCTAGACAGGCACTCTTCTTCTTCCCTACGACTTTCCTGCTGCCCATCTTACAGCTACTTCTGTGGTATTAGTACCCTATTATAAAGTATGCATACGAGGGAAAAGGCAAAAGTGAAAATCTGGCTTCCAGTGTGTACAACTGGTAAGAAGCTTGAGAGTAGAAAGCTAAGACACCACTTTGGATTGTCTGATTTTCAGCCAATCCTGATTCCCACTGGCAATGGGAATTGAAAGTTAGCAACATGTATAAACACACACCACACAGAATATTTATATCCATTTATTTGGGAAATTGCTTTGCCTGTAAACTCACAACTGATAAGGCACATTGTTGCAAAATCACGGGGGAGATGGGAGAGAGACCAATCCAAGGATCTGGATAAAGGGCAAAGGGCCATACTTTCAATAGTGTAGAGAGCTTCCTTGTGTCTCCCCTTCCCTCCTCCTACTTCACAACACAAAGAGCCACGGATCTCCAAGTCCAGTTGGCATCCTCCTCACTCCCACTCTTGTTATCAAGCTTCTTTTAAAGCAACACATCCTTAAAAATGAAGTCCTTGTTGTGTTTTTTGGATTATACCATGTCCAAAAAACACTGCTTGGAAATTCATTCTCTGTCATGAATTCCCAAGAATTCATGTAGAACAACTGGTCTACATTAAAGCCTTGGCAAGATTCTTGGCCAAGCCAAATCAAAAACCCAGCAGATGGTGCCCAGGGACAACAGTTCTGCTAAGAAATGATGAGTTACTCCTGTAGGGTACAGGATCCCAGAGCTGGTCATTTTAGGTGCCAAGGCCCTTCTGTCCTTGGAAGCATGAACAGGTCTGTGCCAATTCAATCCTGCAGCCATAGGAAGCCATGACAGCTACAGATCATTAAAATACAACACAACAAATTAATCCAAAACCAAATTCTCCCCTTAATTCACCTGAATTAAAAGATAAAATAGAATTATTCCCTCAGTTATTCTCAGGAAATGACAAAATGAAAAAAAGCATTCAGAGGGTATACTGGGTGATATTGGAGTGTACTGAATCCATTGTCCCAGCAAGACAGAGGAGGGATTTCCACACAGAAAGGACAGACTAGAAAATGTACTCACAGTCATTTGGTTCAAGTGAGTCAAGGGTTCTGCCCATCCAGATGGGTAAGAACTTCTCCAGAGTATTCATAACATACAGAGTTTGCTCCACTGATATTCAATAGTCTGTTTGCAATCAGCTGAATTGTCAGGACATGCAAACAAGAGGAGATGTGACATATGTGGTAACATCAGTGCGTCTGAACACAAAGAGCATCACAGCAATCACTGTGGTTTTGAGCTGTACATGGAAATCCCATGCAGTTTGTCAGCTTGTTTCCTCTGATTTATGGAAGAGGTAGGTCATCAGCAAAACAGTGCAGAAGGATCACTCTTCAGGAGACTAACAAGATGAAGAGTGGTGTCAGTGATGTGGGTTCACATGTCATTATCTACACTAATCATGTCCACGAGGGACGTAAAAGGATAACACCTGTCACAACAGCTGATCACTGTGCAGACGAGGCGCCCTGGACAAGGGCAATCGGCAGCCTCTCCCGAAGCAGCCCAGGGCTTGGCCTGAGTTCCTTGTTATTCAGTAAAATACAAACAGGATTTGCTAGGAGGCCATCCATTTTGCAGAGTGTCCTGCTAAATCAGGGCTGCCTTGAGAACCTGATATAATTCACCTTCTAGAGCACAGAGTGTCCTTCATGACAAGACAGTGCACACAGAAGAATAGTGTCTAAATCAACTGTTGAGAATAATTTAAAAACAATGAGGGGCTTCAGAGGACCACGCCCATTACACAAATAAATAAACAGTAGAGTCCAGGGATGAGGCAACCAAAAGATCCAGATCAGGTGTACTTTCTACTATTTAGATGATGAGCGTTGCTCGTTTCATTCAAATGTAGGTCCTTCTGACTAAATTTTTTAATGAGGGTTCCAGGAACTAAGGCCACCAGGGCAATGGCCAACAGCTTAAAGGCAGTTTCCCAGGAGAAAAGAGCATCCAGAGAAGTCAGGGTTGACAGGATGGAGCCCGTCTGCACACAGATGAAATTATATGGAATCAAACCTTGAAGAAGAAAAGGGAAAGAGCCTGTTACTGGGGAGCAGGAAAATGAAGAACAATAGTCCTTCAGAAATGTCACCAGGAATTCACAACAGTGACTCCAGTTTTGTACTGTTTTTGCCCAATTCCTGACCTCTAAACATATTACATCTTTCCCTTCTTTTCCACTCTTGCCCCTCCTTTCCTCACTTCCCACATACATTTGTCTCATTCAGCAAAAGGACTTGAGATGGTTCACAAAATATATATACTACAGTAAGATTAGACATTTTTTTAAATAGGAAAAAACAAAATGAATGGAGAATAAAACAAAATGAGAGAAGAATAAACAAAGTACAGTTAGTACTTAAGCAAAAATGCATAAAGTTCACTCATTTGCTAGAGGTGACCCCAAATTTGGTTCTGAGCGCCCAACAGCCAAAGTAAAGAGAAGCACCAGCATTATGAGGTTTACAGTATGCCTGTGATAAAAACAGGTTTCTTAGAAGCAGTAGTACTACTCATGTTCTGTACTGTATGTAAGAGGTCATCAAATCCACTGGATCCCACAAGTCTGACTGGTGGCTAGAGAGGCTGGTTGTATAACAAACCCCTGGTGAAGTTGTTAAAAACACATCCTCAGGGCTTCCCTGGTGGCGCAGTGGTTGAGAGTCTGCCTGCCGATGCAGGAGACGCGGGTTCGTGCCCCGGTCCGGGAGGATCCCACGTGCCACGGAGCGGCTGGGCCCGTGAGCCATGGCCGCTGAGCCTGCGTGTCTGGGGCCTGTGCTCCGCGATGGGAGAGGCCACAGCAGTGAGAGGCCCGCGTACCGCAAAAAAAAAAAAAAAAAAACACCACATCCTCGGGTAACACCCCAGGGATTCTGGTTACCTGGGTCTGGGGTAGAACCCAGGAACCTGCATTCTAACAGCCTCTCCTGACCCCCACTCCCAAGATTCTGATTGGTTTGGGACTCCCTGATGATCTGATCCACTCCTCTAGTAGATGATGCCTCAAGATCATAGACTCATGAAGGTCACACAGCTTGTCAGAAGGGTAACTAGAATCTCAGTCTCTGGAGTCCTTCCAAGTCTCGTGCCACCTGGGTGATTACAGGCTGCTAACAGAGGTGCTGAGGCATGCTGTCTAAAAGGCTGTCTGACAGAATTAGCCGTGGTAGATTCTGCTTCAATTTAAGATCTCAACTTCTCTCAGGAATTCCCTATTAATAGCAGCTGCTCAACCACAGATTTGTCATGTCTGACCCAGAGCCCTGAGTAGCCTTCCCTTCCATGTTCTAAAGAAGGGTTAAGAGAGGAGACCCTTGCCTTAGGTTTAGAGAGGGTGGTTTGCTTCCAGTGTGGAGAAAGTAAGTCAGTGATTTTACAGGCTGTTAACAATTTTACCATTCAGATGGTTCAAAGCTCATACTTAAAGAAACACTGCTCTAGTCCTAGCCCCTCATTTGGCCAAGTGGCCCATGAGGGTAAGGAGCTTGTTGAAGGTCATACAATTGTCAAAAGGCAAGAAGGAACCGCACTAGTACCAGCTCTTCCTAAGGCAGATCTTAATCAAAACGGGCCAAAGCCAAACAGGAAGCCCCTTGCTCTGACCCTTCCCCTGCCTCCACTTGCCTTCTGCCCACGTCCCCTCACTCCAACTCTGCTTTTACTGAGCCCTTACTATGGGCCAAGATGTGTGTGTTACACAGATTACTCTTCTAATCCCAGGGCCTGGCACAGTGCTTGGCACACAATAGGCATTAAATACAGTTACAGAATGAACAATCCCTATTTTTTCCAGAAGTATTTTTATGGGTTTTCATGTTCAAGCCCGAGTAGGTCTGCAGTCAGGAACAATTACTTTAGATAAGGCCTTTCGATGCTCTTCATGAGCCTGTGCTCGCAGAGGCAGGCACATGCCCAGGACAACTGTGAGACTCAAATTTACACACCACGTCTTACCGATAAGAACAGAGAAGAAAAACTGCACGATGGGGATGTTCAGAATTGGGGCCGAGAGGTTCAAGAACCAGTTTGGCGTCATGGGGAAAAGTCTCAAAAACAGTAAGAAAAAAAACAAGCTGTTTCTGTTCTCCTCCACCTGTAGCCAAAGAAGACAAGGCCATTAAGAAGCAGAAAGAGTTTCCGGGTATTGAAAATCTGTTAATGCCAGGCACTGTTCTACATACTCTATTTTACATATTCTATAAATTCCAGAGCAGAGATTCTTTTCCTCATTTTTAAAGTGGAGGTACCTGAGGCTCAGAAAAGTCAGGAACCTGCCCAAAGACACAGGCTCAGAAAAGTCAGGAACCTGCCCAAAGACACAGAGTTGGTAGTGATGGAGCTGGGATTTGAGCTCAGATCTGCGTCTCCTGGAGACATCAACAGGACCCCTGGGACATCCTGAGGCAGGATAGAGGAACACTGTGGGAGATCTCTGCCCCTACTCCCCTCAGGGCCACGTGGTAACTTTCTGGGGGCCCGGCACTTAGATGTACCCCCTCGCCTTACCTTCCTCTGCAGCAGGGCCACTCTGTCAGGAAAATAGGAGACCACCAGCTGTTTGCCAAAAACACTGGAGAGCAGGTAGCAGCATGTGGCACCCACCGAGGTCAGCACACAGCACAGCAGAAGCCCCAGCCATGGCCCAAACAAAGCACCGGCTAAAACATTCTGCAAAGAAAACAAATCCTCTGCCATGAGAACATCTGGCAGCTACCAGCCATCTTGTCCTGGAGCCCAAGAGTCCTAGGTTCCCTCCTCCTTCAGTGATTTTCCTGGAGAAAACCTAACTCCCACTCTAAAGAGATGAATGAAAAGTGATGAAGGGGCTTCCCTGGTGGCACAGTGGTTAAGAATCCGCCTGCCAATGCAGGGGACACGGGTTCAAGCCCTGGTCCAGAAGATCCCACATGGGCGCTCTAGAGCCCATGAGCCACAACTACTGAAGCCCGCGTGCCACAACTACCGAAGCCTGCGCGCCTAGAGCCTGTGCTCTGCAACAAGAGAAGCCACCACAATGAGAAGCCCGCGCACCGCAATAAAGAGTAGCCCCCGCTCGCCGCAACTAGAGAAAGCCCAGGTGCAGCAATGAAGACCCAACACAACCAAAAATAAATAAATTTTTTAAAGAAAAGAAAAAAAGTGATGAAGGAGCTGGGAACTACAGCCCCCGGCCTCGGTCTCCTCACCTTTGAAACTGGGAAGAAGATTAAAACCTCAGCGGGCGAGACAATTAAATGGGGAAATCTGTGTATACAGCCCCCAGCCTGCCACTTGGGCTGTGCAAGGCCCCGCCAGCCCTGGTGCCCTAGGAAGAGGCAGCAATGAAGCTCACAAGTTATTTCTGCTACTTTAAATAAACACAAACCATGAATTTTCCCTCAGGAAGACCTCCTAAGCTTTAGAAAATGTCTCATGTCTTTCCTTCCTGTAGGAATTACTTCTCTATAATGCTAACACTGGGGGTTCCATGTTGACCAGAGTTCTAGCTGACACTCAAAAAAGCCTTAGATTGACAAAAATGGAAAAGTGAACTAATACTTCCTAAGTGCAGTTTGGCTGGTAGACATCATCCTGCCAAACATGGGATCCAAGAGAGAAAGTAAAAGGGGAACCTGGAAGTGAGAAGGTGGGGATCTCCTCAGCACCTACTATGTGCTTGACTACAGGTCTGATTTAATCCCCTCTATGACCCTGTTTAGTATACCATCCTCACCCCTTCTATAGGTGCAAGATTAAGTATCGTGCCCAGAGTCACACGAGGCAGAGACAGGATTCACCTCCAGGTAGCAGCTGGCTCTTCGCCCTGAAGAGGGATCAGCTCAAGAGAGAAAGAGGTACAGGGGAAGCCCCAGGAGTCAGTCCCTGGCCTCAAGCACCATACACACCCCCATCTCTCTTGGCAGAATGTGTTTGCTTTTCTTCCAGTTTCTAACAAACTGCTTAGGTGGATCCAGCCTGAGCTGAATGTTGGGGCCGGAGGGAGAAGCAGGGCAGAAGGAAGCTTTCAAGTCTTCCTGCTCAGTCACCCAATCATTCAACAAGTGCAACAAGTGCCAGGCAGCACACCATCACCGTGCCAGCCCCTCTGCACCCACTGTGTCATTTAATCCTCCCATGTAACAATCCTAGGGGGTTACATAGGAGAATGCCGGTTCTACAGATGAGGAAACAGCATTAGAGAAGTTAAATGACTTGCTCAGGGTTACACAGCTGGGCTTCAGACCCAAAGCCATAACAGACATATACATTTATACCAACCAGCTTAAAATGCTGCTGGGAGGACAGCACAGATTCTTCTGTATCATCTGAGATGGCAACTGATGAGAAGCACCCAAGAGCCCCAGCACAAGCCCAGGTCTAACACTGTGGCTCCCGAGAGCCAGGAGGCCGCCCGGACAACCAGAATGACTCGTCCTCTCCACACAGGGAGACTTCCCAATCCTCTACAGCCTAACATCACCATGAACAACCTGCATCTGTTCGTCAAACATTTATAAAGGCACTTCCCTGGGCCAGGCAAAGAAGCACATAGGCTGAGAATAAGGAACAGGTCCTGACCTCAAGGAACTCACAGACTAGTGGAGAAAAAAGATTTTAAAAGAATCACCAGGGACTTCCCTGATGGCGCGGTGGTTCAGAGTCCGCCTGCCGATGCAGGGGACACGGGTTCGTGCCCCGGTCCGGGAAGATCCCACATGCCGCGGAGCGGCTGGGCCCATGAGCCATGGCCGCTGAGCCTGCGCGTCCGGAGCCTGTGCTCCGCAATGGGAGAGGCCGCAACAGTGAGAGGCCCGCGTACCACAAAAAATTTTAAAAAATTTAAAAAAAAAAGAAACACCAACATGCGGAGGGGGAGAGGTCTCAAGGACAGTGCTCCACACCTATCCAATCCTTAGAAACAAAAGCAGCATACCTGAGAGGAAAGGCAGGCTCTGGAGCTGGGCGGATGTGGGTTCAGACCTCAGCCCAACCCCCTCCTGGGACGGTTACTTAACTTCTCACCATTCATTTCCTTATCTGTAAAATGTGGATAAAATTGCCCATTGTTGGCTCTTAGGAGAATTAAATAAGGTCGTGCAGGTAAAGCAACTAGGACAGTGCCTGACACAGGGAAAGCCATCAACAAATGGTAGCCACAGTAGTCTGTCCTCTGGACCGTAGGATCTGCAGCCTAAGGGCCCCTCTACAAAGACAGAAGGTGGCTTCCCGGGAGGCAGGCACAGGAGGAGGACAGGATACTGACCAGGAAGCTGGAGCCAGGGATGGCAAAGCCCTGTTTGTAGAGGTAGGCACTGCAGAAAAGCAGGAACACGTAGGCCTGATGCTCCTTCCGGTACTCTTGAAGGACCTCGGAGAGTTCCCGCAGCTCGGCCAGGTCCGAGGGGAACCACAGTGACCTGAGATTTGGAAAAGCAGATGGAAACAAGAGTCCAGATCAGCCTAATACCTAATAAAGTCACTTGTTGTGTCTTCTTTCCAAAGTAGGTTTATAAATGTGACCATCATCTGGTCTGCTGGGAACACACACTTAATGGGAGGCCAGAATAATGGATGACCTGATATAACACAGCAGAGGCAAGAAGAGCCTTGGTTTGGAAGCAAGGGACCTGGCATAGCATCTCAACTCTGCTACTGTCCAGTTGTGTGATCTCAGGCTAGTCCCTGAGCCTCAGTTTCCTTATCGGAAAAATGAGGGGTTGAAGGTGGATAATCACTAAGTTCCCTCTTAGCTCTCAGGTTTTATGAACTATTCTTAAGAGGCAAATGGATTAATTTCTAGGCAAGTACTAAACGTCCTAAACTGCCTTTCTTTCTAGGAGTACCCCCTCCCCCTAAGCTTTAGGCCAAGGACAATTCAAACTTCACAGTGCTCCAAAGTTACTAGGTAAAACGACTGCTTTATCAGTCACAAAAGAGCCAATTAAAGGTTCCCTGGGAAAGTATATTTGTCCATACCATAAACATAATCTTCTTGATAATATGTCAGGCTTGGAACCAACCCTTTCAAAGAGCCTGCTTTTCACCCTGCCTCTCTATATGATCCTCAGTGCACTCTGAACCCTGTACAAGGGTTACAGTGTAAAGGCTACCTTGCCTCTGCCAGCTGAACAACTCTTGAATCCATCAATGATCAATTATAAGCAAACCCTCCTGTTTCTCATCAGAATATTTCTCTTAGTATGTCTGACACCCACAGCAGAGTCTTCCCAGCTAGAGTAAAAGAATACAGTCACTGAAAACAGCTGTCCTAATATTCAAACATCAGTAACATCCTTGACACACTTCCATTAACTTTATAAACAGTATGCTGGTTTATCACGTAGGTATTTGTACTGCCTCCTGCCTCAACCTGTCAGGGAGTAAAAGGAAAAGAGCAGAGACAGCCAAGAAAAGACAGCAGATAATTAATTAGTGAATAATTTAAAGTTGTCTATCAACGTTTCTCCTGAAGACCGGATGCCTTAAAGCCCCAAGGGCAGACCTAGACAGAAGTGTAGTGAAGTGAAGTGGGGAGGACGATGGAGTGAGGCTGAGAGCAGTCGTTAAGAAGGGGCTGCGGGCCGCATAGCACAGGGAGATCAGTTCGGTGCTTTGTGACCACCTGGAGGGGTAGGGAGGGTGGGAGGGAGGGAGACGCATGAGGGAAGAGATATGGGAACATATGTATATGTATAACTGATTCATTTTGTTATAAAGCAGAAACTAACACACCATTGTAAAGCAATTATACCCCAATAAAGATGTTAAAAAAAAGAAGAGGCTGCGGGTCCACATAGAGGCGAAGGTCGGATGCAAACGGGGATCAGGGCTGGGCCTGGGAAGGCGACGGGAACACCGCTGAAGAGGCGATCCAATGGCGGGAACAGAGGTGCTCCAGCAGGATCCACCCAAGGTAGGGCGCCGCGTTTCCCTCCGCAAATCACCACCCCAAAGGCACCAGAGAGCACTCCCGCGCAGCCGGCAGCACGCAGGTCCCAGACAGGGCCAGGCCCCGCTCTCGTCCACCCGGTCTGCCCAAGACCGTGTAGACGCGGCCCAATCTCCAGTCCCAGAACTGAACCCCAAATCCCAGCCCCCGATGCCTCCGATCCAGGAACCCGAAAATCCGATTCCTAGACCCCATCCTCGGACCTGGCTCCCTTCCTCTGACCCGAACCCCGGCCCCCGTCACCGCCGCCACGCACCTGTCTCCAGCCTCCTTATCTGTGCCCAGTGTCGACCCGCGGGGCAGTCGCGTCGACAGCAAGTACAGGGCGAAGGTGCAGCCGGCAAAGACCAGGAGGAGGCCGAGCACGGGGCGCATCTCGGCGCCAGCAGTACCCGGACCCGCCCCGCCGCGGAGGAGCCTGGAAGCAGCGCCAGGAACCTCGCTGCTAGCGCATTGCTACAGCGGAGCGCGTTAGTGGACGGACAGGGGCGGGGGTCCGCTCCAGGCCCCGCCCCCATATCCTGGCCCCACCCCCGGCCCGGATTCCGCGTGCAGTTGGCTCCAGAGTCCAGCAGAAAGCTGTCTTGCAGCCCCTCTGCGCTTGCGTCTGCCCTCCTTCCGCCTGTATATCTTTTTCTTACGTTTATATCTGTCCCGTTCTCCACTTATTTGCAGGCTCTCTGCCAGGCGGTAGGTGGTCTGGGGTGAATCACCAGCCCTGCCCACAGCGAGCTTGCAGTCTAGTGGTCAAGACGGCCTTGTCGACCACCAGGTGTAACACAAAGCAAATGCAGCCCGCGTAGAACCAGAGGCTCCAATCCAGTGCGGTGGGATAGTCAAAGCGACCACGGAAATACGGAGAATTTCCTTTTATTGAACGCCTACTATATGCCCATTATCCTTAATCCTCACAACAATTCTGCAAGGTTGGTATTTTTGTCTTTATTTAACAGATGAAAAATCCAAGTCTCAGAAAGATTAAGTGACATTCCCCAAGAGAGTCACGATTAGAATCCAAGTCACCCTGGGTTCAAAACTAGTGGTCTTGCACTGAGTGGATTCATGGAAGAGGTGGGGTTTGAGTTTACCATAAAGGATGAGCAAGATTTCCACAACAGAGACAGGAGGGAGAAGGTGAGCTGGGGGCCCCAGTAGGGCACTAACATCCAGTTTCCTTGAAGCCTAAAGGTGTGTGAGAAATGAGTGAGAAGGTGGGAACAAACTGGAAAGCATGGAAAGGCAGCTAAGGAGTTGGATTTTTTTTTTAATATTGTACGTGGGGAGACACCAATAGAGGCGTTTAAGCAAGAGAATGATGTAGTTCCCGTTTTAGGATGTGTTGCCCTGGCAGATGATTAGACTACATTCTGAGTTTGTAGCAGCAACTATCTTGGTGAGAAAGCGATCAGGCCTGAGCCAGGACCACAGCAGTGGAGAGGAAGGTGGACAGACTCGGAGGAGTTGAGTTCGTAGGACATGGCTGATTAAATGGAGAATGACAGAGAGGATTCCAAAATGTCACAAGCCTGGAAAACAGAAACCGTCCTTGTTGTATCATTCGAAGGCCCTCCTGGGCCAAATAAAGAGCACCTGTCAGAAGTCAAAGTGCACAAAGTCCTAGCAATTCCACGTCCGGAAATTTAACCCATAGATATGCCTGTAGGTAGACAAAGATGTATGTTCAAGGGTATTCTCTCAACTTTGTTTTGATATGAGGATATTGGGAACAGCCTAAATGCCCATCATTTGGGGACTATCGAGGTTAATTATTGTATATTCACAAATGGAACACTAAGTAGCTTCCTGAAAGAGGGAGACAACGTTATGTATCCTGATACAGTACAGTAGCCAGATAGATGGCTAGGATAAAAATCAAACAAGTTGGGGGCTTCCCTGGTGGCACAGTGGTTGAGAATCCGCCTGCCAATGCAGGGGACACAGGTTCGAGCCCTGGTCCCGGAAGATCCCACATGCCGCGGAGCAACTAAGCCCATGCGCCACAACTATTGAGCCTGCACTCTAGAGCCCGCGAGCCACAACTACTGAGCCCACCTGCCACAACTACTGAAGCCCACACACCTAGAGCCCAGTGCTCCGCAACAAGAGAAGCCACCACAATGAGTGGCCCGCACACCGCAAAGAAGAGTAGCCCCCAATCACTGCAACTAGAGAAAGCCCGTGCGCAGCAGTGAAGACCCAACGCAGCCAAAAATAAATAAAATAATTTAAAAAAAAATCAAACAAGTTGCAGTGTTAGACTATACTATGACTCATTTGTAAGAAGAAGAAAAAAGATATCCTTTTCAAAATACTGAAGCATTTATGAATGAAATGACTCAATGTCTGAGATTTGCATTAAAATAATGGGATGGGAGTGTAGTGAGTAGGGATATAAATAAAACAGGATTGGCCATTGAAGTGATAATTGCTGAAGCTGGATGATAAGCACATGGAGGTGGATTTTATACCATTTCCCCTATTTCTGTGTATGTGTAAAATTTTCCATTTTACAATGCGGGGAAATGTTCTCAGCCTTCCAGTCTCATTTTCTCCCTTCAAGTCTCCCATTCCAGCTAAACATGCACCGTGTATGCACCGTGTTCGTTTGTGCCTCTAACACTCTTCTCTGGAAAACTTCTCTGCCTGAAAATCCCTACTCTTGCAGCAACACCCGGAGCAGTTGTCACCTCCTCTGAGAAGGCTTCTCCAGCTCCTACAGTCAGAAAGGTTGTGCCTTCTCTGTGCTCGGGGCTGCCTGTGGAGTGTCTGTATTCCTGTGATAGCAAATACTGTGCTCCAGTGTCATCATCCATCTCCTCAGGAGACAGTGAACACTTCTGTAAATGAGACAAGGTCTCACCATCCTATGTCTATGCAAACCCTTAGCCCTGTGCTTGGCTTATTATTGGCACTTAATAATAGTTTGTTAAATTAATGGACCCGGGGGCTTCCCTGGTGGCGCAGTGGTTGAGAGTCCCCCTGCCGATGCAGGGGGCAGGGGTTCGTGCCCCGGTCCGGGAAGTTCCCACATGCCGCGGAGTTGCTGGGCCCGTGAGCCATGGCCGCTGAGCCTGCGCGTCCGGAGCCTGTGCTCCGCAACGGCAGAGGCCACAACAATGAGAGGCCCGCGTACCACAAAAAAAAAAAAAAAAAAAATTAATGGACCGGGTCTACGGAGGAAATGGTTGGTTGGTTGGTGTGGAACGTGCTGATTTTGAGAAGTCAGAGGAATACAGGGGAGAGAAAGTGAATGAATAACAATATTGAGCTTGTGCTAGATGTGTGCAGAGCAGAGAACAAGAAGAAAAGCTCCTGCTCTCAAGGACTTCACTTTGCCTTTGGTTGGGGGAGAGGATGGAGGGAGTTATAATTATAGAGCACGTTGGTGCCGCAGAGGAAACAGACGTGGCCAAGCTTCCAGAGGAGCAAGTGTCATCATCCCTCTTATGGATGGGTGGCTGAGCAGGTGTTCAGATGGAGTCACTGTGAGGGCTGTGAAGCCCACAGCTGTGAGCGCTGAGCAGGACTGAGCCCTCATCGGCCCCTCCGGAGCCCATGCTCTCTGCTCTGCCCCACACTGCCTCTCAACAAGCAGGTGAAGATCCAGAGCTCGGGGTGAACATTCAGATTTAGAGGTCATCTGTCTAGAGGAGACAGTTGAAATGGGAGGAGGGAAGGGCTCTTAGGGAGACCATGAGAGGGAACGTAACAGCAGCTGACATTCACTGAGTCTAGGCACGCTCACCCCACAGGAAGACTTCTACATGCATGAATGCATTTATTATATAACAACCTTCATGAGGCAGGGGCTCCTAACAGCCCCCACTTTACAGTCCAGAGAATGGAAACTTTGGCAGAGTGAAGTCAGTCGACAGAGGTCACACCCCAGCAAACAGCAGAGCCTAACCACTTATCCTACCTGCCTTTTTCGGAGAGAAGACGGAGATCAGAAGCCTGGTAAGAAAATAGTGGAACTGGTGAAAGAGAACAAGATTTCATTCAGGGATGTTGGGTGAGAGATAGGGTGGTGGGGGAAGAGTGCACTGGGGGCCCAAGAAAGACTGTTAGAAAGGAACCAGTGCACAGTGTCAGAGTCCGTGGGAAAATCCAGGAAGGAGACCTGAGGGGCTATGGGACTCGGCCAACACCAGGTGACAAGGGACCTTTGACAGAGCTCTTCTGGGAGATGCAAACCTGATCGCCTACAGGCTCACTGCCCAAGCCCCTGCTTGCTGCCCCTGACTTACCCACCTTGCCTCCTATTCTGATTCCTCCTTCTCAACCATCTGTTTCGGGGAAGGGGCCCTGCTCCCCACTCTCAGCCCGCCTCTCCCCAACCCTCCTGACCCCCAACCCAGCACCTGCAGAGCCAGCTCTAACCAGCCGGTGTACCGCCTGCAGGCTGTACAGCCTCCCCCGAGGCCACTCACTTGCAGCACATACCAGGCAGCCTGTAAAGGGCAGCGGCAACCCTCACCAGGGTCACATGCTGGACTGGGGAACAGGTAGGGGCTAGTGGTGCAGGGGAGTGGGAGGGAAGAAAAGCCAGGAGGCTCTAGTGAGAGCAAATTAGCCAGCCGCTCCCCATGGGCCTTTATCATGGGGCTCGACCACGTTTCCTGGCTTAATTGGATCTACACGGAGCAATTGAAAGGAGTAGCTCTGATCAGACCACATGGCTTTGTTTCCCCATCCCCGCTCCAGCCACAACCAATGGGAACAGCATGGACACCTGCCCCAGGAGGAGGATCTGAGGGCTGGATCCTCTCCCTGAGCTTTGGGATTGGGCCATATAGTAAGCGAGTGGCCAAGGACCCAATGGTCCCAAGGACCCCAATGGTCCACAGCTACCCTGTGGAGGGAGTGGAGCTGAGTCAGAGAGATACATGGCAGAGCACAAGGGTTAGTAAAGGCCTATGGACTCTCGTTGCTGAAGGTCCAGGGCATCCCCATCCCTGCCCTTCCTGAGGTCTGATGGCTCAGCTCTCCCTGGGGTTCCACAAGTCTCCTCTCTCTGATAAAGTCCAGGTAAATATGAGTGGATTTCTGTTGCTGGCATCCCAGGTCAGGAATGAGAACATGGGGCAGGGGTCTGAGGGTGGGAGGTTCTACGTTTAGGTTTTGGGAATGAGTGTGTTGATGTCTAAAGCAGAATGCAGGTGGCTCCCTCGAGTCCCTAAGGACAAATCCACTCCATTCTGTTCAATAGACATCTGTTGAGCACCTGCTTTGTGCCGGGCATTGTGTTAGGTGCCAGGGCAGCAAAGACAAATAAGCAGCAGCTGCTCTTGTGCTGCTCACAGTCTTGGAGGAGATACAGACGTGGAAACCTATTACAATATGGCTTAATACAAGCAGCGATGGTAGCACATACAAAGTGGGTGGTGGAAGGGAGTCGTGGAAGAGCAAGCCCGGCTTGGAGTCACCCAGGGATGCCTGAGGGTCCTGGAGGGTTTTAGCTGAGGTGCAAAAACAGGAGCTGGGGAGAGCAAAATCTCCTAGGCTTCAGGACAGGTGGGCTTGCTAAAGGATGGTATTGGGACCACCTGGAAGTTGCAAAGAGGAGTGAAAGCAAAAGCCAAACTCTCTTTTTCCCAGGGAGCCTGGGAAGTGGGCAGTGGGCCTCCAGAGATAACAGAGACAAGAGTAACAGAGGTGCCTGGGAGAGAGGTCTAAGGCAGCGAAGGGTGGGCACCTCTAGGGAAATGGGCTGTGGCTGGGGGTGGAGGCCTAGTCTTTCCTCACAACCGAACATGGCTCCATAAGGCTCACAAGGTAATGGGGAGCGTTCATTTAATCAGTATTTCCTGAGCACAGACTGCATTGTAGGCGCCACACTAGGCACACGGCCTCTGCCTGGCAGAGCAGCCTAGTGGAGAAGACAGACAGACAGTAATCAAATAATCATACCCATAAATGTAAATAAACGCAGCTTAAACAGTGAACAGTGCTACGGAAGGACAGGTCCAGTGGGCTCTGTGGAGAAATGAGGGCCAGGAAGACTCCCCTGGACCATCCAGCTAAGGTCCAAACATGGAGTGGGAGATATTGGTGAAGACAGGAAGGAACAGGGTAGGCTGCAGTTTCATTGCATCTTGGGTTGGGTATTTAGACAAATACACTGACAAAAGGAAGGGAAGAGAGGCAAGGGTAACAAGAGACAGAGAGGAAAGTTCCAGGGGCCTTGGGAGAAAGATTGTGAGAAGAGAGTGGCCACACCTGTAACTGCCTTCATTTCACCTGATCACTGTTACATGAAACACATTGAATTCACCTCCACTCCAGGCAACAAACTTTCTTCCTTTATTCCTTCATTTATCTATCTGTTCACCCACCCACCCACCCACTCCCCAGTGAGCCGGGCACCATGCTAGGAGACGCCAGCAGGAGAAGCTCAGAGACACCCACTGGCCTGAGGAGCTTATACATTGATAGAAATGCTATTCCTGGCATTTTCTTGATGTTGTTTTGATCCCCTGCTTACCAAGGAAGGCAAAGAGCACAAAGAAGTGACTGTGCTAATCAAAATACAGGACCAATAAAACTCTAAAAAAGAAATCAGGACCTATCAGCACCGGGATCTCTGTATCCACCACTGCTGAGGAAACGTGGAAGGAGGAAGGCTGAAAAGATGTGCAAGTGGGCAGGAGCCTCGCTGAGCCTTCCTCCTTTCAGAGTTCAGACATTCGCTGCAGGCATCCCTCACTTAAGTGAAACAGACTCTGGATTTGCTATATAGGTATAAATCAAGTGTGCCACGCTGGATTACATTCACAGAGTTCCATCATTTTTGAAACAGAGAGTCTGTTTCTTTAAAATACGGCTCTCCACACAAAAAGCAGTAGGAGAGCAGTCACTTGGACGGGGAGGAGGTTAGTGAACCTATGACTCGGGAATCCCAGGAACCTTCCTGCAGTGGCCACGGCTGGGGGATGGGTGGTGTCCACCCCTTTGGCTCTGTCTCCACCCTGGGCATCTGACCTCTCTAACCTTGGCCCTTGGGAGGGCCTCTTGACTTGGCTGCTGTTGTCATTTCAGATTCATGGATCGCACCTCTTCCTAGGGAAGCCTGAGAATTCCTCAAACTGGGAGCTTCGGGTGCGCCAAGAGCAGACCGGTTAGTGCTTTGAATTCACATGTTGGCAAAACAAGTTATTTAGCATCGCTCCAAAAGGTTCACATTAATTACCTCTAACAGGTGGGATTATGGATAGCATATTTTCATTTTGCATCCGTGCATTTTTGAAATTTCCTTCAACAAGTACAGATTACATTGGTGATAAAGAAAAACAAAACATTTCTTAAGTATTGCTTCAGATGAGGGTTGCATGTAAAGTGATGCTTCTTCACCTTAAGTGAAAAACAAGCTCTGCTTTTTCTCTCCTGCCTCTCACTCTATCCCTTGTCCCTGTGAGCAAGGCTGCCCCACTGCTTCATCTGCTCTTCTTCCCTCATCCACTAGTCCCAGCAGCTGCCTTCTTGGTTGTTGGTCTGTCCCCACCTCCTCCTGCACTAGCCCCACTTTAAACAAGGCAGGAAGCCATTCCCCCTCTGTGCAGAGCCCGGAGGGATCTGGCACAGAGAACATGGGGTCGAGTCCAAAGTGATGTCTCCAGCCAGTCCTTCCCTTAAGATGCTTGCCTGGCCACTGTGATTGGCAGAAATGCCCAAGTGACAGGCAGCAGAACCAACAGTTCGGAACAAATGAGGCCCCAGGACACAGCCTAACAAGGCGCTGCGCCGTCAGGAGCCTGGCTATTTCTGACTTGCCCTATTTAGGGGCTCCCTTCCCAGGACTGTTTCATAATCCAGGATCACTTGATATTTTGCAATATGACATCCACAGGACATGATTTTAAAAAAACAAAACAAAAACCCTGGTTATTCCGTACTTTTTATGCCTTGAGGAGAAGGCGAGGTGAAGCTTTAAAAATCCTGTAGTTGTAGCATTCTTGATGTTACTGGTACCCGGGTGTCCTGACAACAGTTACATTTGCAACTCTGGGCAAAGAATAGGTTGGAAGACTGTTTCAACATTTTCGATCAGTACAAGATCATAGCGACACAACTGGGGCCTGTGAAAATAAGATGAAATATGCTCGTCAATACAATAATAAAAATACCCCATTCTAGTAGAGTAAATTATATCATCTCTTTCAGATATAAAATTATTTAGCAATTATTTTTAATGTTCTAGGGAAATGCTTGTGCTAAATAAGCAAAGCCACATCAACAACAGCAAAAAAATCAGGGTGTAAAATTTTATTTACCATATAATTTCAACTAGGTTTAAAAGCAAATAGAAAGGGACTTCCCTAGTGGCACAGTGGTTAAGAATCCACCTGCCAGTGCAGGGGACATGGGTTCAAGCCCTGGTCCGGGAAGATCCCACATGCCGCGGTGTAACTAAGCCTGTGCGCCGCTACTGAGCCTGCACTCTAGAGCCCGCAAGCCACAACTACTGAGCCCGTGCACCTAGAGCCCATGCTCCACAAGAGAAGCCACCACAATGAGAAGCCTGTGCACCACAACAAAGAGTAGCCTCCGCTCACGGCAACTAGACAAGGCCTGCGTGCAGCAACGAAGACCCAATGCAGCCATAAATAAATAAATGATTAAAAAAAAGTAGAAGATTAGAAAGAAATAACCAAAAATTTTAACAGTGGTTGCCTCTGAATAATGACATTATCCGTGGTATTCTTCTTCTTCCTCCTAACACTTTCTGTACTTTCCAGATTTTATAAAATGAATATGTATTCCTTTGATAATCAGGGAAAGAAGTATTTAAAAGTCCCAGTTTTAAGATGTAATAACTGGGCTTCCCTGGTGGCGCAGTGGTTGAGAGTCCGCCTGCCGATGCAGGAGACGCGGGTTCGTGCCCCAGTCCGGGAGGATCCCACGTGCCACGGAGCGGCTGGGCCCGTGAGCCATGGCCGCTGAGCCTGCGCGTCCGGAGGCTGTGCTCCGCAACGGGAGAGGCCACGACAGTGAGAGGCCCTCGTATCATATAACAAAAAAAAAAAAAAAAAAAAAAGACCCAATGCAGCCAAAAATTAATTAATTAATTAATTAATTAAAAAGAAAAAAGATGTAATGACTATCCTCTTAGGAAAAAAAAAACTTGTATTATTAAATGTTTTGAGGTATCCTAAACCTTCAGGAAAAAGGAATTTATAAACATAAAGTAGTAACTGCTCACATCATTTCCTGTCTCTGTCCACAGATTGAACACTAGGAATATATGTAGGAGTGGCGTTACTCACAAAACACACATACCATCACAGCTTTGTTCTTTCTCCCTCTCTTTGTCTCTGCCTCTCTCTCTCTTTCTACACACACACATGCAGTTTATTTTTTCTGAACCAACTGAGAATAGGTTGTTTACCCCTTAATACTTCAGTGTGTATTTCCTAAGAACAAGCACAGTCTCAGTGCAGTTATCAAATTTAACATTGATATAGTAGTTGTATCCTGTATCAATGGAATAAAACATTCCAAATTATCTGTACCTTTTTTAATGCTAGGCTGTGTTTTATCAGTTTGCCAAATTATATGAGGGTTTCTTTTCTACAACAAATTATCAGCTTGCAAGCAGCGTGGGTAGAGTGATTAGGGAGGAATCGTGTAACTCTAAGCATATAACAACATTGTTTCTTTGGATTATTGGACCGTTTGTCTTTAAGTGCATACCAGTAAATTTTTCTTGGATTACTGGGCAACTTATTTTTATCAAGTCTAGTTTTGGAAAACCCCTCACTTCTTTCATTGTGATTGATGAAGTCCTGTTAAAACGTTAAGACCAAGCAGATTGGACAGGAACCAATAACATCTTTGGAAAACAGGGGTTTGTCAGACGTTGCCTCAGCTCACCTCTCTGGATGGGCAAGTGACCTTAACTTCATTCGGAGAATCCTGAGCTTGTACCTTGGGCCTGTTACAGATCCTGTAGAGAACACCAAGGAAATGGCTGCCACTTTATCCAGATCTTGATTGAATCTTGCAAGCAGACTCACTTGGTGGTATTTCTGAAATGTTGTGGGTTCACTGGAAGGAAGAAATAATATATTTTTAAGTGGATATGAATTACCAATGAAAGAAAACAGTTTTGAAGCCTACAAAATCACTCATCAGCAAGTAGCCATTTGACCCCATAGCCTGCACTAGCCAACTTTCACGGGCAAAGTCCGTTGGATTCCAAGGGACTGCGTAAGTGAAGCTGCTGACTGATGAGATGCTGTGACATTGGAAAGGTATGCGCTGCCTACTATAGGCCAGACAGCATCCTCATCTCTTGACACATTTCTCCAATCCCCTGAAAAATTCTGCAAGGTATTATTGTCTTCATTTTACAAACAAGGAAACAGATGCTTTCAAAGCTGAAGCTCACCCAGGTCACAGGGCTTCTCTGTAGCAGTGCAGTGATTAAAACCCAGTTCTGGCTGAGTTCAAATTTATGGTCTTTCCATTAAACTGCATTGCTAGATGCACAGGTATATTTTTAAGCCAGACTAGATACTAACTTATTTTTTTTTAATGCAAGCAGCCCTATAAGTTCTTTTTTTATTTATTTTTAAATATTTATTGACTTATTTGGCTGTGCTGGATCTTACTTGCGGCACGCAGGATCTTCACTGCTGCATGCGGGCTCTTAGTTGCGGCATGTGGGATCTAGTTCCCTGACCAGGGTTCGAACCTGGGCCCCCTGCATTGGGAGCGTGGAGTCTTAACCACTGGACCACGAGGGAAGTCCCTAGATACTAATTTAGAAGTTGTGCTTAAGCATATACTTTTTCAGTTCTGCCCTCAAGAGAAACCTTAAAACAGCTACAACCCAGGTTCCAATACTTTTTTTTCCAAGTGTGTGGAGATGTTTCCTACAATTGGAATCCCAAATTAAGCCTAAGGTGTATCCACTAGGGAGATTCACCTGGGTACTGTCCCTCTGGGGAGCTGCAAGAATAGGCTGTAGAGAAATGATTGCTCTAGGAATGAATCCTTAGTTTGGAGGTCGGGATGGGGTGAGGAGGTGCCTGTCACCCCAGCCTCACTGTGCAGAGCAGAAGTGCCACAAGTAAAACTAATCCAAAAGGTTGCCCAGATTTTGGTTTCTAAATACTGTCTCCACAAAATGGAACTAGGGCTCCCTGGAGAAATGGTTGATTCCAGGGCTAGGGCAGGGAAAGTACAAAGTGATCCTGGAACAATATGTGTGCCAAAAGTAAGGAAACACTCAAAGAGTGATGGAGATGTTCAAAAGAATATAGAATCACACCCATTAGGGTGGCTACTGTGAAAAAAACAAAAACAGAAAACAAGTGTTGACAAGGATATTGAAAAATTGGGACCCTTGTACACTGTTGGTGGGAATGTAAAATGGTACCGCCACTGTGGTAAACAGTATGAAGGCTCCTCAAAAAATTTAAAATAGAACCACATGATCCAGCAATTCTACTTCTAGGTATATACTCAAAAGAATTGAAAGCAAGGTCTCCAAAAGATATTTGCACACCCATGTTCATAGCAGCATTATTACAATAGACAAAAGGTAAAAGCAACCCAAATGTCCATCAATGGATGAATGGATTAAACAAATGTGATTTGTATCTACAATGGAATATTATTCAGCCTTAAAAAGAAAGGAAATCCTATCACATGCTACAACATGGATGAGCCTTGAGGACATTATGCTAAATGAAATAAACCAGTCACAAAAAGATAAATATTGTTTGATTCCACTTATATGACATATCTAAAGTAGTCAAATTCATAGAAATAGAAAGTAGAATGGTGGTTGCCAGGGAGTGGGGGAAGGGAGAAATGTCTGTTGTTACTTAATGGGTATAGAGTTTCAGTTTTGCAAGATGAAAAAGTTCTGGAGGGACTTCCCTGGTGGTCCAGTGGTTAAGACTCCACACTCCCAATTCAGGGGGCCTGGGTTCGATCCCTGGTCAGGGAACTAGATCCCACATGCCACAGAGAAGATCCCGTGTGCCGCAACTAAGACCTGGCGCAGCCAAATAAATATATAATTTTTTTTTTTAAAGTTCTGGAGATCTGTTTCACAATAATGTGAATACACTTAACGCTACTGAATTGTACACTTGAAAATGATTAAAATGGTAAATCTTATGTTTTTATTACCACAATTAAAAATGCATTAAAAAAAGGCACTGGCCAGATTTGGGACAATTTGAATATCAAAATAAATAATGATAGTAACTGATTATAATTCCCCATTGATAAAATATAAAAATCTGGGAGTCTGAAAAAAAAAAATCTGGGAGTCTGTATTGATATATTTGGACATGAAACAAATAAATGAATAAATAAATGAGAAAAAATGCCTTTCCTAAATGTTGAATTAGAAAAATCACCATATGGCAGCCATCAGAGTAATAATTCAACCACAAAACATTAACACCAGTGGGTAAAAGTTTGAGGAGTAATGGACCATTTACATGGTCTCAAAGTATCTACCCACAAAATACTAATTACAAAGGGAAAAATAGTAACCTTAAAGTGGAGAAACTTGGCAGAAATCACTTTAATTGCTTGATCCACATTAATGAAACAATCGAAATTGTGAGCCTCCTAATAGGATGCACTGAGACAAACATTACATCACCTTTGTGGTGTCTTTGCCAAAGATGCATAATCTGAACCTAATCGTGAGGAAACATCAGGCAAACCCAAACTGAAGACATGCCAAAAATAATTGACCTGTAATCTTCAAAAGTGTCAAAGTCAAAGGAGTCGAGCAGGGCTTCCCTGGTGGCGCAGTGGTTGAGAGTCCGCCTGCCGATGCAGAAAGCACGGGTTCGTGCCCCGGTCTGGGAGGATCCCGCGTGCCGCGGAGCGGCTGGGCCCATCAGCCATGGCCGCTGAGCCTGCGCGTCCGGAGCCTGTGCTCCGCAACGGGAGAGGCCACAACAGTGAGAGGCCCGCGTACCGCAAAAAAAAAAAAAAAAGAGTCGAGGAAAGGCGGAAGAACTGTTCCAAAGTGAAGACTAAAGAAGCAGGAAAACCAAATGCAGCCAGTGATCCTGAATTGAATCCCTTTGCTACAAAGGACATTATCAGGACAATCAGTAAAACTAGAATGGGGTCTCAGGATCAGACGGTAGTAGTGTATCAATATTATTTCTCTTATTTTGATGGTCAATTGTAGTTATGTAGGAGAATATCCTTGTTTGTAGAAAATACACATTAAAATACTTAGGGTTGATGAGGCAGCATGTTGGAAATTACTGTAGAATGGTTCAGAAAAAGAAAAGGCTCTTAGTACTACTGCAACTTTTCTGTAAACTTTAATTTTCCACAATAAAGAGGGAAAAAAAAAAAGCTAATAGGAAAGGAGTGGTTTAACCAAAGAGGCTTATAAGCAGCACCACTCTGGTTCTCTCTTGATCAGAGTGTAGCAAGAGAAAAAGGGATCCCTTCCCACTTCTCCAAGGGCAGCTATGGAATCAGGAAAGGGCAGGGACTCCAGGAGAAGGTGATGCCACCTGCAGATGGCAGAACCCAGTGGGGGTACTAGGAAGGCGGGAGAAGAAAAAGGAGATCGGGAGCTGATCAGGGTTGTCCATGAGTAGAGGTAAGATGCTCTCTTCCTCCTAGAAGGATGTCTGGAAATACATGGGGAGGCACTAACCAAGCGTTGGGTTCATACAAGAGTAAATAGAGTGAGAGACAGTGAACTGTGAGTTCTGGCAGTATGGTGCACTAAATACCCTGAAAGCATTCATAATAGTGGATACAATTACAAACAACAAAAAACAAAACAAAAAACCTTTTAAATTGCACTGAACTAAGAAGAAAGGAAAGAATACTGAGAAACCCTCAAAATATGTGAAAGCAGAAATCCAAATAGATAGGAATTCTGAAATCACCTTTTGTTGGTCTTTTTTGAAACTTTGTAACCTTGAGCTTCAATTTTCATGGCCTTGCAGTGCAGTAGGACATGAAACAAAGTCTATGGACCCCTCAAGATCGGGAGTTGAATAGGAGAATTCTGGGGGAAGAGTGAACTAAACATGAATTTGAAGTAAACAACCTTCTACCACCTCAGGTGACAGAAAGTCCCCACCTCGAATCTTGGCGCTATGAGGAGCTAGGGGGCTGAGTGCCCTTCACATGGGTCAGCAGCTAAATTCAAACTACTTGTGGTCTGAGAAACCTCAAGTTTAAAAATTAAAGTGGTCTCAGATGGATGGTATCTCCAGGAACTTGACAGGCAAACGCAAAATCTTTCTGGAGAAATCTACTCCTCAGATCCTCAAAGAATTCCCGCACATAGTGAAATAATTATAATAATAATAAAGGCATTTGTAAGGGGGGTGGGGGGAAGCTGCGGGGTGCAGGCTTTATGGCCGCCAGCTGCGGGCGGGAGGACGGATCCTGGCGGGTGGGGCAGTGCAGCTGCCGGCTCCACACAGCGCCTGCGCAGCAGCTGCAGGGAAGGGGCGCCTCCTGCCCGGGCTGGGTGCGAGTGAGGAGGCCGGCAGGACTGAGTGCTGGGACATGGGACCACCAAAACGACCTTCCCAGCGGAGCCGCGTGCCCGGGGCACCCCTGCTCTGCAGGCAGGGAGCAGGCAGCCGCCTCCCCGCTGCACCAGACCCTGATGGGACCCAGATTGCTAACGGCAAAAAGAACTGGAAAAATGCAGAAGACTGGAACGATTAAAACCTACCAAAGACTCCTCAGAATTCTCAAAGAGCATACAAACGTGTGCTTACATGTAAAAAATGTGATGCGCGGACTACCACACTCAAGCAACCTGGCAAGCACTTGCCGGTGACTGTCACTCTCAGGTTTCACTGTGGAATTTCAAACTGCCTAGGGGTGTGAGAAAAGATTAAGGCACCAACCCCAAAAATAATGGACCATAAAAGGAAAGAGAACAAGAGGAAGTCCACCACTGAGTACTTCTGTTCTAGGGAAGGGGGACATGTGGCCAGAAGAGCCTGACTTCCCATAATGTCCTCAGGAAGAGCCAGAATATCACCCTGATGCTGCAGCCCAAGAGTGTTTTGCTGTTTCAAATTGAAAATTGTCATGAGGAGGAAAAGTCCATTCTGGTGCTTGAGGGGACCTCTCAAACTGAAGGCTTGTGTTCAGCTATCTGAATAACAACCAGTAAAAACTACAGGAACAAAATCTCTCAAGAAAGGAATTTTTAAAAGAGACACGACAGGGCTTCCCTGGTGGCGCAGTGGTTGAGAGTCCGCCTGCCAATGCAGGGGACACGGTTCGTGCCCCGGTCCAGGAAGATCCCACATGCCCCGGAGCGGCTGGGCCCGTGAGCCATGGCTGCTGAGCCTGCGCGTCCGGAGCTTGTGCTCCGCAACGGGAGAGGCCACAACAGTGAGAGGCCCATGTACCGCAAAAAAAAAAAAAAGAGACACGACAGGGACTTCCCTGGTGGAGCAGTGGTTAAGAATCCGCCTGCCAGTTCAGGGGACATGGGTTCGATACCTGGTCCGAGAAGATCCCACATGCCGCAGAGTAACGAAGCCCATGCGCCACAGCTACTGAGCCTGCGCTCTAGAGCCTGCAAGCCATAACTACTGAAGCCCACGCGCCTAGAGCCCATGCTCCGCAGCAAGAGAAGCCACCGCAATGAGAAACCCATGCACCACAGCAAAGAGTAGCCCCCGCTCACCACAACTAGGGAAAGCCCGGGCACAGCAATGAAGACCCAATGCAGCCAAAAATAAAATAAATAAAATAAATAAATTTTAAAAAGAAGAAATAGAAAAGAAAATCTGAACAGACCTATAATAAAGAGACTGAATTAACAATTAAAAACAAAAAGCAAACCTACAAAGAAAAGCCCAGGCCAAGATGGCTTCGTGGGTGAATTCTACCAAATATATATTTTTTTAAATATTTATTTATTTATTTATTTGTTTATTTTTGGCTGCATTGGGTCTTTGTTGCTGCACGCGGGCTTTCTCTAGTTGCAACAAGCGCGGGCTACTCTTCCTTGGGGTGCGCGGGCTTCTCACTGTGGTGGCTTCTCTTGTGGCAGAGCACAGGCTCTAGGCACTCGGGCTTCAGTAGTTGTAGCTTGTGAACTCTATAGTGCAGGCTCAGTAGTTGTGGCACGCGGGCTTAGTTGCTCTGCGGCATGTGGGGTCTTCCCAGACAGGGCTCGAACCCGTGTCCCCGGCATTGGCAGGCGAATTGTTAACCACTGTGCCACCAGGGAAGCCCCTCTACCAAATTTTTTTTTAACACTTTTTTATTTATTTATTTTTGGCTGTGTTGGGACTTCCTTGCGGTGCGCGGGCTTCTTATTGTCGTGGCTTCTCTTGTTGCGGAGCATGGGCTCTAGGCACGCAGGCTTCAGTAGCTGTGGCCCATGGGCTCAGTACTTGTGGCTCGCGGGCTCTAGAGCTCAGGCTCAGTAGTTGTGGCACATGGGCTTAGTTGCTCCGCGGTATGTGGGATCTTCTGGGGCCAGGGCTCAAACCCATGTCCGTTGCATTGGCAGGTGGATTCTTAACCACTGCGCCATCAGGGAAGTCCCTCTACCAAATATTTAAAGAAGAATTAACACCAAATTCTTCACAAACTCCTCCAAAAAAAAAAAAAAAATAGAAGAGGAGGAAACACTTCTCAACTCATTCTGTGACACCAGTATTATCCTGATATCCAAACCAGACATCACACACAAAAAGAAAACTAAAGATCAATATGTCTTATGAATATAAATTCAAAAAAGTCAAATAAAACTAGCCAACCAAATCCAGCAAAATATAAAAATGATTATATACCTTAACCAAGTGGGATTTATCCCAGAATGTAAAGTGGATTTAACATGCAAAAATCAATTATTTTAATACACCATATCAATAGAATTAAGGACAAAACCAAATGGTTATCTCAATACATGCAGAGAAAGCATTTGAGAAAATCCAATATCCCTTCAATATAAAAATACTCAAGAAACTAGGAATTGAAGGAAATTCCCTAACCTGATAAAAGGCATCTACAAAAAAAAAGTTAATATGTACTTAATATTAAAAGACTGAATGTTTTCTCCCAAAGATGAGGAACAAGACAAGGCTGTCTCTTGCCACTTCTATTCAGCTTAGAAAGAAGTTCTAGCCAGGTCAGTTAGACAAGAAAAGGCGGGGGAAAAAAAGACATTCAGATTGGAAAGAAAGTAGTAAAACTATCTCTATTTGCAGATGACCTGATCTTGTACATAGAACATCTTACTGAGTCCTCTAATGAGTTAGCAAGGTTGCAGGATACAAGATCAGTCAGTTGTAATTCTGTACACTATCAATGAATAATCTAAAATGAAATTATGGAAAGAATTCAATTTACAGTAACAAAAAAGAGTAAAATACTTGGATTAAATTTAACAAAAGTGCAAGACTTGTACACTGAAAACTATAAAACATCACTGAAAGAAGTTAAGTAAGACCTAAATAAATGAAAGATACCATGTCCATGTTCATGGATTGGAAGACTTACTATGGTTAACACAGCAGTACTCCCCAAATTGATTTGCAGATTCAAGACAACCCCTCTCAAAGTCCCAGCTGCCTCTTTTGTTTTTTCACAGAAATTGACAAACTGGTCCTCAAATCTATATGGAAATTCAAGAGACCCAGAATAACAAAACAGTTCTGAAGAATACCAAAGTTGGGAGATTTATACTTCCTGATTTCAAATTTTGTTATAAAGCTACAGTAATGCTACAGTAAGCTATAAGACAATGTGGTACTTGCATAAAGATAAGATATATCAATCACCGGAATGGATTGAGAGTCCAGAAGTAAACTCTTACATTTATGGTGGATGGAATTTTTTTTTTGACCATGCTGTGCAGTTTGTGGGATCTTAGTTCCCGACCAGGGATTGAACCTGGGCCCTCGGCAGTGAGAGCACAGAGTCCTAACCACTGGACCACCTGGGCGTTCCCGGTCAATTGATTTAGACAAGGGTCTCAAGACAATTCATGGAGAAAGAAGAATTTTTTCAATAAATGATGCTGTGACAACTGGATGTTCACAGGCAAAGGAATGAAGTAGAAGCCCCTTACCTCACATCACATGCAAAAATTAACTCCAAATGGATGAAAGACCTAAATGTGAGACCTAAAACTATAAAGGAGTTGTATCCAGAATATACACAGAACTCTTGCAGCTCAACAATAAAAAGATAATTAGCTTAGTTTAAAAATGGGTAAGGCACACAAAAACCTGCACCCAGATGTCTATAACAGCTTTATTCAAAACTACCAAGACTTGGAAGCAACCAAGGTGTCTTTTGTAGGTGAATGGATAAACTGTGATACATCAGACAATGGAACATTATTTAGTGCCAAAAGGAAATGAGCTGTCAAGCCATTAAAAAAAAAAAGAAAAGAAAAGGAGGAACTCTAAATGCTTATATTACTAAGTGAAAGAAGCCGATCTGAAAAGATTACATACTGTATGATTCCAATTACATGACATTCTGGAAAAGGCAAAACTATGAAAACAGTAAAAAAAAAATCAGTGGTTGCCAGAGGTTGGCGGGAGGGAGGGATGAATAGATTTGAAAAGGGAGGGAGCACAGATTTTTAGGGCAGTGAAACTATTCCATGATCCTATAATGGTAGACATATGTCATTATACATTTGACAAAACTCAGAAAATGCACAACACCAACAGTGAACCCTAATGTAAACTATGGACTTAGGGTAATAATGACATATCAATGTAGATTCTTCAGTTGTAACTAATGTACTACTCTGGTACCAGATTTTGGTACTGAGGGAGGCTGTGCCTATGTGGGACAGGGAGTATGTGGGAAAGTTGTGTACTTTCTGCTCAATTTTGCTGTGAACTTAAAACTGCTCTAAAAAATAAAGTCTGTTTAAAAGGAAAAGAAATGGCTAAGGGATCTGAATAGACATTTCTCCAAAAAGCTCTACAAATGGTCTACAAGCATATGAAAGATACTCAGCATCATTAATCATTAGGAAATTACAAATCAAAACCACAGTGAGATATCATGTAATGCCCACAAGAATGGCTGTAACAAAAGACAGACATGTATGAATGGATAATCAAAATGTGATATATACATACAATGGAATATTATTCAATCTTAAAAAGGAAAGAAATCCTGTCACATGCTATAACATGGACAAAACTTGAGGACATTATGCTAGGTGAAATAAGTCAATCACAAAAAGACAAATACTGTATGATTCTACTCATATGATGTATCTAAAGTAGTCAAATTCATTAAAACAGTAGAATAGTCGTTGCTAGGGGATAGGGGCTGGGGGAAATGGGAATTGTTATTTAATAGATGTAGAGTTTCAGATTTTGCAAGATGAAAAGGTTCTGGAGAGCTGTTTCACAACAGTGTGAATATACTTACGAATGAACTTACACTTAAACATGATTAAGTTGGTACACTTTATGGGGTTTTTTATCGTATGCTTCTTTATCATGATTAAAAAGAAAAAACAACTTTTAAAGACTGACAATAACAGTGTTGGCAAGGATGTGAAGAAACTGGAACTCTCGTACATCGCTGGAGGGAATGTAAAATGGTGCAGTCCTTTTGGAAAACAACTTGGTAGGGAGTTCCTTAAAAAGGTTAAACACAAAGTCCTCTATGATCCAGAAATTCCATTCCTAGGTATATACCCAAGAGAAACGAAAGCATATGTCCACACAAAAACGTGTACATATATGTTCATAGTAGCATTATTCATAATAGCCAAAAAGTGGAAAAAACCCAAATATCCATCAGCTGCTGAATGGATATTTAAAATGTGGTATGTGTGAGCACAGTGGTGCATCTGGGCCAGAGGTCAGTGGATCAAAATACAATGTAGAATATTCATACGATGGAATATTGTTCAGCCATAAAAAGGAACGAAGTCCTGATGAATGCTACACATGGATGAATCTTGAAAACATGCAAATCCAAAAAAAAGCCAGACACAAGGGCTTCCCTCGTGGTGCAGTGGTTAAGAATCCACCTGCCAATGCAGGGGACACGGGTTTGATCCCTGGTCCTGGAATATCCCACGTGCCGCAGATTAACTAAGCCTGTGTGCCACAACTACTGAGCCTGGGCTCTAGAGCCCGTGAGCCACAACTACTGAGCCCACATGCCACAACTACTGAAGCCCACGTGCCTAGAGCCTGTGCTCCACGACAAGAGAAGCCACGACAATGAGAAGCCCGCGCACCTCAATGAAGAGTAGCCCCCGCTTGCTGCAACCAGAGAAAGCCCACGTACAACAACGAAGACCCAACACAGCCAAAAATAAATAAATAAATAAAATTTTTAAAGAAAGCCAGACACAAAAGACCACATATTGTATGGTTCCATTTATATGACATGCCCAGAATAGGTACATCTATAGAGACAGCAAATTAGTGGTTGGCAGGGGCTGGACAGGAGGGAGGAATGGGGAATTACTACTAACAAGTATGGGGTTTCTTTTTGAGATGACGAAAATGTTCTGAAATTACATAGTACTGATGGTTTCACATTTTGTAAATATACTAAAACCCCCTGAATTATAAACTTTAAAAAGGTGAATTTTATGGTATGTGAATTATATCTCAATTTTTTTAAGGTTAAAAAAAAGAAATATATCTAAAACACATATACAGGGAGAGTCAACAGGCAGACAATATCCTTGAATGTGACTTCATTTGTAACCCATAGACTGGTAAGACTGAATAAGCTCAGGGTACATATTCTAATATTATTATTTCCATTTTCTTAAATCATAAAAATACTAAACACTAAAATGTTCAAGTTTACCTGGCAAAAAAGAGAAAAGTATCCATAATCTTACCATGAAATAGAACAACTATTTCCTTTTCTCCCATATATTCTCTGATCAGTGATGACTTTTTCACAAACATGACTAAAATAGGAATGACTAAACATGACTAAAATAAAGATGTTAAGGTCTCTATCTTAATCAAGAAACAAGCCTCCAACTTTAGGAATTCCTACTTGGGAGAAATTCGCTATATGAAATTCAAATTTCTAAGACATATGCAAAGCAAATATGTAACCAATTATTGGCACGAATACCCAAATTTTGCTGAGTGAGTGCTCCTCATATAACTGCACAATCTCCCCTGCTGTTTCTTAGACTCTCCAGATGAGGTCTCTGCCCACCTTCCTCATTGATGCTATAAACTACCTGAGGCTGGTTTCTCAAGATGCGGCCCCTTAGTGGTTCCCTCCCTGAAAATGCTGCCCCACTATGGGTTTGGGGACATCGGTGCTGAAGGGAGTGTGATATCGGCCAAACTACTTGCCCTCTGTGAGCCTCAGTTTCCTCATTTATAAAATAAGGATGATAGGGGCTTCCCTGGTGGCACAGTGGATAAGAATCCGCCTGCCAATGCAGGGGACATGGGTTCGAGCCCTAGTCTAGGAAGATCCCACGTGCCGCGGACCAACTAAGCCCATGCACCACAACTACTGAGCCCGCGCTCTAGTGGCTGAGAGCCACAACTACTGAAGCCTGCGAGCCACAACTACTGAGCCCACACGCCTAGAGCCCGTGCTCCACAACAAGAGAAGCCACCGCAATGAGAAGCCCACGCACCGCAACGAAGAGACAACACAGCCACAAATAAAAATAAATAAAATAAATTAATTAAAAAAATAGGGATAGTAATACCACTTCACAGGGTTTTAGTGAGAATTACATTAACCAATTTCTGTAATGTGCTTGGTTCAGTAAACAAAGGCTGTTATTATTATGATCCAAGGATGCATTTAAAAAAGTCACTTCCAGGGAATTCCCTGGCGGTCCAGTGGTTAGGACTCTGCGCTTTCACTGCTGAGGGCCCAGGTTCAATCCCTGGTCAGTGAACTAAGATCCCACAAGCCATGCGGTGCAGCCAAAAAAAAGTCACTTCCAAACCCCGCACCCACACCTTCCTTATTTATCTACACAGTGAGCCCAGAAGGCGATTGCCAGTTTCAGATGACCATCTACATGGTACTCTATGGATGAGGCCAAGAGACAACCCAAGTGTCTAGTAGATAATAGGACCCAGGAAACATCTCCTAAGTAAATGAATGGAAGGAGCCTCAAATTCCTTTGCTTACACTAAAGGGTTTGGGGGTTTTTTTCCCTTTTTCCGGATTATAAATGTAACATGAAAAAAAAATATTCATTATTTTAAAACTATATATATACAACAGCACAGCAAATTGAAAAGTAAAGAGAAACTTTAAAAAGCACTCACATTCCTACCACCCAAGGGGCAATCTAACATGTTTTGTCATGTTTCTTTTTCATTATTTTTACAGTGTTGAGCTAATTTTATACTTTATATAATTTTATATCCTGCATTTTTTCACTTAGTACATTATAAGCATTTCATTTAATGTTTTATAAATAACTTCAGTGTTTGAATACTATTTTATTATATGGGAACTAACAATTTCCCCATCATTGGATTTTTAGGGTGTTTCCAATTTTCTATTGCAAATTAGATTTTCTGAGTGTCAGAAATATATTTATGTATATATGCATATTATGAGCTCAGAAAAGAACAGAAACATGTGTATGTGAGTGGGTGCCTTTGGGCATGGGATTGTTGGGATGGGGCAAGGTTTGTGCTTTTATGTTACATACTTCTTTACTGTTTAAATCATTTATAGCTAGCAGGGATGACTTTTGAAATTAAATGTTTATGCAAAGGAAGGAAGGAGGAGAGAAGAAAGGAGGGAGAGGGGGAGGGAGAAAGAAGGAAGGAAGGAAGGAAGGAAGGAAGGAAAGAAGGAAGGAAGGAAGGAAAGAAGGAAGGAAGGAAAGGAGGAAAGGAGGAAGGGAGGGAGGGAAGGAAAGAAAGAAGGAAAAAAATTCCTGTACCAATTCCATTTATAAAGAGCCTGAAAGATCAAGAGCCACAAGAAGTAACTAAGCAAAAAAAAAAAAAAGAAGTAACTTAGCAATATATCCCCAAAGATGCATACAAACCTATAATTAAAAAGTAGATATGTTTGGGATTTAATTTCTCTGAGCAAAAAAGGAAATAGCAAGCTGCAAAGAATCCCAGCCCAACTTACTGATTGATTTTGGATTCTGTGGTGTTTCCAGCTTTGTCTCTCAATTTGATTGTAATGGATCCTCTTCTTATGTTCTTGTTCCAAGTTATAATATCCACAAAGTAATGATATACTACAAAACAGGGAGAGAACATGGTAAGAGAAGAATATTACCAACTGCTTTCCTGAAGGTTCAATTCATAAAAACCCAACCTCCCTAATAACTGAGTCTCCTTTTCTCTTCCTCTAGTTTTTCTGCAAAGATCCAGGGCAGAATTTTCTAATATTTTTTTCTATTCTCTTTGGTAAAGATGGCCTGAGTGATGGCAGGACTCAGTGGTATGCAGTTGCCACGTGTAGGCATCACTCTTGGATCAGTGTTTCCACCTTATCGACTGAAATCTCATGGCCTACTGCCAAGTATGATTGGTTCACTTCAATCCCTGCCCATTTTAGAATAAACCAAATAGGGGGCCATGTAGAGACCCTCCACAGCTGTCAAGGTCTTCCTCAATCTGGGCCATGTCCACCAGCCTACCCAGCCTCCCTCATCTCCTCCCCAGTCATGCCACACCACCTGCACTGCCATGCTCTCTCTTGCTTCTGGGCCTTTCCCCACCTTGGACACTCTTACTTTGCCCCCTTTGCCAATTCATCCTTCAGGTTCCAGCTGAATGCACTCCCTCCAGAAGGCCTTCACTGACCCTCAGACTAAGTCAGGTCTCTCTCAGAGCTCTTATCATGCTCTGGTATTCTCTCATCATTAGTTAACGCACTTTATTTACAAAATGTAAGAAAAATGATAACCAAAAAGTGATAAACATATGTGTACATCTGTACAAATATTGCCTGTATAATGTCTTATGGGGTTTTTAAAAAAGCTAAAATATACTACCATGGTAACTAGGAAGGGATGGTTATTCCTCTTTGTAATCCCAGCAGTAATACCTATGGATATCCATTAATTCCTACTGAATAAACGAGAGCATGTAACGTATCCAGAGAACTATTCTTCCTCCCTACTCTCTGCTCCCGAAGGTCAAGGATGCTCTGGGAAGACGGGGATCCCACCATGATAGTCAGATTTGCTATCTCTTGGTCAGACTTGCAGAGAAGGGGAAAGAGGCTCAGGGAAATGACAGTCCCACTAGGGAATAAGGTCAGCCATGGGGTTGCCATTTCATGGCCCATTATTACTCAGGGGCTTGCCCCATTTGGATTGGGCAGACACCAAACCCTGGGCTGCCACTCCTGATTCCAAAGAAGGAGGGAAACCTGGTGATGTGCAACCTCTTTTATAAGGGTTGCTCCCAAGAAAAGTGAAAAGGGGGATAAGATTGTAAGATGTACATCTGCCCAGGAAAATTCCTACTTGCTTCCCGGGGCATCTGATCATCTGCTGCCCCATTTAGCTCCCATCTTGAATACCCAACCTCTCAATGTCTTTAGAAGGTCATTGTTTTAGTTTTGGAGCTGGAACTGGCCCATAGATGTGGCTGACACCTGATTTTTCCTAACCACAGTTTCACATCTCTTGGGGCTCGAGCAAATTTTCTGGAAGATCTTAGTGATTAGAATGGCCATCCAGTGAAGCTAACAACTATGATTTGTTGAGCTTTTAATCCTTATAACTCAGAAGATAGGCATGATTATCTCCCTTTTAACCAAGCAGGACATTGAGACTCAGAGAAGTTAAATGTCTTGGTCACACAGCTATTATGTAGGAGAGTCAGGATTCAACCTAGGTCCTTCCAACTCCAAAGGCCATGCTTCACCATGGCCTTCATTTGCCAAGAAGTAGCCAGGAAGCTGAGACTCAGCCATTCCAAAACTAGAAGAGTTGGGCAACAGCAAGCAAGCACATTCACCACTCACTGCAGAAGGGTTTCTCCTCAGCTGTGTCAAAGAACGCTTTAGTCATAGGAGGATCCCGCTCCCTTAAATAGTCTTTCCAATTATCAGCATAGTAGCCTATAAAATAAGTCAGAAAAGTGTAACATTAACATGTATTATATAAATGTAAAAGCAATGGAGGAGGTAGTGAGAACAGCGGGTTTGACTGCCACCACCATCGAGACAATCCCCCACGTACCCACTTGCCAAAGGACCCTCCAGTGGCTTTTCCCCCTATCTATTGACATTACATCACCAGCCCTGGTCCTCAGTAGCAGGGGTGGGATTGTGGGGAGTGACACACACTGGGTAGACTAAAAATAGCACTGATATATTCCAGCAATTCATTTTCTAGATTATTTAAAACAGATTCAGGTTTATACCTAGAACAGCATCACTTTCGGAAAGCGATGTGCTTCCTTGAAGAACTGTGATTGGGCCCCTGAAGTGCAGAGAACTTGGAATTGCTGTGTTACTCTGTCAGCAGGCAGGGAAATGTCCTCCTTCATCACGTGCCTACAGGAATGAGGCTGAGGGCCATCCCTGGGGCCTCTCTCTCTCCTCTGTCCCCACTGCTAGTTAAGTCAGAATGCCTCCACATTCTGACTTAACTGATCTGGAGCGGAACCCAGGCATCAGTATTTTTTAAAAGCTCCGTAGATGATTCAAATGCACAGTCAAGTCTGAGAACCCCTTGTCTATATCATGCCCTGATGTTAACTTGAGTCTTTCCTTTGGGTACAATTAGAGAATTCTCATGACCATCCAGTTGCAAAGTCTCCACCACCCAGAATATTTCCACTAATGCTTAGCAAATATCCAAGCAGTCTCCATGGTGTCTGTTACCCCAGCCCACCCCTGTATGTGTCCATGCACACAGCACCAGAGTGTGGCATGAGGGCATTTACAGACACAATTTGTTAGAGGGGTCGCTTTGCCAAACCCTCCCCCAGCAGAGAGGTTGTGTGCCTGGAGAGAGTGATCCTGTCCCCACAGGAGCAGACTACGTAAGGTGACTGTGCCTGGGTGAGCTTGGAAAGTCTTCTGGAACCTTCTTTTTCTTGCTAGAATAAAGTATACAGGGAGGTGGCACTACCTTCTGGATGAAATCCTATATAGATTGCCTTTCTAACATTCTTTATTATTAGGAGACCCCAGAGTACTTCACAGAACAAATTGGCTAGAAAAAACTAAGTAAGTTTTTTAAAAACACAGGATTTTCGGGCCCATTTTTAGATGGTAAAATGGTGCTAGGATTCTACCAGAAATTAGCTCTTTGTTCATCAGAGTGGGAAACTGCTTGCTGGACTTACCCAGAAGTGGGCAGGACTCCGTCTGTGATATGCCACAGTTGACACACTTGCCGTTCCTATAATCCCGGTAGGAGTCACAGGGATACGTGGTGATGGTGCAGTTCTCTCTCAGTGAAGACAGGTACAGGTACACGGACCTCTGGTGGTCACACTTAAAATACTGCATTCCTGGGTTGTAAAAGGAATGATCAAAGAGCAGAGCCGTTGTAGCATTTAGTAATAAATAGTGCCTTGCATATTGTTTATACACATAATTTATCATGTCCCCTACATCAGGCACTGTGCTAACAGCTTCAATGTACTTGATTCCATTTAATCCTTATAAAACCAATAGATCAGGATTCATGCTGACAAATGGCAGGAGACAAGAAGATAGGCATGATTACCCCCATTTTACCTAGCAGGACATTGAGACTCAGAGAGGTTAAAGGACTTAACCTTGTCCTTCCTTTGTCAGTGAAAGGAAGAGGAAATGTCAGTGGTAGTCAGAGATCCACCAGAGGTTTTCAGCAGAAGGCAAGCACATTTAAACCAGTAAATACATGAGAGAAAGACGGCATTGGGGAGCAACTTGTAGAGGAAGATCCCCAATGAGGGCAAGGAGAGGAGATAGTTGTGAAAAAGGATGGGGCGATGCTTCCACCTTGGGTCAGATGGGGAAATGAATGTAAAGACCAACTTTGTGATCTAAGGTTAGGATAGATAAAATGGCTCCTTCGGGTGGGACCTTGATCTAGGTACAAAAGTCAAATCTAGCTCAGCTCTAAGAGGTGAGGGTTTATAGCTGGGTCGGTATTTGGAATAGAAGCATGAGGAGTGACCATAGGGAGTCCGCAAGAGATGCGTATGAGGCTTTTCTGGCATTATTGGGGGCCATGGAGAAGTTAACAAGTTTGCCTGGACCTTGTACTTGATCAGCAAGACTCCATGACTTCTCCAGAATGTGCCCAAGCAAAGATGGGGGCTGACATGGCAGAGACCTAAGGGCCTGGGGGTGCACAGGGCATTCATGAGAGCAGACAAGTGGCAGGGGCTCCATTTCTGCTCCAAAGGTGAACGGTGAAGTGAGAGGAGCTGAACAATAGGAGGTGGCACTGGAAGCTGTAAGTGGGCAAGAAGAGGTGAGACACAAGCCTCAAGTTAATTCTTGGTGGGTGCCATGTGATGTGATGGTGAGAGAGGAAGCGGATGAGGCACAGAGGTGGCCATCAGAAGAGTTGGAGCTGATGAAGGACTTCAGTACAAAACATCAGAGATGTTCATCAGAAGGTTGATGGGTCAGACGATGAAGTCATTCAGAAACAGGAACTGGGTCCCAAAGATGGGTAATCAAAGGAGGTAAGGATCTCAATAGCAGACAGTGAACCCCATGGAAAGAGGAGTTGTGATTGTGAGCTAGTAGTTTGGAGAGGCACTGGGAGCTGGAGTCAGATCAATGTTTCTTCTTTCTCCGGAGTCCACATATGCCCATAGAAGAGATCAGTGGAGGACATAAAGAAAGAAACTGGGTGACAGAGGAGAAGCATGGGGCCAAGCTGGACTGGAGTAAAATCTGACAAGTCGACATTTAATTATTGTTCCTGGAACTTCCACTTGCAGAAACAATGAAGTTAATAATGCTACAGAGGATGTCCTTTGTAAGCAAAGCACATTATCTTTGGCTGCTCATGGATGTAGTTACATTACAGCACACAGGACAGGATTTGAATACACACCATTTATGGTACAATGTGATTGGCCCTACTTATGTCATTTCATCTGGATCATTTTCAAACACTACATCATTCCCATGGAGCCATATACAGCTACCATTTTGGAACAAGATCATCTTTTTCTAGAATTATTTCCATGATTGCTTAATTGTCTCTAACAATGGTGAAATACAGATTCAGAGCACTTGGCGGGAGGGTTGTTTTTTGTTTTTTGTTAATTTTTGGCTGCGTTGGGTTTTTGTTGCTGTGCACGGGCTTTCTCAAGTTGCGGCGAGCGGGGGCTACTCTTTGTTGCAGTGCGCGGGCTTCTCATTGCAGTGGCTTCTCTTGTTGCAGAGCCCGGGCTCTAGGAGCATGGACTTAAGCAGTTTTGGCACGCGAACTCAGTAGTTATGACACACGGGCTCAGTAGCTGTGGCTCACGGGCTTAGTTGCTCCGCAACATGTGGGATCTTCCTGGACCAGGGCTCAAACCCGTGTCCCCTGCATTGGCAGGCGGATTCTTAACCACTGTGCCACCAGGGAAGCCCAGGGTGGGTTTTTTTAATTCTGTCCCCCACCACACTTTAATGTTGCCCTCCATACCCATTTTTGTTTTGTGAGTTTTTTCTCGTTATAAAACTAACACATGCTCATTTAGAAAATAAAAAATAATAGCAAATTATGATGCAAAAATTACCTAGAAATCCAACATCCAGAGATCACCACTAATAATTATTTGGAGCACTTATCTTTAGTGTTTTTCTCTGCACTTACACATGTACAAATATACATTTAAAAAACAAATTGGGATTATACTGTATAATTTGTGTATTTTTCACTTAACATCATATTGTAAGCATTTTCATTAATCTGACAATATGGTTTTTAAGAATTACATTCCTTTATGTAGGATGCACCATACTATTTAATAATTCTCCTATGTTGGACATTTAGATTAGTTCTAAAAACTTAACTATTATAAACAATGCCATATTGAATATCTTCACTCTGATTTTTGTCTACATTTTCCATTATTTCTCTAGGAGAGATTTCCAAATGTGTAATTTCTAGGTCAAAGACACACCTTTTCAAGAGAGAGAGAGAATTCAAAATCGCTTTTAATCATATGGTTATTTTTTTTAAGTAGTATATTTGAGTAATAATGTTTAATTTATAATTTATATTTATACCACCTCTATCTTCTCAGGAAATTTGTTTTTGATTAAAAACGATTTCACATAGGATGATATCAGATTCTTAAAATACGCCTTTTTTAAACCACTATTTTACAAAATATAAAGTATCTGCACTTACCTCCAAATATTGTTTTGGGGCAACCAGGTTGATCCAATCCTCCGTTTGGGTAGAAGTCTATGTTTCCTAATGGTTCCCTGTAGCCCAGTGCTAAAAGGCAATATACTAGGCTTTTATACTGCTTTGAACTTTTCCCATCTCACAGCTCATTTGCCTGTTTAGGATATAGGCAGAGATTGTCTCATTCTTGTCTTTGCTGCTGTTGTTGTCGTTAAACCTATTTAAATATTTTGTCCAAAGTTAGCCAGATAGTTAGTTAGAAAGCAGTGATTTCCAAGTAGGAGACTATGAAGCTGGTAACAGAATTTACTTCCCATATTTCTGAAACTGTAAGAGAGTTTGGTCACTCATTCACTGCATGGCTGATAAAATGATATGTTTCCTGTTTATATTTGGCTGGAACACTCATTGCTAGGTGCTTCCTGAGCCTCTAATTACATGTGTGTAAGTCTTTAATGAATAAGAAACAGGAAAAAATGAACCTTTACTTAGTAGGAGAAACCTTTAACCTTTTGCAGTCAAACCTTTTGCCTTGACTGCAAAGATATTTTTCCTTCAAAATTTGCCCTCTCCAAGAACAAAAAATAAATTATTCTGTGCCGTCAAACATTAAAATAACATTGAGGTACTGCACCTAAGTAAGGTAATACTTTGCAAACTGCATAGTAAGAACACAGCTATTTCACAGAGACACTTCTTCTAAGGCAAACAATTGCTGAATACCACACCAGAGTGCCCACAATAGGCAGTCAAGGGTGTTTCAGGTGGTTGTATCACAAAGGAGATGTACTATTAAGTGTCCACTATGGTCTGTCCCCTCAGCCCTCCCCCAAGTTCCTACTCCAGCTCTTCTCCCAAACATCTGGATATAAAGACCCATCTGTAACATCAGCCCAACCCCCAAGCCATGTACCCAATCCCAGAAATGAAATCAACACCATAAAAGATAGAAATAGCCAGGAAGATCCACAGAGGGCTAGAGACCTATAGGTGATTCAGAAATGCTCTGTGTGGAGAGATACAACACTTAAACATATCTTTCAGCTTAAGGAAATAATGACAAAGAACCAACAAAAACAGGGAATCATGCATCCAAACCCAGTTGTACTTATGGAAACATTTGTCCACATGGTATGCAAATCAGCCTGTCGTTGACTGGTCAAGATGATCACTTTAAAAATAACAGGAGACAATGGGAAATGCACCTCTACTCCATCAGGAGATCCTGGGTGCCTGCATTAAAGCAGCTTCCCTTCAGTATTCTTGTGGATTTGGAAACTTGCCCGGTAGGAAAAGAGGGAATCTAGAGGAACCTGATCCACCCCTGCATGACAATCCCCCTAGCGGGAGACTCCTTGGGAGTCTGGGGGTGAGGGTGTGGGTGGTCACTGACCCACAAGGAATGTTACCATCAATGTCAGAATGGATGACGTCAACGAACTGTGCATCACCGGGATCTAATCTGTCCTCTGGAGGTCTCCCATTGAATAAAGGGCCTGCAGGGTCCAGACCTGGAAGGAAAACAGAGTCGGCTTGGCAGCCCCACGCCATGAGTCACCTGCAGCCGGGCTTTGGCTCCCTCCCCACGAAGATGGCTCACAGGCTTCGGGGAATCCTTGGGTGGGCAAGCACTCACATTCCCCTCCTGCTGTGTCAGGCTCCTTTCCACAGCCCTGTATAGCCTTTTCCCACACTAAAGGTGGTTACCCTCACAGTGCCCCCTGAGAACTCATCCGGACTCCATCTGGAGATGTACTATACCTTGTGCAGGGCTCCACGGCAGGGAGTGCACAGACATATGGGGACCAGGGACTGGAATAAACTGGTTCCTCAGGAAAAAAGCATCTAAGAGTGCATATGAAAAGCAGACACTGTACTTATCTTTATCTCATTTTAAATAATCCAGAAACTTCACTCAACTTTTCTTTCTTGTTATTAAAAAAGCTCCTTTATTGTTTCCATTTTTATTCACATTTACCGGCTCCCCTGGTCCACATCACAAAGGAGGAAAGGTAGCTATTGTCATTCCCATTTTACAGGTGAATGAACTGAGGTTCAGGGAGGTCAAGTGTCTTAGCCAGGGCCACAGCCTCACAATGCAACCACAGCCTCACAGTGCAACCACCTCTCTCTGTTGAGCTTTTGGTTTCATTGAACTGGGTTTGGCAAACTGAGTGGGAAAGTGTGAGACTCACTGGTCAGGCCAGGTATTAGACTAGGTATGGAAGAGGGAAATTAGGTGGGTGCCAGTTCCTGCAAAATTAACCCACCCCATAAAGGCCTGAACTGATTTCTTGCTCTTGGTCAATGGTAGCTGGACATTCCTCACCATTATTATGAAACATCTGTAAAAACAAGAGAGCAGCTCCTATGATGATGTAACCACAAACTAAAAACAAAACACCAGAGGATCCCAAAGACCTTGCTAACTAGAAACTTACCTGGAGTGAAAAAGGTTTCAAGGGATGTCTCCGAGTTTTTAATCTATGAAGGTCACTTTAAATGACATCCCCTATCCCCCCCCCCACCCCCATGGTATAAAATCCAAGAGATAGCATCTTTGCCTCAGCAGTACTGGTTCTAGCCCCAATCTCTCCATTTCTCCCTGGCCAACACCCTTGCTTCCTTGAGGCATGTCTTTATCTGCCCCCTTATTTTATCTCCCTCTGTTTCCCCCACTCCCCCACCCCCCAGCTTTTCTTCCCCTTCTGTCTGCTCCCAACTGAAACTGATGTGGGGAGGAGGTGGATCAACACCCACGTACCCAAGTCCACAGGATATTCTCTGCACAGAATGAGAAACTCATAACCTTGGAAAGACCTTGCTGGGGAAGCCTCCCTCTCCTCACATGAAACAGCACCATTTCCAGTCTGAGAAAATGAACAGTGAGAGCCTCAGTTTATAGCAACCTCCAGATCCACAGCAGATATATTGGCTTACCCTATAAAATCCAAACCAGGGCAATTTTGAAAGTGATAAGGCTGCTGTTAATAATTATGCCAGGACAGAAGGCACAAATTAGGATGGTCACAGTAAACTTGGACATATGATGTCCTTAGAGATAAGTCATAGCAAATGATCAGCTTACACTGTCAGCCAAAAATCACAAACTGCCCTAAAAAAAGCTGCATATTTTGTGTGAGCAGAGACCATTGGAGTCAGATGGATGTGACGTGGAACCCCAAACCTAGCATTAACCAGCTGTGTGATCTTAAGCAGGTTACTTTACTTCTCTGAACCTCAGTTTCCTTATCTGCAAAATAGAGGTAGAATTAATTGCTACTTCAGAAGACCTACCAAAGCACTCTGGGATCTGAATCCAGAATATTGAAATTATTATAGAATAGAAACAAAAATGACAAAATGGAGCTCTTTCTTGTTGCTCTGTGATCGCCAGAAAAGTGTCTAGCTAGTCCCTGGCTCTGATTACAAGATTAACCAGTTTGAGAATTTGATAAAAGCTGTGGACCTCTCCCCAGGACAGACGTCAAACATTTTGCATGCGTTTTCAGGGGCCTCTTATCCCCAAGGTCACCATGAACTAACTCTCCAAGGCAGTGCTGTCCAATAGAAATATACTGTGAGCCACATATATAATTTAAAATTTTCTAGCAACCACTTTAAAAAGGTAAAAAGAAACAAGGAAAATTGACTTTAATAATACATTTTATTTAACCCAGTATAGCAGAAAATTATTTCAACATGTAGTCAATATAAAAAATTTGAAATTTTTTAATACCCTTCTTTTGTACGTAGTCTTCAAATTCCAGTGTGTGTTTTGCATTTACCGCACGTCTCGATTTGCATTAACAACATTTCAGGTGCTCAGTGGCACCTGTGGCTTGTGGCTCCTATATTGGACAACACAGCTTTGTGGTCATTTCTTAAAGTATGGTGTTCAGACCACCTGCATCTTCTGGTTAAAAGTACAGGCCACCGGGAATTCCCTGGTGGTCCAGTGGTTAGGACTCCACGCTTCTACTGCAGGGGGCATGGTTTTGATCCCTGGTGGGGGAACTAAGATCCCACATGCCTCACAGCATGGCCAAAAAAAAATAAAAATAAAGGAAGTACAGACTCCTGGACCCCAAGCCCAGAGATACCAATTCAGCAAGTCGGCATTGTATCCAGCACCCCAAGGTGATTTTTGCAAGAATCAAATTTAGTGCATTATCAAGTGATGTAGGTACTCGAAATGTTTTTAAATCCATTCATTTCTTCCATCTTCTGTTGAAGAAATTAATGAAAAGTAATACCAGGAGATGTGCCTGGAGAGCAAAAGGAGAAGCAAGAGCAGAAGAAAAAAAGGGAAATGGAAGAGATGAAGCAGCCATTCTGGTCTAGATAATTAACAAGCAGAATCACCCAGTTCTTGGGAGTTGGGAGTGAATTATGGCCTTGGGTAACAGGCCAAATTCCCGCCCCTCAATCCAGTGATTCCATTCTGGCAGGGCAGTGGAAGGTGAGTGGAGAAGGGAAATGCTTTTCCCCTGAAATAGCTCTAGTAACAGGTGAGATTGACCTTGGGGGTCAGAGAGGATGAGGAGTTGGGAGAACATGGGTCCCTTAGAGGAGACAGAAAATTGAGCTGCAGACTGTTGACTGAGTCCAGGTCACAGAGCAGGGCCACGTGGGCCCAGGGGGGAAGGGAGGTTGGCTCAGGGAATTTCCATGGTCAGAGGCCAGGTTACACTGCATTCCCATCCAAAGTAGTCGTGGGAACAGGTTCACTGGGCGGCTGAGGAGCAAAATTAGGGGGTAGATAGAATAAGGCAGTGGTGGGCCAGAGCCCCCCAGCACCAGCACTGGAGAGCAGTTTGCTTATCTCTTCCCAAACTGTGTGGTCAGTGATGTCAGGTCAGTAGCTTGAAACCAGCCACAGTGGGAGTATTTACATCATGGAAATCAGCAAATGCTATAAATCTTTTTTTTCTTTTTTTTTGAGAGCTGATCAGCTTCTAAACACACCACTGGGAAAAGTCCCAGCTCCCAGAGGAGAAGCTCCCAATAGACAAGGAAAACAAGCACATTTGAGCCATCTGTCCTTTGTACCCATAAAGGAAAATGAATTTTTAAAAAGTAAAGACATACTGCTTTCTAAAACATTATAGTAATAATTTTAAAAAATTGAAAAAGAGCTTTGCTTCCCTAGGAAAGCAAGTAAATAAGATAAGGGCAACCTTGGCCTTTGGGGTGAAAGTGAGAAAAAAAATAGCCAGGAAAAAGAATGTGACCTCAAGTACCAGAGTTAGAAGAGACACCGGCCAATGTGGGTGTGTGTGTGTATGTGAGAGGGACAGAGAGATTTAGGGCAGGGGGTGGTGGTGGGGACATGCCCAGGGCCACATGTCAAATTAAGTAGCACATTCAGACCTGTGGCTCTAAAAGGTTACCTCCCAAATGTCGTTGGTTTGAATCATTTACCTCTCCCCTCCATCCCTCTGTTCACATCTACCTTCCAGATTTCCTAGATTTGGAATGGCTATCTCAATGTAAGGATCGATTCTGGGAAAGGTATGGAAGGCTTGAGTCTCTGAAAGAGAAAGCCTCCCTCAGACCTTCATCTGTAGCTATGGAAAGTTACAGAACACTAGGCAAATGAACACAGCAAGGGAATCTTTGGAGTTTCACCTGCTGTTGTTTCTGAGGGTTTTTATTCAGCTTTGGCCTGAAAGCCGATATTCACAGAGTAAGCTCCAGACAACATAATTCCCATCTCATTTTCCTATCATGAGGCTCCAGCTATGCCTGGGGATATATTAGGTATATAGTTCAAACTACCTTGGATTAAATGAAAGGAAGAAGGCTGTCTGCTCGGGGCAAAATCCCCATGGGATGTAGCTGTTTTTCTAGCCATAGGAGAAATAAAGTCACCACCAATCTTTTCTATGGCATATACAATTTACAAAGTGCTTTGCACCTATTTTATTAAATAATAAATTTAATATTGCTAAGATCAATTACTACTATGGTCTTCCCTTTGCACAAGAAGACATTTGCTCAGAGAGGTTAAGTAATTGGAAGAGCTGGCTTTGAACCCAAGGACTAGGATTGCCTGCATCATGCTCCCCCAGGGAACACCCTGGGCAGTCTGGTTACCCTGTGCCCATTCACAGGAAGCCTTACCTGTAATTCTTCCCAGCTGGCCATTGTACATCTTTCCAACAAACCCAGCTACGTGGGCTCCTAGACTTACTCCAATCATGTAAATGTCATCCAGAGAAGCTCCTTCTGCCTGCGATTTCAAGAGGTCCATCGTTATAAATTGTGAGGGGCCAAGGAGGTGACAACATCTGGAGAAATTTCCTAACTCTTGACTTTGGAGAAACATTTCTAGGCACCTTATATCCATTATCTTATTGAAATGTCACAACACCACGACAAACTAAATGCTATTCCTTTGATTATACAGATGAGGAGACTGAGCCCAGGGTTGAAGTCATCTGCCCAAGGTCAGGCAGGGAGGGCGCAGGGCAGAATTCAAACCCGTCTGTCCAACTCCACACTTATGCCTTCACCTTTATGCCGTGGTGTCTCCATTCATGTTTCTGCTAGAAGCCAAGCTGAGACATCCTTAAAACCTTCCCAACTGAGAAGGGCAACCAAACATTTAATGAACTCCTTTCTGTCGATGCTGGCTCAGTTAATGAAGTCACCATGGAGAGGGAAGGAAGGAAAGAAAGGGGCGGGGCACACTGACCATAGTCCTGGGCCAGCCATTCATGAGTCATTTTAATATTCACTTTCCTGAAGTCTGTGGCTTAAATAGGAAGTTCATGTAAAATTTATGTCACCCCTGGCCACAGTGGCCACCAGGTGTGACTCTCTGAAGTAGTCCTGGTGTCAAGTCACTTCTTTTTTTTCATAAAAAGGACAGTTCATGAGATAGATTAAATTAAATTAAATTTAAGATTTATCTCATCTTTGTAAGTCTTCTGAAAACATAAATCATACACACAAATCGTTCATCAACCATGTGTATCAGTTTTGGTTTTGGATAATCTGGTCACTAAACTTTTGGCATTTCTAAGAAAAGGAAGAGCTATAGAAGTTGAGGAAACTCTAGGCATTGAAGCCAGGAAACCCCTAGACAGAACCTCTCATACCCATTAGACACCTTTATGTGAGTTAGAAAAAGCTGCCCCTTGCTCAGGACACTTTGCTGTCACTCACTAGAAAATTATCATAATAGACATATAAATCTACAATGTCTACAATGACAATGGTGCTGTCTTAGATGGGTGCCCTGTGCAGTGCACAACCTGCACAACCATACGCATGGGCGTTGCCTCAGGCCCTTCCCTTCACCTTCCCTGGGGCTTATTCAGATTTGCAAAACATTGCAAAAATAGTCCTTCTGGTCACTGTAGTTATCTCTTGGCTTTAAATATCCAGATATTGAGCCAGTTTCAACTTGACCCTGAATCATCTAAGAGAATTCTCGCTTACCAGCATTTGGTCGATAAATTCCTTCAAGACTATTGCTACTTTTCTGGTCTTTCCAGAGGCATGGTTGTATATTACAGTTGTAGCTCCTTGATTCCAATCAACAACAACCACGTTCGTGTCATCTACAGAGAGCAAACCCTCTACTAAGTCCTCCATCCAAACTGGAGGAGAGCCTGTCGGTCTGAATCCATGGACAGTGAAGATGGTTTTCTTGGTCACGTTCAAGTTCCCCAAAACTGTGGAGTTGATGGCTTGTGCACAGGTCGGGTTTCTCCTTGTGTAGAGCATCAACTTCACATTTAGTCCCGTTCCAACCACTGCACTGTGAAAGCTCAGTTTGGTAAATGAAAGACATGTTTCATCTGTGTCTGAAAATAAAAATTATATGGCATTGTGACGGTTCTTTCCTTAGTTGGGCATCAAGCAAAAGTGCTGTCCTACACCCTTTGGAGTCCTTTCTATGTGCCTCACGGCACCTAGCAAGAGGCTGGATCTAGTTGAATGAAGTTGCAAAGTCAGACCTGATTCGGAGTACATAAGTAGTAACTTCTTTTTCACTGATAAAACCATTTTTCCAAACCCTACCCTCTTTCAAGGTCTAACCCAAAAGTCACCTCAACGAAGCCTTCTCCGACTCTCCCAGCCATAATTACTGTCTGTCCTTCAACCCAGAACTCCCCAAACCCCTCTATGTGCCACATTGACCGCACAATGAAGACATTTTCAGGGATGTATTATGGGTATTTCTGTACATATGTGTCTATCCCACTAGACCAGTCTCCTTGAAATGGTGTCTTGTAATCTTGTGTATCCCTCACAGTGCCCAGCACGTGGTAGAGGACTCAATAACAGAATCTGTGGAGTCCAAGCATCTCTTTCCTTGTCTATAGCACCCACCTGGGACGGTGGTAGAGAACATGATGTGCCTTGCCCTGCACCTTTCAGAAGCATCTGAAACTGTTAACCATGGTGGCCTTTCTTGGGCTCTCTCTCTCCTTCTTTGCTCAAGCACCACCTTTAAGCATATGTCCTGCTGACCAGGCTCTAAGAATGGAAAGGCTGGGGATGTAATGGGAACAGTTTAAGATGAGCTGAAAGTAAGAGAATGTTTTATGGCAGAAAGTAAGAGAGTGCTTAAAAACATGTTTTAGGGACACAGGAACCAGCTTGAAGAGGCTTCTGCTGGCCAGATCTGGGATAACTTGAGGACAAAATAATTAAGGAGAGTAATAAATGATAGGCCTTTGAAAACCAGGAATCCATGATTCCATAACAAATAAATACATAAATAAACAAAGAAACAATACCTACATGGAGAAGAGAGGAGGACTCTACCAATATAATGCTGAACGCAAACTGATAAATGTGGAATGCATGCTGGAGTTGAAATTCATCATTTTGCAACCATCATAACAAAGATTGGTTAGGCAAGAATCATCAATGGATGCTAAACTGAGGTTGGGGTGGGGATGTAGATCTTGAGGAGAAGCATGATATTTGTACGGTTTTAAAGTGTCTCCCACAGGGACTTCCCTGGTGGTCCAGTGGGTAAGACTCCGTGCTCCCAATGCAGGGGGCCCAGGTTCAGTCCCTTGTTGGGGAACTAGATCCCATGTGCATACCACAACTAGGAAGTCCACACGCCACAACTAAAGATCCCACATGCTGCAACTAAGACCCAGCAAGACCAAAATAAATAAATATTAAAAAAAATAAAGTGTCTCCCACAGATTGCTCATTAGAGATTAGGGAAGAAACATTAACTGTAAGATTGAGAAAGTGAACAATACCTTGACAAGGTTATCAAACTTGACATCACCAATGAGGAGCAGATGGATATCATGTGCCTATAGCTGTAATGCACTGGGAAGGACACAGCTTCACCTGTGAAGTGTTCTAGTAGGGAATGCATAGCTGGAATCTAACCATGAGGAAAAATCAAACAAACATAAAATGAGGAATATTCTATTTTTTTAAAAAAGAACCTGTATTCTTAAAAAAAATGTCAATGTCATAAATGACAAAGAAAGACTGGAAACGTTCTACATTAAAGGAGACTAAGGCTTCCTTGGTGGTACAGTGGTTAAGAATCCGCCTGCCACTGCAAGGGACACGGGTTCGAGCCCCGGTCCAGGAAGATCCCACATGCCGCAGAGCAGCTAAGCCCGCGAGCCACAACTACTGAACCTGCGCTCTAGAGCCCGCACACTGCAACCATGGAAGCCCGCACGCCTAGAGCCCGTGCTCCGCAACAAGAGAAGCCACCGCAGTGAGAAGCCCTTGCACCACAACAAAGAATAGCTTCCGCTCACCACAACTAGAGAAAGTCTGCATGCAGCAGCGAAGACCCAATGCAGCTAAAAATAAATGGAAAAAAAAAAAGTAAACCTCTGATCGACATTGGTATCCAGACACAATAATATGATGATCGAGAGGACTATTTTTTAAATTATAATAATAATTATTATTTATTATTATTACTATTATTGTGACCCTAACCATGACCATTCTTCAGGAGAGGGAACAGACTGGGAAGACAGTTGACTTGCAACTGGCCCAAAAAAAGACAAGTGTGCCTTGGGAAACATCTGTTCTGACTTCTTCCAATAAGAATTTAGGAACCATTTGCCCTGGGCCCCTATTCTCAGTGAATCTGCACTTGCACACCCAGGAATTGCTCCTCCCTTATTCTGAGCCTCAGAGTGGCCTTCATCCTGGGGGCTGTACCTTTCCTTCACAACCTGGGTCCATTCATGGATACTTTTACTTGAAACTTCTTGCAAAGGCTCTGGTACTTAGGGGTGAGTGAACTTCCAAAATAGAATGAGCAAAAGAAGCTCAAATAGAAGGTTAGAAATTAAGGAGGCTTTGAAATGCCTCACCCTAGAAAAGCTGTGGCTAAAAATTGAGCCCCAAAGTCTTATATTCCTCCTTTTACTCTGTACTATCCAGTAGATTGTGCAGTAAAGTATGCTCACAATGTAAATACTGTCTTTTTTTCCCCAGCTTTATTGAGATATAATTGACAAATAAATTGTGTAAGTTTAAGGGGTACAATGTGATGATTTAATATATATATTAAGAAACGATTACAACAATAAGGTTAGTTAACACATTCACCTCACGTAGTTAACTTGTGTGTGTGCGTGTGTGTATGTGTCTATGTGTGTGAGAGGAGAACATTTAAGATCTACTGCCTTAGCAAATTTCAAATATACAATACAGTATTGTTAACTATAGTCACCATGCTGTGCATTAGATGCCCAGGACTTATTCAGCTATGTAAATATTTTCTCCATCTGTTGGCCCCTTTCATTTTTCTCTTCCTGTAGATCACTTGCCCCAGGTGAACACGGACTGAAACTTATCTGGTGCTTGTAGAGCAAGTCGCAGAGTAAATAATTGACTGTTCAATTGGTCATTTTATTGGACAGGAAGAGTCACAGGGTAGGGCTGAGCTTCTAGGTCTTAGCCATCAGTAAAACTGGGTTTTGTTCCTGGTTGTGTGACTGACTCACCAGGTGGCCTGGGGAAATTATGTCATCTTTCACTTGCTACCTACCTGCCCAAGAAACTTATGCGGCGGAGATTAATTGTGAATGAAGTCATACTGGAAAAGATAGAGATCCCTTTCCAAAGAAGGGGACTGCTTAATTACTAGGGTTTGTTCATTTTGAGCCAATTGAGCGATATTATGTCAATGTGTCATAAACCGTGTGTCTGAGTACTTGGAAGGCTCAGAGATGCATCCTGAAGTTTGGGGCCAGAGCTATTTTTCAGCAGAAACTGCCAACTTTAATGACTATGGAATGGTTCAACCAATCTTTTTGGCTTGCTGAGTCCTTACTAGAAGCCTTTAAAACTGACAGTTACAGAAAAGCAAGAAGGGCAGAACAAATGGATTTTTATTTTTCATTTGATAGAACCACTGTGACTTCAAGTATTTTTAAATGTCTTAGTTATTTTTACAACAGCATTGTGCTCTGGAAAAGGCCATTGCTTTTGCTATGCGGATTCCCCTGTCTCTCTTTTCTTTGTTTTATTCCGTTTATATTTTCTTTCTCATACTGGGATGTTTATAGCCCGCTTTAATTTTTTCTGGCATTGACCTTTATAACTTTATATGAAACACTTAAATCTCTATTTCATGGGATGTCAAGGTGTAGCCTGTAGGTCAGAAATAGACTACATGCAGAACTGCTCCAGACTTAGCAATATTTATTCAGATTTATTTATCCTCCAACGTGAACTCCTGGCAAGGAGATTTGGGCACCTGGAAACTGTATTTCAGACTGTTGTAGGGCATATTTTTAACTTCTGCCATGTGTCCTGCTGCTGACCTTTGTCAGAACAGTTATCTTTCCTTATTCTGCTCTAGTCCTTGCTTTAGTAACTCGACACGGTATCTAATGACCCTCTGTTATAAATGATGAGGGCATTAGCACACTCAATACTTCTCCCCTCTACCTCCTGATTTTTATTAGTTATAAAATTACTTTTAGTTCATCTGGTGATTCCTTTTTTAGTTTAAAAATAAAATTTAAGCCTCTATTTCCTAGCGTATCAATCACAGAGAGCTTCTATTCTATTTACTGTATCTATTCTAGCTCCTCATTCCCTACCAAGAAAGATAAGAAAGTCACTGCACTTGTATTGCCCCCTGTATTGTATAACCTCCTTGACCTCTTCTCCAGAACACACACATACACACACTCACACAAACACTGTCAAAATACAGTCAATCCTCTTTATTCGTGAATTTCATACTTGTGAATTCACCTACGTGTTGAAATTTATTTGTAACACCCCAAAACCAGAATTTGTCACCCCTGCTCGGCATCCCGGTAGTTTGGGTGTGCCTCATCCAAGGGACACCCACTCCACTCCCCAGGAAGGAGGGCTGCCCCCTCTCTCCTTTTCCCTTAAGTGGTTTCTCTCCCTCCTCTTCCTCTCTGGTGGCAGGTACACCCTGCCACTTGGGGAGAGGTCAGCAGGGGACCTCTGGTTTGCATTAGGAGGAGAAAACGATTTGACCTCCACTCTTCTCAAATCCAGCTATGCCAACAATAAAGCTGATACTTTTAGCCCTGGGTCAAGTTCTCAATTGGTTGAAACCCAGACGGAAGAGGAGTGTGATTGCCACTCAGACCTCAGCAGCAGACTGGGAGTCCTTGAGGGCCAAACCTTTCTTAGTTTTAATAAATAAAAAAATTACATAATATTTAATACATTAAAAGAAGAATGCAGAATATCTGTGATAAAGCAGAGCAATAAACACTCTACCTAAGAACTAAAATAAAACCCAAATGTATTTGTAACCCCCAAAATCAATACTTGAGGGGCTTTTCCAGTTATTCACGGCTAGGTGCTGAGTGGCAAAAAATCTGAGTTGCCCCACACATCACTCTCAGCTGAGGTCAAACACGGCGACACTCTGCCTTCTTGTTTCAGCTCTCATAGCAAATGTCCTTTACCTGGCCTCTTACTGCCATGTTTTTTGCTTCTTGTGCCTTTTCTTGGTGATTTCACTGTTTAAAATCCCCCAGACATAGTCCTAAAGTGCTGGCTGGCATTTCTAAACTCATGAAGGCTGTGATGTACCTTACAGAGAAAATGTGAGTGTGAGATAAGCTTTGTTCAGGTGTGAGTTATAGTGCTGGCCATGAGTTAGTTCAATGTTAGCAAATCAACACTATATATTGGGATTTTCCTGGTAGTCCAGTGGGTAAGACTCCACACTCCCAATGCAGGGGGCCCTGGTTTGATCCCTGGTCGGGGAACGAGATCCCGCATGCATGCCACAACTAAGAGTTCGCATGCCACAACTAAGGGCCCACATGCTGCAGCGAAGATCCTGTGAGCCGCAACTAAGACGCGGAACAGCCAAAATAAATGAATTAAGTAGATAAATAAATAAATAAATATTTAAAAAACAATATATATTAAATAAGGTGTCTTTCAACAGAAACACACATAAAATAAGATTATGTATTGATCAGTCAACTAAAATGTCATAAGCAGAGGCTCACAGGAACCTAACCCTATATTCCCTCTAAGAGCAGTGGTTCAGTAACTGCTACTTCAGTGCTTGTAGTGCCTTTACAGAACATGAACTACTGTGAATAAAGATGAAGTGTATATAAAAATTATCTTCTGGGACCATATTTCCCTGGCTATGTAGTTTTAGTTCTATAATATACGAGACTATTGCTCACAGTGAGTCCTTTTCCTAGCCTTCTCCATTCACGCCTGGGTGACTGGCTCTTGCTGTCTTTTCAAGACGGGCTAGTGGATGGTCCTTCACCCATCCCCAACTCTGCTCATGGGATGAGAAACTTGAGTGGGGGACAGAACCAGCCTCAGGAATGAGCTGCTCTTTGCTTAACCCTCAGAGGCTCTGGGGCTGGTAGAAACTCTTGGTTTCTTCAATAGGACAATTTTATCATTTTGCTTTGTTCGATTGTTTGGAGACATTCCTGGATGCAGTTTGGTTAAAGTTGACTCTTTTTTTTCAATTAAAAAAAAAGTGGCTAGTGGGTAATATAGTTCCTAAGTTTATTCATATCTGTAAATGAATTCCTTGGCCTAAATGATGCCCTGGCTTTAAATAATATGCTTTCTACTTCCTTCTTGTGTTGAATTCCACTCCAGAGAACTTTTCCCCTTAAATGTTACTTGTCTTTTTCCTACCACAAACTTGAAGCATTCTTTCCTTTTCTGAAATAACTTCCCCCACTAGCACAGAAGCTCCAAGATGACTGATCTATTTGTCCGTTTATCCATTCTTATGTTCCCAGTGCCAAGAACAGCACCTGGCTTGGAGTTGACTTCAATAAATGTTTCCTGAATAAATGAATATCAACCTGTTAACACATTATTCAGCCATTCAGAATGAGCCATATAAATGCTATAAGGAGTGTATGATGTAATGTTTATAAAATAAATGAAGTATGAAATGGCACATGCATTATGATTGAAACTACGTAAAAATATATCTGCAGGTAACAGGCCTGGAAAATCATATGCAAACAACAATGGGTCATACACTCCACTTCCAATGTTCTTTGTTTAAAATTGCCTCAGGTTATTAACGCTTTTCCTCTCAGAATTAATAACATTTTAAAAAGAAAACATTACACATCTTATTTTGGACCATGTTACAAATTAGTTTAAGCTCCTCTGAGGGCAGGCACTATATTGTTTTTAGTTTAGTATTGCGTCCCCAGCACCAAGCTCAGGAACTTGTCTTGTCTTTGGGCCTGAAATTCTCAGGCAATTTGGAGAACATGCAAGGACTAGATATATGTGAATAGCAAATTTGTTAAATTGATTCACCCTCATAAATATAGTTCTTTACATTTTACTTTATGTTGGTATTACTAAAATGATTAACTACTATGTATGCCTTCAGAAAGCAAACCTCTTGTTGGTTATTTTGCCGTTTTGTTACAAAGTCAAGTTTGCTTAGAGGTAGTATTAACAGCCCAATCAAGAACTGCAGAACGTGTTAAACTGGTTTCTAAACCTTAACCTCTTCTACTAGAGTTTATTTGAAACAGGAGAAACTCTGCCTTTCTTCTTCAGACTACTTTGAAATTCAATCCCTCTGAAATGCTGTTTCCTGTTGACAACTGGAAAATTACAATTGGATGGGTGATGTCTGCCATCCAGTGATGAATTCAGACCCCTATGTAGGGCAGGCCTGATTATCATTTACTGTCTTCTCTCTGTTAAATTAAAAGAAACATATTCAAGTAGGATGTCAGGGAAATCTGGCTATAGCATCTTCAGATATAACGTATTTGTGCCTGAGATATTTTCTTATAATCCAGTGCATGACTGCCCACAGGCCAAATCCAGCCATGCTCATTAGCGTACTGCCTATAGCTGTTTTCCTGCTTTAAGGCAAAGATGAGTAGTTTAACAGTGACCACTGGCCCACAAAGCTGAAAATATTTACTATATGGCTCTCTACAGAAGAAGTTTGCCAACCCTGGTCTAATGTCTTAAACAAAAACACAACACAATTTTGGAAAGAGCTTGGGTTTTGGAGACAAACCTAGGTTTGTGGTTCAATTCCATTGCCTACTAGCTATGTGACCTCTGGTAATTAATTACCCAACCTCTCTAGGTCTCAGTTTTGCATGTATAAAATGATCATAATAGTGCCAATCTGTCAGGCGGTGCTTTGCAGAGCCATATTGAGCCCAAGGCAAAAGAAAAACCACAACATAAAAATATACATATTTATATAAATATATATTTATCAAAATATCCTCCCATATTTTGAAACAAGTGAAAAATAGACCTTCATTATTTAATCTGTTCATACACCATCGTCAACCCTTATAAACTGCCTAGCAACGAAGTGAGTTGTCATGGACTCAGGAATTCCAGCCAAGTAGAGATGATTTTTCCTGTTGTACAATAACACAGACTTGTAAAACAATCAATAGTATATCTTATTAAAATTTTTGACATTTTGTTCATCATATATTTGCAATGATTTTTGATCTTTTAAAAATATTGCATTAAAATATCATCTATGCATTATAATATGCATTATTAATGATATGCAGATTATGTTTGCATTAAACATTAAATGGTAGTAAAATGTTATTTATATATATAAAAATATCACTTAAATGTTGCATTAAAATATTACAAAAATAAAATATTTTTATTGCATTAAAAAGTCATAAATATGACTGATCTTGATGACTATTTTGGTGTCCCTTCCACCCTTAAATTTTGCACCTCGTGAGTGCCTCACTCGCCTCACTGTAATCCCAGCCCTGCCATCAGGACTGACGTGAGAATGAGAGAAAATGCCTATGAAGTATCTAAAGCATTACATGATACATAATAGATGCCAAAAAACTAGTAATTGATGATGATGTTGATGATAAGTTTGGTTAATAGTATTGATCTTTTAGGGTTGTTATGAAGACTAAATAAAATAAGTAAATCACAGTGTGTGATATGATATAAAATAAGTGCTCAATAATCCTTCCTTCCATCATTTTTTTTTTTTTTTTTGGCTGTGCTGGGTCTTGGTTGCTGCGCGCGGGCTTTCTCTATTTGCAGAGAGCAGTGGGTTACTCTTTGCTGCGGTGCACGGACTTCTCATTGTGGTGGCTTCTCTTGTTGAGAAGCATGGGCTCTAGGCACATGGGCTTCAGTAGTTGTGGCTCATGGGCTCTAGAGCGCAGGCTCAATAATTGTGGCACACGGGCTTAATTGCTCTGCGGCATGTGAGATCTTCCCGGACCAGGGCCCGAACCCATGTTCCCTGCATTGGCAGGCGGATTCTTAACCGCTGTGCCACCAGGGAAGTCCCCCTTCCATCATTTTAGTTTCCTTAATCCAACCAAGGATTTGGAAAAGGGAAGCTTTATTAGCCAGTATACAGGTGACAGTGCTTCTCCCTGGCCAAAGAACAGTGTTTGTTTCTGGCTGTGTCATTAACAAGGTAAACAAACAACCTATTTGGGTCATCAGTTTTCTCATATTAAAATGAGGTGTTGATTCCTCATTCCTTAGCCATTTAGCTAACTCTAGCATTCCTTTTAGAAATGAAATTCTAAGATCTGCAAACTAACTTATTTGAAAGAATGCCTCTTGCATCTACTTAAGAAAACAAATTTCCAGGACTTTATTATGAACAAAAGATAACCCTAATCTAAAAAAATTAATATATCAAGAAATTTCCTTTTTCTTAAATTTTAATTAAAAGACCTGAAAATAACCATACTTTACTCTTGTAATTAGAATGTTGGTTAGATAGGTGTTTTCTCACCTTTATATCAAGCAGGGTGTTTTTGCTGTTAAATACCTGTTAGTTAACAAACATAGTTCCACATGCTACAATAAGGATGAGTCTTGAAAACAATACAATAAATGAAAGATGCCAGTCACAAAAGACCACATATTATATGACTCTATTCATATGAAATGTCCAGAATAGGGAAATCTATAGAGACAGAAAGTAGATTAGTGGTTGCTTAGGGCTGTGGGATGGGAGGAGATGGAGAGATGGGGTGCAATAGTTAAAGGGTACTGGGTTCCTTTTTGGAGTCATGAAAGTGTTCTAAAATTGACTGGTGACAGTTGCACATATATGTGAGTATATAAAAAAACACTTTAAGTGGGTGAATTGTATGGTATGTGTTTTATATCTCAATAAAACTGTTTCTTAAAAATGGCTCCTGTAATTTCATGCTTTCATGGAAAGAGTGAAAAAAAAAAAGACGAAAAGTCTTTTGGAAGCGACTGGGCAGAATTTTCCCTTTTTCTGTCGCAATCAAATCAGGCTCCCAGTTTTCCAATTTGTTTTCTTTCCCCTTGGAAACTGAGGTTGATAGACCTTCATTTTCTACCACTGCAGGCTAAATAAGGCACCCCTGCCCCTCCGCCACCCACTCTGGTCAGTCCGTTGGCTGTGAGGGAGGGATTGTAGCTGTTCCTGTGCAAAACAAATCAATCTTATTCTCAGACTTAGGGATTAATACAGCTGTTATTCTGTTTTACCTTTACCACATAAAATTGGATTGGTTAGACAAAATGCCCTCTTGGTTGGAAAGATTATCCCTAGCTTTTATCCACCAGCTATGTTTCTTTAGGTTACAGCCAAGAAAACAGGGAGACATTTGTTTCCCTAGATTGACTTATTTTATATGAGTCCCAGTTGGATAGAAAAGTGTGATGCCCTCAGACTGGTCACTGACAACCTCGCTTCCTTTCTGATGAAACTTCCAAGGGATCCTTTGACTCTGTATTCGCAAGACACACTGCCCTGCAGCTAAATGAAGCTGCCCATGCTATCTCAGAGTCATGCTCAGTTCTGGCTTTTTAGCTTCTACCTGCCTTTGGAGGAACTGATTTCAGCTCCCACAACTCTGATTGGGGGAAAACTCCTGCAGAAAGAGGAAACTCCTCATTCATATCCAAAGAGGTGTCTGTGAAGAGAGAAGATGGAATTGTAGATAGAAATAAGCCACCAATGAAGCAATTGTGAGTGGGCGAAAAGAGAGATGGTTTTGAGATTCTATGAGAGTCAATGAGCAAAACCTCTCAATATGGCCGAGTCAGTTTATTAAACATGAAAGTATCAGTTTCTCTCAGACCCATGGTTGGTGAAGTTTAGTCTACTAATCTCCAACCCCCAGTGACAGCGGTGAAATTCCACCTAATTTCACCTTGCTGCCTCATATCCAGTCAGGAAGTACAACAAGCAGGGCCCTGACTCACACTTCTTTCATGTCAAGTTTTGGGCTCTGAGGTGGGCTCAAGCTCTCATTCTCCCCACCTCCAAACATGACGCAAATGTGTATGAATAACTTCTTTAGAGCAGAGGTCCACAGACAGGTATATTGACTCCATGCAGCCTGAAAATATTTACTGAGATTCAGACCTAGATTAAGGGATACACTGTTGAGTATTTTGCCTGCCAGTGGTGGATGCCGGTCAGTGCCCAGGACACACAGCTCACCACACGTTAACTGATGGAGTTAGGAGCTTTCCAGAAACCCACGTCTGAGCACACTCTTAGGCTTGCCTGAAAACACTGTTCTGCAGGAACTTCCCAAAGTCTCAGAAATAAACACCTCTTTAGCCCAGAAACTTTGACTTGGAGAGATTAGAAAATGAGCTGGACTCCTAGTTTGAAGAGAGAAGGAGAAGGGGGAGGTGACATGTCCCTACAATGAAATTCTATTGATTTTTTTTTCATCTGAAAAGTTTATTTTTTTTTATGCAGAGAACCACACTGAATTTGGCACTAAAAATCCATCCTGAGCCAGATTGTGACGGGTTCACAGTTGGCCAGAGCCAAAACTGCTGGAATATCTTTGTTTCTCTTTTACCCAAGGCAGAGACAGGCAAGAAGCGTACAGGCCAAATACCCTCTTGGTTGGAAGGACATCTTTGCTTTTAACCACCAGCTTGGATTTCTTTAGGATATACCCCAGAAAACAAATGAGATGCCTGATTTCCTCACTCTCATCTCTTAATCACGTGCATAAATACGCACATTCACACTCCACCCCCTCACTCACCTTTGTCTCCTCTGTGTTGGAGAAGGATGAGTCACACACACACACAGAGTTATAAATCAATCTGAAGAGAGCTTCCAATATCCGAGGAAACAATGCTCTCTCTAATTTTGGCACTGAGCTACTTTCTCTAGGAAAATATCTACCTAGTTTTACACAAGTTGCCACAGGACAAAATATCGATGGCAGAGTAACTTTTAAAAATTCTTATGACAGGGACTACTCTGGTGACGCAATGGTTAAGAATTCGCCTGCCAATGCAGGGGACACCGGTTCAAGCCTCAGAGCAACTAAGCCTGTGCACCACAACTATTGAGCCTGCGCTCTAGAGCCCACAAGCCACAGCTACTGAGCCCGTGCACGCCTAGAGCCCATGCTCCTCAACAAGAGAAGCCACCGCAATGAGAAGCCCACACACTGCAACAAAGAATAGCCCCCGCTTGCTGCAACTAGAGAAAGCCCGCACGCAACAAGGAAGACCCAACGCAGCCCTAAATAAATAAATTTTAAATAAATAAGTAAAATACTTATGACAAGCAGCCTTAATTTAGAAGAATACTTATCAGCCTGTGTTCCTTGAACCACCTACAAACTGAAAAACCTTGTGAGTTTGTTTGAAATGCAGATTCCAGGACCTCACCCCAGACCCAGAGTTTGGATCTCTGGAGATAGAGTCTCTGCATTTTTTACCAAATTCCCCAAATGATTCCAGTGCACACTAGAGTTTGCTAGCCATTGCTTTGTACGCTAGTAAGAGTACGGCAAACATTCCTATCATGATTTCACAAAGGTTAGAACAACAAAATAAAAATCTCTGAAAGTAAGTGACCTATATTCTTGGGATTTCAGAGTCACATCTTAATCACTTGCTAATTTTTGGACTGCAAGCCAAGGAAGGGAAAAACAAAAAGTCAATGTATTTGTGATCAATACTTTCTGCATATTATTCAACACACTCCCCCAAGAAAGTTCTCAGTTCACGGTTTTGCAGATACTGAGAAGTACGGATTTAGCTTACAGCTATAATTATGTTTTTTATATTTTTTCTTTCTAGCTATGGAAGTTTATTGTGATGTATATCTATCTGCTTAGATTCTATCATGCAGCAGTGGGTCTTATGGAATGACTTAAAACAAGACTTTACTGATGAGATAACATTAAGTAAAAAGGCAGGTCAATGGTTACCAGGGAAAAGGTTGGGGAGGGATAAATTGGGAATTTGAGATTAACTGATACACACTACTATATATAAAATAGATAAACAAAGACCTATTGTATAGCACAGGGAACTATATTCAGTATCTTGTAATAACCTACAATAGAAAAGAATCTGAAAAAGAATATATATATATACATATATATGTATATATATATATATGAACTGAATCACTTTGCTGTACACCTGAATCATTGTAAATCAACTATACTTCAAATTTTAAAATTAATTTAAAAATACATTTTTTTAAAAAGGTGGGTCACAAAAAATTAATTTCTAGCTTTTTAAACTGAGATATGTAATGGGAGACTGGAAGAAAGTACTCACAAATTACCATCAGGTTTTAGTGTTAAGGTTAGTTCCCACTCCCCTTAAGCTATCTCTAAATTTATTTTATTTTTTAAAATTTTAGGGACTTCCCTGGCAGTCCAGTAGTTAAGACTCCGTGCTTCCACTGCAGGGGACAAGGGTTCTATCCCTGGTCCCCTCAGGGGCCGGGGATCCCCCATGCCTCGTGAACAAAAAAAAATTTTTTTTTAAGTGATAATACACACAAACTTTAAAACGTTGAATTCTCAATTTAAAATATCCTCACTAGTTTAATTTTAACTTACTATTAAATCAACTTCAAAAGCACAAATTAAGAAAAAGTTATTTATAAGCCTGAAATCCTAATACAACTATATTAATTTTCCATTTCCCTTCTAAACTTTATTTACAGGCATACACACACGATTTTTGCATAGTTGTAGTCTTAGTTTATCTACAAAATTGAGTTCTGCTTTTTTGACTTTGCATTATGTTATAAACATGTTTGCACATTTCTGCATAGCTTCAGTATTATTTTAATGGCTACATATTTTTAAAAGTTGTTACACTGTACTTTATCCATTCCTGTATGTAGGAACATTTCTGCTGTATCTAGTTTTAACTTATTATAAATAACAGAGTTAGAATCATTCTTTGTATATAGGTTCTTTGTTTTTCTTTTACAAGATATTTCTTTAGAACAAATTCCCAGCAATGGTTTTACTAGTTTCAAAGGGCATGAACATTTTTATGGGTCCTAATATATAACATACTTCCCTTCAGAAAAATTGTACCAGTCTTCATTACAATAAACTATGTGAAAAAGTACTGGATTCCTAAAAAGCTGAGAAGTGTTGAGCTTTTCTTTAAAAAAAAAAAAAAAAGCATTTCACTTTATTTTTATTACCTTGCTGTGTACATTACTGTTTTAATTTTTATTTCTCCATTATGATTAACAATTTTAAGTAATCAATATGCCAGGCACCATTCCAAGAGGTTTACACATATAAAATCATGTTTTTTTAAATAAAAATAATTTAAGTAAACACGATGCATGAAAGCTGTAAAAACCTGTCCTCTCTGTATTAGATATTATAGTAAAATAAAATTTAAAATTCTCAGAAAATAAATGATCTTATTTCATAGAAGTGGAAAGGCACAGGAAAATGAACTATGAAAGAAAAAATACTAGATTTTTCGGCATATTTAAGTTTTGTACATCAGAAGAACAAGCTAATTCAAAGGAATAATCGTTTCTTTTACTACTGAGGAAAAATAAAGTTTTTTCAGAATTCAAAACTTCACTTAATCCATATCTTCTTTCCTGAAAAATCACTGTGTGAAACTTAAAAAGTCCAGTGAAGGAACTGGGATGATAAAATGACAGTTATACTAAATATTTTTTAAATAATTAAGAAAACCATTCAATATATGACCAACCTGATCTCACCAAGCACATCAAACTGATGAGGAAGTATAATCTCAGCATATGGAAACTGGAGACAGTGTGTGTCGCATTCACAAGAAGAATGATTTCCTTCCCAGTCTTAGACTTTCCCCTCAGAGAGAGCTCAGATAACTAACCCAGAGGTGTGGTGACAACAGGAAGCTCCCAAGAGACTGCAGGCAGGTCCCAACCCTTTCAGGATATGTGACTCCTCCCCTTTTCAATAAAAGGTCAGGTACATTTCTGCTTACACAATTTTATGCACATCTTGATATTATGTATGTGCAGAATGATGAGTTCAAAATAGTTTCATTCTTTGTGGGCGTTTGGCTTGGTGTGTTGAAATCAAGTGTGATTTGAGACATTTTCCCCTCTTGTTTTTGTGAATGAAACAAATCCAGTTAGTCTTCTGTTGACCTGTGTATACAAAACTACTTTTTGTGTTTATTTACACACTTATTTCTCAGAGGGCAGTCTTCAGATTTTATTAAGAACATTTTAAGTCTAATCAAGTACCTATATTTGTAAAAATATGCTTTAGATTAAAGGCAACTTTTTTTTTTTTTTTTTTTTTTTGCGGTACGCGGGCCTCTCACTGCTGCGGCCTCTCGCGCTGCGGAGCACAGGCTCCGGACGTGCAGACCCAGCGGCCACGGCTCACGGGCCCAGCCGCTCCACGGCATGTGGGATTCTCCTGGACCGGGGCACGAACCCGCATTCCCTGCATCGGCAGGCAGACTGTTAACCACTGTGCCACCAGGGAAGCCCTAAAGGCAACTTTTTTTTTTTTTTTTTTAAAGGCAACTTTTAAAATGGTATTATATATCTTTATTTTTATTTTTTCCCATCTCTCTCTTAGTTCTTCTTCCTCCTCCCCCTCCCCTTTCTCCCTCTCCCCTTTCTCCCCTCCCCACCCCCTCCCCTCCCCTCTCCCTCCCCTCCCCCTCCCCTCCCCTCCCCTGCCCCTCCCCCTCCCCTCCCTTCTTCCTCCTCCCCTTCTTCTTCTCCTTCTTCTCCTTCTTCTTCAAGGAAAAATAGATGAAAAAGCTTTAAATAGAGAACTAGGCCTGAATCCATCCACCTCAAATTTGGAAATAACTGAATTTGTGCTCCATAGCTACAAGGTAATTTAATTCTCTCTCTGGTAGAAGTACTTGCAACACTTACTCAGGCTTGTGATGGTGGTCCGAAGAACTGAAAAATAGATGAATAAACACAGAAACAACTTAAGAATACATTTTCATAGGCAAAACATAGGCAAAAAGCATAGGCAAAGCATAGGCAAAATTCACTAGTCATTTAGCATTGTTTATGAAGTGACAGCATCTCTCATATAAGTTTATCAGTTTTCTCATATAAGTTTGAGAAATTATACTCATATAATTCTCTGCGCCTGCACCCCATTCCTTGTAGGAAGTGGATTCTAGCAATGCTCTCCAAGTAATCAGTACATCAGTATCACTGGGGGAACTTTTAAAAGTATCGTATATGGATTTCTGTGTCACACCTCAGACCTAATGAATGCCAAGACTCCCTACCAGTGGTCCACTGACCTGTGTTCAAATCCCATGTCTTCTACTCACTAGTTGAGTGGCCTTAACCAAAACATTTAAGTTCTCTAACTCTTCGTTTTCTCCACTGTAGAATGAAGATGATAAAACTACACATCTCACCAGGTTGTTATATGGATTAAATGAGATATTGTAAGTCAAGTTCTTGGCACTGTGCCTACTACCAAGGGTAAGTGCACTCACCACTTGGTAACTATTGTTATTACCTAACTGGTCACACAGTCACCTTTCCCTCCCCTCAGAAGGCCACACAGTTCTAAGAAGGATTAGGTGGACAAGCTTTGTGGGAATGTAGGAATGAAGAGGACCTTTTAGCAGTGATGTTTCAGGTGAATAATCTTAGCCACCACTTGTCTGTTTTGGTATTTTGTCTCCTGCTTGGAGAAATAAATTAAGGATACATAAATAAGAAAACCAAATAGGTGGCCTGTTAGTTTTTCTTTTTCTCCATTTGCAGTAAGCTTTACTAATTTGAAAACAGCTGCCCTCTGGAACAAATGGAGAATTGTTTCACATTCTGTTAGGAACGTGTTATGGAATGCATTGCCCCTGTTGGCTCAGTGTACTTGCCTGATAAAATTTGTTGAATTCCTATCAGTTTTAGTACCATGCCAAATGTTTATCTAGACAGAGCCAATGTACATTTTTCTGGAAACTAGCCAATTATAGGAATAAGAATCATTTCCGTTGGGAGGCCTCTTTGTGTTACTATTAATGATTGTCCTGCTGGGGGCACAGAAAGTCCCCTAACTTCCTAGCTGTGTGCTCTCTTCTACTTCCAGCATTCAGGACAGCACAAGAATCAGTGGGAGAACTCATCCCCTCTTTTTTGGGTAGTGAAAAATATCAAATATAAAAAAACATAAAACATTCTAAAGGATTGGGGGAGGAGTGAGGAAGGGCTGAACAGAAAATGGGTGATAAAGGGTTAGCACAAGGAGTCTTTGAGAGGTGGATTACTTCCTTCCCTTGATTGTAGTGGTGATTACAGGAATCTACACATGTGATAAGGTTGCTTAGAACCCCTCCCCCCCCAATACACACACACAAATGAGTGCATATAAAAGTGGTAAAATCTAAGTAAGGTCTATGAATTGTATCAAAGTCGATTTTCTGGCTTTGATAGTGCAATTTCTGATAGTTTTTTGATAGTTTGATTTTCTGGTTTTGTAACTTCTTACATAAGATGTTACAATTGTGGGAAACTGGGTGAGTGTACAAGGGACATGCCTGTACTATTTTTCAACTCCCTATGAACCGATAATTATTTCCAAATAAAAGGTTTTAAAAATTGCAAATGATCTGCCAACTCCTAACCATTTGAATGATAACATTTATTCAAAAGTATTCTAAGGAAAACCATTTCTTCATTTCTCATCAGCTAGATAACAATGAATAATGGTCAGTTTTCTCAGTACTATGACCCTGATAAATGACAACTCAGGAACATTAGAATTTTCCTCATTTCCAGTTTAGTATTATGTACTGGCTTTTTTTTTTTAACCTAGAAATCACTTGCTACAGAGAGCACTGTAGAAAGAGGCAGGTAAGCTTCCAAACAGAGGGACAGGAAAAACAGGTATGGAAGTGTAATGGAACAGAGGGGAGGTGGTTTTATAACTCTCCTTGACTTCAACAGTCAGAAAAGTTGAACTGTGTCCCCTCCCGCCCTGGTCTAGGGCTCCAAGCTGGTATATGACTCACTATAATGTCCTTTTGTCTTTTCATCTGCATCAGTGGCCCTGCAGTTTCTCACTTGAGGTCCAGGTTTGGAAAGACAAGTCTGTTTCCTTGAGTCATATTCTATAAGGAGATCAGGGTAACTTTCTCCAAATCTATGTATTTGTTTAATTTCATTAAAAAATATACTTATTTGCTTATTTCTTTGGCTGCACTGAGTCTTAGTTACAGCATGCAGGATTTTCGTTGTGGATGTGGGATCTAGTTCCCTGACCAGGGATCAAACCTGGGCCCCCTGCATTGAGAGCATGGAGTCTTAAACGCTGGAACACCAGGGAAGTCCCTGTTTCATTTCTTCATTCCTTCATTTATTGAACATTTCTTGAGCTTCCATTAAAAATATAATAAGGAAAAAGTAGGAGATGGCTCCTTCCCTCAAGGAGACAGACACAGCACTATCACTACTACTACTTCTACTGCTATTACTACTACTGCTGCTGCTGCTGCTACCACTACTACAATGCAATATAATATAGAGATTTGGGTACACATTCCATAGGGGAACTGAGGAGAAAGCAGTGAGGTGCTAGGAATCCCAGGGAGGAGCCACTGGAAAAGTTTCACACAGGAAGAGTCTTTTTTTTTTTTTTAACATCTTTATTGGGGTATAATTGCTTTACAATGGTGTGTTAGTTTCTGCTTTATAACAAAGTGAATCAGTTATACATATACATATGTTCCCATATCTCTTCCCTCTTGCGTCTCCCTCCCTCCCACCCTCCCTATCCCACCCCTCCAGGCGGTCACAAAGCACCAAGCTGATCTCCCTGTGCTATGCGGCTGCTTCCCGCTAGCTATCCACCTTACACTTGGTAGTGTATATATTGAGCTGGGTTTCAAAGACTAGGCAGCAGTTTACCAGGTGAAGAAGGAGGAAGCAAGGCATTCCAGGCAGAGGGAATGAACTTGGAGGCATAAAAGAAGTGTGGATTGAGAGTTCGGTGTGTATGAATAAGAAATGATAAAGTAATTTGAAGACAGGTTGTGAAGAACTTTATGTCATGCTTAGGATATTGGCTTTTTATCTTCAAGACAATGGGAACTAGATTTTTTTCTTGTTCACCTATTTATATGTTAATGTATTACTATTACTTAATAATACAAACAAATATAAATATTATATGATCATATATAATAAATGTAATAAATAATATAAATATAAAATAATATATTTATGCTAACTTACTAACATTATTATGTGAATAATTTTTTTGGTAGTTCATTACAAAAAAAGAAAGAAAATGTCTACATACTACTTTTCTGGCCTAAGAAGTATTTTTCATTGAATAGAGCTACTTTGTTTTAGAAAGCATGACTTCCTTACAAACAATGTATTGAACAAAATCAGTGCAAGTCCACTGCTCTCAGTAACCGCTTGTTTTTGGAGTGCTGCTCAGAACATTTCAAAGAGAGACTGCTCTAGCAAGGCCTTGCACAATGGCAAGACAGAGGCAAAATGCTTTTTACTTACTAAAATTTCATTAAGAAAAAAAGATCAACAAAAATTTCAGGGGAATGTTCAATACTTAAAGTCCATTGGTACCATGTTTTTTAGATTTACTTGGACCTTAAACTCTTGTTTTAAAATACTGATATTAGAGTCTGGTTTTTACTTTTTTTTTGGGGGGGGGTTTACTTTTATTTAGCTGGCTTCCCAAGCATTCGTCTTGAGAATCCTGCACCTTCATTGGACAGTTATTCCCTGGAGCATGCACACAAAGTTCTCTGTACAAGACTCTATGGAAAAGTCTACTCCAGGCATTTGGAAGGTCTATCCTTGTGACTTATGGCTTGGGCATCCATTTGGAACCATTGTGAACCATTTGAGGGGCTCACGCTGTCTAAATTAAGAGAGTACTTCTTACCAGGTGGCTTCCTCCTCTTCTGGCTGCACCTCACTTTCAGCTGCTCCCAGAGATACCTGTCTCTCTTTTTGAGGTTCTCCCTAGGGCCATCCAAAGTAAATTTTAGCATTGCCACATATTTTAAGTCAGACTTACTCCAAACAAACCTCCCAAATTTGGTGAAAGTCAACCAAACCATTTTTAGTGATTCAGTAACAGAAAACTAGAAATGTAACTTATAAATTACTTTCCTTAATAAATACGAACAACAGGGCTTCCCTGGTGGCACAGTAGTTAGGAATCCACCTGCCAATGCAGGGGACATGGGTTCGAGCCCTGGTCCGGGAAGATCCCACATGCCGCGGAGCAGCTAAGCCTGTGAGCCACAACTACTGAGCCTGCGTGCCACAACTACTGAAGCCCGCACGCCTAGAACCCATGCTCCACAACAAGAGAAGCCACTGTAGTGAGAAGCCCGCGCACCGCCAGCGAAGAGTAGCCCCTGCTCGCCAAAACTAGAGAAAGCCCGCGGGCAGCAACGAAGACCCAACGCAGCCAAAAATAAATAAATAAATAGACAAAAAAAAATTAAAAACAATAATATAAATTTACCTTCCTTAACAACAAAAACAAAAAGCAACAAAAGAACAACAATGACAACAAAAGACAGAAAAAGAGAGATCCTGAAAATACATAGAAGGACAGGGTAGGGCTTCCCTGGTGGCGCAGTGGTTGAGAGTCCGCCTGCCGATGCAGGGGACACGGGTTCGTGCCCCGGTCCGGTAAGATCCCACATGCTGCGGAGCGGCTGGGCCCGTGAGCCGTGGCCGCTGAGCCTGCGCGTCCGGAGCCTGTGCTCCGCAACGGGAGAGGCCACAGCAGTGAGAGGCCTGTGTACCGCAAAAACAAAAAAAAAAGGACAGGGTAGAAGAAGAGGCAGCTATTGCAATGATGTGAGAAATGATCAGGCCCTGAAAGACAGTGATTTTGATGGGTTTGTGTTACTGAGTTGGTCTAATTGATCTCGGAGAGACAGCAGTGAGCAGTCCTGAAGAGAGATCTTAGTTCCCTGCCCAGGAATTGGACCTGGGTAGCCTGGATGAAAATCAGGAATCCTAGCCGCTAGACCACCAGGGACTAGAGGCTAGAAAGAAAGTGGCCCTGGCCCTTTCCCCCAGTTGAAAGCAAGAATGTTTCAAGGAGGCAAAAACTGTAAAAATAGGTACGAAGTTTATTATTAGAGACACAGTACAAGGTATGGGAGAGCACACAGAGCATAAAGTTTGTTTATTTAAGACAGAAACTAGGCAGAAATACATACCCAGAGAGAAAGCTTATGGCCATCCTGAACAAAGAGTGTAGTAATGAGGTGATTTAAATTAATATTTAAATAGGACAGTCCTTCCAGGTCTTTGTTTACCTTTGGCTAATTATCTTGTTTCTTTTTTCACACCTGACTGGTCCTAGGACCCTCCCCAACATGTGTGCGCAACTTTAAAAAAAATTTTATTTATTTATTTTTTTGTATAGAAATGTTTTATTTTTTGAATTTTATTTTATTTTTATTTTTTTATACAGCAGGTTCTTATTAGTCATCCATTTTATACATATTAGTGTATACATGTCAATCCCAATCTCCCAATTCATCCCACCACCACCCCCCTGCTGTTTTCCCCCCTTGGTGTCCATACATTTGTTCTCTACATCTGTGTCTCAATTTTTGCCCTGCAAACCGGTTCATCTGTACCATTTTCTAGGTTCCACATATATGCATTAATATACGATATTTGTTTTTCTCTTTCTGACTTACTTCACTCTGTAGGACAGTCTCTAGATGCATCCATGTCTCTACAAATGACCCAATTTCATTCCTTTTTATGGCTGAGTAATATTCTATTGTATATATGTACCACTTCTTCTTTATCCATTTGTCTGTCGATGGGCATTTGGGTTGCTTCCATGACCTGGCTATTGTAAATAGTGCTGCAATGAACATTGGGGTGCATGTGTCTCTCTGAATGGTGGTTTTCTCTGGGTATATGCCCAGTAGTGGGATTGCTGGGTCATATGGTAATTCTATTTTTATTTTTTAGGGAACCTCCACACTGTTCTCCATAGTGGCTGTATCAATTTACATTCCCACCAACAGGGCAAGAGGGTTCCCTTTTCTCCACACCCTCTCCAGCATTTCTTGTTTATAGATTTTCTGATGATGCCCATTCTAACCAGTGTGAGGTGATACCTCATTGTAGTTTTGATTTGCATTGCTCTAATAATTAGTGATGTTGAGCAGCTTTTCATGTGCTTCTTGGGCATCTGTATGTCTTCTTTGGAGAAATGTCTATTTAGGTCTTCTGCCCATTTTTTGATTGGGTTGTTTGGTTTTTTTCATATTGAGCTGCATGAGCTGTTAGTATATTTTGGAGATTAATCCTTTGTCAGTTGCTTCGTTTGTAAATATTTTCTCCCCTTCTGAGGGTTGTCTTTTCGTCTTGTTTACTGTTTCCTTTGCTGTGCAAAAGCTTTTAAGTTTCATTAGGTCCCATTGGTTTATTTTTGTTTTTTATTTCCATTACTCTAGAAGATGGGTCAAAAAAGATCTTGCTGTGATTTATGTCAAAGAGTGTTCTTCCTATGTTTTCCTCTAAGAGTTTTGTTGTTGTTATGGTTGTAAAGAGATATTTACTGGGACTCTTGTATAGAAAGGACAAGCTCAAGAAGGAACATGGCAGAATTACAAGATTATGAAAGCCACGGTCCAGGAAAACCTGGACCAAGGAAGCACTCTTTAAAAATCTTGAGTATGGTAGTACTTTGTACAGCACATAATAAATTTATAGAACTTACTATTTGAGGATGGTAGTAGAAATACCTCTTTTTTTTTAAAATGGTACAGTTAATACTTTGAATGTGAGAGACACACAAAGCTATTAACAAAGTTGAAATATACCTAATCGAATCCTGGAACAGATGGAGTACCTGAGCATCCATATCCCTAAGATCAAGGCAAAAGCTTTAAACAGTCATCCAACAATTCAGTGTAAACCAACACATTTTTTTAATATCCTGAAAGCAGAGTTTTTTACCTTAATGGCTGATTACACCTGGGAAATTGTACCTGCCTTAATAGTCTGCTTCATCCACTTTACTTCGGGTTGACTTTGCCTTACAGAAAGCAACCATTAAAGTTTATTTTCCCTTGCCAAAGATTTTAAAAGTAGTCAAGCATTATATACAAATACAGAAAGGCCTATGCCAAGTTAACAAATGAAAATTTTAACTCAAAATGAGCTATGCACACTGACAGTAAGTGCATTGGTATACTCTATACAAAATGATGCTGGAAAGTTTACAAACAATTGGTGATGTAAAACAGTGGTTTCCTAGGAACTTACTTAATCAGACCTTTAGAGGGCCCTAGCAAACTTCATTTTTAACAAAGGTGCCAGATGATTCTAGAATTTGATTAAAGTGTAGTTTGGGGAAGCACTTTAACCTTCATTGTGTGTCAGATTACATATAAAATTAAATTACAAACCATGTAACAGAACAAAAAATAATATCCTTATATAAACTATTAGTAGATAGCTAAATACAATAGGGCTTTTAAAATGAAAACATGTGTGTATAGTTGTATTCATAAAGTACACTAATCAAAAGCTATACAATATTAACAGCAAATCCAAATGCAAATGAAGATATTCCTCTGAATTTCGTGTTTCATTGAGCATCAAAAAACACCAATCTTTTAGTCCTTTTCTTGTGCATTATTCTGTATCCACATTCTGTGCATCGGATTGGATCCCTTGATTTTATTTCATTTTCTGTGTGACATTCTCCACAGATATATATCATTGGCTGTTGATTTGGGAGTTGAACGTCCTTCTGGGTGTCCATTGTTGTACCCACATAACTTGGAGAAACTTCTCTGTGCTTGCAAACAGATTCTGACTCACCGCTGTGTCCCCTCTAAGAGTTTTATAGTGTCCGGTCTTACATTTAGGTCCTTCATCCATTTGGAGTTTATTTTTGTGTATGGTGTTAGGGAGTGTTCTAATTTCATTCTTTTACATGTAGCTGTCCAGTTTTCCCAGCACCACTTATTGAAGACTGTCTTTTCTCCATTGTATATCCTTGCCTCCTTTGTCATAGATTAGTTGACCATAGGTGTGTGGCTTTATCTCTGGGCTTTCTATCCTATTCCATTGATCTATATTTCAGTTTTTGTGCCAGTACCACATTGTCTTGATTACTGTAGCATTGTAGTATAGTCTGAAGTCAGGGAGTCTGATTCCTCCAGCTCCGTTTTTTTCCATCAAGATTGCTTTAGCGGGGCTTCCCTGGTGGCACAGTGGTTAAGAATCTGCCTGCCTATGCAGGGGACATGGGTTCGCACCCTGGCCCAGGAAGATCACACATGCTGCAGAGCAACTAAGCCCATGCAACACAGCTACTAAGCCTGTGCTCTAGAGCTCACGTGACACAACTAGTGAGCCTAGATGCCACAACTACTGAGGCCCGTGTGCCTAGAGCCTCTGCTGTGCAACAAGAGAAGCCCGCACACTGCAACAAAGAGTAGCCCCCACTCGCCACAACCAGAGAAAGCCCGCGCACAGCAATGAAGATCCAATGCAGCCAAAAATTTAAAAAAATAAAAAATGTATTGCTTTGGCTATTCAGGGTCTTTTGTGTCTCCATACAAATTTTAAGACATTTTGTACTAGTTCTGCAGAAAATGCCATTGGTAATTTGATAAGGATTGCATTGAATCTGTAGATTGCTTTGGGTAGTGTATTCATTTTCACAATACTGATTCTTCCAATCCAAGAAAATCCTATATCTCTCCAGCTGTGTCGTCTTGGATTTCTTTCATCAGTGTCTTCTACTTTTCTGAGTACAGTTCTTTTACCTCCTTAGGAAGGTTTATTCCTAGGTATTTTATTCTTTTTGTTGCAATGGTAAATGGAATTGTTTCCTTAATTTCTCTTTCAGATTTTTCATCATTAGTGTATAGGAATGCAAGAGATTTCTGTGCATTAATTTTGTATCCTTCAACTTTACCAAATTCATTGATTAGCTCTAGTAGTTTTCTGGTGGCACCTTTAGGATTATCTATGTAGAGTACCATGTCATCTGCAAACAGTGACAGTTTCACTTCTTCTTTCCAATTTGTATTCCTTTTATTTCTTTTTCTTCTCTGATTGCCACGGGGAGGAATTCCAAAACTATGTTGAATAATAGTGGTGAGAGTGAACATCATTATCTTGTTCCTGACCTTAGAGGAAATGTTTTCAGTTTTTCACCATTGAGAATGATGGTTGCTGTGGGTTTGTTGTATATGGCCTTTATTATGTTAAGGTAGGTTCTGTCTGTGCCCACTTTCTGGAAAGTTTTTTATCATATATGGGTGTTGAATTTTCTCAAAGCTTTTTCTGCATCTATTGAGATGATCATATATGGTTTTTATTCTTCAATTTGTTAATATGGTGTATCACATTGATTGATTTGCGTATATTGAAGAACCCTTGCATCCCTGGGATAAATCCCAATTGATCATGGTGTATGATCCCTTTTTATGTGTTGTTGGATTCTGTTTGCTAGTATTTTGTTGAGGATTTTTGCATCTGTATTCATCAGTGATACTGGTCTGTAATTTTCTTTTCTTGTGGTATCTTTGTCTGGTTTCGGTATCAGGGTGATGGTGGCCTCAAAGAATGAGTTTGGGAGTGTTCCTTCCTCTGCAATTTTTTGGAAGAGTTTGAGAAGGATGGCTGTTAGCCCTTCTCTAAATGTCTAATAGAATTCACCTGTGAAGCCATCTGGTCCTGGACTTTTGTTTGTTGGAAGAATTTTAATCACAGTTTCAATTTCATTACTTGTGATTCATCTGTTCATATTTTCCATTTCTTCCTGGTTCAGTATTGGAAATTTATACCTTTCTAAGAATTTGTCCATTTCTTCCAGGTAGTCCATTTTATTGGCATACAGTTGCTTGTAGTAGCCTCTTAGGATGCTTTGTATTTCTGCGGTGTCCACTGTAACTTCTCCTTTTTCATTTCTAATTTTATTGATTTGAGTCCTCTCCCTCTTTTTCTTGATGAGTCTGGCTAAAGGTTTATCAATTTTGTTTATCTTCTCAAAGAACCAGCTTTCAGATTTATTGATCTTTGCTATTGTTTTGGTTGTTTCTATTTCATTTATTTCTGCTCTGATCTTTATGATTTCCTTCCTTCTACTAATTTTGGTTTTTGTTTGTTCTCCTTTCTCTAGTTCCTTTAGGTGTAAGGTTAGATTGTTTATTTGAGATTTTTCTTGTTTCTTGAGGTAAGATTATACTGCTATAAACTTCCCTCTTAGAACTGCTTTTGCTACATCCCATAGGTTTTGGATCATCATATTTTAGTTGTCATTTGTCTTTAGGTGTTTTTTGATTTCCTCTTTGATTTTTTCACTGATCTCTTGGTTATTTAGTAACATATTGTTCAGCCTCCAGGTGTTTGTGTTTTTTATGTTTTTTTCCCTGTAATTTACTTCTAATCTCACAGAGTTGTGGTCGGAAAAGATGCTTGATATGATTTCAATTTTCTTAAATTTACCGAGGCTTTATTTGTGACCCAAGATGTAATCTATCCTGGACAATGGTCCGTGTGCACTTGAGAAGAAAGTGTAATCTGTTGTTTTGCGATGTAATGTCCTATAAATATCAATTAAGTCTATCTGCTCTATTGTGTCATTTAAAGCTTGTGTTTCCTTATTAATTTTCTGACTGGATGATCTGTCCATTGGTGTAAGTGAGGTGTTAAAGTCCCCCACTATTATTGTGTTACTGTTGATTTCCTCTTTTATAGCTGTTAGCAGTTGCCTTATGTTTTGAGGTGCTCCTATGTTGGGTGCATATATATTTATAATTGTTATATCTTCTTCTTGGATTGATCCCTTGATCATTATGTAGTGTCCCTCCTTGTTTCTTGTAACATTCTTTATGTTAAAGTCTATTTTATCTGATATGAGCATTGCTACTCCAGCTTTCATTTGATTTCCATTTGCATGTAATATCTTTTGCCATCCCCTCACTTTCAGTCTGTATGTGTCCCTAAGTCTGAAGTGTGTCTCTTGTACACAGCATATATATGGTCTTGTTTTTGTATCCATTTAGCAAGCCTGTATCTTTTGGATGGAGCATTTAATCCATTCACATTAAAGGTAATTATTGATATGTATGTTCCTATTACCATTTTCTTAATTGTTTTGGGTTTGTTTTTGTAGGTCCTTTTCTTCTTTCATGTTTCCCACTTAGAGAAGTTCCTTTAGCATTTGCTGTAGAGCTGAATTTTCTTAGCTTTTTCTTGATTTCTCCGTCGAATCTGAATGAGATCCTTGCTGGGTAGGGTAATCTTTGTTGCAGTTTCTTCACTTTCATCACTTTAAATATATCGTGCCACTCCCTTCTGGCTGGTAGAGTTTCTGCTGAGAAATCAGCTGTTAACCTTATGGGAGTTCTGTTGTATGTTATTTGTCGTTTTTCCCTTGTTGCTTTTAATAATTTTTCTTTGTCTTTAATTTTTGTCAATTTGATTACTATGTGTCTCAGTGTGTCTCTCCTTGGGTTTATCCTGCCTGGGACTGTCTGCACTTCCTGGACTTGGGTGACTATTTCCTTTCCCATGTTAGGGAAGTTTTCGACTATAATCTCTTCAAATATTTTCTTGGGTCCTTTCTCTCTCTCTTCTTCTGGGACCCCTATAATGCGAATGTTGCTGCGTTTAATGTTGTCCCAGAGGGCTCTTAGGCTCTCTTCATTTCTTTCTTTTTTTTTTTATAATTCTGTATTTTAATTTATTTTTTATTAATTTATTTTTGGCTACATTGGGTCTTCATTGCTGCACGCAATCTTTCTCTAGTTGCGGCAAGCAGGGGCTACTCTTTGTTACGGTGCGTGGGCTTCTCATTGCGGTGGCTTCTCTTGTTGCAGAGCACGGGCTCTAGGCACGCGGGCTTCAGTAGTTGTCACATGCGGGCTCAGTAGTTGTGGCTCACAGGCTCTAGAGCGCAGGCTCAGTAGTTGTGGTACATGGGCTTAGTTGCTCCGAGGCATGTGGGATCTTCCCAGACCAGAGCTCAAACCCATGTCCCCTGCATTGGCAGGCGGATTCTTAACCACTGAGCCACCAGGGAAGCCCTGTCTTCACTTCTTTTCATTCTTTTTTCTTTATTCTGTTCCGTGGCAGTGAATTCCACCATTCTGTCTTCCAGGTCACTTATCTGTTCTACTGCCTCAGTTATTCTGCTATTGATTCCTTGTAGTGTATTTTTCATTTCAGTTACTGTACTGTTCATCTCTGTGTGTTTGTTCTTTAATTCTTCTAGGTGTTTTTTATTTAATTCTTCCAGGACTTTGTTAAATATCTCTTGCATCTTCTTGATCTTTGCCTCCATTCTTTTTCCAAGGTCCTGTATCACCTTCGCTATCACTATTCTTAATTCTTTTTCTGGAAGGTTACCTATCTTCACTTCATTTAATTGTTTTTCTGAGGTTTTATCTGTTCCTTCATCTGGTACATAGCCCTCTGCCTTTTCATTTTGTCTCTCTTTCTGTGAATGTGGTTTTCCTTCCACAGGCTGCAGGATTGTCATTCTTCCTGCTTCTGCTGACTGGCCTCTGGTGGATGGGGCTATCTAAGAGGCTTGTGCAAGCTTCCTGATGGGAGGGACTGGTGGTGGGTAGAGCTGGGTATTGTTCTGGTGGGCAGAGCTCAGTAAAACTTTAATCCGTTTGTCTGCTGATGGGTGGGGCTGAGTTCCCTCCCTTTGGTTGTATGGGCTGAGGCAACTCAGCACTGGAGGCTACAGGCTCTTTGGTGGGGCTATATGGCGGACTCCAGCAGGGCTCACGCCAAGGAGTACTTCCCAGAATTTCTGCTGCCAGTATCCTTGTCCTCATGGTGAGAAACAGCTACCCCCCGCCTCTGCAGGAGACCCTCTAACACTAGCAGGTACATCTAGTTCAGTCTCCTGTGGAGTCATTGCTCCTTCCTCTGGGTCCTGATGTGCACATTACTTTGTGTATGCCCTCCAAGAGTGGAGACGCCAGTTTCTCCCAGTCCTGTCAGTCATGCAATCAAATCCTGCTAGCCTTCAAAGTCTGATTCACTGGGAATTCCTCCTCCCATTGCCAGATCCCCAGGTTTGGAAGCCTAACGTGGGGCTCACAACCTTCATTCACTCCAGTGGGTGGACTTCTGTGGTATAATCGTTATCCAGTTTGTGAGTCACCACCCAGTGGTTATGGGATTTGATTTTATTGTGATTGCACCCCTCCTCCCATCTCATTGTGGTTTCTCTTTTGTATTTGGATGTGGGGTGTCTCTTTTGGTGAGTTCCAGCGTCTTCCTGCTGATGATTGTTCAGCAGTTAGTTATGATTCTGGTGCTCTCATAAGAGGGAGTGAGTGCAAGTCCTTCTACTCTGCCATCTTGAACCAATTTACACGTGTGCAATTTTTTGCTAAGATGGATCCCACTGCAGAGGTCTGTGGGTGCATGTCCACACTTATTATGGGGTGGCACCTCCTTCCTTTTTGACCCCCAAGTAGCCTTCCTGCACATGTGCAGACAGGGAAATTTTCTTTGACCTCAGCAGTGGTCATCTTATCTCTTTACTTCAGCAGAGCTCAGCTTCTGCCATTACCTTTGTCCTTGGAGTGTCTGGGTGAGAACAAAGCTTTAATTTTACTCCACTTGACAAACACAGCTGTTTGTCCCAGGGGCCCATCTATCTTCTACCTCACCCCCACTTGGGCCCTAGCCCAGACAAAGCCCCCTGCCTTAGCAGGGAGGGTTCTTTTTCCATTCAGATTTACACAGCCAATAACAAAATGGATGCTAAGACTGAAATAGCACAGGCTTTAATCAATGGCCAGAGAATGGAGAAGTAGGAACTTAGTTTGAAAATCAACTTCTCCTTGCAAGACCACCAGAATCACAACTAACTGCTGAACAACCATTGACAGGGAGACACCGGAACTAACCAAAAAAGATACCCCACATCCAAAGACAAAGGAGAGGCCAGAATGAGATGGTAGGAGTGGCACAATTACAATAAAATCAAATGCCATAACTCCTGGGTGGGTGACTCACAAACTGGAGAACATATACCACAGAAGACCACCCACTGGATTGAAGGTTCTGAGCCCACATCAGCCTTCTGAACTTGGGGGTCTGGCAATGGGAGGAGGAATTCCTAGAGAATCAGACTTTGAGGGCTAGTGGGATTTGATTGCAGGACAACCACAGGACTGGGGGAAACAGAGACTCCACTCTTGGAGGGCACACACAAAGTAATGTGTGCATTGGGACCCAGGGGAAGGAGCAGTGACCCCATAGAGACTGAACCAGACCTACCTCCTAGTGTTGGAGGGTCTCCTGAAGAGGTGGGGTGTGGCTGTGTCTCACAGAGAGGACAGGGACACTGGCAGCAGAAGTTATAGGAAGTACTCCTTGGTGTGAGCCCTCCCAGAGTCCTCAATTAGCCCCACCAAAGAGCCCGGGTAGGCTCCAGTGTTGGGTCACCTCAGGCCAAACAACCAACAGGGAGGGGACCCACCCAGCCCCACCCATCAGCAGACAAGCAGATTAAAGTTTTACTGAGTTCTGCCCACCAGAGCAACAGCCAGCTCTACCCACCACTGTTCCTCCCATCAGGACACTTTCATAAGTCTCTTAGATAGCCTCATCCACCAGAGGGCAGACAGCAGAAGCAAGAAGAACTACAATCCTGCAGCCTGTGGAACAAAAACCACATTCACAAAGAGATAGACAAGATGAAAAGGCAGAGGGCTATGTACCAGATTAAGGAACAAGATAAAACCCCAGAAAAACAACTAAATGAAGTGGAGATAAGCAAACTTCCAGAACAAGAATTCAGAATAGTGATAGTGAAGATGATCCAGGACCTCGGAAAAAGCATGGAGGCAAAGATCGAGAAGATGCAAGAAATGTTTAACAAAGATCTAGAAGAATTAAAGAACAACAAAACAGAGATGAACAATACAATAACAAATGAAAAATACACTAGAAGGAATCAATTGCAGAATAATTGTGGCAGAAGGACGGATAAGTGACCTGGAAGACAGAATGGTGGAATTCACTGCTGTGGAACAGAATAAAGAAAAAAGAATGAAAAGAACTGAAGACAGCCTAAGAGACCTCTGGGACAACATTAAATGCAACAACATTCACATAATAGGGGTCCCAGATGGAGAAGAGAGAGAGAAAGGACCTGAGAAATAATTGAAGAGATTATAGTTGAAAATTTCCCTAACATGGGAAAGGAAATAGCCACCCAATTCCAGGAAGCATAGAGAGTCCCATACAGGATAAACCCAAGAAGAAACACACCAAGACACATAGTAATCAAATTGATAAAAATTAAAGAGAAAGAAAAACTATTGAAAGCAGCAAGAGAAAAATGACAAATAACATAGAAGGGAACTCCCTTAAGGGTATCAGCTGATTTCTCAGCAGAAACTCTACAACCCAGAAGGGAGTGGCATGATATACTTAAAGTGATGAAAGTGACGACCCTACAACCAAGATTACCCTACCCAGCAAGGATCTCATTCAGATTCGATGGAGAAAGCAAAAGCTTTACAGACAAGAAAAAGCTAAGAGAATTCAGCACCACCAAACAAGCTCTACGACAATGCTAAAGGAAATTCTCTAAGTGGGAAACACAAAAGAAGAAAAGGACCTACAAAAACAAACCCAAAACAATTAAGAAAATGGTAATAGGAACATATATATCGATAATTACCTTAAACGTGAATGGATTAAATGCTCCAACCAAAAGACACAGGCTCGCTGAATGGATACAAAAACAAGACCCATATATATGCTGTCTACAAGAGACCCACCTCAGACCTACGGACACATACAGACTGAAAGTGAGAGGATGGAAGAAGGTATTCCACACAAATGGAAATCAAAAGAAAACTGGAATAGCAGTACTCATATCCGATAAAATAGACTTTAAAATAGAGAATGTTACAAGAGACAAGGAAGGACACTACATAATGATCAAGGGATCAATCCAAGAAGAAGATATAACAATTATAAATATATATGCACCCAACATAGGAGCACCTCAATACATAAGGCAACTGCTAACAACTCTAAAAGAGGAAATCGACAGTAACACAATAATAATGGGGGACATTGACACCTCACTTACACCAATGGACAGTTCATCCAAACAGAAAATTAATAAGGAAACACAAGCTTTAAATGACACAAGAGAGCAGATAGACTTAATTGATATTTATAGGACATTACATCGCAAAACAACAGATTACACTTTCTTCTCAAGTGCACAGGGACCATTGTCCAGGATAGATTACATCTTGGGTCAAAAAAAAAGCTTCGGTAAATTTAAGAAAATTGAAATCATATCAAGCATCTTTTCCGACCACAACTCTGTGAGATTAGAAGTAAATTACAGGGAAAAAAACATAAAAAACACAAACACCTGGAGGCTGAACAATATGTTACTAAATAACCAAGAGATCAGTAAAAAAATCAAAGAGGGAATCAAAAAATACCTAGAGACAAATGACAATGAAAACATGATGATCAAAAACCTATGGGATGTAGCAAAAGCAGTTCTAAGAGGGAAGGTTATCGCTATACAAGCCTACCTCAAGAAACAAGAAAAATCTCAAATAAACAATCTAACCTTACACCTAAAGGAACTAGAGAAAGGAGAACAAACAAAAACCAAAATTAGTAGAAGGAAGGAAATCATAAAGATCAGAGCAGAAATAAATGAAATAGAAACAACCAAAACAATAGCAAAGATCAATAAATCTGAAAGCTGGTTCTTTGAGAAGATAAACAAAATTGATAAACCTTTAGCCAGACTCATCAAGAAAAAGAGGGAGAGGACTCAAATCAATAAAATTAGAAATGAAAAAGGAGAAGTTACAATGGACACCGCAGAAATACAAAGCATCCTAAGAGGCTACTACAAGCAACTCTATGCCAATGAAATGGACAACCTGGAAGAAATGGACAAATTCTTAGAAAGGTGTAAATTTCCAATACTGAACCAGGAAGAAATGGAAAATATGAACAGAGAAATCACAAGTAATGAAATTGAAACTGTGATTAAAATTCTTCCAACAGGGCCTTCCCTGGTGGTGCAGTGGTTGAGAGTCCACCTGCCAATGCGGGGGACGCGGGTTCGTGCCCTAGTCCAGGAAGATCCCACATGCCGCGGAGTGGCAAGGCCCATGAGCTGTGGCCACGGGGCCTGCGCGTCCGGAGCCTGTGCTCCGCAGTGAGATAGACCACAACAGTGAGAGACCCACGTACCGCAAAAAAAAGAAAATTCTTCCAACAAACAAAAGTCCAGGACCAGAAGGCTTCACAGGTGAATTCTATCAGACATTTAGAGATGAGCTAACACCATCCTTCTCAAACTCTTCCAAAAATTTGCAAAGAAGCAACATTCCCAATCTCATTCTATGAGGCCACCATCACCCTGATACCAAAACCAGACAAAGATACTACAAAAAAAGAAAATTACAGACCAATATCACTGATGAATATAGATTCAAAAATCCTCGACAAAATACTAGCAAACAGAATCCAACAACACATTAAAAGAGATCATACACCATCATCAAGTAGGATTTATCCCAGGGATGCAAGGATTCTTCAATATACGCAAATCAATCAATGTGATACAACATATTAACAAATTGAAGAATAAAAACCATATATGATCATCTCAGTAGATGCAGAAAAAGCTTTTGGCAAAATTCAACACCCATATATGATAAAAACTCTCCAGAAAGTGGGCATAGAGAGAACCCACCTCCACATAATAAAGGCCATATACAACAAACCCACAGCAACCATCATTCTCAATGGTGAATAACTGAAAACATTTCCTCTAAGGTCAGGAACAAGACAAGGATGTTCACTCTCGCCACTATTATTCAACATAATTTTGGAATTCCTCCCCATGGCAATCAGGGAAGAAAAAGTAATAAAAGGAATACAAATTGGAAAAGAAGAAATGAAACTGTCACTGTTTGCACATGACATGATACTATACGTAGATAATCCTAAAGATGCCACCAGAAAACTACTAGAGCTAATCAATGAATTTGGTAAAGTTGCAGGATACAAAATTAATGCACAGAAATCTCTTGCATTCCTATACACTAATGATGAAAAATCTGAAAGAGAAATTAAGGAAACACTCCCATTTACCATTGCAACAAAATGAATAAAATACCTAGGAATAAACCTACCTAGGGAGACAAAAGACCTGTATGCAGAAAACTATAAGACACTGATGAAAGAAATTAAAGATGATACCAACAAATCAAAAGATATACCATGTTTCTGGATTGGAAGAATCAATATTATGAAAATGACTATACTATCCAAAGCAATCTACAGATTCAATGCAATCCCTATCAAATTACCAATGGCATTCTCTATGGAACTAGAACAAAAAATCTTAAAATTAGTGTGGAGACACAAAAGACCCCGAATAGCCAAAACAGTCTTGAGGAAAAAATACGGAGCTGGAGGAATCAGACTCCCTGACTTCAGACTATACTACAAAGCTACAGTAAGCAAGACAATATGGTACTGGCACAAAAACAGAAATATATATCAATGGAACAGGGTAGAAAGCCCAGAGATAAGCCCACGCACCTATGGTCAACTAATCTATGACAAAGGAGGCAAAGATATACAATGGAGAAAAGGCAGTCTCTTCAATAAGTGGTGCTGGGAAAACTGGACAGCTACATGGAAAAGAATGAAATTAGAACACTCCCTAACACCATACACAAAAATAAACTCAAAATGGATTAGACACCTAAATGTAAGACCGGACACTAAAACTCTCAGAGGAAAACATAGGAAGTACACCCTTTGACATAAATCACAGCAAGATCTTTTTTGATCTGCCTGCTAGAGTACTGGAAATAAAAACCAAAATAAACAAATAGGACCTAATGAAACTTAAAAGCTTTTGCACAGCAAAGGAAACCATAAACAAGATGAAAAGCCAACCCTCTGAATGGGAGAAAATATTTGCAAACAAATCAACAGACAAAGGATTAATCTCCAAAATATATAAACAGCTCATGCAGCTCAATATTAAAAAAACAAACAACCTAATCCAAAAATGGGCAGAAGACCTAAATAGACATTTCTCCAAAGAAGACATACAGATGCCCAAGAAGCACATGAAAAGCTGCTCACCATCATTAATTATTAGAGAAATGCAAATCAAAACTACAATGAGGTATCACCTCACACTGGTTAGAATGGGCATCATCAGAAAATCTACAAACAACAATGCTGGAGATGGTGTGGAGAAAAAGGAACCCTCTTGCACTGTTGGTGGGTATGTAAACTGATACAGCCACTATGGAGAACAGTATGGAGGTTCCTTAAAAAACTAAAAATAGAATTACCATATGACCCAGCAATGCCACTACTGGGCATATACCCAGAGAAAACCATAATTCAGAGAGACACATGCACCTCAGTGTTCATTGCAGCACTATTTACAATAGCCAGGTCATGGAAGCAACCCAAATGCCCATCGACAGACAAATGGATAAAGAAGAAGTGGTACATATATACAATAGAATATTACTCAGCCATAAAAAGGAATGAAACTGGGTCATTTGTAGAGACGTGGATGCATCTAGAGACTGTCATACAGAGTGAAGTATGTCAGAAAGAGAAAAACAAATATCATATATTAACACATATATGTGGAACCTAGAAAAATGGTACAGATGAACAGGTTTGCAGGGCAGAAACTGAGACACAGATGTAGAGAACAAACGTATGGACACCAAGCGGGGAAGTCGGCGGGGGTTGGTGGTGGTGTTGTGATGAATTGGGCGATTGGGATTGACATGTGTACACCGATGTGTATAAAATGAATGACTAATGAAAACCTGCTCTATAAAAAAATAAAATAAAATTCAAAAAAAAAAAGAAAAAAAAATAGTAATGTGCCAGTATTACTGTCTTACTTTGATAAATGTACCACAGTTATGTAGTAGAAGCAAATGGGTGAAGAGTATAAGGGAAGTCTGTATTCTCTGTAACTTTTCTGTAAATCTAAAATTACTCCAAAATAATATGTTTATTTAAAAAAAGAAAAGAAAAGAAAATCAAATTCTCAACCTGCTTGAGACACCATATATACAGGAGGGTCGAGGTAAAAGGAGGGAACTGAGTAAAGTGAGGGAGGAGGACTTCTCTGGAGGTCCAGTGCTTAAGACTCCATGCTTCCACTGCAGGGGGCATGGGTTCAATCCCTGTTCAGGGAAGTAAGATCTCGCATGCTGAGCAGCTCAGCAAAAAAAAAAAAAAAAAAAAGAGAGAGAGGAATATTTATGACTTATCTGAGAACAGAGGTGCGGTATGCTAGGAACTGGGACAACAATAGTTTTACAACACCCGTTTTCAGTCCTTTTATGGGCTCTTCTGGCTCTTCCTGTGGCAATTGTCAACTATCAGGTGTGTTATTTACCATGCAAATGTATTACAATGAGCATATAATGAGGGTCTACTGAAGGCCAGGTTTTCTACCACCTTGGACGTAGTTGGTTCTAACTGGTTTGGTGGGCTCTTGTTTTTCTATTCTGGTGGTTTCCTGTAAGACTAGGACAACACCTCCCTGCAGCTGAAGGGGGAGGATTAAAGCTCAAGGCTAACAGTCTTGGTAACATTTGGAGAGGGGAACAGGCAGATCTGTAGAAAACATAGGATGCAGAACTAGCAAGTTAAATGACTCATTAGATATGAGAAGGAAAGAGAGGGAAGAGAAACATTAAGCACTTAGCTATGCTGGGCATTGAAGTAGACCCTTCATATACATCAACACATTTAATGTGCCCGCAGATCTGAGAGACGGGTTTGGTGAATTATGTTTTGCAGATGAGGAAATAGGCTTAGGTAGGGCCAGATGCTATTATTTCTCTACATGAGGCAACTACAAGCCATTTGTAGTTGATGTGAGCAAATTTTGTAATAAAATCTAGGACATGGAAAGCTATACTTGCTTTTGGCATAATATGGCCAAAGTTATTGGACAGACTGAATAAGATCAAAGTCACATTATTAGAAGGGCTCGCTTTTCTTGAGTACCAGAGGAGCTGGTCCCCAGAAGGAAGTCAATTTTCATGGTGGTGAATTATGTTAGATTTTAGGCACATTAGGCCCAAACCAACAACACCTCATCTATGGGCTCATACCCCGCTTCAGTCGAATGGCCCAGATCTCTCTTCTGACAGGGGTCAGCAAAAACGAAATTGGTAGGAGATCTTTTAACACTTCAAGAATGCTGGCAAAGGGAAAATTTGCAAGACTAAAGAATGGATTGGAGGGCTGGGTCTTCATTGTTCTGTGAGGTAGGTTTTGAGGAAGATGGGGGAGGGGCCATGGAAAGGCTTGAAGGAGAGGATCTCTGAAGGAGGAGGAAGAAGAGGTCTTTTTAGAAAATTAGAGTAACTGGTTAGGATACCCTATGAAAACTAAAGCAATGAGGTTGTGCTCCTCTGGCGGTACATGGGTGCAAGTTATCCAAACCAAGGGCAGAAATCTCAGCATCCTTGTTACTACGTGTGATTTTGGGATTCTCCTCTGGGCCTCCAGTGAAGAGTTCCTGAGTCTGGGAATGGCTCCGTCAGTACTGGATTTGGGGTTAAGGATAATCCCACTCCTTGGTCGGTGGATGGGCAGTGGTCCACGCCTCTACTGTGGACGACAGGACATCGAAGGCACCAACTGGCAGACAAGACGCAGGCAGAAGCGACTGTAAGGCTGAATCCCCTTTCTTTCTCCATTTCAGAGCGTGACTAGAGAACTAGGAGAACACAGAGGTGGTGTATGTGCGCAGAGGGGCTGGCAGAGTTAGTTTGCTGATGAGGTCCAGAGATTCGGACTGAGGTTTGTAATCCCAAAGCCCTCCCACTTTTCATGGCGGGTGACCTGTTTCAGTATTGGGTATGTGAGGGTGCTCTTAATGAGTCCGGAAAAGAAAAAAAAATTGTGTTGTGGTGTCGTAGTAGTCTGTTCTGAGACTTGATGCCAAAGTTTCTTAAATCTTGGTGGCCAGAACCTGGGAGAAGCTGCTCTTCTAACTAAAGCAGCTTGCAGTTTTCTGATTTATGTTTTAATGAAGACCACTGTTTTGTTTTGGAGAATTCCTTCCCAATACTTGAGTGGTCTTCTTGGTTTGGCAAAAGCAAAGACTTACTTCTATAGTGGAATGGGCAGTTGGGACACAGCTGAACTGCCCTGCATAATAATGCCAATGGTAATCTTTTAAGTTAACTTGTGAGTCCAGCCTGAAACGGGTAGATGCAAATGTGGAAGGGAAATTATCTTCTGTTGGTGACATGTAGAAGTTGTTGAGAAGAGTGGAGAGATGACCTTGAGGGGCCCAGAATCCTTTTGGGAGGCAATGGGCTATAGATGCTGTACTTGTAATAGCCACTTCTGAATCTTCTCAGCTTTATATTAATAATTCTCCTATTATTCCCAAACTATCTGTAACAGCCAGGTGTTAGCTAAATTTTAGGGAATTGAGGGAGGAGCCCATGTTCACACTTAGGATTTGCTTCTACCCTCTAGGACCTGCCCCCATCCCCCCAGGCCAGTGCGGTGGTAGCCACAGGTGGGTAGCTGTTTCTTCTGGGGCTCTAGTGGGTGGCTTGCTGCAGAAAGAATCTAGGAAGAATGTCTATTGAGCAAATGATGAGGCTTACTGGGGAGTGCCTGTGTTGAAGTTCAAGCAAATCTAGAAGTCTGACCTTAATTGAATCACAGATTAAGGATCAAGTGCATTCAGGGATGGATTCGTGGGGCATAAAAACATTTCAGGATTCCCAGGAGTATTGGGCCAGGGGAGTGGATTTTCCTTTAGTAAGAGGGAGGGTCCTTTTCTGTTGTTGATAATTAACCTGAAGTAGGACCTCTAGATAAGAGAGGGAGAATAATTAGCAGCACTCCCTGCCGGCTCGGGGTGGGGGTGGGGGGACTAGTAGCTACTAGTAGGCCACAGGTAGCTTTTCATCCTTAAGTTTCTGTGAAGCCTTCCTTTAGTTGTGCCCTTTCCTTAACTTCCCTAGCCGACGGTTTTCCTTTCTCTGGCTCCTACTGCACTTTCTACCCACCTTTATCACAGCAGCCAATTATCTTTTAAAAAATTTAATTGAAGTATAGTTTACTTACAGCCAATTATCTTGTAATTTGTAATCATGTTTCTGCCGACGGACTTCAAGGGCGAGGGACTGTGGCGCTGTTACAGACTGTGGTTCAAATTCCAGCTGTGCCACTAGCTAGCTTTTTGACAATTACTTAACCGCTCTATGCCTGGATTTCCTTATTAAAAATGGGCACAAGGCTCCGCATCGCCTGCGGTTGCTGGGAGAAATGAAGGTGACTGCGTGTAAAATACCAGACATAAAGTATGTGAAAAGTAAAGGGCGCCTAGCAGGGTAAACGTTTGTTAATTAACCTGACTAACCTTTATTTGGTGCACTCAAACATTTACTGATCACCTACTGTGTTTCAGCGCTGGGAGGAGAACCGGGTGGAGAACCCTCTCCCGGGTGGAGAACCCTCACGTGCGGCCCGAGAGCCTTGTCCCGCGGGCAGTCTCAGGACTGGCTCCGCCGAAGAGAGAACCCCGCCCACAGCCCTTGCGATCTCGTTAGCGATTGGGCCGGGACCATCCCGCGGGCATTCTGGTTGCTAGGCTCGGGAGGTGGGGACCTAGGTTGCGCCTGCGCAGGTTGAGGGCGAAGATGCTTTCCGGTCGGGCGGGAGGAGGTGACGTGAGAAGCGGTGGCAAGCGGAGGCGTCCTGTAGCTCAGGTGACGTTGTATCTGTGGGCCCTAGGACTGCGTCACAAGTCGGCGACTGAGCTTTGGCGTTGGTGGCCGAGGCAGCGAAGGCGGCAGCGGCGGCGACAGCTCTGGGGTTTGCGTCTCGGGGTGTGTCGGCCGCCGCTGCTGCTTGGGCCTGGTATGTACAAATGGCTGGTTAGAATTCTCGGCACCATTTTCCGTTTCTGTGATCGGCCGGTGCCTCCTGCCCGGGCCCTCCTGAAGAGGCGGCGCTCGAACAGGTGAGAGGAGAGGGGCCCGAGCGCCGGCCTGGCTGTTCCCCTCCCCCACCCCGGGCTCGGCCGGCATAGCGCTGATCCGGGCCTGGCAGGCAGGCCCCGCTCGGCAGAAACAGGTAGCTGGGCGGAGGCGGTAGAGGTGCGTGTCGCGGATGCCCTGGTGACGTAGTAGCTCCTCCGCGCTGTGCAGATGCGAATCCTGATGATGGAAGGAGCTACTGGTCGGTGATGGTTAGGATCTCTCTTGTCAGAGTCCAGGCTGGTTGCTGTCAACAAATGGGGCTGTATCATATTTTGCTGCTCTTAGGTTGAAAACTGAAAATTGAAGGAATACTGTCTTTGTGTGGCTCCTGTTTACAAGGCACACTCCCAAGTGTCATCTGTGCGCAATAAGTGCAGTTAAGTGAGACTCACAGCTTGCCCAGAGCCCTTTCGATTACACTTACTGTTCTCTTAGCACCAAGAGACAGCAGCTGTCTTGTTTTGAAACAACTGTCCAACTGTGTGTGTGTGTGTGTGTGTATGTGTGTGTGTGTGTGTGTGTGTTTTGCTGGGGAGGGAGAGTGATTCTGTGCTTTAGAATTAGTGTATGAGAAAAAAAAAGTAGGTACTTCATTCCTTTAAAAAGATCACTAGTCTGTACTCTAAAATTCAGTTAAAATTTTTGGGAAACTAAAAGTTGTTCTCAGCATTTACCTGTTGGTTTGTCCCATTTCATAGTGTCTACCCCCTTCCCTAAGAATTAATCTAGAGAATAAAGTACCATACCAATTCTATACATAACCTCCCAACTTTTCACAGCTTTTTTTTTTTTTGCGGTACGCGGGCCTCTCACCGTTGTGGCCTCTCCCGTTGCGGAGCACAGGCTCCGGACGCGCAGGCTCAGCGGCCATGGCTCACGGGCCCAGCCGCTCCGCGGCATGTGGGATCTTCCCGGACCAGGGCACGAACCCGCGTCCCCTGCATCGGCAGGCGGACTCTCAACCACTGCGCCACCAGGGAAGCCCAACCTCCCAACTTTTAATGATCAAGTGTTAATTTCATTTTTTTTATTAAGCCTCAAGATCATTGGAGGATGGTTTCTTGGAGCTTGAGAAAACAAGATGATTACTTAATGTATGAGTCTGAGAATTCAGATCATTGATGAATTGGCTGTGAGCTAAATTCCATCATGTGTTCCAGAGAGGGCAAGGTTTTAACGTATTCTTTCTACCTTTCTGTAGGGTTGATATAAGGATCATTTGACAACAAGTTGTAAAGTACCTAGAATGATGCTTAGGGTATATAAGGGTAGTGTTTGTATATTCTGACCCAAGGGCCTTGTGCAGAGGCTGGTGTGTGATAGGCACTTGGTACATATTTATTGAATAAGGAAATGTGAATTTCCTCTCCCCTGTCCTTTATTTTTACTGCGAATCTCTGCTGGTCAGGGAAATAGTGGCCTGTAGGTCAAACTCCTGGTCTTTACCACATCCTTTATCTAAAACAACTCTTTTAAATGTAAGCCATTTTTCAGTCCAGATGAAGATAGGAAGTCTTGTTGGGATGTTTAAAGTTATGAACTGAATGGTATTCTCCTGGGATTTATTCTGTTCATTTTTTTTGTAAATATGATCATTCATAATCATCTTTAGAAGGATGATTATACCATGAACTTTTAACATTCTTGAGGTATAGGTCCAAAAATTTCCTGAATTTCCAAATTCTTTGTTATCACTGTAATATAGTTTCCATGATAAAAATGAGGTTAAATATAACACCTTTTTCTGGCTGAGAACTATCTTTTGAGGCTTCTTGTATTGTCTACTTCTATCTGAAGTAGAAAGTGACTTTTTTTGGGGAGGGTGTCATCTTGCAAAAGGATATTATTTGTTCTTAAATCATTTCTGGCGAGAAAAGGAATAGCATGGTCCTAAGCTTTTACCTATATTCATTTACTAGTTAAGTGATTTCTGACCAGTTTCCTGTTTGTACTTTAGCCAGACTACAGATTATTATATAATAGGGAGTTTTGGATCTCATATAGTTGAAACCATAGTGTTACATCCTCAAATGATAAAGGCCTACTTATAGCATAAACGTTAGTTGGATCTCATTTTATGACAAAGTGAATGGAAGGAGGTGTGTTGCACGAACAGTAAGCCTACTTGTAGGAGTGCATATGTGTGTATATGAATATATGCATATATATCTCTTTTCTCTTTTTTCAGCACTCTGCTTTCTACAGTGGACACTGATGAAATACCAGCCAAAAGACCGAGATTAGGTATTAAATATTAATTTTAAAAGTTAGTTTTTTAAATAAGAAAAGTTTATGTGTGGACAAAATTCAAAAGATAAAAAGTACATACAGTGAAAAGTAAGTCTCTTTCCTGTCCCTCTTCTACTCAGTTATCTTCACTAGAGGTAACCAGTGTTAGCAGAGACGTAAGTATCTTTCCAGATAAATAAGCCTGTATGTTGAAAGTGCATTTCACATTTTCAAATCTTCCTATAAAGAAAAGGTGCTTTTTAAATTTGGGGGAGAAAACACTGTAAAAACTACTTCAAACTGAGTCGTCTAGTTCAGATAGCTGAGTGAACCACTGTAATCTGTTGCCTCAAATTGTTTACTTCCCTATATCTGAAGGGCTAGGCATTGCTTGGTAGAAGAGAATAAAACTAGATTAGAGTAAAGGGAAAAGGCACAGTGGAATACTATAGTAATATTTTCCTCTTTCTCAAAAATGCATGTGAATTTGAATCTACCTCCGGATGAGGTAGAGTGGACATGTCTGTGTTAAGACTTCATTTAAATCCAATGAGTGCTTATTGAGCCTGTCTTACTGTTGAGCAATGTGTTCTGTTCCACAGGAAATACAAAAATGAGTATGACAGGGTCTCTGTTTTTAAGGACCTTAAAGTTGTAGGGGGTGTATGATTATATAGTGGGGGGTTTTAAGACAAGTACTTAAATAATACTAATGTCTATGAGGATATGATAAGTGATATAAGAAAGGTAGTAACAAAATACTGTCCAATTTTCTTCTGGTTAAGAGTCTCAGTAGGGCTTCCCTGGTGGCGCAGTGGTTGGGGGTCTGCCTGCCGATGCAGGGGACACGGGTTCGCGACCCGGTCCGGGAGGATCCTGCATGCCGCGGAGTGGCTGGGCCCGTGAGCCGTGGCCACTGAGCCTGCGCGTCTGGAGCCTGTGCTCCGCAACGGGAGAGGCCGCAGCAGTGAGAGGCCCGCGTACCACACACAAAAAAAAGAGTCTCAGTAAATATTTGATGAAGGATCTAATATGTGAAATGAGTCTTGAAGGATAGATAGGGTATCGACAGAGAGCAATAGGAAGGAAAAGCATTCTAGGCAGAGGGAACAGTATGGGAAATTGTGTAATTCAGGAAATAGCAAATAGAACTTAGTGAAAAAGTTGACCAAAGAGAGAGTTCAAAATACAGAGGGACTTTGAATGCCAGGAATTTATACTGAATTCATTAGGACAGTATTTCCCAAAGCACAGGATAGATACCAATTCAAGAAATAAATGATTTTAGGAGATACAACATTCATAGCATTAAGTATCATCTGAATTATGTTATAAACTAAAAATGTTGTATCCTTTTCAGTTATTTTAAATTTCTGATTATTTTAAGCAGAAAACATGTTGATTTAATGCTAGTATGTATTTAAAACTTGTCTAATACATGCTAATCTTCCCTTTTTTAACAGGCCCAGCTAGAACTTAATATTGTTGTTTTCATTTCTTCATAAGGCAAATAAGGTTGCTTTACATCAACAGTAGTAATATAAAGTTACCTTTCACAAATACATTTGTTTAGCAAAAAAAAGTGAGTCAATTTTATAGAAAAATATAAATAAACAGCTGTATGTGGTTAAACACAGAAAGCAAAAAACTTTGATGGTGGTATTAGAGAAGGTTCCTGAAATAATTCTGGTATGTTAAGGTTCTCTCCGTCTATGATTTCCATGAAATATATATTAAGATTTTCTGACTAGAAACTATAGAAGGGAACCTAAGCCAAGGGGGAAGCAGTGGGTACCAGAGATAATACTTCTGGTAGAGTTTGTAGAGGTCTCTAGCAGTGCTGGCCAATAGAACTCTCTGAGATGATGGCTATTGAGCACCTGAAGTGGGGCTGTGCAACTGAGGAACTGAATTTAATTTTAATTAAATTTAAACTTAGGTAACTACCTGTGGATACTGGCTCCTATATTGGACAGTATGAGTCTGTTGGCTGCTTTGGAGACAAAAAAAGGAAGAGTGAAAAGAAGAAGCAGCTTAGAATTGCAGACTCATGATCTTACAGATGAAAGGGATCTGAAGCGATCTACTTAGTCTCAGCAAAATAAGATGGTCTTATCTTCATTTTACAGATGAGGTGGGCCTTCCTGCCTGCTTTTTTCTTTTAATCAATGAGCTCTTTTGACATAATTTTGGGGCATACTCAGATTTTGACAAAACTTATGGGAAAATAAATATCACAATACTTTTTGTGCGCACTTATGTTATTACGCATTTATGTTATTACGAGTACTTCCTGCCGTTTGGAGTCTGGATGCCAATCTGGATGATAAGCACCAATCCCTAAAGTTCTTTTTCTCCCATTTATAGCACAGTAGAATGTAAGTGATATCCCTCAACATTATTAGAGGGATAACCTGGAATTCTCTCCAGTTCCTAAAATGAGAAACAAGGCATTTGCAAATTTTGGTACTTCTAACTATAGTGACAGATTACTTCAAATTGGATTCTCCTTTATGCATCTTGCACATCTTTCTTGTTGTTTAAGTTATTCCCCTATCTTCCTGGAAAGTATTTTATATCTTATATGTTCTGGAGTGCTTGATGTTTAAAAGCCACCATTGCACTTTCAGGGTATTTTTCTCTAAAGCAGAATATGGTTAAGATGATGACCCTTTTATCTCAAACTAGTGCTTTAGAAAACCTTAATTAGGAAATAGAAAGGAAATTGTAGAAAACAAATCAGCAGTGTAGGAAGTGAGAAGTGCGTAGTGTGATAAAAGGAGGAAGTGGGGAAAGCATTGAAATCTACCCCTCCCCCTTATTTATTTGCTTACTTATTTTGTAATCTTTATTTTTGGTGGCAGGGAGGGGTGAGTCTGAGATCTTCCAACACATCTTCTCTAGTAGAGGCATAGCTTTGTTTCCTCCTTAGACGTTTAGGAGCCACATATCTTATACTTCACTAACTTCCATCCTGGATATAGCCAAGGTAGTAAGTAGTTGTTTAGGACAGCTATATTGTTAACCTGCCTGAGAAGTAAGGACAAACCAGTGAGTAAATGGTAATGCTTCCTAGAATTCTGCCATACCTAGTAACTATATGTTCCAGGTTGTCTAAGTTATGCCCTTATGTCTTTGGAAAAGATTTATTTTACAGTATATATTTTGGGGAACTCATTGCTTAAAAGCTGTCATTTCAGGACTTTTTTTTGTGAATCAGTATGTGATTTGCTAAAAGGATGGTTTCATGCTTTTGTAACCTCCTAGATATTTTACTAAAAAAAACCCTAAAATGCTAATGCTGGAGTTACAGTTATTCAGATATGAGAAAAATTATTTTTACAGGTACCTTTTTCTCTCAATGGTTGAAGATAGGACTTCTAATAAAAATTGAGAGAGGCCTTTTCTAAGATATAATTTTTTTTTTTTTTTTGCTAAAAGTTTAAGTACTCTATATATGTATATGTAATCTATATTACACTTCCTAGGTTGCTTTATTCACCAAGTGAAAAACAGTCTCTACAATGCTGCCAGCTTATTTGGATTCCCATTCCAGCTGACCACAAAGCCCATGGTGACTTCTGCTTGTAATGGAACACGGAATGTTGTCCCTTCAGGAGAGGTCAGTGGGGATAAGGCTTCACTGGGGCTACTGGTCTTTGTACTTAACCATTAAAGTTAAATTTTAGAAATATTCTCTTTTTAGGAATTAATATGTAGAATGACTTCTTTCCGAAATGTTCATGTCTTAATTAGCCTTGATATAGAGATCAAAAAAATGAAAGATTAAGAAATTGCACATTTAAAAAATATTTATAAGGAGCCTAATTACTAATACAGTTGACCTCTGAACAATGCTTGGGTTATGGGCCCCAACTCTCCACACAGTCAAAAACTCACGTAGTTGGCCCTCCAGATCCTTGGTTCTGCATATCTGAGGTTCTGCATCCGTGGATTCCCAACCAGTAATCATGTAGTACACTAGTATTTACTGTTGAAAAAAATCCGCATTTAATTGGATCCACAGAGGTCAGACCCTTGTTGTTCAAGAGTCAACTCTACATCTGGTTTTCTTGTTTAAGTATGTGTAAAGAATCTGGAATTGTTACTTTTTACATCATTTTGTGAGTTTTCACAAATTAAACCTTTGGTCTTATTGATGAAGTTTCTGTGAGGTAACTAAATCATCACCAATAGAGTGATTTTTTTTTCATATTAAGACTTATTTAAATTCTAAGAGTGAATACAGAGATGATTCTTTTTGATTTTAAGGTATTTTCGAACTCTTCATCTTCTGAACTGACAGATTCCGGATCCTGGAACAACATGCTGAAACTGGGTGAGGTGGTCCAGAACATTTCTGCTTCCCTACCTCCTCCTGCCTGTGTTCTCTGAGTTTTGGGAATGTGAAAGGAAAACACTGATTTGGCTTCAGATGAGAACACAGATATATTCTCCCTACCATTCTAAAAAGCAAATAGCTTTCCTTTAGTATTGTCTTTGAATTTACTGTTATGTTTCCTGTTTGCTTTATCGGTGTCTTTAATGTGACTTAGATCAGGGTTTATTTATTAAAAAGAAAAAAAAAAAAGTGTTACCTGAGAGCTTACTCTGTCAGACACTGTGCTAAGTTATCAGGAATAACAAAATAATAAAACCTTTAGTAGCAAAATAACAAAACAAAATAATAGAATAATAAAACCTTTAATAACAAAATAGCAAAATAACAACATAATAAAATAACAAACTCATAAAACCCTGCCTTTGAGGGACATCATCTGATGGGGGAGCAACCTTAGGTTCCCAGTTCTCATGGTTTTGTGGATTAGGAACCTCTATATCATCCTTAGACCCCGAAATTGAATTGTAATTATTATATATACTATATAAAATGCTCTGGTGGGGAAAAATAGGAAGAAGCCAGAGTCCTGAAAATGATTGTGATCTCTGCCACACAGATAAGCTTGTAAAGTTTGAGAGGAAGGGGGAAAAAGAGCTTTTAGAGAAGTTGTGGGTTCAGAAAATTGACATATAGAGAGGATGGTAGATTTATCTTGTGCCTGAAGTACCAGCACTATATTTCTGTGGGTTTGTGTAGCCTAGTCAGAGAAGCATGGGTATTCCTAGGGCAGATTTCTTATATAAAGAAATCCACAATCTCAAATCGGAAATGCTTGGAGATATGTTTGGGAATTCCACATTTTTTAGTTGTTTATTGAATATTATTTAAAAAACCCCAACAGGGGCTTCCCTGGTGGCGCAGTGGTTGGGAGTCCGCCTGCCAATGCAGGGGACACGGGTTTGTGCCCCGGTCTGGGAAGGTCCCACATGCCATGGAGCGGCTGGGCCTGTGAGCCGTGGCTGCTGAGCCTGCACGTCCGGAGCCTGTGCTCTGCAGCGAGAGAGGCCACAGCAGTGAGGGGCCCGCGTACAGCAAAAAAAAAAAAAAAAAAAAAAAAAACCCCAACAGGATTGAACATTGATTCAAGTCAGGTTTTACAAACAAATGAATGCAGGTCAGTTCATGTTTTGCTGCTACTGACTTAAGAAAAAACTTTGAGCTTTAGACCTCTTTGCATTTTGGAGTCCTCAGGGACTCCAAACCCCTGTAGTAGCTCCAGCAGATAATGTGGCTGACGAAAATTTTGTTACCCTTTTTTGAGGTATAGTAACCATCTCACAGGTAGGTATTAGAAGCTTCCAGGGAAATGTAGTAACAAAGCAGATTTTCATTTAAAAATACTTCTGTTTTCTTGAGAAGAAGAAACAGTTTGAAAAATTTACTCAATTTGATTAGATTACAGAGTTTATAATCATTGAGTTCTTCATGCCTTTTGTTGGCCCCAGCAAGCAAAACTAGTAAAGCTTTCCTGTGAATTGTTACTACTTACCTGAGAGCAAAGACAGACTAAGCTTTTCCTTTAACTTTTACAAAATGTGTGCTAGAAAGTAATAGAATTTGAAAAAAATAAGATATTTAGTTCTACAGTATAGACTGCTCACAGATTTTCTTTTTTTTAAATTTAATTTATTTGTGGCTGCGTTGGGTCTTTGTTGCTGCAAGCAGGCTTTCTCTAGTTGCGGCGAGTGGGGGCTATTCTTTGTTGTGCTGTGTGGGCTTCTCATTTTGGTGGCTGTTCTTGTTGCAGAGCATGGGCTCTAGGTGCGTGGGCTTCAGTAGTTGTGGCATGAGGCCTCAGTAGTTGTGGCTCACGGGCTCTAGAGCGTAGGCTCTGTAGTTGTGGCACACGGGCTTAGCTGCTCCACAGCATGTGGGATCTTCCCGGACCAGGGCTCCAACCTGTGTCCCCTCCATTGGCAGATGGATTCTTAACCACTGTGCCACCAGGGAAGTCCAGATTTTCTTTTCTAATGCAGACTGTTCACAGGTTTTTTTGTGTGTGTTTTTTGTTTTTCTTTTACAATTACAAATGGTTTTCAAAAATAGGTAATAAATCTCCTAATGGAATAAGTGACTATCCAAAGATCAGAGTGACAGTAACTCGAGATCAGCCACGCAGAGTCCTGCCTTCCTTTGGGTAAGTGTTAAGTTCTGCCTTTCTGTAAATGGAAACTTAGTAATTTTTAGGTCCTCACTCTTGCTAGGCATTCTTACTTTTATTCTATTATGTAATCTTGTTAAGTAACTACTCTGAGGTTAGTAACTTGCCAAATATCATACAGCTGGTGAGAGACGTACTCAAGTGTGTGTTACTTTTTCTATCATATGCCTATATATCATATGCCTATATAATCTGATTTTGAAAACCTTTAATTTTTAAAATTATTTTTAATTTTTATTTTTTTGGCCTCACCATGTGGCTTGCGGGATCTTAGTTCCCCGACCAGGGGTTGAACCCAGGCCCTCGACAGTGAAAGCACTGGACTGCCAGGGAATGCCCTTTAAAACCTTTTAAAAAAGAATTGTCACTCACTTCTAAACTTTTTTTTGAAGTATAATATGCATTCAGAACAGTGCAGAAATCATGTATACAATGAACTGTTATTATTTTATTAGTAATTTTCTTCTCTCTGTGTTCCCACTTTCTGGAACTTCTGTTGCTTGGATATTGGACCCTATGGATTGATCTAATTTAATTTTTGTATATATTCTCTTTTGTTTTTGTCCTTACCCTTTTTTTAAAAAATTCTTCTACCACTGAGATAAACATATATGTATACTTTTGTGGGTTTTTTTGGCTTCATAGTTTTTAAGTTGTAAGCATCCTCCCACTTCCTATTCCCCATGGCTTTTTCTTTCTCCAACCATCGAATTCTTATTATAGAGATACAATATCTTTTCTTATCTCTCTAAAGCTGTTAATTATTTTAAAATTTCTTCTCCTCCTTGCTTTGTCTGCTTCCTTTGAGTTACTCTTCCCCCTTCGGTTTATTTTGGTTTTATCTTTCTTATGAGTTCTTATTCAAATACCTGGTAATCCTTGGCTGTCCACTCATGTTTGAAAATGAGACACTAACTATAAAAAGTAAGGCTCCCTGGAGGTGGCTAAATGGCTGATTGTAGGATTAGGAGAGATAAAGTAAAAAATGATTGTGGAACGTCCTGTGCCAGCAATTAAAGGAGCCCTAAAAACCTGGGGACATTATCAACATGACACAGGAGGAAACTTGAAGGGGCTTTCACTGGCCAGTTGGGGACAATTTAAGCATCAGATGAATAAAGACAAGAATACACATGTTAATAAATAAATACATAGTGTGGGAGGAAAAGGTCTTTATAGTAGAATGCCAGCTAGTAAGTGTAGAGGGAATGATGGAATTAGAAAATCACCATCTTTTAACTGTCTCAGTAATAACTGATATATACAGGAATTGTCAGTTGAGCTAAAACTAGTAAGTAAAAGTTTGATGAAGTATGGAATATTTACATAAACTCAGAATTTTTCCCCACAAATGACTTACTAATTATAAAGGGAAAAATAGTAACTTCAGAGTGGAGAAACCTGCCTGACGCCACCTTAACCAAAGGATCAAAGTTTAAATCACCCAGAGTGGGCAAACTCACATCCTGGCCTCCAGATACATTGCACTGAACAGGACATCATCACCTAATGTAGTATTTCTGAAAAGATCAATAATCTGAATGTAATTATGAGAAAACTGGTTAAGCTGAAACTAAGGTTAATTCTACAATCAGGCTTATACTCTTCATTTTACTCTTCATTCATACTCCTCTTTAACCTGTGATTATTTAGAAGGGTAGAATTATATTGTTTAATTTCCAGATACTTGGGGGTTTCCAGATATCTTTCTGTTACTGATTTCTAGTTTAATTTCATTATGGTCAGAGAATATACTTAGTACGATTTCAGTCCTTTTAAATTTGTTAACATTTGTTTATGTCCTAGAATATATTCAGTCTGGATATTCCATGTTTGTTGAAAAGAATGTGTATTCTGCTATTGTTGGGTGGAGTGTTCTGTAAATATCTTATTAATAGTTTGCTGATAATGTTTTACAGATCTTACTGATTTTCTGTCTACTTTTTTATTGATTGATGAGTATAGAGTGTTGATGTTTCCTACTGTAATTGTGGACTTGACTATTTCTCTCATCCAGTTATGTCAGTTTTTGCTTCATGTACAGTATTTTGAAACTCTGTAGGTGAATACATTTGACCTAGATTCACCAGTTGTTATCATTTTTCCAGTTTGCTTCATCATTCTCTGTTATATGTACATAATATTTTTTTCTGAATCATTTGAGAGTAAGTCTTAGACTCATGCCCCTTTAATCATAAGTACTTGAGTGTGTTTATTTCTCAGAATGAGGACATTCACTTACATAATCACAGATTACCAAAATCAGAAAATTTAACATTGATATAGTACTATTATATAATCTTATTTAAATTTCTCTATTATAGAGATTCTTTTTTTCTGGCCCACAATTCAGGGCAGGATCATGTATTACATTTAATTTTCATGTCTCTTTGATCTCCTTTAATCTGGAACAACGCCTCAGCCTCTCTTTGTCTGTAATAGCATGAATATTTTTAAAGAGTACAAAGCATTGCTTTTGTAGAATCCCTTAATTTTGTCTGATGTTTACTCATGATTTATTTTAGATTATGCAAATTTTTTGGTAAAAATACTGCATATGTGATGTGTCCTTTCTTAAACCTCACATCAAGAGAGGTATGATGTCAGTTTGTTCCATTATCGGTAATGGCAAGAGAGGCAGGCTCTATCAACCAGCAACAGTGACTAGGTGAGGGCTTCATGGCTTCGCATTCTTTAGCATTTATTAATTTAGTATTCATTAATTTAGTATTCAGCAGATACTGATTGAGTGCCTTTTGGCTTAGATCATGTACCAGGATACGGTGGTGGAACGATGAAATCTCTGTTTTCATGGACTTTAAAGTTTAGTGTGGGATGCAGTCCCACAGTGGCACCAATAATTAATCAATCACACCAATAGTTAATTTCAATGGTGCCAAATGACTAAAGGAAAAGTGTAGTACCAGAGGAGGGTATGTTGTGTAATAGCGAGCTAAGCCAGGGTTGGAGTTGGAAAATTGGGCATGAGGAAAAAGGCAAAGGCTTTCATGTGGAAGCCCTGGTGACTGGGAATAGACATTCCATAGCAGAATTCTGGGGTGCCCTCTGCTCTAGAGATCTAATTTTTGTGAATGGTGGTTGTCTGATTTGCCAGGAGCAAGCTTAACCTGAGACAGCTTAATCACAGGATTGTCTGGAGCTTAAATTCCAGCAATTGAAGCCGTTTGGGAATAACTTTTTCTTTTTTTTTCCTCTCAGTTTTACTTTGAGCTCAGAAGCCTATAATAGAAGACCAGGTGGCCGTCGCCATAGCAAAGGCAATCTGGAGAGTTCCTTAACGTGGAAGCCTCAGGAACAGGTTGTAACAGAGATGATTTCTGAAGAGGGTGGCAAGGGTCTGAGGCGTCCCCGTTGTACTGTGGAGGAGGTAAGCCCTTTTAGCCTGATCTCTTTTAAAAGCAATTTTAGGAATTTGGGTGGGGTGGGGATAAATAGTATATGTTCTGTGGTACAAAATACAAAAGGTATAAATGGGTGTACAGGGACTGTAAATTTCCCAGTCTCCCTTCTATATCTGGCCCCTATTTGACTCCAATGCTTATATGTATTCTTCTGTATATATGTAGTCAATTTTCAGGTAAAGGAAAGAAAAAGGAATCATATTAGGAAAAGGTACAATTATAGATTCTTTCTCTTTGGGTGCCTGAATTATTCTAACTTGTTTCTTGTATAAGCTGTAATAACTGTGACTAAGTAAGGGAAGTAAATGGTGTACATGTCTGCTTTTTCCTTCCATTTTTAGGGCACCTAGCATGATGTCTTCATCAACAATCTTCCCTTCCCTCTTGAAGTCTTCACTTATTCCAGGAGAATTTAGAACTATTCCTGTCTCTGGCATTTCCCCCGGACCATCACCTATTGCAATTTGCTAGATGGTTTTCTGAGCCACTTGGCTTAGTTCATCAAAGAAATGTTTATTTGGGTCCCAGGTGCTCTGCCAGTTTTCAGCAATTCAGAATTGAATAAAATATGGTCCCTGTTCTCTAGGAGCTTATACATTAATTGTTGTAATCAGCAAGCAAGTAGGCAGAGAAAGGAATGGACTGCAGCCCTGGAGGGGATTTTAAGCAGAGGTATTAAAGTAGGCTTCAGTACCTCCTAGATAAGAAATAAGGGATGGGACTGAGCAGATATGTATGGGGTATACACAGGCCATATTCTAGAAACATTAGAAGGTAGTATTAGCAAGGACATACTTACTGGTTAAGTGTGATATAAGGTTAGATGGAAGAGCCTGAGTCCCAGATTTCAATCTTGGATAAATATGTGTCACTGACCAGGATACCCTATGTGTTTAGGGGAAGGTGATGACTTCAGTTATGTACATTGTTTAAAGTGCCTGTGAAACACGCAAGAAGACCTGTCCCGTAGACTTTTGGATATATGGGAGTTTTGAGAAGAAGGCAAGCTTAGGGACACATTGCTGAATCTTCTGCATATTGGTGTTAGATAAATCAAGGGAGCTGAAGAGATTATTCAGGGAGAGTATGTACTGTGAGAAAAGGTAATGGGCAGAACCATCGACATTTACAGGGAGGCAGAAGAAATAATCTTCAGTGGAGACTGAGAAGATAAGAAGAAGTTAGGAGAGGGGCTTCCCTGGTGGTCCAGTAGTAAAGAATCCGCCTTCCAATGCAGGGGATGCAGGTTCGATCCCTGGTTGGGGAACTAAGAACCCACATCCTGCGGGGCAACTAAACCCATGCACCACAACTACTGAGCTTTTGCGCCTCAATGGGAGCACCTGTGTGCTACAAACTACAGAGTCCACGCGCCCTGGAGCCCACACGCCAGGGCTAGAGAGAAGCTTGCGTGCCGCAACAAAAGATCCCATGTGCCTCATCAAAGATCTCGCGTGCCACAACTAAGATCCGACACAGCTAAAAAAATAAAGAAAATAAATAAATATTAAAAAAAAAAAAAGAAATCAGGAAAGTGTATTGTCCAGGAAGGCAAGGCGAGGTTAGCAGGGTGAGATGCTGGAGAGAGAGGTCAATTGACAGAAGAGCTGAAAATGTGTCCATTGGATCTGGCCATAGAGGGTCGTTAGTGACTTTGGTAAGACCAGTTCTGTTTCGGAAGCTGAATGTTCTGAATATGCAAGTGGATTATTTCTGCTGAGTTTTTTGTGGTTTACCCAGTTTCACTGTCAAAAACTCAGATGCTATCAAGGTCTAGCAGATAATGTAAATGAGTGAAATGGGCTGGAGTGAATAGGTGACCAAAGGGAATAAATAGTCTTACATAGCTCCAGATTGTTGATACAGTGTTTCAAAAGAGACCAGATGTTACTGGATTTTTCTTTTTAATTTATAAAGTTGGTAATTAAAGGAATTAAAAGAACACTAAAATACAAAAACACTGTGCTGGCGAATGAAACACATCTATGAGCTGCATTTGACCTCTTAGTCTTTGTTTATGATTTAATTATAGGTTTGATGTGCTGGTAGTTATCTAAATGCTTTCTTTTATTTAGGGTGTTCAAAAAGAGGAGAGAGAGAAATACCGAAGGTTATTGGAGCGACTTAAAGAAGGTGGTCATGGAAACACTGTTCCTCCTGTTACTTCAACTCATCATAGGTAAAGATGCGTTACCAAGATCAATGCTTTGCCAGACATCTTTTTCCTTATTTTTGGAGAAGGGATTGGTGGGAAGGGCTTTGTTGAAAAAAGAGATTAATATTGAGAGAGTGAGCCCTGTAATTTGTCTGTACTGATGGATTATATAGAACAGTGGTTTTACAAAATAGAATTTTCTGTTAGCTTTTGTTCAAGTGAACTCTTACATAAAACTCTGACACAGAAAAGTGGATTCACTGGTTGAAGTCAGGTTCCCAGGGAGCAGAGAGTTTTTTCAACCTCCCCAACACAAGTTTCTCATGACCTCTGTCTTCCTCTCTTTTTCCCCCTCATCTCCCCCGCTCTTCCCTCCCTTCATCTCCTCCCACCCAGCCCCCACCCCCACCCCTGCCACGTACACATAGTCTCTGAGGCATCCTAGTGGATGCATCTTAGCACAGTCGGAAATCTTCCACTCTAGAGACAAGATTAAACTCATCCCAGGTCATAAGAAGTTTTCCTTACAAGACTGCTTGTTAATTAACTGTGCTGAGTTGACCAAACAGATGAGAATGGCAGAAGGAATTGATGTCTGGGCTTTTATTTCCCTGTAAACAAGGGGACAAAAAATATGTGAGCTCAGGTTTGAGGTCTACTTGATAATTCTAACAAGCGGTGTGAGAATACACAGAGGGGAGTCCCAGAAATTATGTAACAGTAAGTTGAAGGTGAAGAAGTCACGAGACTATCTAGCTTGTTGAATGCAGAAATAACAAGAATTTTAACTTTGGGAATTTTCACTTTGGTTGTGAACTTTAAAAAGAAATTCAGGGACTTCCCTGGTGGCGTAGTGGTTAAGAATCTGCCTGCCAATGCAGGGAACATGGGTTCAAGCCCTGGTCCGGGAAGATCCCACATGCCGTGGAGCAACTAAGCCCGTGCGCCACAACTACTGAGCCTGTGCTCTAGAGTCCGTGAGCCACAACTACTGAGCCCTTGTGCCACAACTACTGAAGCCCGCGTGCCTAGAGCCTGTGCTCCGCAACAAGAGAAGCCACCGCAATGAGAAGCCCGTGCACTGCATTGAAGAGTAGCCCCTGCTCACTGCAACTAGAGAAAGCCCACGCCCAGCAACGAAAACCAAGCACAGCCAAAAAATAGATAAAGAAATTTATTTAAAAAGAAATTCAGTTTAGTCAATCAGAATGTTCATATTTTTTTCCATTTTGACTAGCCACTGTTGGAAGCAGCAGTATACTTCATGAACTATTGGTTTTGTCATGTCAGCAAAATCCTCAAACTATTTTGCTTATTATGTTTTTTTGGTTGTTGTTCTTTTTCTTCTTATGTTCTTTTAATGTGTTGTTTTGGGATCCATTTCAGTATATCGTTTAAAATTTTTCATCTTTTAACTTGGGTGTTATCATGCTGAGATTTTTTCAGTCAAGGTGGTGCTGGGGATGGAGAACATCCACTTTTATAATGGAGAAACTGGAGGTTAGGTAACTTGGCTGGAATATTAGAATCAGGATTAGACTCCTTTTATCCTAGTCCCAGATGATGCTATGTTGCACCCTTTCTCTTGTAATTTGACGTTTCTGGGTTATCAATAACTCCTGTTTGGAGAAGCTTACCAGAAAGAGATAATGAATACTTATAATAGATTTTCCTTTTGTATCTGATCTTCTTCACTTTTTGTGTTTCTAAGTTCTCAAAGAAGTCAGATGGACACATTAAAGACCAAAGGCTGGGGGCAAGAGCAAAGTCATGGAGTCAGAACAACTCAGTTTGTTCCAAAACAATGTGAGTTCCCAGATTTAGCTCTATCTTAATAGTCTTAATATATTGAACTTAGTTCAAGTGCATATAAAATTGAAAAATGACATACTAGTAAAAGATGGTGTACCAAACTTTAAAACATTATCAGACCCCAGGGCATTGATGGGATACTACCAGTACCAGTAGTTTATTAAAAATGCTATTTCAAAATAAAGCCAATTTATAAAATACCTCTTGATTATTATTCCTAGCTTCTATATCGTAGTGTATATTTTGTGAGCCTAACATTAATTTCTTTGTATTCCTTATATTAATTTCCTTGTATTTCTCCACTTGCTGTTCACTAAATGACACTAAATGATAGCTTACCAGATGAGCAGATATTAGTCAGTTTACACTAAAGATAATACTTAAAGGAGAAAGAGATTTATGCATTTTTAAGCAAATTAATTTGTATGGAGGCTAATGTCTTTAGAACCCATTTTAGCATTTCAGTGTAAATTAATATCTTGATACTTTGGAAACCGTAAATTGAAATTCCAGCTATATGATTGATTAATAAAGGAAATGCTTTTTTTTCTTTTTTTTATCATCCTCACAGATAGAGTTGTTGAAACAAGGGGACCTCTATGTTCAGTGAGAAGTGAAAAGAGGTACATGGTTCAGTTTATTCTAAGTTTTCTTTGACATATTATTTTCTTTCTTTTTTTTAACATCTTTATTGGGGTATAATTGCTTTACTATGGTGTGTTAGTTTCTGCTTTATAACAAAGTGAATCAGTTATACATATACATATGCTCCCATATCTCTTCCCTCTTGCGTCTCCCTCCCTCCCACCCTCCCTATCCCACCCCTCCGGGCGGTCACAAAGCACCAAGCTGATCTCCCTGTGCTATGCGGCTGCTTCCCACTAGCTATCTACCTTACATTTGGTAGTGTATATATGTCCATGCCTCTCTCTCGCTTTGTCACAGCTCACCCTTCCCCCTCCCCATATCCTCAAGTCCGTTCTCTAGTAGGTCTGTGTCTTTATTCCTGTCTTACCCCTAGGTTCTTCATGACATTTCTTTTTTCTTAAATTACATATATATGTGTTAGCATACGGTATTTGTCTCTCTCTTTCTGACTTACTTCACTCTGTATGACAGACTCTAGGTCTATCCACCTCATTACAAATAGCTCAATTTCGTTTCTTTTTATGGCTGAGTAATATTCCATTGTATATATGTGCCACATCTTTATCCATTCATCTGATGATGGACACTTAGGTTGTTTCCACCTCCGGGCTATTGTAAATAGAGCTGCAATGAACATTTTGGTACATGACTCTTTTTGAATTTTGGTTTTCTCGGTATATGCCCAGTAGTGGGTTTGCTGGGTCATATGGTAGTTCTATTTGTAGTTTTTTAAGGAACCTCCATACTGTTCTCCACAGTGGCTGTACCAATTCACATTCCCACCAGCAGTGCAAGAGTGTTCCCTTTTCTCCACACCCTCTCCAGCATTGTTTCTAGATTTTTTGATGATGGCCATTCTGATTGGTGTGAGATGATATCTCATTGTAGTTTTGATTTGCATTTCTCTAATGATTAATGATGTTGAGCATTCTTTCATGTGTTTGTTGGCAGTCTGTATATCTTCTTTGGAGAAATGTCTATTTAGGTCTTCTGCCCATTTTTGGATTGGGTTGTTTGTTTTTTTGTTATTGAGCTGCATGAGCTGCTTGTAAATTTTGGAAATAAATCCTTTGTCAGTTGCTTCATTTGCAAATATTTTCTCCCATTCTGAGGGTTGTCTTTTGGTCTTGTTTATGGTTTCCTTTGCTGTGCAAAAGCTTTTAAGTTTCATTAGGTCCCATTTGTTTATTTTTGTTTTTATTTCTATTTCTCTAGGAGGTGGGTCAAAAAGGATCTTGCTGTGATTTATGTCATAGAGTGTTCTGCCTATGTTTTCCTCTAAGAGTTTGATAGTGTCTGGCCTTACATTTAGGTCTTTAATCCATTTTGAGCTTATTTTTGTGTACGGTGTTAGGGAGTGATCTAATCTCATACTTTTATATGTACCTGTCCAGTTTCCCCAGCACCACTTATTGAAGAGGCTGTCCTTTCTCCACCGTACATTCCTGCCTCCTTTATCAAAGATGAGGTGACCATATGTGCGTGGGTTTATCTCTGGGCTTTCTATCCTGTTCCATTGATCTTTCTGTTTTTGTGCCAGTACCATACTGTCTTGATTACTGTAGCTTTGTAGTATAGTCTGAAGTCAGGGAGCCTGATTCCTCCAGCTCCATTTTTCGTACTCAGGATTGCTTTGGCTATTCGGGGTCTTTTGTGTTTCCATACAAATTGTGAAATTTTTTGTTCTAGTTCTGTGAAAAATGCCAGTGGTAGTTTGATAGGGACTGCACTGAATCTGTAGATTGCTTTGGGTAGTAGAGTCATTTTCACAATGTTGATTATTCCAATCCAAGAACATGGTATATCTCTCCATCTATTGACATATTATAAACTATATTTATGAGTAACCATGTCTGAGGAATTGTGAACTCTTCTCAGCTCTGGTAGCTGGTCAGCATATGTGGGTACATAGGTAGCTCTTGTGTCAGATGTCCACCCTAGCTTGGGAGGGTGCCCTTCTCCCCTAGGCATTAGAGGTTGGGAGGCATAGGTACTGCTTAGATAAGAGCGTGGGTGTAGTGGGCATCTCTGGTGGTCAGCATCTCTAGTATATGAACAGTGAAGGCAGTTCTGTGTGCCTTAGGATTTTGGATGTTGGTTCATTTATAGTAGAGTTTGGTAAACTATGGCCCATGGACCAAATCTGGTCCACCTGCCTGTTTTTGTAAGTAAAGTTTTATTGGACACAGTCATACTCACTCATTTACATACTACTTTTGGCCACTTTTAAACTACAATGCAAGTTGAGAAGATGTGACAAAAACCATAAGACCTGCAAAGCTAAGATATTTACTGTCTGATCCTTTTTAGAAAAATTTTGCTAACCTTTGGTTTAGAGGACTATATAAACTCAAGGCAATATTTGTTTACAATTATTAAATCTTCTTTCTGAAACTAGTTTAATATGTATCAGATTACAGTCATCCAGTCTGTAATCTCTCACTTTTTTTCCTCAGGTGTTCAAAGGGGAAACTTTCTGATACAGAGAAGACACTTGGAATCAGACTAGAAAATGAAGGTGTAAGTAGAAACCCTAGTTAAATTTTATGTCTTTTACTCTTTCACCTGACTTATGTTAAAATTTTGGGCCCATGAAAAATAAGATACGATATACGTTACTTTGATTTCTAATTCCGTTGTTTTCTTTGAAGAAGCAGCAGGCATTGAGGATACACACCTTTGGCTTTCTTCTGAGTTGCAAGATTTTTATCTCTGTGCTATCGCGACCTTTGTAAGAGAGACTAACTTGCCTCCATCCCAACCCTTATCTGTGTTGCCTGGCTTCTTTTGGAGAATTTTTTAAAACCATACATCTTTAGGGAAAATGGTTGTTCGGCACTTTTCAGATTCAAGATTTCATATTTATTTGAAAATATTACCAATCTTCTGCTTAATTGGATTTTACATTTTCTATATAAGTATCAGAATAAGAAGTGTCCCAATGATCTCCATAGCAATACCAACATTTTAAGTAATAGTGGCAAAGTGTTTACTAAGCACTCCACATCCAAAAGAATTATATTCCTAAACTAAATGCAAACTTGAAGTTTTAGATTATTTCATATTTTAGGTAATAGAAATACCAAAGTTTAGGGAACTGCTTTGTGTTAAGTATCAGTCTGATCAAGATTCTCTTTTCCCATTTGATATCTTCATAAGAACTAGTCTTAAGGCTAAGTCATAGTCTTAAGTCATGATCTTAAGTCCTAAGTCTTAGATTGTTCCCTTCTCTAATGTATTTGTTACCTGGCTAAAGACTACATCCTGCTTCTATCCTTGCTGAACCTGAAGGCATTGCGATCTGGGACCATGTGGAAGGGCCAGCAGCTACTGGTTTCCTAGGACCAGTATACCTGGCAGTTAGCTAGAGTAAAGAGCACTGGCTACGTGTGTTGAGAGTGTAGCTCTAGTCCAATGCTCTATTTCTTTTTTTTTTTTTTTGGTACACGGGCCTCTCATTGTTGTGGCCTCTCCCGTTGCGGAGCACAGGCTCCGGACACGCAGGCTCAGCAGCCATGGCTCATGGGCCCAGCCGCTCCGCGGCATGTGGGATCTTCCCGGACCGGGGCACGAACCCATGTCCCCTGCATCGGCAGGCGGACTCTCAACCACTGCTCCACCAGGGAAGCCCCCAATGCTCTATTTCTAAATAAATTTCCTAATTTTAGATAAATTTGCCTACCAGATGACTTAAGTTCAGTATTAACAGTTATGTAGAGTCATGATAAGGAAAGATTCTTATCAGAGTTTCTGGGATGCTGGCAAAATTCTGTTTATTGACCTGAATGGTGGTTACATAGGTGTTAATATTACAAGAATTAAGTGGCACATTAATGTTTTGTGCATTTTTCTATAATATATAATTACTTTTTTAAAAGGATGAAGTAGAACAAGTTTACTTGGTATAAGGATAGAAGTGGTTTATTTTGAGTGGTGGGATTATGGGTCATATTTTTTGCTTTTTTAAAGCTTTTCAAAATGTCTTTTAACTATATTATTTTTAATTGAAATAAGAAAACTGAAAATACTTTTCTTGCTACCTCCAGGGAAAACAAATGTTCTGCTTCATGGTTTATAACTGAGGTGTCCTGTTGTGAGCCTTAGGTCTTGAACCATTTTTGTTCCTTCTTCCAGGGACAGGCAGATATGCTTAATCTACTTTACTCATTTGGGGATTTACTAATTCTCTTTTCTTTCAAGATAATGGTGCTGTTTTATATTTCATGTGTTATGTATGTTTATACGTGCAAATATCAAACATGTCAGTAGAATATGGGAACTTTTTTGATCAGAGGAGGGGACTCCAGCTGGAACCTGACTTATCTGAAGAAGTGTCAGCCCGACTGCGCCTGGGCAGTGGAAGCAATGGCTTACTCAGGAGGAAGATGTCAATACTTGAGACAAAAGAAAAAAATTGCTCAAGCAAAGAGAGGGATAAAAGGACAGATGATCTTCTTGAACTTACAGAGGTATTGTTTCTTGTTTCTTGTGTTGATCAGAATAAGGGGCATGTTTTTAAATAACCTCAGTTATTTAAGACTTGAGTGAATGTTTTGTTTTGAAGAGTTTCTCCAGGCTAGGGAATGTATGTATGAAGGAAATCATGCCCAAGGGCTGGTCAGTCACTGGCTACACTGATCATTAGTGATCTGTGAAAGTGGCCTAAGGAATTAGATTAATTTCAGCAAATGCGAGTAGACAGGATTGTCACATATCTTGGAATATAATGGGTTCTTTGTAGATTCTTTTTCTAAACTTAAAATATTTTGAGTTACACTGTATGGGTTTGACATTAGGAAGGAGTTCATTGCAGTTCTTTTTTTTTTTTAAACATTTAATTTTATTTGTTTAGTTTTGGCCAAGATGCATGGCCTGTGGGATCCCAGTTCCCCAACCAGGGATCGAACCCAGGCCCAGGCAGTGAAAGCACCAAGTCCCAACCACTGGACTGCCAGGGAACTCCCCTTCATTGAGGTTTTTGTTAAGCGATTATGGTTCACTAAAATGTCCCTTTCAATGATACTGTATTTGAAACGTTTCTGTAAGTAAAAACTTATAGAAAACAAGGAAATGAAGGTAGTTAAAAATTCTCATTTTAAAGGTGAGCCCACATCTTGACTCCTCCATTGTTGTGGTAGTCAGTCCTATTCAGTGAATATTTATTGAGCACTTACTATATGTTGGACATGCAGGTGGAGAGAGAGAGATCCATAAAATTACAAAATTGTGTTTAGTGGGGGGGAGCAGTATGGAAAATATTTGGATGAAATAACTTCTATTTGGTTTATAGATTCAGGCTTATAGCTTAAATATGCATTTCTCTTTGTAATTCTTCAGAATGATGCCATCTATTCAATAAGGTCTCAGTTGCTAGACTGCTGCCTAGTTTTCTAGTTTCTGCTTACTCTCTTCATGTCAAAAGTAGATAGAATGATCTCTTTGATTCCTAATTTTATTACTTTGATGTTTTAAAATAAAAGTTCAGGAGGTAGATAAGGAAAGTATGAAAATGCTTTTATAGTATTGTGAAAGGAGCAAAGGCTAAGGAGTGAGACACTCCGGTGTTCAAATCTTGGCTCTGCCTTTTAATCATTATATGACTTTGACCATGTAACCAAAATTCTCTGAGCTTTACCTCTTCTATAAAATGGTGATAATACTTTCCCCACAAGCAGGGATTAATGGTGTGCTTCAAGCATCTGGTACATGTTTGGCTCATGTATCCCACATGGTAGTGGGATAATTGAGAGTATACTTTAAATATTATTATCAAATTATTGTTTTCAGAAGTTAATAATTGAACTAGCATTTTTTATAACCATTAGTAGTAAGATTGCTTTGTGCTCCTAAATTGAAAGTCTTTCCTACTTCAATTTAGTAGGTATTTGATGATCTGTTTTTCTTAAGGGTCAGGTATTACAGAGATGAAAAGCTTTTTTTTTTTTTGCGGTACGTGGGCCTCTCACTGTTGCAGCCCCTCCTGTCGCGGAGCACAGGCCCCGGACGCGCAGGTGCAGTGGCCATGGCCCACGGGCCCAGCTGCTCCGTGGCATGTGGGATCTTCCCGGACCGGGGCACGAACCCGTGTCCCCTGAATCGGCAGGCGGACTCCCAACCACTGCACCACCAGGGAAGCCCTGAAAAGCTTTTTTCAATCTCAGACTTTCAGTATCTGATAGTGGTTCCATATTAAAGTAGCAACCTCTGGACTTTGTAATTCAGGACATGGAAAAGGAAATCAGTAATGCTCTAGGCCATGGCCCACAGGATGAGATCCTAAGTAGTGCTTTCAAATTACGAATCACTCGAGGAGATATCCAGACCTTGAAGAACTATCACTGGCTCAATGATGAAGTAAGTTGTCTTTTTTTCCCCCTTTGACTATCATTATGCTTAGTCATTTTCTGTCTGTAACCATAGTGGTTTCTACACAATTAAAAGGGGCTGGTAAAGCAGCTTTAGTTTTTCTAAAACAAAAACATCTTAAACCTTAAAAACATGATTAATTCTGATTGTTTGCTGCCTTTAATTAGCAATGTTTCCCTCTTCTGCATTTGTGCTTTGTTTCATCCACCACTTACTAGCCTTAAGTGAGATTTTTATAAATCCTGGGTGCAAGTGATAAATGGAAGGAAGCAAGCGATACTTTATTTTAGATGAATTCTTATAGGAGCCAGTTTATTTTTTCAATAATAAAGGAATATATTGATCACTGTATGTACACTATGTGATTTTTTTCTTTATTTCATTTGAGTGATAACTGTAAAATTTGTCCAATTGTCATCTTGTATCCTTATGTATTTAGCTAAAGGTAGCTCTTGGTTCTTGCCAATTTCCCAGTTGGTTCTTTACCCAGCTGCTCAGCCCCTGCATTTTCTCCCTTTGCCTTCCTTCCTCCCCGCTATGACTAGTGACATATAAACACATTCTTGTAAAATTAGCATGTTTCTGTTTCACATTATAAATGTAATATGTTTATTATAGAAAATTTAGAAAATACAGGAAAAGTGAAGGAAAAACATTATCGTTTGAAAGTGGCACAACTCAAAAGTAAACAAAATACTAATGTTTTGGTGTATTTCCTTCCATTTAATTTTTTTTAATTGAGGTGTAATTTATATATAGTAAAATTCACTTCCAGTTAATATTTTTGCATATTTTGTGTGTGATATAGTTACATATACATTTTCATTGTTGCAGACTTTCTCCTTGAGTTCTTTCTCTTGTCTCTCTTACTCACATGCCTCAAAAGTACAGTCTCATTCCTTCTTAATCCCTCCCATTTTGCACTGATCATTTTTTTTTAATACATTTATTTTATTTATTTTATTTTTGGCTGCTTTGGGTCTTTGTTGCTGCGTGCGGGCTTTCTCTAGTTGCGGTGAGCGGGGGCTACTCTTTGTTGCGGTGTGCTGGCTTCTCACTGCGGTGGCTTCTCTTGTTGCGGAGCACGGGCTCTAGGTTCGTGGGCTTCAGTAGTTGTGGCATGCAGGCTCAGTAGTTGTGGCACACAGGCTTATTTGCTCGGCGGATCTTCCCGGACCAGGGATCGAACCGTGTCCCCTGCATTGGCAGGTGGATTCTTAACCACTGCGCCACCAGGGAAGTCCCTGCACTGATCATTTTTTGTTTTCCATCTTCTGTCATAGACAGCCCTTTTATCCCCTTCCTTAGTGCCTTCCCTTCCCTCAGCTTATTTTCTAATTCATCCTAATTGAGTTAGGTAGAAATCTAGTTTTGATAATATACTTGCCATATTCTAACATTTACTCTCTTGATATTACAGGTCATTAATTTTTACATGAATCTCCTGGTGGAAAGAAATAAAAAACAAGGGTATCCAGCACTTTATGCATTCAGTACTTTCTTCTATCCAAAATTAAAGTCTGGGGGTTACCAAGCAGTGAAAAGATGGACCAAAGGGGTCAATCTCTTTGAACAGGAACTTATTCTGGTGCCTATTCATCGGAAGGTACATTGGAGCCTGGTGGTAAGTCGAGAGGTTTAATTGTTGGAGTTTGGATAATGACTGTTTTGTTAAATGCAGGCATAGTAACCACCGCTGTAAAGCAAATATCGCAATAGAGAGTGACATCAATTTCTTGGTTTCCCAGTGCATATAAAAGTTATGTTTACACTACACTGTAGTCTATTAAGTCTGCAATAACACTATATCTAAAAAACAATCTACATACCTTAATTAAAAAATACTTATTGCTAAATACTTTTTATGCTAACCATCATCTGAGCCTTCAGTGAGCTGTAATCTTTTCACAATAGCATCAACGGTCACTGATCACAGATCACCATAACAAGTATATTAATAATGAAAAAGTTTGAAATGTTGTGAAGAATTACCAAGATATGACACACAGACATGAAGTGAGCAAACACTGTTAGAAAAATGACGCTGATAGACTTGCTTAATGCAGGGTTGCCACAGACCTTCAATTTGTGAAAAATACAGTGTCTGCAAAGCACAATAAAATGAAGTGTGCTGGTAATGAAGGCGACTCTTCTGTCTAGTGAGAGTCCTGTAGTATATGTTAAAGGCATACTCTGCAGAGTCCCTTCTTAGTTCTTGAGTTGAACAACTTAGAAAGCTACAAGACAGTCTGTAGTGGAGGAGCTTTGATTTTTAATAGGAATTTTAATACATGTGGGTTATTTTATTACTTTTGTTTACGAGATGAAAACGGGTTTATTGTAGTAAAGGTATAAAGAAAAAGGCAAAAAAAAAGTCTCATCACTCTGAGAGGACCACTAATGTTTTAAGGAATAAGTTTCTATGCCTTTCTCTAGGAATAGAAAAATATAATTTTATAGACATGGAGCTCATATCATCTGTGATGTTTTATGAAAAATGTGTCTTAGAAATCCATTCATGTTGGTACATATATTTTTTTAAATGCTTATCTTTTTAGAAATAAAATTCTCATTTTTTTTGACGGTTGTTTCTGGATGTTGCATTTTTCCATTATAGGTGATAGACCTAAGAAAAAAGTGTCTTAAATATCTGGATTCTATGGGACAAAAGGGCCACAGGATCTGTGAGATTCTCCTGTAAGTAAAGGCTTAAAAACTTCAGTGTTGCCTCAGTGTGCCCTTTGTTAAGTGGTCTTTCTTTCCATCCTCTGGTGGATGGTAGTCTAATGTGTAGTGAGAGCTCTCTTCCTAGTTGTTCACAACTTGACCTGAATCCATCTTTTTGTCTAAAAATAACCCCAAAATCTGATCTTAACTGAGAAATCTTATTTAATAGCATCACTGAAAACAAGTTTGTCATATGTCATAATGTAAAATATATTCGATGAGAATCCCGTGATTTGAATTAGATTTCTCTGGGATTGATACATTAGTTCTCTGAATTCTTAAGCCCACTCACTGATGTCTCTGTGCTTTCCATGATGGTTTGGTTCATCTCATAGAACCTGGAGGTAATTTTTAAGTTAAAACATGGTTTGTAGGTAACTGTTTTAATAGTAATTGCTAGAAACCTGCCTTTAAAGCATAGCCGTCTATTAGCTATGTAAAGTGATGAGAAGAATTTCACAGAGAGGAAGCAAATCAGTGAAATAAGTCTATTTTGAAACACTTATGACCACTGGAAGCAATTGCAGGTTCCAGTTTTTAATTTTAGTAAGGATACTTGGATAATTTTAATAAGGATACTTTAGTAAGGAACTCTTGTTGAATGATGTGAAGAAAAGTTAACAATAATTCAGTTCTTTCTTTTTTGATGTTGTTTTAGTGTAAAAGATCCTTTTTATTTATGGGTGTTTATCTTGAATAAAAAATGTAGAGAAGAAATTTTTTAAAATCATAAGATACAAATTGTTTATAAAGCAGTTATCTCCTAGTCTTTTCTGCTTAAGATGTATGTAAAATGTGCATACATACATACGTGTGCACATACACGTACATATAATCACATACTTACGAATGTTTTCATTGGAATCATACAGCAAAATTTTGTCTGTTGCTTATAATAGGATACCAAAAAACCATACTTTTATAACATTCATACTTTTCTTCCCCCCCCCCTCTTTTTTAATATATGAAGAGTTCAGCTTCTTTGGGTATCTGAGGCCCCCTCCCTTTCCTGATGCCCCTAGTCCAACTTTTCTCAATTTTTTTCATTATCACCTCCCCACTACAAATTTTTTTTTAATTTAATTTCTCCATGACAAGAGAAAATAGTATTAAGGAAGAGACTTTGTTTGTTTGTTGGGTTGAGCTTTAGAGGGCTACAAACCATTGAAATATCTAAGATTTTTGCCTTCTAAGAACCAGTTTTCACCTCTCTGGGGGTGATATTGCTGCTCCCGTTGTGAGCGCATGCCCTAGCATAGCACTGGTTTCCCTTTTATGTAGGTTAGGATGAGAACTGAGATGCCTTTGTTAAATTTGGTAACCCTCTGGAGATTTGGATAAAATTAAATCACTCTCAATACTTAAGTATATATCACCTAGGAATGAGGAAATTCTCTTACATAACCACAATGCCATTATCACACTTAAGAAAGTTGACAACCACTAATGTGTAATAATATATGATTCATGTTCTGATATCGTCAGGTATCTTTTATAGCTTTTTTTCCTAATCCAGGAAGTTAGTCAGGGTTCATGCATGTAAGTAATGTCTCTTTAGTCTCCCTTAGTTTAGAATAGCCTCCTACATTTTTTTTTGTTTTCCATGGCAGTGCCTTTTCTTTTTAAGACTCCAGGCCAGATGTCTTGTTTTCTATCTATTTTTAAGTGAGAAAAAGCAAGTAATAGAATGAAGTACTTTTTTAATAGAATAAAATGTGTGTTTTAAAATGGGGTGGAGTAGAGAACTAGACGAACAAACAGCAAACCATTAATAGTAAATATTTCCATAGTGGTTATTATGGGGTCTTTTGCATTTTACATATTATGTTTTAATTTTTAAAATATAACCATATATAATTTTTGTAATCAGAAAAAACACAAAATAAAATGTAAAAAGCCAAAAACAATCATATTTAAAAAAATCTAACAGAGATGGCTTTGAGAATGGCAGGTCTATTAAACATCATTATGTCTTTGTAGTCATAATGCTAAGTCTCCACAGGGATTCATCAGTATATTCCTTCTTTGCTGTTTTTTCAGTCAGTATTTACAGGATGAAAGTAAGACCAAAAGAAATATTGACCTGAATGTTTTAGAGTGGACCCACTACAGCATGAAGCCACATGTAAGTGGTGATCATCTGTATTTCAAATACTTTGTTGCATTTCCTGTCAGTAGCGTATTATTTAGACTTGGCTTCCTTCCTCCCCTTACTCACTCATCCTTAGGCATGCATTCTCCTGAGGTGTACATCGTTAGAATGATCACTTCTAAATCTTCAGAAATTCATTTAACCAAGTTGTTTGCTTTTTTTTTTTTTAAGTTGTTTGCTTTTAAGCCTTTATCTTGTTTCTTAAACTATAAATGTTAAATATCTGCATGTCTCAAAAAATTGAGAAAAAAACACAACACAATAAATTCAAGCCAGCTACTTTTCTTGGTTGGCATTAATGGAAATTTTAAAGCTCCTGTTCAAAACTTATCTGAGAAATTTGTATATTTAGATCTTAAGCATCCGATGCTGTGAGTCCTCAACAGTCAGGTGTGCTATTTGTGAATGTGCTTTGGATCTTGCCAGATTTGAATCTCATTCAGAGTTTAAAAATGCATACATCTGGGACTTCCCTAGTGGCACAGTGGTTAAGAATCCTCCTGCCAATGCAGGGAACACGGGTTCGAGCCTTGGTCCGGGAAGATCCCACATGCCGCGGAGCAACTAAGCCCGTGCACCACAACTACGGGGCCTGCACTCTAGAGCCTGCGAGCCACAACTACTGAGCTCGTGCACCACAACTACTGAAGCCCGAGCACTTAGAGCCTGTGCTCCACAACAAGAGAAGGCACCACAGTGAAAAGGCTGCGCACTGCAACGAAGAGTAGCACCCGCTCGTTGCAACTAGAGAAAGCCTGCTTGCAGAAACAAAGACCCAATGCAGCCAAAAAATAATTAATTAATTAAAAAACGCAGGGCTTCCCTGGTGGCGCAGTGGTTGAGAGTCCGCCTGCCGACGCAGGGGACACGGGTTCGTGCCCCGGTCCGGGAGGATCCCACATGCCGCGGAGCGGCTGGGCCCGTGAACCATGGCCGCTGAGCCTGCGCCTCCGGAGCCTGTGCTCCGCAGCGGGAGAGGCCACAACCGTGAGAGGCCCGCGTACCGGGAAAAAAAATAAAATAAAATAAAAGCATACATCTTTTAGCCCTAATGGCTCCTTTTCTTTAAAAAAAAAAAAAATTTATTGGGCAGTGTTGGGTCTTAGTTGCGTCACGTGGGATCTTTATTGCCGCATGCTGGATCTTTTTTTTTTTTTTTCCCCACAGTTTACCCTTCCCCCTCCCCATATCCTCAAGTCCATCTCTAGTAAGTCTGTGTCTTTATTCCTGTTTCACCCCTAGGTTCTTCATGACATTTCTTTTCCTTAAATTCCATATATATGTGTTAGCATACGGTATGTGTCTCTCTCTTTCTGACTTACTTCACTCTGTATGACAGACTCTAGGTGTATCCACCTCATTACAAATAGCTCAATTTCGTTTCTTTTTATGGCTGAGTAATATTCCATTGTATATATGTGCGACATCTTCTTTATCCATTCATCCGATGATGGACACTTAGGTTGTTTCCATCTCCGGGCTATTGTAAATAGAGCTGCAATGAACATTTTGGTACATGACTCTTTTTGAATTATGGTTTTCTCAGGGTATATGCCCAGTAGTGGGATTGCTGGGTCATATGGTAGTTCTATTTGTAGTTTTTTAAGTAACCTCCATACTGTTCTCCACAGTGGCTGTATCAATTTACATTCCCACCAAGAGGGTTCCCTTTTCTCCACACCCTCTCCAGCATTTATTGTTTCTAGATTTTTTGATGATGGCCATTCTGACTGGTGTGAGATGATATCTCGTTGTAGTTTTGATTTGCATTTCTCTAATGATTAGTGATGTTGAGCATTCTTTCATGTGTTTGTTGGCAGTCTGTATATCTTCTTTGGAGAAATGTCTATTTAGGTCTTCTGCCCATTTTTGGATTGGGTTGTTTGTTTTTTTGTTATTGAGCTGCATGAGCTGCTTGTAAATTTCGGAGATTAATCCTTTGTCAGTTGCTTCATTTGCAAATATTTTCTCCCATTCTGAGGGTTGTCTTTTGGTCTTGTTTATGGTTTCCTTTGCTGCGCAAAAGCTTTTAAGTTTCATTAGGTCCCATTTATTTTTGTTTTTATTTCCATTTCTCTAGGAGGTGGGTCAAAAAGGACCTTGCTGTGATTTATGTCATAGAGTGTCCTGCCTATGTTTTCCTCTAAGAGTTTGATAGTTTCTGGCCTTACATTTAGGTCTTTAATCCATTTTGAGTTTATTTTTGTGTATGGTGTTAGGGAGTGATCTAATCTCATACTTTTACATGTACCTGTCCAGTTTTCCCAGCACCACTTATTGAAGAGGCTGTCCTTTCTCCACTGTACATTCCTGCCTCCTTTATCAAAGATAAGGTGACCATATGTGCGTGGGTTTATCTCTGGGCTTTCTATCCTGTTCCATTGATCTATATTTCTGTTTTTGTGCCAGTACCATACTGTCTTGATTACTGTAGCTTTGTAATATAGTCTGAAGTCAGGAAGCCTGATTCCTCCAGCTCTGTTTTTCGTTCTCAAGATTGCTTTGGCTATTCGGGGTCTTTCGTGTTTCCATACAAATTGTGAAATTTTTTGTTCTAGTTGTGTGAAAAATGCCAGTGGTAGTTTGTTAGGGATTGCCTTGAATCTGTAGATTGCTTTGGGTAGTAGAGTCATTTTCACAATGTTGATTCTTCCAATCCAAGAACATGGTGTATCTCTCCATGTATTTGTATCATCTTTAATTTCTTTCATCAGTGTCTTATAATTTTCTGCATGCAGGTCTTTTGTCTCCTTAGGTAGGTTTATTCCTAGATATTTTATTCTTTTTGTTGCAATGGTAAATGGGAGTGTTTTCTAGATTTCACTTTCAGATTTTTCATCCTTAGTGTATAGGAATGCCAGAGATATCTGTGCATTAATTTTGTATCCTGCTGCTTTACCAAATTCATTGGTTAGCTCTAGTAGCTTTCTGGTAGCATCCTTGGGATTCTCTATGTACAGTATCATGTCATCTGCAAACAGTGATAGCTTTACTTCTTCTTTTCTGATTTGGATTCCTTTTATTTCCTTTTCTTCTCCTATTGCTGTGGCTAAAACTTCCAAAACTATGTTGAATAAGAGTGGTGAGAGTGGGCAACCTTGTCTTGTTCCTGATCTTAGTGGAAATGCTTTCAGTTTTTCACCATTGAGGATGATGTTGGCTGTGGGTTTGTCATATATGGCCTTTATTATGTTGAGGAAAGTTCCCTCTATGCCTACTTTCTGCAGGGTTTTTATCATAAATGGGTGTTGAATTTTGTCAAAAGCTTTCTCTGCATCTATAGAGATGATCATATGGTTTTTCTCCTTCAGTTTGTTAATATGGTGTATCACGTTGATTGATTTGCGTATACTGAAGAATCCTTGCATTCCTGGAATAAACCCCACTTGATCATGGTGTATGATCTGTTTAATGTGCTGTTGGATTCTGTTTGCTAGTATTTTGTTGAGGATTTTTGCATCTATGTTCATCAGTGATATTGGCCTGTAGTTTTCTTTATTTGTGACATCCTTGTCTGATTTTGGTATCAGGGTGATGGTGGCCTCGTAGAATGAGTTGGGGAGTGTTCCTCCCTCTGCTATATTTTGGAAGAGTTTGAGAAGGATAGGTGATAGCTCTTCTCTAACTGTTTGATAGAATTCGCCTGTGAAGCCATCTGGTCCTGGGCTTTTGTTTGTTGGAAGATTTTTAATCACAGTTTCAATTTCAGTGTTTGTGATTGGTCTGTTCATATTTTCTATTTCTTCCTGATTCAGTCTTGGCAGGTTGTGCCTTTCTAAGAATTTGTCCATTTCTTCCAGGTTGTCCATTTTATTGGCATAGAGTTGCTTGTAGTAATCTCTCATGATCTTTTGTATTTCTGCAGTGTCAGTTGTTACTTCTCCTTTTTCACTTCTAATTCTATTGATTTGAGTCTTCTCCCTTTTTTTCTTGATGAGTCTGGCTAATTGTTTATCAATTTTGTTAATCCTTTCAAAGAACCAGCTTTTAGTTTTATTGATCTTTGCTATTGTTTCCTTCATTTCTTTTTCATTTATTTCTGATCTGATTTTTATGATTTCTTTCCTTCTGCTAACTTTGGGGTTTTTTTGTTCTTCTTTCTCTAATTGCTTTAGGTGCAAGGTTAGGTTGTTTATTCGAGATGTTTCCTGTTTCTTAAGGTAGGATTGTATTGCTATAAACTTCCCTCTTAGAACTGCTTTTGCTGCATCCCATAGATTTTGGGTCGTTGTGTCTCCATTGTCATTTGTTTCTAGGTATTTTTTGATTTCCTCTTTGATTTCTTCAGTGATCACTTCGTTATTAAGTAGTGTATTGTTTAGCCTCCATGTGTTTGTATTTTTTACAGATCTTTTCCTGTAATTGATATCTAGTCTCATAGCATTGTGGTCCGAAAAGATACTTGATACAATTTCAATTTTCTTAAATTTACCAAGGCTTGATTTGTGACCCAAGATATGATCTATCCTGGAGAATGTTCCATGAGCACTTGAGAAAAATGTGTATTCTGTTGTTTTTGGATGGAATGTCCTATAAATATCAATTAAGTCCATCTCGTTTAATGTATCATTTAAAGCCTGTGTTTCCTTATTTATTTTCATTTTGGATGATCTGTCCATTGGTGAAAGTGGGGTGTTAAAGTCCCCTACTATGAATGTGTTACTATCGATTTCCCCTTTTATGGCTGTTAGTATTTGCCTTATGTATTGAGGTGCTCCTATGTTGGGTGCATAAATATTTACAATTGTTATATCTTCTTCTTGGATTGATCCCTTCTTGGATTGATCCCTTCTTGGATTGATCATTATATAGTGTCCTTCTTTGTCTCTTCTAATAGTCTTTATTTTAAAGTCTATTTTGTCTTATATGAGAATTGCTACTCCAGCTTTCTTTTGGTTTCCATTTGCATGAAATACCTTTTTCCATCTGCTTACTTTCAGTCTGTATGTGTCTCTAGGTCTGAAGTGGGTCTCTTGTAGACAGCAGATACATGCGTCTTGTTTTTGTATCCATTCAGCCATTCTGTGTCTTTTGGTGGGAGCATTTAGTCCATTTACATTTAAGGTAATTATCGATATGTATGTTCCCATTCCCATTTTCTTAATTGTTTTGGGTTTGTTATTGTAGGTCTTTTCCTTCTCTTGTGTTTCTTGCCTAGAGAAGTTCCTTTAGCAGTTGTTGTAGAGCTGGTTTGGTGGTGCTGAACTCTCTCAGCTTTTGCTTGTCTGTGAAGGTTTTAATTTCTCCATCAAATCTCAGTGAGATCCTTGCTGGGTAGAGTAATCTTGGTTGCAGGTTTTTCTCCTTCATCACTTTCAATATGTCCTGCCACTCCCTTCTGGCTTGCAGAGTTTCTGCTGAAAGATCAGCTGTTAACCTTATGGGGATTCCCTTGTGTGTTATGTGTTGTTTTTCCCTTGCTGCTTTTAATACGTTTTCTTTGTATTTAATTTTTGACAGTTTGATTAATATGTGTCTTGGCATATTTCTCCTTGGATTTATCCTGTATGGGACTCTCTGTGCTTCCTGGACTTGATTAACTATTTCCTTTCCCATATTAGGGAAGTTTTCAACTATAATCTCTTCAAATATTTTCTCAGTCCCTTTCTTTTTCTCTTCTTCTTCTGGAACCCCTATAATTCGAATGTTGGTGCGTTTAATGTTGTCCCAGAGGTCTCTGAGACTGTCCTCAGTTCTTTTCATTCTTTTTTCTTTATTCTGCTCTGCAGTAGTTATTTCCACTATTTTATCTTCCAGGTCACTTATACGTTCTTCTGCCTCAGTTATTCTGCTATTGATCCCATCTAGAGTATTTTTCATTTCATTTATTGTGTTGTTCATCATTGTTTGTTTCGTCTTTAGTTCTTCTAGGTCCTTGTTAAATGTTTCTTGCATTTTGTCTATTCTGTTTCCAAGATTTTGGATCATCTTTACTATCATTATTCTAAATTCTTTTTCAGGTAGACTGCCTTTTTCCTCTTCATTTGTTAGGTCTGGTGGGTTTTTATCTTGCTCCTTCATCTGCTGTGTGTTTTTCTGTCTTTTCATTTTGCTTATCTTACTGTGTTTGGGGTCTCCTTTTTGCAGGCTGCAGGTTTGTAGGTCTCATTGTTTTTGGTCTGTCCCCAGTGGCTAAGGTTGGTTCAGTGGGTTGTGTAGGCTTCTTGGTGGAGGGTACTAGTGCCTGTGTTCTGGTGGATGAGGCTGGATCTTGTCTTTCTGGTGGGCAGGTCCACGTCTGGGGGTTTGTTTTGGGGTGTCTGTAGACTTATTATGATTTTGGGCAGCCTCTCTGCTAATGGGTGGGGTTGTGTTCCTGTCTCACTAGTTGTTTGGCATAGGATGTCCAGCACTGTAGCTTGCTGGTCATTGAGTGAAGCTGTGTGTTGGTGTTGAGATGGAGATCTTTGGGAGATTTTCGCCGTTTGATATTATGTGCAGCTGGGAGGCGTCTTGTGGACCAGTGTCCTGAAGTTGGCTCTCCCACCTCAGAGGCATAGCACTAACTCCTGGCTGCAGCACCAAGAGCCTTTCATCCACACGGCTCAGAAGAAAAGGGAGGAAAAGTAGAAAGAAAGAATTAGTAGAAGTAGAAAGAAAGAAAGGAGCGAGGGAGGGAGGGAGCAAGGAAGGAAGGAGGGAAGGCAGGAAAAAAAGAAAGAAGACAAAGTAAAATAAAGTAAGATAAAATATAATGAAGTTATTAAAATAAAAAAATAATTATTAAGAGGAAAAAACAACAAAAAAATGGATGGGTAGAACCCGGAACAAATGGTGGAAGCAAAGCTATACAGACAAAATCTCGCACAGAAGCATACACATACACACTCAGAAAAAGAGGAAAAGAGGAAAAAATCATAAATCTTGCTCTCAAAGTCCACCTCCTCAATTTGGGATGATTCGTTGTCTATTCATGTATTCCACAGATGCAGGGTACATCAAGTTGATTGTGGAGCTTTAATCCGCTGCTCCTGAGGCTGCTGGGAGAGATTTCCCTTTCTCTACTTTGTTCTCACAGCTCCCGGGGCTCAGCTTTGGATTTGGCCCCGCCTCTGCGGCAGAGGACCCTGGCAGTGGCGGGCTGCACAGGCTCCCCGGAAGGGGGGTGTGGATAATGACCTGTGTTCGCACACAGGCTTCTTGGTGGCGGCAGAAGCAGCCCCAGCGTCTCATGCCCGTCTCTGGGGTCCGCGCTGTTAGCCGCGGCTCGCGCCCGTCTCTGGAGCTCCTTTAAGCAGCACGCTGAATCCCCTGTCCTCGCGCATGAGGAAATAAAGAGGGAAGAAAAAGTCTCTTGCCTCTTCGGCAGGTCCAGACTTTTGCCTAGCCGTGGTGCACTAACCCCTTCAGGCTGTGTTCACGCTGCCAGTCCTCTGCCTGCGATCCGACCGAAGCCCCAGCCTCAGCTCCCAGCTCCCGCCCGCCCCAGCGGGTGAGCAGTCAAGCCTCTCGGGCTGGTGAGTGCCGGTCGGCTCGGATCCTCTGTGCGGAAATCTCTCCGCTTTGCCCTCCGCACCCCGGTGGCTGTGCTCTCCTCCGTGGCACCGAAGCTTACCCCCTCCGCCCCCCGCAGTCTCCGCCCGCGAAGGGGCTTCCTAGTGTGTGGTCACTTTTCCTCCTTCACAGCTCCCTCCCGCTGGTGCAGGACCCATCCCTATCCTTTTGTCTCTGTTTATTCTTTTTTCTTTTGCCCTACCCAGGTACGTGGGGGGTTTCTTGCCTTTAGGGAGGTCTGAGGTCTTCTGCCAGCGTTCCGTAGGTGTTCTGTAGGAGTTGTTCCACATGTAGATAGATGTATTTCTGGTGTATCTGTGGGGAGGAAGGTGATCTCCGCGTCTTACTCTTCCGCCATCTTCCCGGAAGTCCCCTGCTGGATCTTTAGTTGCGGCAAGTGGGATCTTTTGTTGCAGCATGTGAACTCTTTTTTTTTTTTTTTTTTTTTTTTTTTTGCGGTACGCGGGCCTCTCACTGTTGTGACCTCTCCCATTGCGGACAGGCTCAGGACGTGCAGGCTCAGCAGCCACGGCTCACGGGCCCAGCCGCTCTGCGGCATGTGGGATCTTCCCGGACCGGGGCACGAACCCGTGTCCCCTGCATCGGCAGGTGGACTCTCAACCACTGCGCCACCAGGGAAGCCCATGTGAACTCTTAGTTGCGGCATGTGGGATCTAGTTCCCGGACCAGGGTTTGAACCCATGTCCCCTGCATTGGGAGCATGGAGTCTTTGCCACTGGACCACCAGGGAAGTCCCCTAATGGCTCCTTTTTAAAGTAAGCTACATTAGTTCAATTTTAGCCCTAACCTCTATATAATGGCTTGACTATCTTTATCCAAAAGCATTTTCATTTCTAAGCTGAATAATTAGAAGAGTAAGTGTTGAGATTTCCTGAGGAAAGCACAGATAAAAGAAGAGTTTGTTAGGATGAGGAACTGTGTTCTGGAATGGGAAATGTAATAAAGAAGACAAATTCTCTTCATTTGTGTGGTGGAGTCTAAAGTTCTTTCCACTCTGTGATTGATGCTGGGCTCAGGAGTGAAGTTCGAGGTACCTACCATATGTATGGGTGGTGTGCATTTTCAATCTTTTCCTTTTTACAATAATCATGTGTATTTTTTGAATAAAAATTGAGTTGTTGTCATCTAGTATGTTTTCCAGCAGTGGAATTAGACTCTCCTATTCCCCTTATAACTGACAGCCAAAGTGTGTAAGGGGCTGGCCAAGATTAGTGCAACACGGGCTTGGGGAATGTGTGAGTTTACTTCACCTGGGCTTGGAATCCACCACCTTTGGTTTATGGTGCCTTTAAGTGCTGCTTGCAAGCAGTAGTGGTTTTTTTTTTCAGGACAGAACTGAACATCATGGCAAGATTTCCTAACTGGTTAAACCCTATAAAGAGTCTTTTTTCTCTCTCCTGCTTGCAGCTGTGGGGGTCCAAAGCAGTAGTCTTAGTTTTCCGGCTAGGGAAGACAAGTCAGACTCTGCAGTTAGGAAATAGTTTAGTTGTATTGTAAGCATATCTCTGGTTGAACCACACTTAGCCATTTTCAAAATTTATGAATGCCTTTGAAACAATTCTGACTAGAATTCCTGTTCCTGGTAATAAACCTTCTTTCAGTTTGCTTTATATGAGAGCTGAGAGATTGAACTCTCACTTTGCTTTTCTCTTTCCTTCTAAAAAACATTTTCCATGAGGCTCACATACTCCATTGTCATGGGTTGGGTTTTTATGCCACATAAAGACTAATTGTGTTTGTGTTTGTGTGTTTGTGTAATACCAGATTTAACATTTACCTTTATAATATTGTTTGTCCACAGTAATATTTAGAAAAAGTCAAAGGAGTTTGTATTTGATGAAATTTCACCCCTTCCTCTCTTCTTTTTTTGTAATTTTAGGAGATTCCTCAACAGTTGAATGGGAGTGATTGTGGAATGTTTACTTGTAAATATGCAGATTATATCTCTAGGGACAAACCTATCACATTTACTCAGGTGAGTGGAGACCCCTCCTCATCCTTTTACTTGTTATTAAACAAGATAAACTCAGAGCATGTTACCAGTGCCTGGCACACATTAAACTGTTAATAATGGTAGTTGTGCTACTATTATTGCTGTAAACCTTGGCCATAGCCCTACTCTTGCTAGTATCAGGGTTTGTCACTGTATCTGCTCTCACGTTTATCCTAGTCTTTGGTGACCAGTGGGGCAATTTGCATATCTCTGAACTCCAGTGTTCACTGGTTCTTGAGTGTTACTAATATTTTTAGCCAAAGAAGGAGGCACATCAGAATATGTAACAGCATGGGGAAATCAGGCCTTGTGAGAACTTAAGCTGCAGGTCTAAGATGTAACTATGAATGCTGATTTTCCCTTCTGTTCTGATTATTTTTGGTTCTCCATAGCTCTGCATTTGAGTGGAAATTCAAATATGTTGAGAACTCTTGAGTATTTATGTTTGTAATAGTGGATTCTCAGTCTTTTTACAACCAAGGACAACCTCCTTTAAAAAATAGTTTGCTTTAACAGACCTCATTTTGATAGCTACCAAATTGTACATATTGAATAGTAGGACTAATAATAACCCATTCTAAGCTTTTGAACAACATGAACTAACTAGGGCTCCCATGCTGAATTAATAAAATTGGTTAGCTTCAGCAGTTTTACTAAGAATAAATATGTAATTTTTTACTACAAGTTTTGAGCTATTTAAAATAATTTATGAATCCATGTGTTAAGACTTTTTAGGCCTCTTCACACTAGTTTATAGTAAAATGGTATATCCAACTATTTATAAGGAAACTCCAGGAGTACCTCAAGGGTATCTGATTTCATCAAAAAGAGTTACAGGTGATTTTGGATTTGTCTTGCATGTTGTTGCTTTGAAAATTGGACCATGTAGTGATTATCAGTTAAAGCAGAATAATATATTAAGAAAAGCCTCTAATTCTTTGATGCTTCTAAAGAAGGAGTTATTAATTCTCTGAACCTAATCACATGAGATTTGAAGGGGGGATGTTGCTATTTGAACAGAATTGGCCATGGACAACATTTGGTATAGCACAGAGTAATTTGCAGGTTTGTTTTTTTCTTTATTTAAATAGACTTCATGTTTTTCTCATAAGAGAGCAGAATATGTTAATTTTAGAATGTTTTGAAATACAGGTAAGTAGAAAAGTTACTTTTTGTGCCGCCACTTAGCTATTTCCCTTTTTGGTACACGTTTTTGTTATGAAGTTGTTGTTGGACTCTATTGTATAATTCTGCATCCTGCTTTGATTTTCCTTAACACGGAAAAATGCTTATGATACATATAATAATACAAATAACCTCCTTTCTTTATGGCTTTGTAAGTCTGTACCATGATGTGGAAAAGTCAAGGCTTACACAAAGGACATTGACATCCTACTTTATTTACATGCTACAACTAAAGGTTGTTGACGCTGGGCACTTTCATGTGTGATGTATGTGTTACTTGTGGATTCTCTGCAGCACCAGATGCCTCTGTTCCGGAAGAAGATGGTGTGGGAAATCCTTCATCAGCAGTTGCTGTGAGAACACCCTGCCGCAGTCCCTCCCGCTGCTGGTGGTTCTTTCACAGATGGACGTTTCCATATACCTCATGCATTGTGGGTTAAAAAGTCCCTGCATCACCTCTGTTCTCTCACAGGTACTGAGCTGTTAGAAGTGCATGAAGGCCCCTCTCTGCACCCTAGTCCTGACTTGGTGTGTGGAGGGCTGCTTGCAACCCTGTTTATAAGGCCATGCCTGCTCAGAGCCCTGGACTATCAACCCACACAAGAACAAACACTAATTAATACTTTTTTAAGATTTTTTTTTTTCCCTGTGAATGTGGGAAATGCAGGATTTAGTCTATGATTTTTCTGTGTGTTTGTTCATGTGTATTCATTCACTCACTCATTTGCAAACATAATGGGCAGTGGCTGTTTTCTGCTGCTCTTTTGAAGTTAACTCTAAATTTCTCATTTGAACTATTTATTTCTGAAAGGAATGTTAAGCTGCCCCTGCTGAAGATCAGGAGGGAAATCAGTGGGGGGCGGAAGGGTTAATTAACTTCTCTAGCTGGAGCAGTAGTAACTGCCAACTTGAAGCAGGAGGTCTTCTTTCTTTTGAGGCTTGAAAATGCCAGGAGAAGCGCTGTGGTGTAGGGCTCTGGTTGCCTTTCAGAGGAAGTTCCACACTACAGCATTGGCACGGTGTCGTGGAAAAGTGGAACTGTGGCCAAGGAACTCTGGCTATCCAAGTGTCTTCAGAAGAGTGTCATGGTCATCCTAAAGAGACTTCCCTTTCTGGAAATGAGGTGACTTAGCTACTCTTAAAACTGGATTTGAAGTCACTGTAAACCCTAAATCTTCATTTTCATCCCAGATCTGGTTGAGTATAAGCCTCAGATATGTAAGGGCTGGCCTGAGCTGTTTATTTCAAAAGATACTATTCAGTTTAAAGCTATTTTCCTCAAAGTTTTTTTTTCTATATATAAAGCCAAAATTAAGTTTTGTACTCATTAGTATTTACATCTCCCCATTCCACCGCCACTGAAACCTGTGCAAGAAAATTTAGTACTTGGCTCTGAGGTTGCCAGTTATACAGTAGTCTATTTTGCCTATGAAAGTTTGTATTTAACTGTTTTGTTCATTAAAAACCTTACAGTGGTTATGCATATTTAATTTCAGAAAGTTTAGAGTTGGTCAGAACATATTTTGCAAGATCTAGTGCCTAGTGTTGCTTTTCTGATGTAATAAAAGGTTGTCTGGCAGAACCTGAAAAGTATACGCTGATTTCTAACCCTTTCCCTACTTAAACCTCCCACACTTCTCCTCGTTCACAAAAGTAAGAGGTCAAACCAGAAAAACTGGGCATCTGTTAGCTATGAATCAACATGTCTGCCATCTGGAGGCCCTGGCTTCTGGTCGCAGAGGCATACTCTTTCTTTTTTTTTTTTTTTTTAATTTATTTATTTAATTTTAGCTGCATTGGGTCTTCGTTGCTGTGTGTGGGCTTTGTTGCGGTGAGCAGGGGCTGTTCTTCGTTGAAGTGCGTGGGCTCTAGGCGTGCAGGCTTCAGTAATTGTGGCACATGGGCTTAGTAGTTGTGGCTCGCAGGCTCTAGAGCGCAGGCTCAGTAGTTGTGGTGCACGGGCTTAGTTGCTCCACGGCATGTGGGATTTTCCCGGACCAGGGCTCGAACCCGTGTCCCCTGCATTGGCAGGCGGATTCTTAACCACTGCGCCACCAGGGAAGCCCTACAGAGGCATACTCTTGCAGGCAGTTTTCCCTGAGATGTGTAAAAGTCTTGGTATAAGACCTGGGGCCTCTGGTGAGGATTGAAACTGCTGGGCCTACTTGATGGTCAAACCAGAGGACGTGTGCTTAGGTGATGATTAAAGAGTGAGCCAGTTGGGCTGAGTCTCCCTCAAGCTTAGGCTGTACAGAGAACCCTGCCTGCAGCCTCCGTTCCTTTCTTGAGGCTTCTGGAGCTGTGCCAGTGAGTACTGGGTTCAGGCAGCGGGCACAGCCAAGAAAGGCCAGAGATTTACTGGGTCAGCAATGCACTGAATGCCTGGTTCCCACTTGGCACTATAGGTTTCACCTGAGAATTTAGAACCTTGGTTAAGATTTGTTCCATGTGGGGTAAATCCTTTTAGGAATGGCAGCCCAAATGAGTGATGCTGGGGGTTAATGTATTTGTATTACAAGTATTTGGAGGGGCTTCTTAGAGCAGCATTCACTGAGCTTTCCACTAATGTGATTCTTCAGGATAGCTCTTAATAATCTTCTAGGACATAATGAATTGATGAGAACAGAGAGTCAAGTTGGAGAATGCCATTCTACTTAACCCTGAGTTTCTGAATTTAATAGGAGATAACACAGCCATGCTTCTGTAGGCACTGACATTTCTCTGTACAGATACTTGTTGGTAATAGAATTTTAATACCTAAACAGTTTATGAGAAAAGCCGCCAGCTACTGATAATTTGCTAATTATCAGTAGCAAATTATTAACATTAAAGCCAGTGAGAAAGATATCTGTATCTCTATTGCAGTAGTTTGGGGGTCTGAAAAAAAGGTGGAGTGAACCATTGTTCTTTTTTTAGTAGGCAGTCTCTCCTAAAGATTGATGAAGAAGAAAAAAAACCCCACAACTGTTGGTGAGCAAATGACTTTCTCATTTTTGACCTTTGAGCCAGGAGGAGGGTGGGAGGGAAACAGACTTGGGGCATATGGAAGATGTCTGGAGAGCCCCTTATTCTACCTCAGTTACCTAAGGCTGTTAGAACTTCTGATCTTTTCCTCCTAAGCACAGCTTGGGGAATGCCATGTTGAATGGTGGATGTTTGCCTGCACTGTGAGGCGTTGCTTGGTGCTGGGACCAAGGTGTGGGTGCAGGGAGAATGTGTCCTTGAAGATATATTGAACTTCAGATATAAATAAATAAATATGGTGGAGAAATTTAAGTTTGTAACAACCTTAGTACTATAGTTAAGCTACACAGTTTAAATTGGCTTTTGTGAGGGAATTCCCTGGTGGTCCAGTGGTTAGGACTCTGTGCTTTCACTGCCGAGGGCATGGGTTCAATCCCTGGCTGGGGAACTAAGATCCCACAAGCCGAGCAGCACAGCCAAAAAAATAAATAAAATTTTTTTTTAAAAATTGGCTTTTGTGAACTAATTGGGAACCTAATCTCTTTATGATAGTTTCTTTAAGAAAAGCTCTAGGTACCCATATTCAAACAAATTTTTGGTAATTGTTTATAAGTTGGGGATCTAGGTGTCTATTGCTTTGGTGATTTTTTTTTTTTTAATTTATCTAATATATACAAGGAAGGGTTTGGGTGTTTGAAATAGGTGTTGATTTTATCTATTTATCAATAAATTGATCTCTTTAATTCAGTGGCTTTCAAATATTTTTGATTGCAACTCATAGTAATAAATGTATTGTGACCAATACATACATGCATATATTATGTGATTATATATGGACACAAAAGTTTTACAAAAAATATTACTTATCCTTACTACATTGATAGTTTTCTTTAAACAAAAATTTTTTTAAGGTGAGTTGTGACCACCACATTGATTTCTCAACCCACTAATGGATAGAAATCCAGTTTGAAAAACACTGCTCTAAATGAACTGACAGCAAAATGCAATTATGTTCAAAACTATAATGCTTGAGACCACAAAAATACAACAAATGTGGGGTTGTTTTGAAATGAATCAATCTAAATCTAGGAAAACGGGCCAGAAGTTTTCAGACCTTCAATGGAAATACGTGGTTAAACAATCCTTGTTCTTCAGGTTTTTACATTGGAATTTCATGAAATATGTTCAGTAGAAGTCCTATTACTTCTACGTAGGATGTAAAACAAAGAGTTCTATGGCCCAGTGAATGTGTGTACCATGTCTTTTCCTCCTGGGGAGGCATGGCAAATGTAATAAATTATTGTCTTATGGACGTTGAGCCCTCTGTGTTGACACCTGTGGAACTGTTTTGTGAAATACAGTTTGGCACGTGCCAGGAGAAGCAACATAGAGCTCTTGGAAGCATATGCTTCAAATATACATTGGGGAAGTATCCCCTCTCCCCATCTCAGCCCCCCCGCCAAGCACACACACTGCCTCCTTAAGGGCATGTGGTGATCATAGTCTGTGGTGCCACTTATATTTTTCTTTAATTGTATCAGTAATAGGTGTTCATAGTAGAAAAATAAAATACTGATAGAAGTTAAAGATAAGAGTTCTGTAAACTCACCACCCAGAGTTAATAACTCTTAACATTAACATTCTGGTATATATCCTAGCTTTTGGTATATACTCTGTCACGTGTGTATTAATAAGTGTGTGTGTTGTGCACGCTTGTGCAAGTATATATATATTTTTTGTTATTAACAAATATGGAATCACACTATGTGACTATATAACCCCCTTTCCACTTAATTTATGTTGAACATATTTTCACGGCAATAAATATTGACATCTTAATTGCCGTGTAGTGTTCCAGCATATGGTTATAACATAATTTATTTAATCAGTATTGTTAGACATACTGTCTTGCAGTGTTTTCAGTTATTCTCTTAGGAGAAGTTCTTAGAATTAAAATTTCTAAATTAGAGTTACATGTATTTTTTTAAAAATCAGAGATAAAAATCGACCCATTAGTATTTTGACTGGCACAGGCTGATGACTTCTACCTGTATTGATTTAAGTTTTATAATATTTTTCATGTGTAGGTCTTCTGGATAAGTTCATTCTGAAGGACTTAATGTCTCATTTTAGTGGACAATTTTATCTTTATTCAACTACTTTACAAAAAACTTTATTATGGAAATTTTAAGACATAAACAATCATCACCACCTTTCCGCAGTTATACTAAAATGTGGCTAATCTTGATTCACCTTTTTTTCATGGGAGGGGGAGAGTCTGGAGTATATTAAAGCAAAATCCAGACATGTCTTTCTACCTAAATACTTAAGAATGTCTCCCTAACATATAATAACTTAAAAAAAAGCCTTTGTCATTTTTACACATAACAAAATTAGTAAGAATTTGCCAGTACCATCTAATAGTTCACATTCAAGTTTCCCTGATGATTAAAACATTTTATTACATTCTTCTAATCAGGATATATAGTGGGTTGAATGGTGGCCCCCCAAAACATATGTCCGCATCCTTATCCTTGGAACCTGTATAACTTTCTTTGGCAAAAGATGTGATTAAAGATCTTGAGAAAAGGAATTTATCCTGGATTGTCTGGGTGCGCCGTAAATGCAATCACATGACATATAAGAAAGAAGCAGACATTTTTGAGATGAATAAGGCGGAGGCGTTGAAATGGGCCTAGGCAGTGTTTATTTTTATACCCAGTTTTAGGTATAACCAAAATCTGGAAAAAGACACCCAAATGTTAATGATTGGCTGGACAGGCTCTGTTGCTTTCTTTTTGTTTTTTTTTTTTTTTTGCGGTACGCGGGCCTCTCACTGTTATGGCCTCTCCCGTTGCGGAGCACAGGCTCTGGCCGCGCAGGCTCAGCGGCCATGGCTCACGGGCCTAGTCGCTCCGTGGCATGTGGGATCTTCCCAGACCAGGGCACGAACCTGTGTCCCCTGCATCGGCAGGTGGACTCTCAACCATTGCACCACCAGGGAAGCCCTGTTGCTTTCTAATTTATAAATTTGTGTTTGGAGTTAAAAAAAAAAAAAAAAGGAAGAGGCAATGAGACTACAGAAGCAAGACTGGAGTGATGCTACCACAAGCCAAGGAAGCCTGGAGCCACCAGAGCTGGAAGAGCCTTCAGAGGGAACCTGGCCCTGATGACACCTTGAGTTCAGGCTTCTGGCTCCAAAACTGTGAGAGAATAAATTTCTACTGTTTAAGTCCATCAAATCTGTGGTAGTTACAGCAGTCTCAGAACAGTAATATGGGATCCAGTAAAATGTACACGTTGCCATTGGTTATTATATCTCTTGAGTCTCTTTTATTCAACAGTAGTCTCCTTCCTTGTACTATTATTTATTAGAGAAACCGGGTGTTCCTGCGGAAAATCCCACTTCTAAATTTGGCTTACAACTCCTTGGTGGTTTTTAACTACTTCCTCTATCCCTTGTATTTCATGTAAACTGGTAAGCTTGATCTAGAGGCTTGATCAGATTCAGGTTGAATTTATTAGGCAAGGATACTTCATTAGTGGTCATACTGTATTGTATCACATGACGCATAATGTCTACTTGTTCCACTTACTGGTGCTAAGATTGATCTGTAATTCAGGCTGTCAGAGTTCCTATTCATCTTTCTCTTCTTGGTTTTAAATTTAATTGATGATCCATTATTAAGAGGTACAAAATGGTGATTTTCTAATTCTATCATTTCTCTATGTTAATTACCTTGAATTCTTCTATAAAAGAAAAACTTCTTTTCAACTAATTTGGTTACCCTGAAATGCACTGCAACTAGGAAAAAATATGACTTTTAAAAATTTATTTTATTGAAATATAGTTGATTTACAATATTATATTAGTTTCAAGTGTATAACACAGTGATTTAAAATTTTTATAGATTATACTGCATTTAAAATTATTATATAAAATATTGGCTATTCCCTGTGCTGTACAATATATCCTTGTAGCTTATTTATTTTATACATAGTAATTTGTAAGTCTTAATCCCCTACCCCTATCTTGTCCCTCTCCCCCCCTTCCCTCTCCCCACTGGTTTGTTCTTTATATCTCAGTCTGTATCTGTTATATTCATTTGTTTTATTTTTTAGATTCCACATATGAGTGATAACATGGAGTATTTGTCTTTCTCTGACTTACTTCACTAAGCATGATACCCTCCAGGTCCATCCATGTTGTTGCAAATGGCAAAATTTCATTCTTTTTTTAAATGGCTGAGTAATATTCCTGTGTGTGTGTGTGTGTGTCTTCTTTATCCCTTTATCTGTTGATGGACTTAGGTTGCTTCCATGTCTTGGCTATTGTAAATAATGCCGTGAACATTGTGGTGTATGTATCTTTTTGAATTAGTGTTCTCTTTTATTCCAGAGTGGAGTTCCTGGGTCATATGGCAGTTCTATTTTTAGTTCTTTTAGGAACCTCCATACTGTTTTCCACAGTGGTTGCACCAGTTTACATTCGTGGCAATAGAGTATGAGGGTTCCCTTTTCTCCACATCCTCACCAACATTTGTTATTTGTGTTCTTTTTGATGATAGCCATTCTGACAGGTGTGAGGTGATATCTCATTATGGTTCTGATTCACATTTCTCTGATGTTGAGCTTTTCATGTGCCCATTGGCCATCTGTATGTCTTCTTTGCAGAAGTGTCTATTCAGGTCTTCTGCCCATTTTTTAATCAGCTTATCTGTTTTTTTTGATGTGAGTTGTTTGAGCTGTTTATGTATTTTGGATATTAGCCCCTTATCAGTCATATCATTAGCAAATATATTCTCCCATTATGTAGGTTGTCTTTTTTGTTTTGTTGATGGTTTCCTTTGCTGTGCAAAGCTTTTAAGTTTAATTAGGTCCTATTTGTTTATTTTTGCTTTTGTTTCCTTTGCCTTAGGAGGCAGATCCAAAGTAACACTGCTCTGATTTATGTCAAAGAGTGTTCTGCCTATGTTTTCTTTTGGGAGTTTTATGGTTTCCAGTCTTACATTTAGGTCTTCAATCAATTTTGAGTTTATTTTTATATATGGTGTGAGAAAATGTTCTAATTTCGTTCTTTTACATTTAGCTGTCCAGTTTTCGCAGCACCATTTATTGAAGAGATTGTCTTTTCTCCATTGTATACTCTTGCCTCCTTTGTTGTAGTTTAATTGACCATAGGTGTGTGGGTTTATTTCTGGGCTCTCTTTTCTGTTCCACTGGTCTATGTGTCTGGTTTTGTGCCAGTACCATACTGCTTTGATTACCGTAGCTTTGTGTATAGTCTGAAGTCAGGGAGCAAGTTACCTCCAGCTCTGTTCTTCTTTCTCAAGATTGTTTTGCCTTTTTGGGGTTTCCATATAAATTTAAAATTATTTGCTTGTTCTGTGAACAGTGCTGTGGGTATTTTGATAGGGACTGCATTGATTCTGAAGATTGCCTTGGGTAGTATAGTCATTTCAACAATATTGATTCTTCCAATCCAAGAACATGGTATATCTCTCCATCTGTTTGTGTCATCTTTGATTTCTTTCATCAGTGTCTTAAGTTCTCTGAGTACAGGTCTTTTACCTCCTTAGTTAGTTTTATTCCTAGGTATTTTATTCTAGGAATAAAATGTGATGGTAAATGGAATTGTTTTCTTAATTTGTTTCTGATAGTTCATTGTTAGTGTATACAAATGCATCAGATTTCTGTATATTAATTTTGTATTCTGCAACTTTACTGAATTCATTGATGAGCTCTAGTAGTTTTTTAGTGGCGTCTTTAGGATTTTCCATGTATAGTGGCATGTCATCTTGCAAACAGTGACAGTTTTATTTCTTCCTTTCCAGTTTGGATTCCTTTATTTCTTTTTCTTGTCTGATTGCTGTGGCTAAAACTTCCAATATTATATTGAATAAAAGTGATGAGAGTGGACATCCCTGTCTTGTTCTTGATCTTAGAGGAAATGCTTTCAGCTTTTCACTGTTGAGTATGATGTTAGCTGTAGGTTTGTCATATATGGCCTTTATTGAGGTATGTTCCCTCTATACCCACTTACTGGAGAGTTTTTCTTATCGTAAATGGATGTTGAATTTTGTCAAAAGCTATTCCTGCATCTATTGACATGATCATATGACTTTTATTCTTCAGTTTGTTCGTATAGTGTATCACATTTTGATTGATTTGCAGATATTGAACCTGCATCCCTGGGATAAATCCCACTTAATCATGTTATATGATCCTTTTAATGAATTGTTGGATTAGTTTACTAATATTTTGTTGAGGATTATTGCATCTGTGTTCATCAGTGATATCTGCCTGTAATTTTCTCTTTTTTGTGATATCTTTGTCTGGTTTCGGTATCATGGTGATGCTGGGCTTGTAGAATGAATTTGGATGCGTTCTTTCCTGTGCAGTTTTTTGGAATAGTTTCAGAGGGATAGGTGTTAATGCTTCTTTAAGTGTTTGGTAGAATTCACCTGTGAAGCCCTCTGGTCCTGTAGTTTTGTTTGTTGGGGGTTTTAAAATTACTGATTCAACTTCATTACTGGTAATTGGTTTCTTCATATTTTCTACTTCTTCCTGGTTCAGTCTTGGGAGAGTGTACATTTCTAGGAATTTATCCATTTCTTCTAGGTTTTTTGTTTTATTGGTATATAGCTGTTTGCAGTACTTTGTATTTCTGTGGTGTTAGTTGTAACTTCTTTTTTATTTCTGATTTTATTGATTTGGGCCCTCTTTTTTCTTGATGTGTCTGGCTAAGGCTTGTCAATTTTACCTTTTCAGAGAACCAGCTCTTAGTTTCACTGATTTTTTTTTAATGTTTTTTTTGTTGTTGGTGTTTGTTTTGGTCTCTTTATTTCTGCTCTGATCTTTATGATTTCTTTCCTTCTGTTAACTTTGTGTTTTCTTTGTTCTTTTTCTGGTTCCTTTAGGTATAAGGTTAGGTTGTTTATTTGAGCGTTTTCTTGTTTCCTGAGGTAGGTTTGTATCACTATAAACTTCTTTCTTAGAACTGCTCTTGCTGTGTCCTATTGATTTTGGAACGTTGTGTTTTCATTTTAATTTGTCTCCAGGTATTTTTTGATTTCTTAGATTTCTTCAGTGATCTGTTGGTTGTTTAGTAGTGTATTGTTTAGTCTCCATGTGTTGTGGGTTTTTTTGCAGTTTTTTCCTTGTATTTAATTTCTAGTTTCTTAATGTTGTGTTGGAAAAAATGCCTGATATGGTTACTGAGGCTTGTTTTGTGGCCTAGCAGGTGATCTGTCCTGGGGAATGTTCCATGTTGCACTTGAAAAGAATTTGTATTCTGCTGCTTTTGGATAGAATGTTCTATATATATCTATTAAGTCCATTTGGTCTAACATGTCATTTAAGACCAATTTTCTATTTGGATGATCTCTCCACCTTTTTTTTTAATCCCCTTACTTTCAGTCTGTATGTGCCTCTAGATCTGAAGTGAGTCTCTTATAGGCAACATACATATGGGTCTTATTTTTGTATCTGTTCAGCCACACTGTGTCTTTTGGTTGGAGCATTTAGTCCATTTACATTTAAGGTGACTATTGATAGGTATATACTTATTGCCATTTTGTTAATTGTTTTGGGGTTGTTTTTGTAGTTCACTTTTGTTCCTTTCTTCTTTTGCTCTCTTCCCCCCTTGTGATGTGATGACTATCTTTAGTTTTTTGGAGGGTATTTTTGTTTGTTTTTTGCCACACCGCACAGCATGTGGGATCTTAGTTCCCCGACCAGGGATCGAACCTGCATCCCCTGCAGTGGAAGCATGGAGCCTTAACCTTGCCAGGGAAACCCCTATCTTTAGTATTATGTTTGGATTCCTTTCTCTTTTGGGTTTGTTTACCTATTATAGATTTTTCATTTGTAGTTACCATGAGATTTATATATAACCATCTATATATGTGTGATTATTTTAAGTTGCTGATCTCTTAACTTCAAATGCAGTTTAACAACCCTGCATGTTTACTCCCCTCACCTAGTGATTACTGTTTTTGGCATCATAGTTTACATTTTTTTGTTTTGTGTATCCCTTTCTTATTGTGGATACAGATGATTTTATTACTTTTGTCTTTTAACCTTTCTACTAGCTTTTTACATAGTTGGTTTACTATCATTACTGTATATTTGTCTTTACCAGTGTGCTTTTCTTCCTTTCATAATTTTCATGTTTCTAATGGTCTTTTCTTTTTCATGTAGAGAGTCCCTTTCACATTTCTTGTAAAGTTGATCTGGTGGTGCTGAAGTCTTTTAGCTTTTGCTTGTCTGTAAAACTTTTGATCTCTCCATCAAATCTGAATGAAAGCCTTGCTGGGTAGTTTTGGTTGTAGGTTTTTCTCTTTCATTACTTTAAATATATCATGACATTCCCTTCTGGCCTGCAGAGTTTCTGCTGAAAAGTCAGCCATATGGGAGTTCCCTTGCATGTAACTCATTGCTTTTCACTTGCTGCTTTTAATATTCTCTCTTTATCTTTAATTTTTGGCATTTTAATTATGGTGTGTCTTGGTGTGGTCCTCTTTGGGTTGATCCTGTTTGGGACTCTCTGTAGTTCCTGGGCATGGATGTCTGTTTCCTTTCCCAGGTTTGGGGAGTTTTCAGCTATTGTGTTGTCAAATATGTTTTTTGCCCCTTTCTCTCTTCTCCTTTTGGGGCACCTATAAATTTTTTTTTTGTTTAATAAATTTATTTTACTTATTTATTTAAAAAAATTTTGGCTGTGTTGGGTCTTTGTTGCTGCACTTGGGCTGTCTAGTTGCAGCAAGCGGGGCTACTCTTCGTTGCGGTGCACAGGCTTCTTCTCATTGCAGTGGCTTCTCTTGTTGTGGAGCACGGGCTCTAGGTGTGCGGACTTTGGTAGTTGTCGCACACAGGCTCGGTAGTTATTGCACGCAGGCTCAGTAGTTGTGGCTTGTGGCCTCTAGAATGCAGGCTCAGTAGTTGTGGCACATGGGCTTAGTTGCTCCGTGGCATGTGGGATCTTCCTGGACCAGGGCTTGAACCTGTGTCCCTTGCATTGGCAGGTGGATTCTTAACCACTGTGCCACCAGGGAGGTGCCACCTATAACATTTTGATATTGTTTCAGAGGTCTTGTAAGCTGACTTCATTTCCTTTTATTCTTTTCTCTATTTTCTGTTCAGCATCAGTGATTTCCACTACTCTGCCTTCCAGCTTATTGATCCATTTCTCTGTATCATTCAATCTGTTGATTCGTTCTAGTGTGTTTTTCATTTCAGTCATTTGTTATTGTATTCTCCATCTCTGATTGGTTTTTCTTTATATTTTCTAAGTCTTTGTTTAAAACTTCTAATTTTTTTTTTTCGGCCATGCCACATAGCTTGCAGGATCTTAGTTCCCTGACCACAGATTGAACCAGGGCCTAACTCCTGGACCGCCAGGGAATTCCCAGCAATTTCTGACTTCTCACTCTGTTCATCTATTCTTCTCCTGAGTTCTTTGATCATCTTTATGATTGTAAAAATTTAACTCTTTATCTGATAGGTTGCCTACCTCCACTTCATAGTTCTTCTTGGGGTTTTATCCTGTTCCTTCTTTTATAACATGTTCCTGTGTCACCTAACTTTTCTGAATTTGTTTTTATTTCTATGTGTCTGGTAGGTTGGTTACGTTTCCTGACCTTGGAGAAGTGGCCTTTTGTAGAAGACATCCTATGCATCCCAGAAGTGTACTCTCCTCTGGTCACCAGTACTGTATGCTCTAGATGTGCTCCTAACCTACGTGGGCTGTGTGGGCCATTTTATTATAGAGGGCTGGTTATTGTGGGCTGTCTGGTAGGAGTTGCTGACCCCTGGTCTGGTTGGTTGCCAGGGTCTGCCTTGTGTGGAGGCTGCCAGCCACTGTTTGGCAGGGCCAGGTCATGTGGCTGGCTACAGAAGCCTGGAGGGCCCTGGGGCTAGTGGTGGCTCACTCTTGGGCAGAACTGGGTTCTGGGGTGGGTGGTTGCAGAGCTAGCATTCCTGGATATAGTGTTGGCCTGCTGGTGGTTGGGGCCAGTTCCTGAAATGGCTCACTGTAGGTTCCAGGGTGTCTCAGAGCCAGTGCTGGCCCAGTGGTGTGTGGGGCTGGATCCCGGGGTGGCTGGTTGAATAGTGCATGGTATCTCAGAGGTGGTATTGGCCTGCTGATGCATGGGGCCAGAGCCCAGGGGCTCCCAGAGCTATTGCCAGCTCACTGGTGGGTGGGGCTGGATCCACAGGCCTCTGGCTGAGGTGCCCAAGGTGTCCCAAAGGAGATGTTGGCCTGCTGATGGAAAGGGCTGGAGCTTGGGGCTCCTGAGGGTGGTGCTGTCCTACTGGTGTATTGTCTGAGTCCTGACAAGGCAGGCTGTGGGGCATGGTGGTTCTGTTCCTGCTGTCTACCCACTGGTGGGTGGGGTCAGTGCCCAGGAGGTCCTGCGGTGTTGGCCCACTGGTGGGCAGAGCTGGCTCCCAGGGTCTCTGGCTGCAGGGTCTTGGAAGTCCTGAGTGCAGTGCCTGTGTACTAAGTGTCTCAGGTCCTGGGTCCTCTGGTGGACAGAGCTGTTTTCAGGGATGGCTCTGGGCTATGGGGGTCTTAAGGCAGCCTGGCTGCTCATGGGTGGGACTGTGTCCCCACGTGGCTTGGCCTGAGGGGACCCAGTACTTGGGCCTACAGGCTGGTGGGAGGGGGTAGGGCTGGGTCCCGAGGCTAACAAGCTAGAGGGAGGATTCCAAAATGGCAGTTGCCAGCACCAGTGTCCCCATGGTAGAAGGAACTCTCAAAAATGGCTGCTGTCAGTGTCTGTCCCCAGGGTGAGCTCTACTTGCTCCCTGCCTCTCCAGGAGACTTTCCAAGTTCAGCAGGTAGGTCTGACCCAGGCTACTTTCAAATTACTGCTTCTGCACGGGGTCCCAGAGCATGTGAGATTTTGTGTGCACCCTTTAAGAGTAGCGTCTCTCTGGATCTCCCAAAAGTAAGCCCCACTAGCCTTCAAAGCCAAATGTTCTGGGGGCTCATCTTTGTAGTGCACCCCTGTGTTGGGGAGCCTGACGTGGGGCTCAGACCACTTGCTCCTTGGGGAGAACCTCTGCAATTGTAATTATCTTCCCATTTGTAGGTTACCCCCCCAGGGGTGTGGGTCTTGACAATATTGCAACTCCACCCTTCCTACCCATCTTTTTCTGGTTCCTTATTAGTTGTAGATCTTTTCTGCTAGTCTTCTGGGTTTTCTCATTGATAGCTGCTCTGTAAATGGTTGTAATTTTGCTGTGCCCATGAGAGAAGGTGAGCTCACGGTCTTCCTACTCCTCCTTGGCCCAGCCCTATGATGTTTTCTTTTTTTTAAATATATAAATTTGTTTTTGGTTGCGTTGGGTCTTCATTGCTGTGTGTGGGCTTTCTCTAGTTGCAGTGAGCTGGGCGCTACTCTTCGTTTGCAGTGCGCAGGCTTCTCATTGCGGTGGCTTCTCTTGTTGTGGAGCACGGGCTCTAGGCGTGCAGGCTTCAGTAGTTGTGGCGCGCAGGCTTAGTTACTCTGTGGCATGTGGGATCTTCCCGGACCAGGGGTCGAACCCGTGTCCCCTGCATTGGCAGGCAGATTCTTAACCACTGCGCCACGAGTAAGTCCTCTTTCTTGATGTTTAATGAGAAATTTTAAGAAGGAACATTGAAGGCTGCTAACCAGAAGCCATTTTTGACTTGAGAGTCCCTTCTTATACATCAGTTAGAATCAAAGACTTTGTTGTGTTCAAACTTTTATTTTACAGATGAGGAGACAGGCCTCCAGGAGGCTGTGATATGCACAAGGTTATTTAGCTAGTGTACAGGCAACCAGGGAGAAAACGTCTGGGCCTGGGCTTTCTTATTCTCCTGATGAGAAAGTGAGACTGATAGAGATCTGGTACAGGGAAAGAGGCACCCATCCCTGCCTTCAGGCCTGCCCTAGGGCAAAGCTGAGCTATGCCCTGGTTAAGTTCCCTTCACAGCCCCTTGCTCTGTTTGCTGAGCAAGGCCTCCCATGCTGACAGCCAGTTACTGGGGTTTTGAAGGTGCCGGATGCAGGAGGTGGAGCTGTATTCCACCACAATGATTTTTCACAGCCGAGGGAAAGCAAGTCCCAGCGATGAGGGATGACTGGAGGAACTGAGTAAAGGGAGAACTAGACAACTGTCTTCAAACATTAGGGGCGTTGTCCTAAGTAACATGTAGCAGATTCAGTGTGTGGTGGTTGTGGGGTGAGCGGATTTCAGATCAGTGGAAGGAAGATCTAGGAGGCTGGACTGTGTGACGACAGAACTGTCTGCCTTAGGAGCCGCGTTTCTCCTCGCCGGGGGAGGAGGTGGTGGCCAGACTTTGGAGAGAGTTTAGAGGACATTATTCCATATTAGGAAAGTGGACCAAATGACCTCGAAAATCCTTTCCCAATACTGCTGTTCTGTGAACTTAAGAGTTGAGAAAAGGTTTTGCCAGGTTCAGTGAGGGTGACTGGAAGCAGTTTTGTAGCTATCGAGAATCAGGGACATTCAGGAGTCACAGAAGTCGGGAATCTTTCATATTAGGAATTGTTGCAATTACAGATAAACTGATACAGGGATCCGTTTGAGTTTGGTTTTTCATTCAGAGTTTGCCCTGATCACTAGAGGTTACTGGAGGCAAAAGGGAATATTCTTCACTGTTTATTGTCAGCCACATCTGAGATTAGGTTAGCTCTTAAAATGGGAACAAACCAAGTACCTTGGATCCCTGCTTTTACAAGAGAACGCAGGAGAATCGAGGTCAAGTTAGAATATAGTTGTTCCATGAGGTTTCTCCTCATGTTGGCTGTTTCTGTGAGAGCAAGAGCTATTAAGAGCACTCATGGCTTCTAGAGAGACAGTGACTTGTGGCTGATGTGAGCTAGAATAGAAAATTAACATGCATATGGGGTAAGTCTCATTTTAATTCACCAGCACCTTAAGGGGAATGTAGAGAAGAAATAAAAGGTGGCAACAGCTGACAGTAAACATCAGGAGATTTGCTAGCAGTGGTATTAGACATTAGCGGTAGCAGGTCAAAGATATTTCCATTAGGCTTTAAGACAGTGAAAGATTTGGATGCGTGTACAATTTAGGCTGGTCTCTGAATTTCTACAGTTGTGGGCTTCCCTCATCGTCATTCACATGGGGATGCCTGTTGCCCATGTCCTTCCCCAGGGATACAGGAATAAGACTAGGCCAAATGCTTTCATACTCCGTAAGTCCTCATCCTATGTCTACTCAGTCACCGAGTCATTCACATCCTAGCTGATGCCAGGTTATCAATTTTCCCCTGCTTCCCTTAGAAGTCCAGTGTTTTCTTCTACCCTTGCTACCTGTCAAGATGACTTCTGTCTAGGGCTAATCATTTCCTTTTGTTGAAACCCCTCCAAATTTCTATTCTATCGATCCTTTTTCTCATGTTTTTAAGTTCTCTATGCTGGAATCGTCTTCCAATTTGCAAACAACCTCTTCCTTTCCATAGCTCCATGTTGGAGAAAACGAGATTGTCTTGAGGCAAATTTGGAGGGAAACTAACCAGGATAGAAGGGATGTCCAGGCCTACTCACCACATCTCCTGACATACTTACAACTGGGCTTCTGGGGAGGGGTGAAGGAAGTACCTCTTCCCTTAAATTGTCAGGCATATTATCCTCTTCCTTCTCCCCACATAAAAGCAAGCTCCTTCCCTGGCCAGGCTTAAAGTTTCTTAAGATAGGGGATGGCCTTACCTAGTTACTGTGCAGTATCCAGCTCTCTATAGTTCTGTGGTTCTCAAACCTCAGTGTACATCGGAATCACCCAGAGGGCTCACTGACGGAGACTGCTCAGGGCCCACCCTCCACCCTTAGAATTTCTGTCCCAAGGTGGACCCTGAGAACCTGCATATCTAACACGTTCCCAGGTGATACTGGTGCTGCTGGTCTGAGGAGCACTGTCTGAGCACCACTGACCTAGTTTAGCTTCTCTCCCAAAGACCTGCCTGGAGAAGCCAGCCTCCTCAGTGTAGCTTCCCAGACCTGACGGTATATGCCACCCATTTCCCTGAAGTCCCCTCAGAGGTGGAATTCAGCTGACACTTTGGGATGGGTGATACTTAGTAAAATAAGAGACCAAGACACCAGGATCTTGTTAGCTGGATATATTTCTTTTTGTTTGTTTTTGTTTTTGTCACAGAACACTGTTTGCAGTAGAGGAAACTGGCATTGCAGTCTGGTGGTAAAATGGCTTGTTCACATAAACCAGTACATGTTCATCCTTTAGCGCAAAAAGCCCTAATGGCGCGTACCCTATTGAAATTCAGGACATCTCCAATATTCTCTCTCTGTTTTTCTTTGTCACTTTTTTTTTTTTAAATAAACATTTTCAAGGTTTGTCCAAAAGAAGGCCATATAGGTTCTTGGCTAGCGGAAGACAATTCAGAACGGCTGTTGCACACTTGGACTGTTACCTTCTCCAGGCTGGCAGCTGATATCTTATTTTTTTCCAACTCATTTTTATTAAAAAAATAAAAAAATGCTCCAACTATCAGTTTTACAAAATCTCTAAGGGAAACACAAGAGCAAGGTGCTGAGGTAAAAAACACCTGAGGTAGCTTTTTTTTGTGTGTTTTTCTCGTTAAAAAAATCTGTAAATTTAACGCCCTGGGCCAACGACCTCGTGTAAATTGCTATGTTCCTCCATATTTTTTTTAAAAGAAAGAAATAATTTTGCTGAATATTGATGGCTTATACACCAAAATGTAAAAAGACAAAATACATTCTTTCTTTGTGGAATTTTTCTTTGTTTGGTTGGTTGGTTTGATGGGTTACTGTTTTTCCTCTTCCAAAATGCTAGGACAAGTACCATTGACTCTTGTTCTTTTGAGTAACCAAGTGTAAGTTGAGGCTGGTTTGTGTGTTTCGCTTTTGTTCCTTTGTGTGATGTGATACTCAGAGCACTGCTTTGCCTGGGGGGTGCGTAGATATGGGAATTGAGACAGAGGGATGAGGGAATTAACAAGAATGGGGATGGAGAGGATGGGGAGGGAGAGAGGGGGTAGGGGAGAGATAAACAGAGAGAGACAGAGAATTATATAGCAGTATGCAAAAACCAGTTTAAAACCTGTGAAGCAAAGAGAAATGGGTGTGTGAGCTAGACAGGGATGAAGAGAGACAGAGTTTCCTCTTCAGAGAGACGGTATCCCTTCTGTTGACATACACAGGTGATCCAGAACTGCTGTGAGTGTCCTTTCGACGAGATTTCCCTCTGGGTGAATTTTGTGTGGGTGGCCTTGAAGCTCCTTACTAAACCGTTAGAACTCCCAAAGCACGACTTTATTCTTTAAAGTCTAGAAAAGCCTGCTTTCTCTTTAAAAAGAAAAAAGAATAACTGATTAAAAATTGGAGTTAGTTGAGTTATCTGATATATTATTTCTAAAATATATTAACGCCGCAGGCACCCTGTGTAACCCACAGGCCACATATCTTAACATCTTTCCCTTCTAATATGTACATACATGTACAGAGACAATTTTCCGCAAAAAGAAAAGGGTGTGAATTTTGCTTTGATTTGAACGCATTCACCTATGTTAGTTCAACTAGAAGGGATAGCGTGGTGGGGTTAGGAGAGACCCGAGTGGATGGTGAAGTGGATGGCTGGGAAGCCTGCAGAGGCCCTGGGGGAGCTGGGAGGCCGGGCCCCGGCACGGCTGCCCTCCCGCCTCCTCCCTGGCCCCCCGGATTCTCAGGGCCTCTGCAGAGCCCCTGGCGCCTCCGCAGACTTCTCATTCCTCAGGATGGTCTTTGGTTTGCTCCCGATCTGGCTGGCTGTGTTTGGTCTCATTCTGTCAGGTGTTGGAAGGGCTACATTCATCCGTTGTTTGCTGGTGCCTGTGGGAGCCTCACTTGCTGCGTTGTGAGGCAACTCCCTGAGGATATTTCTGCTCCTGCTGCTTCACCTGTTGTACAATTTCCCTGATCTTGCGCTGTGCAGTCTGCAGCAAGGGAGAGGAGGGGGACAGGGGAGAAAAGGAACCCAGTTCTGAGGACAAGCAGTGGGGTGTGGGGAAGCAGGGCTGGGACTTGGGGGAAGGAGGCGGTAAACTCAGAAAAGTGTCATCTACCGACTGAGGCCCTGACTCTAGGCCTTTTCTGCCTGGAAGTAAAGTGGCAGAGTTCCCCACCCCCCACCCTGCCGAGGCTGCTGGGTGGAGGGTAAGAGGGTGGGACCCCAGGAAGCAGAACCAGGGCATTAGTGACTAGGGAACCTGTAGAGGTCAGACGGCATCCTCCCTCCCAGCTAACACATGCTCCAACGTCCAACGCTTCACCTCCTCCCTGCCTTCCTAGAGTTACTGCAGAGACAGTGGTGTATGGCAAGGGAAGATGGACGGTCAATGGGATGGGGAGAAAGTGAGAAACGGGCCAGACACTCTACCCTGAACAAGTGGAGAAAACACATGAACCCAAACCTGTCCCCTCACCCACCCTGCTGCTCCCACTGCAGGGAGAACCCTGCAGACTGAACGCCTACAGGAGCCCAGACATTGAGACCCACGCCCGGAACACTGGAAGAGCTGGGATGGGAGAGCCCCAGGCATGGTCTCAAAGGGTGCTGGTGGGGTGCAGGGCACAGCAGCGTGGCAGGTCCTGGCAAAGGCACGGCACTGAGAGCGCAGGCTGACGCTCAGACAAACCTGCAGTGTTGGCTTAGACTGCCTCTGCTCCTTTGGGACAGGGACTGGACTGCTCTATCCCCAAACCCAACCCCCTCCCCCAACAACAAAAAAGCATCAAAAAGAACCAGGTCACGTGATTCTGAGTCACTAGCCCTTCTGACTGGAAGAGAAGCAGCTGTGTGGGGCCCTGAGTCCTAATGGGGGTTGTCACAGTGAAGCAGAGGAGAGGAAAGAGAAACAAGGGTCTCCTGACATGAGCGTTTAACCCATAATAGTGGAATTCTGGCACCTAGGCTGGTCCTCAGGGCCCAAGGGTGGCCCTTGCCTGATATATGGCTCCCAGCAGGGGAAGGCTGTGACTGAGGCCTGAGCGGGAGGACGAGGGAACAGGAGAGCCCGCAGTTCAGCATTTCAGAGGCTTGAACTGTGCTGGCTTGACTCCAAAGCTCTATACCCTTCCTCAGGCTCCTCCAGCAGGCCTGGGAGAGCAGTGGTGAGCCAAGGAACAGTTGCCCCTGTCCTGTTCCATCTGTGCATGGGGGTCAGGGTGGGGGTGTGTGTGCACGGCCTGGGGCCACCGGACAGGTCACCAAGAACTTAAAGACTTGCAAAGAGATTAGCAGGAGAGACTGGACCCTCACAGCACAGGTACCTGGCTGGCAAAGAAATGCCCGATAATTCGGACAATCACTTCCTCATTTTCATCTGGCGTTTGGTCACGAGGCACAATGACTTCTGCACTGGTTAAGTTCTGCAGTTCATTCACCTGTGAAGGGAGAAACCAAAAAAATTCCTGTGACTTGCTTCACTGCAGTGGTCGGGAACCGGAACCCAGAATATCTGCAAGGTATGTCTGTATACTCTGGGCGGGACTCTTCTCCTTATCGTCTTCCTGCTGCTATGTGTGCGGGTTTACAGGGCAGGAGGCAGCCTCCCTGTCTTCATTTCCCAGCACATAGCCTAGATGCAGTGTTCCTGGACCCAGGACCCTGGTGTTTCGGTGTCTGGCTCAGCACTGTGGATTTGGGGCCCTCAGCTCTGGATGATGCTAATTACATTTTTGTCCTTGAAGAGTCAGTGGGGGTCTGAGGGAAGTCAGGCCAGGAGACAAAGCCAGCTCAGAGCACACTTACGGTTTTGCCACCCTTGCCGATCACACGGCCAGCTGTAGAGGAGGGCACTCGGATGTGGGCTTCCAGCTTCACCTCCTCTTTGGGGTTAAAGAAGTTTTCTTCTTTCAGTTTCCCAAAGATCCGCCCCTGGGCCTGAGAGAGCAAGACACGTCAGCCTGCTTTAGCAGCACTGCTACAGGAACCAGTGAGTCCAGGCAATGGTACAGCCCCAGCCCCATGCTCCCCGGGGTCTGCTCAGCTCGCTCAGACCCAGTGGGTGCATGCCTGCCACACCCAAGGAGTGTACCTTGCAGACATGCACAGACACTCCCGTGTCTTCAGGTTTGCACATGGATCGCACAGGAAGCTTTCTGTGTATCGGGTCAGGGTGGAACTACATGTCTTATTTCTGTATCCTGAGCAACTATAAATGTTTGGTTGAATGAATTTGTTCAGGGAATTCTTAACTTCCTCCCACCACGATACGTTCAGGCCTCCGGTTATTAAAGGATGGAGGCAAGGGTGGTGTTGATGGGATTTGCTCTTTGATGTTTAACTCCAGAGCCAGTGTAGCCAAAAGCTTTTTGTTCTTTTTAAAAGAACTTAAAAAAAAATTTATTTATTTATTGGCTGCACCGCATGTCATGTGGGATCTTAGTTCCTCAACCAGGGATCAAACCCGTGCCCCCTGCAGTGGAAGTGCAGAGTCTTAACAACTGGATTGCCGGGGAAGTCCCTAAAAGCACTTGTAAAAAAACTGAGATATAGCTTACGTAACTTAAAATTCAGCACTTTAAAGTGTACACTCCAGTGGTTTTTAGTATATTCACTAGGTTGTGCAACCACCACTGCTATCCAGAACATTTTCATCCCATTCCCCCAAATAAAACCCCATACCTGTTAGCAGACAGTCCCAATTCCTCCCTTCCGCTAGTCCCTGGCAACCACTAAACTACCCTTCTGTCTCTGGATTTGCTTTTTCTGGATGTTTCACATAAACGAAATATATATTATGTGGTCAATTGTGTCTGCCTTCTTTCACTTGGTGTAATGTTTTCTAGGTTCATCCATGATATAGCATGCATCAGAATCTCACTCTTTCCATGGCTGAATGATATCCTAATATGTGGATATACCACATTTTGTTTATCCATTCATGAGTTGAAGGATTATTGTTCTTGAACATTTACACGTGTTAATCTTTTTCTCACATTTTAAATATTTTTAATACAAATTATATTTTTACAAATAAATGTTTCTGACTTTTAGAAAACTCAAGTTATAATTTTCCTAGGGGTGAAAAGGCAATAACAAAACAATGCAGGGGAAGGGAGACAAGATGGTGGAATAGAAGGACTTGAGCTCACCACCTCTCACGAAAACACCAAAATCACAACTAACTGTTGAACAACCATTGACAAAAAAAACTGGAACCTATCAAAAAAGATATTCTACATCCAAAGACAAAGAAGAAGCCACAATGAGATGGCAGGAGGGGTGCTTTCACGATATAATCAAATCCCATACCCACCAGGTGGGTGACCCACAAACTGGAAGCTAATTATATTGTAGAGGTTCTCCCACAGGAGTGAGAGTTCTGAGCCCCATGCCAGGCTCCTCAGCCTGGGGGTCTGGCATCTGGAGGAGGAGCCTCCAGAGCATTTGGCTTTGAAGGCCAGTGGGGCTTGAGTGCAAGAGCTCTGCAAGACTAGAGGAAACAGAGACTCCATTCTTGGAGGGTGCACACAAGGTTTCATGTGAACTGGGACCCAGGACAAAGCAGTGACTCCACAGGAGCCTGGGCCAGACCTACCTGTGGGTCTTGGAGGGTCTCCTGGGGAGGCAGGGGTTGGCTGTGGCCCACTGCAGTGGCAAGGACACTGGTGGCGGGGGCCCCACAGAATACTTCTCAGCGTGAGTATGCCTCCTCCCTGAGGTCGCCATCTTGGTACTGAAACCTGGCCCCACCCAACAGCCTGCAGGCTCCAGTGCTTGCAGGCCTCAGGCCAAACAACCAACAAGGTGGGAATACAGACCCACCCATTGACAGCTGCCTAAAGTCATCCTGAGCCCACAGCCACCTCTCGACACACCCCTTGACACGGCTGTGCCCACCAGAGGGACAAGACCCAGCTCCACCCTCCCACGGGCAGGCACAAGTCCGTCCCACCAGGAAGCCTGCACAAGCCCCTGGACCAACCTCAGCCAGGGGTTAAGGCAGACACCAGAAGCAAGAACTACAATCTGGCAGCCTGCAGAACGGAGACCACAAACACAGAAAGTCAGACAAAATGAGACAGCAGAGAAATATGTTCCAGACAAAGGAACAAGATAAAATCTCAGAAGAACAACTAAGTGAATTAGAGATAGGCAATCCCCCTGAAAAAAGAATTCAGAATAATGATAGTAAAGATAATCCAAGATCTTGGAAAAAGAATGGAGGCACAGACCAAGAAGATACAAGAAATATTTAACAAAGAGCTAAAAGATTTAAAGAACAAACAGATGAACAATACAATAACTGAAATGAAAAATACACTAGAAAGAATCAAAGGCAGAACAGATGAGGCAGAAGAATAAATAAGTGAGCTGGGAGACAGACTGGTTGAAATCACTGCCACAGGACAGAATAAAGAAAAAAGAAAAGAAATGAGGACAATTTAAGAGACCTCTGGGGCAACATTAAATGCTCCAACATTTGCATTACAGGGGTTCCAGAAGGAGAAGAGAGAAATGGCCCTAGAAAATATTTGAAAAGATAATAGCCAAAAACTTCCCTAACATGGGAAAGGAAACACTCACTGAAGTCCAGGAAGCACAGAGAATCCCATACAGGATAAACCCAAGGAGGAACATGCTGAGACATATTAATCAAACTGACAAAAATTAAAAACAAAGGGAAAATATTAAAAGCAACAAGAGAAAAGCAACAAATAACATACAAGGGAATCCCCAGAAGGTTATCAGCTGATTTTTCAGCAGAAACTCTGCAGGCCAGAAGGGAGTGGCACCATATATTTAAAGTGATAAAAGGGGAAAAAACTACAACCAAGAATACTCTACCCACCAAGGCTCTTGTTCAGATTCAACAGAGAAAGCAAAAGCTTTACAGACAAGCACAAGCTAAGAGAATTCAGCACCACCAAACCAGCTTTACAACAAATGCTAAAGGAACTTCTCTAGGTGGAAAAGAAAAGCCCACAACTAGAAACAGGAAAATTACGAATGGAAAAGCTCACCGGTAAAAGGCAAACATACAGTAAAGGTAGGAAATCATCCACACACAAATGTGATATCAAAACCAGCAATCCTGAGGAGAGTACAAATGCAGGATATTGGAAATGCATTTGAAATGAAGAGACCAGCAACTTTAAACAATCATACACACACACACACACACACACACAGACTGCTATATCAAAACCTTGTGGTAACCACAAACCAAAAATCTACAACAGGAGCACACACACACAAAAGAGCAATTCCAAACACAACATTAAGATAGTCATCAAATCACAAGAAAAAAAAGAGGAAGGGAAGAAAAAAGACCTACAAATACAAAACAATTAGCAAAATGGCAATAAGAACATACATATTGATAATTACCTTAAATGTAAATGGATTAAATGTTCCAACCAAAAGATAAATATATACACACACACACAATTGAATATTACTCATCCATATAAAAGAATGAAATAATACCACTACAGCAACATGGATGGACCTAGAGATTATCATACTAACGGAAGTCAGTCAGACAGAGAAAGAGGAATATCATGATATCACTTATATGTGGAATCTAAATGATACAAATGAACTTATTTACAAAACAGACACAGACTTTGAAAACAAACTTACGGTTACCAAAGGGGAAACGTGGGGGGGAGGGATAAATTAGGAGTTTGGGATTAACATATACACACTACTATATATAAAATAGTCAACAAGGACCTACTGTATAGCACAAGGAACTGTACTCAATATTGTGTACTAACCTATATGGGAAAAAAATCTGAAAAAGAATGGATATATGTATATGTATAACTGAATCACTTTGCTGTACACCTAAAACCGACACAACATTGTAAGTGCACTATACTCCAATATAAAATAAAAATTAAAACAGTGCACCGCCCCCCACCCCCAACACTTCCAACAAACTGTGCTATTTCCCCTCACACCCATGTTTATGCCCCATCTTCAAAACCACGACCAATGGGATCAGAGATGCCATCTTAACTGGGCATTGACAGAGAGTCCACTTTTCCAGGGGAAAGAAGGGAAAGGAGGGCTCCACACAGAGGGAGCAGCCTGGAGGGGGGGAAGACAGGGTGGGTGGGACTATAGAAGGAAGGGAAATGGAGGTTGGGCCTCCAAAGAAGAGCCTGAACCTGGCTCTGGGGCAGCTGCGCCTGCTAAAGGCCCTCAGCCTTCCCTAACAGGCTGCCCTGTATCCAGGGCTACAGGGCTGAGGGGGTTCTTGGCACTGACCTTGAACTGGGCTTCAGGTGGGCCGGTGATGATGACCATCCTTTCACTGACGTCTGGGCCTTCTGCTGGGGCAATCTGCAGTTCACAAAGCAAGAGGGAAATGCTACTGCTTGGCTCTGTTCCCCGAGCTCCTCCTCCTTGTCTAAGAGGATGGCACACCCACTAGCAAGAGATTATAAGACTCACACCTTTGTACCTGGTGCTTTGTCTGCCCCTGCTGCTTCCACTCTGGGTCTTAGGAGATTATGACCGTAGTGCCCAGTATCAAATTTGGGTCTCTGGCCACCCAGGAATAGTTGGAAACAAGTTAGTACTTACTGCCTGTCCCTGCCCCCACCAGCAGTGTGACCAGCCTCCTTTCACCAAGGAGCTCCACTAGCCCACCAAGGGCCCAGAAGCGAGGAAGGGCTGGTCCACAGAGGAGTTAAGTTGGAGTCAGCCTGCAGAAAGGGCCGTTAGTGACAGGTGTGACTAGGACCAGCTCCTCTGTAGCACACGAAATCAACCGATGGCACCAGAGCAAGCACGAGAACACCCTGGTTCCAGTGCGCGCTCTACAAACCCCTCCTCTCCCCACAGATGAAACATGGCAGTTGAACCTGGCAAGCTCAAAACCTCCTAGCGCTCACTCTGTGACTCTGACGTCTTTTGTAACAGAACTCAAGATGGAACAACCGAACATCTTTTTGTTAGATCCTCTTTACATATTTTTTTCCCCGCATACCCTGCCTTATTTCAAAAACCTTTTAAGGTAGCTTTAAAAATAAATACAATGTAGCATAATTAAAGTTAAATTTATTTATTTTTTTGGCCATGCCACGTGGCTTGTGGGATCTTAGTTCCCTAATCAGGGAACTTGTGCCCCCTGCAACGGAAGCGCGGAGTCCTAACCACTGGACCACCAGGGAATTCCCATAAAGTTACTTTTAAATGATCTAAAAGTACACCAGGCACTTAGGGATGAGCCAGGAGTGAGGTTAGTACACAAATGCACCTCATAAAGTCCTACACACCACCCAGAGACCCCAACCCCGAGACAGAGCTGTTCAGCTGAACATGATTCACCACTGACGGGGCGTGTCTGAAGTTATCATCTCTGAACCACTGTGTCTCAGTCTTGGCTCCCGCAAGAAGACCTCCACCTCCACAGGGTTTTAGTTTTCTCTCAGTACATGTCCTAAGCCAGGCTGCACCTGCAGGCCTCAGGGTCCTGTGTCGCTGTCCCAGCTTCACCATGAAGACAGACCCAAGGCCTGTGCTGACCTTGTCCATGAGACCTTCAAAGAAGATCTGGCCCTGACTACTTGGTGGCACGAGGATGAACGTGAGACACTGGTCACCGACCACTGAGCTTCCTGGGGGGGGGGGTCTTCCCTTGGCTGTGGGCTGACCACCTGCCAGCCTTCAACTGCAGGGCAGCAGCTTCAGCCAAAAAACAGACGTGTCCCGGGGACTGAGAGCCTCCAGCAGGCTGCATACAGACTGGCCCTTAAGATCCCTGGTGGGAACCCTCATCTCTACTTCTACAACCATAGGTGGCACTAAATCTGCTCCTTATTTCCAAGAGTAAATGAGAGTGACAGGAGCACGGACACAGTGGTTCCCAGCTCTTATCCACCCAAATCAAGAAGGGCTGAAAGGCTCATTCATAATTCACGTTGACCCCATCAGTTCTCACAGTTGCCTTGTTCCGATCCTGAAAGAAAGCCCCCCGTCTCTCCACTACCTAGTATTCACAGCCCAGCCCAGAACTCTTGAGAGCCGCACGTGTGCTCCTGCAGTTCTGGAATAGCACTCCCCAGGCCAACTCCCTGAGAGGACCTGGAATGAGGACTCCACTTTATGACTGAAGCAAATGGGATGCAGAAAGATGAGGTGACCACCAAGATCACGGGTGAGCAGGGCTGAAACAAGGATCAGGAATTGTGTGTGGCATTCTGAAGGCTGTCGGCCAGATGATGTGCAGGAAAGGCAGGCGACAGGGGCTCAGCTCCCGCCTGTAACTGAAACACCTCTTGCGTGCACCACCCGATCCCAACTCAGCCCACCCCCTTCCAGCACTCTGCTCCCACGTGTCAGTGTAAAGCTCTCCCCCCGCCCCAGCAGCATCAAATGTGCCTCTAGTTGGGGCCCCTGAAGACTGGTAGAGCAGGATTGGGGGTGGTTCTCTGGAATTAGTGAGATCATCACCTTTAGAGACAAATGCTGTCAGAGAACCGTCAAGATAAAGGAAATCTAACAAAAACCAGATTGACTTTAAAAAGTAGGATATGTCTCTTGCCAATCTTTGGTTTCCCTGGCTTCCTCTCTTTTTCTCTACTACTCTGGAGAGAGCCAGAGCCCATTCTGTCCCCGGCTGTCTTTGCCCATCACAGAAGTCATGCCACCACTCAACTCTGCTGGGACAGAGAGAGACTATGGGGATGCTGTGGGGGAAGCCCAAGGGGTTGATCCTTCTCTACTTTCCCAAAGTCTTGCTGGAATGACTCTGGTATAGCACTCAGGTTGAAAAAACATTGGACCAAAAATAGGATAGCCCGGTCCAACCTCAGCCCTCACATTCTTTAGCTTTGCGGCCACTGACATGTCAATGAAACACTGGGCCCTAGTTCCTTATGGGCAATGGTAAGTGGAGAGTTATTGCTGCGATTAGTCCTGGGAAGTACCCTGTAGCCTACAAGTCGGCAGAACTGCTATCTAAGAGCCAGTCCTGCCACCTGCGTGCCTTGGCCATCTCCCGTTCCCTCTCTCAGTCTCCCTTTTCTCAGGGGAAAAAGAGAGGATTTGATGAAATGATCCCTCAAGTCCCTTTTAGTTGAAATTGTCTCATTCTGTCCCTTGCGCTGCATCGCACCTCAGACCACAGGACCGGACACTGAGAATGGCCCTCAGGGTGCAGCCAGCCCAGTGGTCGTCCATACCTTACCTGTCCCACACAGAGGGCGGGCCCAGCACAGCCAGTCAGTACCTGGGCTGGGGTCTCACCTGCAACAAGCCTGCCGGGTGCAAAGGCCCCGGGTGCTTCACCACCGTCTGCCCCCACCTCGGGCTCTCCTCCAATCTGCGGGCTTTGCAGGTGAGATAAACGAGCACCGAGAGGGGAAATGATTTACCTACATAAAATTCTTTCATGGTATCACTGCAATCCTTGTTCTGCACTACTCAGAATGTTTTGTTTTTGTTTTTTCTCCAGCACACTTGCTGTGGGAGAAATTCCAGCTCTTCTTAGGGAGAAAGTGTAAGCATTCTTTCTCTCCAAGTCATGAGACTTCTTGTTCGGAATTCCGGGTTGTCCCATGGCAGCAAATTATTTTACGTAACAACGGGAACTCTTGTTTCCGACAGCGTTTCACGAGGCTTGGGACGTGCTCAGCATTCTGCCCGTGAGTCAGCGCTGATAGCTGGGCTTGGAGCGGGACCAGGGTCGAATAATCCTCCCCTTTCAGCTTCTCTGCCGACTCTTCCCATTGTGCTCCAGGAGACAGGCGGTGGGAATGTAACTGCAGCTGTGTCTGCACTCGGGTGAATCAGGGGCCCTCCTTCCTGACCTCTCTCCTCAACCGGGAGGCCGCGGCTCAGGTTATGTCACCGGCTTTTGTTTATCTGCGGCTTCATCACTGCCTTTCAAAGAGTTTTCCATTCAAGCTCTTTGTTTCAAAGTTCAAAGGTTTCTGAAATGGAGACTAACTAAAGCATCAAAGCACTGACAACTGCTGAATATAAATTATCGCTCTCCTTAGGCTCACTCCCTTCACTTGGGAGAATCCTCAGCCTTTGCTTTATCTTGAGGACTATGGTAGCCCAAAGAGGACCAGGTTGGCTTACGTATTACTAGTATTTTTTCCTAATTCATTTGTTAGTGGAACAAAAAAGGAGTGAGAGAGGTAAAGATGAGTGCACATGGGAATAGTCCGGAAGGCAGGCTTTCCAGGTCCTGGAGGATTTTATGGATGGTGTAAGAATTGCCCGGGACGGACAGAAGGAACAAGGGACATGGGGTGGCGATGGGGGTGGAAGAGGGTGGGACAGGGGCAGCTGTCAAGAGCGGCTTTACCTTGATGGAGGCCCCGGCGAATCTGGCCAGCTGTTTAATGTGCGCCCCTTTCTTCCCGATGATAGCACCCACAGCCTGGGTTGGGATGAAGAGATTCACAATCTCCTGCTCTGGATACTGGAAGGACAGGACAAGACAAGACAGACGACATCATTCCTACTGGGGCTGCTCCTTCAGGCACTCAGCAGTAACGGAGCAATGGCCGGATGCTGCATGGGCTTCTTCTGGGGCCTAGGGCGCTGCAGGGGGGAAGCTGGAGGGATGAACTTGAACAGGATCCACACCAACTACACAACCACTAGAGTGCAAACTCCTCCTGGGCAGCTCTGAATTTGCTGGACACAGCAAGCTGTCTGTCCATGGGCCTTCTGTCAAGTTCAAATGTGATGTGTATTTCTCCTGCGTCTTCATCCAAGGAATCAGTAGCTATTAAGCACACCTGGCCTGAGGCACTTTGTTAGCAGGAATGGAGAGCTGCCCTCCCACCTAGTGGGCAGGAGCGGCATTTTCACTGGAGGGGGACTGGGTTCAAAACGAGAGTGTAATTAAACCTGCCCCGAACAGGCTGCGAGGGGACGGCCCAGAGACACAGGCAAGCCCGCCAGGGGCCCTTGCTGTTCTTGTCTGTAGGGGTCTGTGGGCATGACACGGCCCACTTGCTAGACTTTATTAAAGAACTTTGGAGGCTCTGTTCTTTAGCCCAACACCACCTCCTAATCTGACCTGCTGATTGCTCCTCTGCACCAGTTTCCGGCCACCTGTGGGATCTGTGAGCACCAGCAGGATGCTGAAGGGCCGCTCAGTGCCCTTGAGTGCCGGGCGGTCTGGTGTGCTGATGCCCTGCAATGTGTCACTCCCAGGACAGCCTGGAACCAGGGGACCCGGCACGCACACCGTGAGCATGCACTGGTCAGTCTGCCAAGGACTGAGCGGCACCGGCCACAGGAGAGGGACGAGTGGCAGATGGGGCTGAACTGTGGGCACTTACTGAGTGATGATGCGGGAACGGGCCGAACTGGTGAGGGGGGTACAAGCTGGAGAAGTATCCGGAGTGGGTCTGCAGCAGGAGAGAAACCGTCAGTCAGCAGGGCCCATAGGGCCGCTCACCAAACCCAGGGAGGCAAGATTCCCACACACAACACAGGCTCCCGGCACCACCACCGGGCCGCGCTGTCCTAAAGGCACACCTGTGCCTCTGCAGCTCGGATCTCTGCTTCCTTCCCTCACGGAGCACTGGCTGGGCTGGATATTCATCATTTCCAAGCTGAGTCATGGTCTAGGCTTCCCAGGAACCCACCAGAGGAGGGCACATGCTCACGCACTTTTTAACCTGCCCTCAGGCAGAGAGGAAGCGCCAGTGGTTTCAACTGTCTGAGGAATTATGAACCACAGATTAAAGAAACAGAGACTGCCAGGACAAATCCAAGAGTTACTCTAAATAAGCAAAGTGTTCCTGGGAAGTCAGGTCAGTGAGAGCCCAGAGAATCTCAGAAGGAATGGAGAGACTGAGAATAGAGAAATTGAAAACGAAACTGAGGAGAGAAAATGAATGAATAAATACGTATTGTGGAGGGGGAGGGGGAAGCAGGGGACAGGAAGGCAGATGTGGTAGAAGAAAACAGAGCTATTAGGAAAGTAGCGTTAATTTTTAAAGTAGCTGCTTTTTACTGAATACCTACTGTGTCCTAGGCATTGTGGTAGATACTTTATCCATAAACTCTTTTTAAAAAAAATAAATTTATTTTTGGCTGTGCCACGCAGCATGTGGGATCCTTAGTTCCCCGACCAGGGATCGAACCCATGCCCCCTACAGTGAAAGCGTGGAGTCCTAACCACTGGACCACCAGGGAATTCCCCATAAGCTCTCTTAATCCTCACAATAGTCCTGCAAGACAGGAATACATCTGCATTTATATATTTTATGGGCAGGACATTAAGTAGAGTCAGCAATGTCTAGTTCACTGTGCGTTACACATAAGGCCAAGTAAATGCTGACATGCCTATTACAGGAAGGGAGGTGGACAGTTCTGGGCACCATGGAACCAATCCCTGAGGGGCCATCTAGCAGTGGTCAGACACCAGTTGGAGGCTTGAAGTTAGGGGACCTAGCTTTCATTTGAGGGTCCTTGAACAAATCTCCTGGTATCCTCTGTCTCCTGAATGTCCAGTTGGATTCTGAGTTCCAGAGCATAACTTTGCCTTTGGACTCATTAGGGACAAAAATGAAACTATTCCTCTTTTTGAGTTTGGATAGTGGACTTCAGGGGAAAAGAGATGTGAACATGGTGGGGAACTTCCTCCAAGCGTGCTCTGAGTGTCCACAGCACCTGCAGGGGACAGAGCTTTGCCAAAGGAAGGGAACGATCCTGTAATGCAAGCCTCTGCTCTCACGACTTGGAAAGAGGCTGCAGTGACACCTCAAGGCCACAAGAGGGGGCTATAAGATCAGCGTTCTTCTGGCAGACGTCCACTTTCGAAAGGAAGCTGAGTGAAGACGTTTGGCTCACTTGGGCCTGCCTCTTTCTTGAAGAGCATCAGCTCCAGACTCTTCTCAGTGCAGGTCCCTTTCCTGGGCCACGGCGGGTCAGGGAGAATTCCTGCAGCTTTTCTGCTCAGACAAAGCTCTACCTTGGGGAAAGGATGCTTCTGCCCTCCTCTCGCCTGGAGAGCTTTTCCTTCAGCTCTCGGCAGAAATAATTCTTTTGAATTGTGATTTGGCCTCAAAATAGACAAACCACAAGTGTAGCTCCATTCTGGGTTCAAATACTCCCAATATAAACACTATATCAAATTTAGATCTACCACTTGGGTGAGGGGAGGCGATGAACTATAAAAGGATAAAAAGAAAGAATTCCCCAGTCCTCTTTTTATTCATGAGTTACAGCTGGAAAACTGTTGTGGAGAAAGAACCCCAAAACTCGGCAATCAGGAACTTGTTTCTAGCTGAGGCTGTCATTAGCCTTTGTGTATATAAGTTGGTTTTTGGAGTCAGAAGACCCAGAAGACTTGAGTCTGAATCACTAGTTCTATACAACTTGGAATAATTTATTCAGCTTTTCTGAACCTCATCCACAAGTGGATTAAAATAATATCCAGAGCTTACAATACTGTTGTGGGAGTTCATTCAATTGTTTACTCATTCATCCAAAAGATATTTGAGCAAAGCACTGCTCTAGGTGCTGGGGACACAGCTATTGAGACAAAAAAGGTCAGTCACTGCCACCACAGAACTTAGGTTCTACTGGCGAGGCAGACAAGCATGTGAAAGAAACGAACAGGAGGCTATGAGGATGGGTAGCTGCCGAGATGAGTGGGATGGCAACTTCAGCTGGAGGGTCTGGGAAGCCTCTTGGAGGAGGTGACCTCTGAGTTGGGACCCACGGAGGAGATGGAGCCCCATGCAAGGCACTAGGGAAGAGACATTCTAAGCAGGGTTCTGAGAGGTGCAGAGCTAGGAAAGGGGTTGGTCTGTTTGGAAAACAGAAAAGAGGCCAGTATGGTGAAAGCAACTGAGAGAACAGCCTGATGGCATGGGGAGGCAGGTAGTGTGAGATCACGCAGGGAGGGCTCCGTGGGCCTTGATTTGGACGTGGATTTGACCCAAAGTACAATGGATGCCCCTGAAGGACGTTACGTGGCATTCAATGAGGTCACAGGAATGGAGAATCCATCATCAGGCACCGTATGGCTTGAACTACTGAGTGTTAAGTGCGTACTTATTTATCACTTATCAGAGCACACTTTCCATTCCCCCCACCCCCATGCTTACATGGAGTCCACAACCTCAACTGGAAGAGAAGCTTAGTCATAATGACCAAAAAGTAACCTGTCATGACTTAAATAAATGTTCTCTTTAATGGGAAAGCAGGCTGTAGCCAGCTGACAAACTGGGGCCCCAGAGTGGGGTGGGCGGGATGGAACCACAACCCTAAAATGGCAACTGGGCTTTTACTGTCTCAGTTTGAGGGTCCCCACGTATTTTATGAGGGAGAAGCTACTTTACTTTTGAGTGTTTCAAAAGAATTATGATTTGGGATATGGGGGGGGAGAAGAGGTTATGGTGAAGGTGCCCCTGCCAGGTATGCTCCCCCAAAAGGAGAGGCAGCAAGGGTGCAGGGGGTCACTATTATCCACTGGTTCATTTCAAATTCCGTTTGAGGGCAACTAGTGTCTGCGTTTCCTCTGTGCTTGACTAGGCTGGGGGTAGTAGAGGCGTATATATCAAACATACTCATGAACATTTAGAATGGAATTCAATTTTAAGTTGGCCCTGCTCTTTCTGGAAGAACTGCAGGGTCCTCAGTTCCTAGCTGTTGTGTATGACCATTTGATGTATCATTTAGGTGATATTCTGAATCATGAAGAAATCAGGGAGCAGAAAGAGAGAGGGGTGTTGAAGGGGTAGTAAAGAGGGCAAGGGTCAGGCATACAAATTAGGTTCAAAAATATAACTAGCCATAGTGTGATGACAGAGTTCTGTTATAAAGACGGCAGGTGCTCTCCCTGGGAACCAGGGATACGGACATGGGAGGAAGGGAGTGGACTTGGTCAGAGTCATGGGCAGAGCTATTCAAGATTCAGAAGGTGCACCATTCTATCCCAGCTTGTCCAGTGCCTCCTTCCAGCCCCTGCCTATCACCCCTGTGAGCTCTCAGAGGACCACCTCAGAAGCTGAGGCGGACCAGGAATTGGTAAGCTAGCAAGAGGTGGAGCCAAGGTTTGGGCACAGATCTCTGTGTCTGACTCTGCGTCCCAAGATCTTAACCCAACACTGCCCTCCTCTGGAACATTCCAAATTTATTAGTTCAGGTGGGGCCCATGGTGTAGTTATGATAAGGCTCCCCTAAGGATTCTAATATGCCCTCTGCTGAGTTTAAGTACATGAATGGACAATTAAAACTCACTGGACATATACAGTGAATCAGCAGCATGGAAGAGGGGAGCAAAGCTGAGCAAGGCAAGAAAATGATCTCAGTGAATTAATTCAGGAAAGAGGGAGAGCTCTTCTAAAAAGTCTGCTTTATTTCTCAGTGAGATTCAAGAGGGCAGTGCTTTAATATGTGAGTAGACTGCTATGAGGGAAGCCAATCAGAGAACTAGATCGATCTTAGAAATTAAAAACATGACTTGTGGAGTAAAAACTCCATAGAAGTCATACGAATAGCAGCATGGACACTCTTGAAAAGCCAATCAGTGCACAAGAAGATTAACTCACGCAAAACAAGAGGAAGGACTCAGACAAGACGAGTAGAGTGGGAAGATCTACTCTCTCTCCATAAAGTGGAAACTCCAGGAGGAAATGGAGTGGAGGGAAGAGAGGCAATGCTAAAATTAATTACAGACGCAGAAGGTTTTCCTGAACCAATGAAAAACTTGAATGTTCAGATTAAAGGGCTCAGAGTCAGATTTCTGATTTCCAAGGGTATCAGTAAAATACTACAAAAGGCAAAAAACTTAGACAAAAGAAAAAAAAAAGTTACCTACTAAAGTAAGAGAAATCAGACTGGTAGCAACAATGTTTTCAGAGTTCTAAAGGAACTAAGACCCTAGAATTTTTAGATACCTAGTTGAACTTTCATTCACATATGAAGTGGGGCGGGGGAGGCATTTTCAGGTATAGAAAAGCTTAGAAATTATACTACTTACATAATTATTCCTGAAAAAAAAGTTGTTTGAGGAACTACTCCAGAAAAACAAAGAAACGAAAACAAATAACTCAAAAAATAAGAGGATATGGAATTCAAGAAACCATCTGTAGTGAGCAAAGAGACCAGTAAGAAAAGTTTAGTTAATTCTAAATAACTGTGAAATATGAGACTGTGTATTGACTTAGAAAGAAAATTTAATAATTTGTACTAAAATTCCAGGTTATTTATAGAGTAATATAATAAAAATACATTAAACAAAAATCTGTTAGAAATAAAGAATTTGAAAAATCATAATCATAGTGGGAGAACAGTAAACTGCTCTCAAAATGTAGTAAGTCATAGAGATAAAAATAATAAAATAGAGGATACAAGCCACCAATTAAAAGCTTGATTTTACAGCCATATACACAACTTTGAGTCCATCAGAGAAGGTACATCTTTCCAAGTGCCCATGATTTCCAAAATTTGATCATGCATGAGCAAGACCACAAGAATCAGAGATGTTCCAATAACATTCTTTGAGTACAAAATGTACAGGAAACAATTATAGGATAACAAAAAAGAAACCCTTAACTACTTAAAAATTAAAAGAAAAATCCCTAGTAAATTTGATCAAGAAAAAGAACGGAAAGGAAATATATGATGTTAGGAATTAAAAGAGAGAGAGATTCGCAAGTTCGCAGCTTTAAAAGGCAACAGTTTGCTCTGCACAGCTTTGTGTCACTAAGTATGAAAAGAGAGATGAATACTTTCATAGGAAAATATAAGAAATTGAAAAGGTTATAAATGATCAATCTTTCTCCAAACAAAAGGTACTAGGCCCAGAATTTTTATGGATGGATTGTATCAAATCTTCAAGGAACAGAAAATTCCTACATATTAATTTTCCCAAGTATAGTATAAGTTGACCATCTTTCCAATTCAACCTCTGAGGAAAAAAAAGATTGTTGAAACTGTCAAAGATGCTATAAAACTATAGTAACTGAAGTGTAGACAAAAAGATGAATGGAACAGAATAGAGCCCAGGAATATGACTCAGTGGGAATTAAGCGAACAACAAAGCTGCCATTTCAAATTGAGTGATGAAATGGTGCATTTCTCAGTAAGTGACTTTCGGAAAACTGGCTATTTGGAAAAAAAATAACGTTAGATCCCTATCTCAAAGTACAAGTTAAGATAAATTCCCTGTGAATAATAAACTATGATCCCCCAGAAGCAACAACTCAAAATTACTGTAAGAAAACTTGGGAGAATATTTTATAGTCTTAGATGGCAGAAGGCTTTTTCTTAGCATAACAACAAAGGCCAGAAGTCCATAAAGGAAAACATCATTGATTTAACTATCTTAATTCTTAAAATTTCTGCGTAAGTTCTGCTGAAGGGAAATGTGAAAATTTAAAATACATTCCCCTTTGATGCAATAATTGCAGTCTTAGAATTTACTTTTAGATATATTCACACATTTATGTATAAGGATATTCATTTTGACACTATTTGTAGGAGAGAAAGCCTAGAGACAACCCAAATGTAGAAAAATAGTATGCTCAGTAGAAAAATTATAGTAAATTTCATACAATGGAATACTACATAGCCATCAAAGAGAATTAGTTCTAAATATGGAAAGGATGCCCACAGTAAGTAAAAAATGGAAACAAACAAATAAAAAACACAGTAATTCATTGTGTGTGGCATGATTCCATTTGTTTGGAATAATATGATTATAGGATTATATACACTCATAAAACATATTTTAAAACATAATAGTGCTATACTTCTGGGGAGTGGTTGCTGGGTGAAATTTGGGTAAGAGAAGGAAGACTGAAGGGAAACGTTTACTATTTACTTCACACAGCATAGTTCGATTGTTCAAAAAGTATCTATTTTAAATTACTATGGCACAATTTGCAGAGATGTGGATGGACCTAGAGATTGTCATACAGAGTGAAGGAAGTCAGAAAGAGAAAATCAAATTATCGCTTATATGTGGAATATAAAAAAATGGTACAGGTGAACTTATTTGTGAAGCAGAAATAGAGTCACAGATGTAGAGAACAAACTTATGGTTACCAAGGGGGGAAGGGGAAGTGGGAGGAAGAGGGAGATTGGGACTGACATATAAACACTACTATGCATAAAATAGATAACTAATGAGAACCTAGTGTATAGCACAGGGAACTCTACTCAATGCTCTGTGGTGACCTAAACGGGAAGGAAATCTAAAAAAGAGTGGATATATGTATATGTATAACTGATTCACTTTGCTGCATAGCAGAAACTCACATAACATTGTAAAGCAACTATACTCTAATAAAAATTAATTTTATAAAGAAAAAAAAGGTAAAAAAATTAAGCCAAAAAAAGAATTTACTATGGCACAAGACACCACAAATAAAGCAAAAAGAAATGACAAGCTGGTGGAAGATATTTACAACATGACAAATGGTTAACAGCTTTAATATGTAATTAGCTGTTACAAATCATTAAGAAAAAGATGGCGGTAAATGACAACAGCAGCTAAGATTTACATAGCAATTACTGTGTGCAGGTTTTTACTTATTTAACAACCCCACGATATGTGTACTATTATTACCCCCATCTTATAGACAGGGACATGGAGACACAAAGAGGTTAAGTCACTTGCCCAAGTTTGTTAAAAATAACAAGTGATATAGTGCAGAGATTCAAATACAGGCAGCCTGACTCCAGAATCTATACTGCCTCTTAATAGACTGATGGGCATGGGATACAAAAAGACAATTCATTAGAGAGGGGAAAAAATGGCCAATAAGCCCCAGTGTTAAATCTCATAATAGCACCCTTTAAAGTATCAGATTGCAAGGAATAATTACATTGGTAGTGAGTATAGGAGGAAAAAAACACCTCTCTGTCACATACCAGATAGGAAGGAAAAGTAGTATATTCTTTATGTATCAAAATTTATCATTTATCAATATTTATATTTTTATAGTTACATATAAAATTTATACATTCTTTGGCTCCGCAAGTCTATTTCCAGGAATTTATTGAGAAAATAGCTGGATAAAAGAACCAAGATATATATACAAGGATTTCCACTGTAGAGTGAAAATTTGGAATACACACACACACACACACACACATCACCTATATATTTAATACATTATACATGTATATATAAATTGTATATATACCCACACATATACACAGAAACACTGATTATTTCTAGATTAAGAAAAAACCTGCACTTGTATTATTTGCTTCTTAAATACTTTGCACATATTACTTTTATAACCAGAAAATGATAATGGTAATTTTCATACATACACACATACATTAGAAGCTTCCAGAGTTGAGAGACCAATTTGTGCATGTGTGAGCCAGCTGCAAAGAGGTGCACAGACTTCCTGACCTTTGGATGCTAAGAGCAAAAGCGCTAGAGTTTGGTGATGCACAAAAGCAACCAGGAAATAACCTAGTTCCTTGAAATCTGAATGCCTTTGTGACAAGCAAGCAATAATATTTTATAAGTATTTGAAGTATCCCCACCACCCCATCCTACCCTGTCCTTCTCAGGAGGCCTGAGCCCACTAGGGAAGCCCTCAATCCTGCAGTACAGGTTCTAGATTCTGCACAGGTGGGTGGCGATGGCCACCTCCATGCCTGCCCTGAGTTCTGCAGCTGTCAGAGAGAGAGGTCTGCAGGAGATGTACTGTTGCAGATTTGGGGCAACTGTGTGCTTTGGGTTAGAATCTAATCTTGACCTATGGGCTCAAGATCAGAACTACATGGCTTTTAGCTTAAAGAAGAAATTTTATTTAAAATCTATTTTATAAAGAACAGAAACTATTTCAGTAAAATCATTATTCTACTATTTTAGTAAAACATCTCAGATGTGAAGGAAGCTTTCAAAATGGCAAAACCTATTTTCAAGTTTAGAAAATATTCTGCTATCATATGAAAAGTTCTCTTTTTGTTTTAGTTCAGGGGTCTGCAAAATCTTCCGTAAAGAGCCAAATACATATTTTAGGCTTTGCATACCTCAGGGTCTCTACTGCATCTACTCAACTCTGCCATCACAGCAGGAAAGCAAACAGACAGTACGTAAACAAACATTCACAGATGTATTTATTTACAAAAATAAGTGGTGGGCTGCCTCAGGCTGTCGTTTGCTGACCTCTCTTTTAGATTATCAATTTTAGAAGTGGTCTATTGTATTATATCTTTTTTCTCCCACCATTTACGTTACTTAGGTTGAGAGGCTTCTGAAGTTATCTTCTGTGGAACAGTATGTACAGTCTTTCTCCCAAGAAATGAGATGTGTCTAAATGCCAGTTCATTGTACTGGGCTCGGTCATTCTCAAATCTCAGCAAAGATACGGGGACATGCACCTCTCATAGCTGTTCTCCCTCCTTAGAGCAGCTACATGACTATAACAGCGGCCATTTCCCTCCTGCCATATTCCCAGCTCCCTCTAACACACACACACACAGCTCAATATTGGACCCTATCCTTTAGTTTAAGGGAAAATGTATATAACTCTACGGTATGGAGATTTAAAAATGACTCAGAAGAGCTGTATATAAACAAGATGACAGAATGTGTATGTTTTTGTGACTAAGGATGTGGGTGCAAGTTCATGTCTGTATTTTGTTGACAAAACAGCACAGTGGGTTCATCCTACCTCTCTACAGAGACCCAAAGAGTTACTAGGAATTCCGACACTGCAATGCCTACTACACACCAGAGACCACCTCTCAAAAGAAAGAAGTGGTTAAGCTAATGTTCTCCAACCTGATTCTTCCCATTTAAACAGTATAAACACTGGGAGAAAATTAGTTTGCTTAAAAAATAAGTAGTATGTGTGGAGAAGAATTAGGAATGAAAAAAAAAAAGGCTGTCAAGTACCCTGAGCCCTAATTTGGTAATCTGTTGATCCTGATGATGCTTGAGAATGCGAACAAGCAGAAAACGCAGAAAGTTCACATTTCTTCTGCCACTATTAATTATGATTCAAACAATAAATACTTACTGAGAATCTACTAAATGCCAGGCATTGTGCTAAGTGTTTAGAAATCTAGACACTGTGTTATTTTCTTTTTAAAACTGCCTATTAATAGAATATAATGAATTTGAGTCGTAGTCACAGGTGGGAATTTTATACATGAGTCATCCAGGTACCCTAATATTTTAGTAGGTGAACAACACTCATGAAGGTTCTGATTTGAGCTAACAAATCCTTTTTTTACAATGAGTAGGCTTCTAGCTAATGAATTTGCTAGTAGTCTCTTTCCTTCCCAGATATGACATATACTATATGTTTAAGAGCACATACTTAGAAGATGGTTTAGTAACATTAATCTGTCCATTAGGAAGAAGTCCTAAGAACTGTTGAATTCATTCTACAATCCCTTATGAGCACAGCTTCCAAATGAAGGCTCTGGCTCTGATTCAACATGGCAGAGAAATGCTGCTGCCTGGAGGAGCGTATGAGCAAACCCCTGAGAACTGAGCTACTTACAGTGAAAGGGTGGTAGGGGGGACCGGGGGGAGCTCCTCGGGGCCCTGCTGGCGGAGGCAGCATGGACAGTCCTGTTGAAAAGATGCCAAGTGCGCTGAGGTTCAACCCCGGGATCAGATTGGCTTGTTGCTGGGAATAAAAATGGAGAAAAAGTTGAGGGGAGGAGACCTGAGAGGTCCAGCTTGCCTGGGTCAACCTCCATCTCTTGCCTGGGTGGCACCAGGGTCTCCTAATGAATCAGCTCCGCCCAGGCCCCGTGGGCCTCTTCCTCACCGTGTTGCAGGGGTGAGCTCTCCAGACCTCAACCTGACTGTGGCTTCCCTTCAAAGGTTCTCTGCTGCCTTGAGAGTGTCTACACATCTTAACACAGCAAGCAAGGCTCTTCCTGGGGACCCAGGCCACCTCACCAGCATCTCTCCTGCTAACCCTTTACCTCCACTCTGCCCGGTCGTCCTCCTCTCTCTCCTCTGGACCACCCCCCCCCCAACACTGTCTACCTTGCAAGAAATGTGCTTCTCTCCCTCCTCACCTGGCTACATCCTACTCGTCATGTGGGTTTCACCTGAGCTTAGGTGTCCCCTCTTCGAGGAAGCCTTCTCTCACCCCAAAGGCCTCAGCTCAAGGTGCTCTCCTAACATGCCCACGTTTCCTTACAACAGCAGGCATCACATGGTATCTGAATGGCCTGTGTAGCTGCCTCTCCCCTTTTTAGACCACAGTTTCCTTATAGACAGAGACTGTCCTATTTAGTGCTGTGAGCTCAGTGCCTGGTACATAGTAAGTACTCAATAAATATTTGCTGGATGAATATGTTTAAAACATATTAGATTAATAGTTTTTCCTAACTCTATCCAGGGAAAGATCAGACCCTTCACTAAGATACCACTTATGTAAACTCCATTATCCATATTCAGAATGGTTCACAACCTTGGCTTCTTTACCATTTAGTTGCCAGCTTCATGATCATCTCACTTGCTAATTTCACATTTAAATATGGGGATGCTCACATAGGCTGCCCCTTCAGAGGCAGAGGAATGATGCAGCGCCCACCCTGGCCTGTATCCAACCTGTCCCACCACTGCCCCCTGAACGCTAAGCAAAGCTCTAACATTTTCTCTTTTCTTATCTGTGGCTCTAGGGTCACCCAGTAAGTTGTCTTCTTTTAGAATGTCTGGAATAGGAGAGCTAGGATCCTTAACCTTGATCCCATTCATGTATAAGATTTAGTAGTTCTGTTATTCACCTATCAATGCATGACTTTAGCCCAGACATGAATGAACCTAAGTGATATATATGCTCAGGGGAAGATGTCTGGAGCACCCAGACCCTTTGCAGCATTTCCAGGTGTTCATGGAAAGAGCTGTTTATCATAAGATATCAAGATCCCCAAAGAAGTAAATGAGATCAGCGGATGATACTTTCACAGACAAATACACACAAACAGGGGAGAAGTTCACACTGAAGTCTTCTCCTCGTTGTGCCTCGTAATTATGATGTGACAAGGGCTACTAAGGGGGGATTTGGGGTGAGGTGGGAGAGAGAGTACTGACCTGAGTAAGAAGGTCCTGTGGAAAGTGCTGCAGTGAGGAAACTGGGGCTGCGTTTAACCTACCTAGTCCTTTGTCAACATTTATTCTTCTGTGAAATGTTATACACAAAGTCTGGGATTTTCTTCAAAGTCATCCAAGGTGGGTGGGGATATGGATAAAGGTTCAGATGAAACAAAACAGGCCATGAGTTGGTAACTGTTGAAGTTGGATTATGGGCATATGAGAGCTTATCATAGTATCCTTTCCTGTTTTGTATATGTTAAAAAAATCACTACCATAAAAAATGAAAAAATTTACTCCTCTGAGCTGAGTTTGTGCTTTGATTGACGGACAAATATTTTTAAGATTTCTGAATGAACTTTAGAATGGTGTCTCTCCATTAAAAAGTTGGAACTAGTAGTAATAACAGGAAGAACAAACCCAAATCAGTCTGCTAGAAGTATTAGAGCTGAGGTGGATGACAACATTTACTGGGCGTAAATACATCAGGGACTTCCTTGGTGGCGCAGTGGTTAAGAATCCGCCTGCCAATGCAGGGGACACGGCTTTGATCCCTGGTCCGGGAAGATCCCACATGCCATGGAGCAACTAAGCCTGTGTACCACAACTAATGAGCCCGCGCTCTACAGCCTGTGAGCCACAACTACTGAGCCCGCGTGCCGCAACTACGGAAGCCCGTGCACCCTAGGGCCTGCGTGCCGCAACTACTGAGCCCGTGTGCCACAACTACTAAAGCCTGCACGCCTAGAGCCTGCGCTCCACAACAAGAGAAGCCACCACAATGAGAAGCCCACGCACCACAACGAAGAGCAGCCCCCGCTTGCCACAACTAGAGAAAGCCCGCACGCAGCAACGAAGACCCAATGCAGCCAAAAATAAATAAAATTTAAAAATAAATTAATTTAAAAAATAAAAGAACAGATCAGTGAGAGATGAAAATCAGAAGTTATTTTTAAAGTATGTACTTTTAAAATTGGAAAATAGGGGAAAAAAATCCCACTTTTCTAACATACCAGCTATTTTGATTTTTATATATAGCCTTCCAGGCATTTTGACCCATATTATTTTACATAATTATAACCCTAGTTATATATACTTTTATATATTCTTTTAATTAACAATACATCATAAGCAATTCCTCATTTTAAAATCTTCCAAGTTGTGATTTCGTTGACTCCATACTATTTTGTCCAGTGCACTTATCATAATTTACTAGTTCGTTTCCTGATTATTCTAATGCCCTTGCCCCAAGAAGACATGAATAACTCTGCATACCTATTCTAAAGTGCTTCTTCACTTTCTGAATGGCAATTATGCTTAGAGAGGCTTGGGTCCTGCCTGAAAATACATGTGAAAACCAGTGGAGAAGAAAGCAGTAGGCACTTACATTAACAGCCAGCATATCATTTTCAAAGGCCTCACGCAGCTTCTTCATAATCTCTATTTCAGCATTGGCACAGGCCTCAACTGTGCCCTTCACAGTGATGGTTCTTTCAGGGTTGTATATGCTCAAATCCTGCAAGCTGGCCACCAGGAAAAAGAGAGAAATTTCCTTTTTTCAAAAGGAAAAATAAAATCCCAGAAGGATCACAAACAAGTCTTGGTGGAGGAGACAGGGAGAAGACACCACACGCTGTGGCACAGAATATCTGCCATCTTATCTCAAATCTTTGTAGTGACTTAGATCAAATCCACAGTAGAAAATGTTTGACTGGTAACTATTTATGTATTTGTTTTGATGGTGTTGAATATAACCATATCACTTATGATTACATTCCCACTTTCAAGCAGATGAATGAGTTGGATATATCAAAATGCTCAAATTCTCCATTATTGGGCACAATTAATCTGAACAAGAGGCTTACGATGAGATTGTTATCTTGGTCCCTGTCTCGTGTTCAATTTTCTTCAAATTTCTGCCTTCTTTTCCAATCAGTCTTCCAACCAAGCCATTGTGGGCCAAGATCTTCAGAGGAATCTCTTCAGCTCTAAAAGACACAAGCCACATTTTAACATTTAAGGTGAACACAACGGTTGCCTCCCAAGAGCTATTACCCTCCTTGTTTCTTACAAATAGAAGCCATTTCTGTTCAGGTACCAAGTGGCCATGGGCTTTATGAGATGCTGGGTCCTTCACTAACTCTGGTGCGTGAATTCTGATTAACACACGCCAAATCACGGTAATTATACTCCCTTGTTGTGACTGGTTGGAAATGGGTCCATGAGAGAGATCTGGCCAACTAGGTATGAGAATTAAGTCTGTTGGGTGATTTCAGGAAGGTTCTCCTTGCTCTTAAAAAAGGCACAATGGATAATGACATCAGTCAGATGGTAGACTAGGAAGCTACAGGCCCTCCTACTCCCACTGAGACACCAAGTTGACAACAAAAGATAGGCTAGACTATCTCTCTAAGAACTCTAGAGATCAGGTGAGAAGCTACAGCACCCAGGCTTTTATAAAACCAAAAAGGGATTCAAGTAAAAGGGGTAGGAAATTTTGTGGCGTTTGGCATGCCTTTCATGCTCCTTCCCCTACACAGTATAGCAAGGGGAAACTGGGAGGAAATCCTCCATACCAGGGATCCTCCCCTGGGACAGAAACAAAAAACTGGACCATGATTCCCACGTTCTGGCTTGCCTGGGAGCTGCCCGAGTGATTGGTTTCTGTCTCGCCTGACTTAGAGTTGACAAGCCTGGTGCCAGAGTCTGGAAGCTGCTGAAAACAGAGGTGAACTGTTAGAGCTGCAGTTCCATAGTCAGAAGCCAGAGGGTGAAAGAGATCAGAAATGGTTTGAGAGGTCCTAGAACCTCCAGCCAGACTGATTAGTGACGATCTTCTCCTGAACAAAGCCAGTATGCAAAGACTGTGAGAGGTGTTTTTTTTTCAAATGCTCAAATCGCAGCAAAAAGTTATAAGGCATATAAAGAAATGGAAACATGGCCTAATCAAAGGATCAAAATAAAACTCCAGAAACTGACCCTAAAGAAATGCAGATCTATGAGCTACCTGACAAAGACTTTAAAATAGTGATCATAAAGATACTCAATAACCTAAAAGAGAACACAGACAACTAAATGAAATCAGGAAGATGATGCATGAATGAAGTGAGAATATCAACAAAGAAAAAGAAACTATTAAAAAACCTAACAGAAATAACAGAACTGAAAAATACAATAACTGAACTGAAATATTCATTAAAAGGGTTCAACAGCACACATGATCAGGCAGAAGACAGAATCAGCAAACTTGAAGATCAGTCATGTGAAATCATCAAGTGAGAGGAGAAGAAACAAAAGAGAATTTTTAAAAAGTGGAGAAAGGGACTTCCCTGGTGGCACAGTGGTTAAGAATCCACCTGCCAATGCAGGGGACACAGGTTCGATCCCTGGTCCGGGAAGATCCCACATGCTGCGGAGCAACTAAGCCTGTGCACCACAACTACTGAGCCTGCGCTCTAGTGCCTATGTGCCACAACTACTGAAACCCGTGCACCCTACAGCCCGCGTGCCGCAACTACTGAAGCCCGCGTGCCTAGAGCCCGTGCTCCACAACAAGAGAAGCCTGTGCACCGCAATGAAGAATAGCCCCTGCTCACCGCAACTAGAGAAAGCCCGCACGCTGCAAGGGAGACCCAACGCAGCCAAAAAAAATAAATAAATAAAGTGGAGAAAGGCTAAGGGACTTACGGAACATTATCAAGTGGATCAAAATACATGTCATTGGAATCCCAGAAGGAGAAGAGAGAGATGGTGCAGAGAGCTTATTCAAAGAAAACAGGCAGAAAACTTTCTAAATCTGAGACAACAAATGGACATACTGATTCAAGAAGCTCCAAGAACATCCAACCGGGATAAACCAAAAGAGAATTCCATTGAGATACATTATAACCCAAGTGTCTAAAGTCAAAGAGAAAATCTTGAAAGCAGCAAAGTGATTAGTAACATATGAGGAAATCTCCATAAGATTATGGATGGATTTCTCAGCAGAAATTTTGCAGGCCAGAAATGAATGGGATGACATATTCAAAGCACTGAAAGAAAAAACTATCAGGCTTCCCTGGTGGCGCAGTGGTTGAGAGTCCGCCTGCCGATGCAGGGGACGCGGGTTCGTGCCCCGGTCCGGGAAGATCCCACATGCCGCGGAGCGGCTGGGTCCGTGAGCCATGGCCGCTGAGCCTGCGCGTCCGGAGCCTGTGCTCCGCAACGGGAGAGGCCACAACAGTGAGAGACCTGCGTACCACAAACAAACAAACAAACAAAACAACTATCAACCAAGAATACTGCATCTAGCAAACTGTCTTTGAAAATGATGGGGAAATTAATACTTTTCCAGATAAACAAAAGCTAAAGGAGTTCATTACTATCAGATCAGCTCTACAAGAAATGCTAAAGGGAGTCCTTTAAGTTGAAAGGAAAAGATGGTTCAACGTATGAAAATTAATCAATATAATATACCACATTAACTGAATGAAGGACAAAACCCACATGATCATCTCAATTGATACAGAAAAAGCATTTGATAAAATTTAACAACTTTCCATGATTAATAACACCCAACAATTTAGGAACAGAAGGAAACTACCTCAACATAATAAAGACCACTTGTGAAAAGCCCACAGTGAACATCATATTTAATGGTGAAAAACTGAAAGGTTTTCCTCTAAGATCAGGAACAAAACAAAGATGCCCTCAGTATTTCTATGTAACATACTATTAGAAGTCCTATCCAGAGCAAGTAGCTAAGGAAAAAAAATAAAAGACATCTAAGTTGGAGAGGAAGAGGTAACATTATCTCTGTTCACAGATGATATGATCTTATATGTAGAAAACAAAGATTCCACAAGAAAACTGTTAGAACTAATAAACTAATTCAGCAACACTGTAGGATATAAAATCAACATACAAAGAACAGTAGTGTTTCTATACACTAACAATGAACAATACGAAAAGGAAATTAAGAAAATAATTCCATTTATAATAGAATCATAAAGAATAAAGTATTGAGGAATAAGCCTAATTAAAGAAGTAAAAGACTTACACACTGAAAACTATAAAACAACGCTGAAAGAAATTAAAGAGAGAAATCAATGGAAAGACATCCCGGATGCCTGGACTGGAAGACCTAAAGTTGTTCAGATGTCCACACCACCCAAAACAATCTACAGATTTGATGTAATCCCTATCAAAATCCCAATGGCAACTTCTGCAGAAACAGAAAAACTCGTTGTAAAAATTCATATGGAGGGGCTTCCCTGGTGGTGCAGTGGTTAAGAATCCACCTGCCAATGCAGGGGACACAGGTTTGAGGCCTGGTCTGGGAAGATCCCACATGCCATGGAGCAACTAAGCCCGTGTACCACAACTACTGAGCCCATGTGCCACAACTAGTGAAGCCTGCATGCCTAGAGCCTGTGCTCTGTAACAAGAGAAGCCACTGCAATGAGAAGCCTGCGCACCGCGACGAAGAGTAGCCCCCGCTCACCACAACTAGAGAAAGCCCACACACAGCAACAAAGACCCAATGCAGCCAAAAATAAATAAAGTAAATAAATTTATTAAAAAAAATTCATATGGAATCTCAAGGGACCCTGAATAATCAAAACAAGTTTGAAAAAGAACTCACATTTCCTGATTTCAAAACATATTGTATAGCTATGGTAATCAAAACAGTATGGTAGGACTTCCCTGGTGGCGCAGTGGTTGAGAATCTGCCTGCCGATGCGAGAGACACGGGTTCGAGCCCTGGCCCGGGAGGATCCCACATGCTGCGGAGCAGCTAAGCCTGTGTGCCACAACTGCTAAGCAGCCCCCGCTCGCCACAACTAGAGAAAGCCCGCACACAGCAACGAAGACCCAATGCAGCCAAAAATAAATAAATAAAAATAAATTTATATAAAAAAAAACAGTATGGTACTGGTATCAAGACAGAAAAATAAACCAAGAGGAAAGAATAGAGATCCCAGAAATAAATCCTTGCATATATGGTCAAATGATCTTTGACAAAGGTGCCAAGGCTACATCATGGGAAAAGGACAGTGTCTTCGAAAATTATCTTAGGAAAACTTGCAAAAGAATGCAGCTGGGGGCTTCCCTGGTGGCGCAGTGGTTGAGAATCCGCCTGCCGATGCAGGAGACATGGCTTCGTGCCCCGGTCCAGGAAGATCCCACATGCTGCAGAGCGGCTAAGCCTGTGAGCCATGGCCGCTGAGCCTGAGCATCCGGAGCCTGTGCTCCGCAATGGGAGAGGCCACAACAGTGAGAGGCCCGCGTACCGCGAAAAAAAAAAAAAAGAATGCAGCTGGACCCTTATTTCATATACAAAAATTAACTCAAAAGAGATTAAAGACCTAAATGTAAAACCTGAAAGTGCAATTTTCCTAGAAGAAAACAAAGGAGCAAAGCTTCACGATAGTGAACTTGGCTACTGTTTTTTGGATATAACACTAAAGCACAGTTGACAAAAGCAAAATTAACAAATAGGATTACACCAAACCTAAAAACTTTTGTGCATCAAAGGACACACTCAACAAAATGAAAAGACAACCTATGAAATGGAAGTAAGTATCTGCAAATCATATATCTGATAAGGATGTGGAGAAATTTGAACTCTTGTGAAAGGCTGGTGGGATTGTAAAATGGTGCAACTGCTATGGAAAACAGGTTCCTCAAAAAATTGGAAATAGAACTACTGTATGATCCAGCAATCTCACTTCTTGGTATATATCCAAAAGAATTGAAAGCAGGGTCTCAAAGAGATATTTCAAAACAGCACTATTCATATAGCCAAGAGGCAGAAGCAACCCAAATCTCCATCAATGGATAAATGAATAAACAAAATGTGGTATACACACACAATGGAATATTATTCAGCCTTAAAAAAGGAAATCCTACAACATGAATTCATTTTGAGGTCATTATGTTAAGTGAAATAAGCCAGTCACAAAAAGACAAATACTGTATGATTTCACTTATCTGAGTTCTCTAAAAGAGTCAAATTCGCAGAACCAGAAAATAGAATGGTAGCTACCAGAGGCTGGAGGGAGAGGGAAGAGGGGAGTTGTTGTTTAACAGGCACAGAGTTTCAGTTTTGTAAGATGATAAAGTTCTGGAGATCTGTTTCACAATAATGTGAATATACTTAACACTACTGAACTGTACCCTTAAAAATGGTTAAGACGATAAATTTTATGATAGGTGTTTTTTTTTTTGTTTTTTTTTTTACAATAAAAGAAGTTCAAAAAAAAAGGGCGGGGGGGGACAAGGAGAGGATGCCTTCTCTTTCAACTTTTAAATAGTTTTCTGTGGGGATCCAAGGTCTGAAATCACTTCAGTCATCTTGTCATCATCAGGGGAGTATCAGACACCCTGAAGAAGGTAAAGCAGAAAGAAAAGTCATGGGCCTTTTAGTCTATGATTCAACTGACCTTTCAGTCACTCTCACATAATAAGGACTTCTAATTATGTGACAGCATAATTGTTTCTTATTGCTTAAGCCACTTGTTATGTTTTCTGTTACTTGAGACCAAAAGCATTGAACAGATGCATTACTACTGCCTCAAAATACATGGATGTTTGAAGAAGCTCCACTAGAATGTGACTTACAGAGGGCAGGGTTTTTTTGTCAGCTTTGTCCACTGGCACATAGAACAGTGCCTGACAGACAGTATGTACCCAATAAATATTTGGTAAATGAATAGAAAGAAAGTTTAGAATCCCTATTCTCCTCCGTCCTCCACCTCCTACTCATCTTCCTCACGGCTCAGCTTAAATGTCACTTACACAGGGAGGCCTTCTCTGAAATCCTCAAATCTCTTCTTGCCCCCTAAAACCTTGATTAGGGCCTCCAGTTACCTGCAGTTGTTTTCCACTGTAGCACCTCTCATAGCTGTGCTTAATTACTTACTGGTGTAATTATTTGTTTAGCAGATGTCTCTCCCACTGGATAAAAAAAGGAACTGGATCTTGTTCAGGGCTGTAGCCTCAACCCAGCACAGTGCTCAGCAAGGTGCCGCACTCAAAAAAAAAGTACTTCAAAGACAGTCAAATTCTATCTTGGCTCTACATGAATACTTTAAGAATCCAATTTATACATCAGTCTTTTTGGTTCTTCAGAATATTGTAAGATGCTTACACCTAGCTCAAAGGACCAAGGAGGGTAACATTTATAAAATTCTCAATAACTTAGACGAGGGAGGGGCTTCTTCAAATTAAGACACAGCATGTGGGGGGTTTCAAAAGCCCCAAATAGTAAATAATTAGTTAAGTGAAATGTTAGAGTCCCTTATGAAATCTAAGAATAGATTTGCAACGTTTTTCTTTTAGGAACTACTTTCATCTTCTTGGTTTTGGAACACTATTATTTGACATTGTTTGCTAAATCAGTTTTATATTCAATTCATCCCTCACTGCTTCTTTTTTTTTTTTTTTTGCGGTACGCGGGCCTCTCACTGTTGTGGCTGCTCCCGTTGTGGAGCACAGGCTCCGGACGCGCAGGCTCAGCGGCCATGGCTCATGGGCCCAGCCGCTCTGCGGCATGTGGGATCTTCCCGGACCGGGGCACGAACCCGTGTCCCCTGCATTGGCAGGCGGACTCTCAACCACTGTGCCACCAGGGAAGCCCCCTCACTGCTTCTTTATTAAAACTGCCACACATGCCTGTAAGTGGATTTTGCCAAACAAACATACAGCCTTTTTTATTATATTGCCTATTCTGTTACCATTAATTTGTTTATAATACAAATTAATAAATTTGTATTACTAAATTATACAAGTTACTAAAAACTGTATTTGTCATTCAAATTGGTACAACACTCAGGAATCCTAAGAAATATTTTGTAAAAGAAATGGACAGGGGGAGAGAGAAAAACAAAGAAGAATGAAGTAGCCACTCAGATACCAGTTTCTACTATTTAAGGAAACATAATCCAATTTTAAGAGTGCAAGTGGCTTAGGAGCATGGTGACAAAACCCTTTTCCAGCATAGTAAATGATGGTTTTGACAACAATGTATTTTCTGTATCTGCCCAGTCCAATATGATAGCCATTAGCCATACATGCGATTATTTAAGTCTGAATGGATTAAAATAAAATATTCAGTTCCTCCATTGCACTAGTCACATTTCAAGCACTCAACAGGAACACATGGCTAGTGGCTATCGTATTGAACAGTGCAGATACAGAACATTTCCATCACTGCATGGCCCTGGACAGCACGGGTCTATATGTTCCTACCAATAATTATTACCAGTGAGTGATGGAAGCATTAGGCTCACCAAGAGAAACATACAAGTAGAGAAGCAGCCATGTTATAAACATAAAAGATCTATTTCCCACCATATTCTCTTTAGGAACAAATTTCTGAAAAATAATCTTTCCCCTGCTCTCTTTACTGAGAAATAGATTTACAGCTTTTTAAAACTTTCCTGGGTTAAATGAATGACAACCTAATCTTTTTTTCTGCTGAGTGGTCTGTGCATTGCATGCAAACTTACAGTTTGGTCTCATCCGCCTCTTTCTGCATGATTTCGAGAATCATGCGGCATGCTTCAGAGGTTCCCTCTGGCGTGGCATGGATGGTGACAGGCTTCTCTGCGGCCCCGGAGTTCTCCTTTCTATGGATGTCTACCCTGCAGGAAAAGAATCAGGAGCCATAGCACAGCGTCATCTGGGACTGGATCCTAGTCCCAAGAATGCGTCGCACTGGCCAATGTACAGCAAGGACACAGACAGACCAGGAAGTGTCACGAGCACGTTTGCAACCAATGCCATTCTCCAAGAAGGCGGCAAGCAGTGCAGGGGGTCTTGTGCCAAACCCAAATTCTCGGCAGCTCCACTGAGAAGGGAATCTTTCTTACAGGAGTGCCACTGGGCAAAGGCACCAAGGCAACGTGGTAATGAAGCCAGTTTGGTAAATGAAGTATGTTGTGTAGTCTTTCCAATGATCTTAGAAGTGAAGAGTAAAGTGAGCGGGATAATACTGTACGTTGGCACAGTGCCGGTCTCTGAACTGATTGCAGCTTTTAAAAGCCATATGTTAATCCAACTCCACCAAATTCAAGCAAGCTTTACGTATCTGAGTATGGACAGAAAACAGAGGCATGCCCTTTCTCTGCCTAAGTTTTTGGTTTCCTTGCCACCGGCAGCCTGCCTTCTTCCAGGCTCTTAAAAACTAATGGCTCAAAAGCTTGATGACTTTATCAGACTTCCTTGGGTAGTTGTGGCTCTATTTGTTTTTAACTTTCAAAATCACATAATTGATTGTATCCTTTTTCACTCTGGCTGTCAGAAAGCCCAAATCCAAGTCTCTGGCCTTTTTCTAAAAAAATGGGCACACACTTTGAGAACTAACTCACTTGTATTTAAACTTGCTGCATTTTTTTAAATGATTTTTTTTTAGTTACTTTATTTTATTTTTTGGACACACTGCGCGGCATGCGGGATCTTAGTTCCCCTACCAGGGATTGAACCCAGTGCCCCCTGCAATGGAAGCGTGGAGTCTTAACCACTGGACCGCCAGGGAAGTCCCTAACCTTGCTGCATTTATAAAGCCACTTTAAATAATCTTTGGAACAAAAAGACATACAAATAAAAATCACTTTCTCAGTGAAGAAAACTTGGGAAAAAAGGGGACTGATTTTAAAATAAAGGAAACACCACATAGTATTTGCCCCCTGTACTATCTCATCATTTCACTCCTATGATTTTAAACTCTGGGACTCATGTAAGTGTTCATTATTTGGAAGTAACTCAGTCACTTTGCAGAAAACAGTGTTTTCTCTTTCAGGTTACAAGACACTCAATATCCTGAATAAAATGCACTAGGCATGTGAATAACAAATATTTGTCAGTAATTTGGTGCTTTGTAATTTAAGTGCTTTGTAATTTCCTTCAATCTGCCTGACTGTCCTAATTCTCACAACACTCCTGGCTTACAGAAGAAGCAATTGGTGCTCAGAGACCTTAACATTTTTTCTAAGATCATATAGCTATTAAGTGGTAAAACTTGAACAAGGGTCTTTGTTTTCAAGACCTGTGCTTTGTTCATTACATCATGCTGTGGTCTTATGAACACACAAACTCAGCAACCTCACAAGTCACTTTATCCACTACAACTCCTACTACCAATTCAGTCTCCTTAAACAGACAGAAAACTAAACATAAGACTAATGTACTTTATTTATTGCTCAATGTAACAGTGACTCACCCATTTCCTTTATGTAGCTATTTGCGAGACTCCCTAGGTGGTCTCAAAGAATGACTACCACCCAGGGCTCTGACGCAGGAGAGGAGGCAAGAGCTAAGATACGTGGGTTCTAGGGTCCCGTAAAGTTCAGCCCCATACCTCTGTTGTTTTAAAAACATGTAGATGTGTTCACAGGTATCAGATAGCTTATGAGAACAATTCTTGACTGTGAGGTCATTAGTACCTTGTTTATGAACTATTAGTGTTTCAGGGTATGACCTTTAGGTCACTGGCATGAAAGCTCATTAAAGCCCCTGGGCTTTGTGTTAGTCTGTTAGTAGTTCCATTTAAAGAAGCCATAGTCCCATACAGCACAGCCCCCCGCTGCTGATGCAAGCAATAGCAACCTGGGAATGGCCGGGACCCACCAGCACTCAGGGGACCCCTCAGAAGGAAGCAAAGGAAGCCCCGGAGGCACGTACCGGGACTGGGTCTGCTTAGTGATGTTCTTTATGGTCAAGCCCTCCTTTCCGATGATGGCACCAACAAACTGGGTGGGGACCAGGATCCGCAGCGGGAAATCAATCTGTCTGGCCTGAGAAGAGCCCCCAGGGGCATGGCCTTGCTCCCGGGAAGAGTGGTCCCCACGCTGGGCTCGCTGAGGGGGCGAAGGGGAGCTCACCTCTTCATCCGGGATGTAGGAAATCTTGAAGGAGTAGTTCTCAAACTGATGCCCGCTTAGCTTCTCGATGGCTCTGAAATGCAGCAGGGGCAAGTGAGCTTTGTTAGAGAACAGTGTTGGAGAAGACCCCCCCAGGGTCAATGGACCGGTTCATTCACTCTCCTTTACTAGTTGCCTACGTGAGTGCCGTCCTCGGCACTAAGGATGCAGCGGTGAGCAAGACACGTGCCATCTCTGCTCCCTCAGGGCTTGTGGTTAACAAATTAAACACGTAATTACAACGTGCAGGCCTGGTCAGACTTGATATACAATGTGCCAGTCTGCTTTTTTTCACCACTCAAGGCTGTATCCCCATCATCAAAAACTCTTTGTAAAATACTGGCATAAAATTGTCCTTTTTTAAAAATTTTAATTGTAATACAGTTATTACTGAAAATTCAGAAGTAGATAAGCACAAATAAGAAAAACATCCTAGCCCATCCTATAGCTTTCTTAAATATAAATATATTATTATGTATACAAATGGATTAATACCATACATACTACTTTATAACCTTTAAAAACAGTTAATACTCTAAACAGTTTTCCAAGTGATTAAATACCCTGCAATTTAGTTTTTACTGGCTGTTTAACATTCTATTGATTTGCCATCATTTTTGCAACTGATTCTCTATTGTTTTTTATATATATATATATATATATATATATATATACATATATGTTTCTAATCTTTTACTACTACATACAGTATTGTCATGGGCATCTTTGCAACTACAACTTTGCAAACAGGACAAATTCCTAATGGAATTGCTGGGTCAGAGAGCAGGCAGAATTCTAACATTTTAAGTCATTATTGCTCAGTGTCCTTCTGGAAAGGTTTCAACATGTACTATCCCATAGCAGCTAAGAGAGCACTTGTTTCCTTGAATCCTCAGAAGTACAAAGTATTATGATTTTAAAAGACTTATCAATTTGATAAATCCCACTATTGCATCTTAAAAACTATACACGAAGTGCAACCATTTTTTCACGTGTCTTTGGCAGCATGTGAAAAAATGAACCCTCTTCTACAATGTTATTGTTTAGGGTTTACGAATTTATTACAAAGCAGCACTTTTTGAATTCAATAAAAGCAACAAAGTAATATCATGTACAGAGGGCCTACCTAAGTAGCAGATGGACAAGAACTCTAAAGGTTCAGTTGTTGGTATATGTATCCTGCTTACATACGTGTGCAAAAGTCAACAGCAAATGACTACTGCCTTTTTCAATGCAACATGAACATTTTGAAAACTAGTGGTAGGAGAATGGGTTAACCATGTATTCATGGGTGTGGCAACCTTGAAAAAGAAATAAAAGTATAATCCTGGGACATGTAACCAATACAGATGTTATGCCACATGTGACCATAATTCTAGTTACAATGACCTGACAGGCACTTCATGGACCCTCTACAAAAAGGAACTTGTTTTTGTTGTTGTTGTTTTTTAAAAAAAATTCAGTCCCATGTGTGTTAACAGCCAAGCTCACAATTAACCAACAATGAAGCAATGTAGCCATGAGTGGGATTAGGAGGTGAATGTGAGTAGGAAAAAGAACCTGAGCCAGGTGCTCTTTGATGAACCACTCCTAGATGACAATGTTCCCTTGGGCTGATGTCACTAAGGTGGATCCCTCTTTTAATATTCATAGAGGGAAAATGAGGTTTCAGCATCCATTCAATGAGTTTGGACAGAAGCGGGCCTGGGCTTCTTCCTCATGGTGCACGGAGGAAGCTCCAGGTGGAAGTGGCTCCTAGTGGCCATCAAAGCAGACTCTAGTGGACACAATGTCACAGACGTGGTGCCCTCTATTCCTGACTATATCAAGATGCAGCTCCCACCTCGGTTTTGATACCAAGGCTCAACATTTTTCAAGATAAAAATCTCTGTACAATCAACAAACAGACACTCTGGTATAAATGCCCTGGGGCTCCACTGATGTGTCAAAGTTCTGCATCTTTTCAGAAAAGGTTTATAAATACAGGACTCAATGGAATTCAAAGACAAGCTCCACTCCCCCCCACGCCCAAATTTGAAGGGAAATAAGCCCAAATCCACTTACGTTTTTGCTTCCTCTCTTGTTGCATATGTGACGTTGACAACGGCAGTTTCTGTGTCTGTGTTGACTAGGAAAGAAGCAAAAACTACATTGTCATAGAAAAAAAAAAGCTGCCACCCTCTGGCTAATGTAAATAAACTTATTTAGAGAAAAATGCACAAAAAAACGTCACTGCCCTATCTCTTAGAGTTACTTGAATCTCTCTCTTTATTCATGCGCGTTCATAGGAATTTGTAATCAACTGTATATACACATTTGTAATCCATTGTATATACAACTCAAAACTACATTTTCACTAATTTTATCAACACTTTTGCACATGTATATGTATATGCACATTTTCTTTGGATTTTTCACTTTTAATGCCTTCATAAAATTGCAGCAAATAAATGTGCCATGACTTTTGCCTAACCATTCCTTAATTGTTGACAAATGGGTTATTCACAGTATTTGCTATTCTGACTAGTGTTGATAAAAATCACCACTGTTGCAAATATCACTTGATTTGTGTTCTTCTGAATTATTTTTTTTAGAGTAATTTAGAAAGAAAATAATTGGTAAAAGAACATAATGCTTTTTAATGATTGTTTTCAGATTATTCTCCTAAAAGTTTGTATCAATTTATTGTACCACTATGAGTTTTGTTATAATTTGCATTTATTTAAAAATAACTGGATATATGTATAAAATAATAAGAAAGTATTTTAATTTTAATTCTTCATTCATGGATAAGGTTGAACTATTACTATTTTTGTTCCCCTCTGATAGACCTCCTTGACTGACTGTGTGAGTTAAATCTAGTAACTGTGTACAATGAATAAAGAAAGTTGACAATTCCAACCCACTTGACTGAAGAGAACACATAAATTCTAAGAGTGGTTAATAAGGGGTCACTCTTGTGAGTTGCTTTATCTTGATTCATAATTGCTTGCCTCTTCTTCCAAAGTCAGACATAAAAAATGAATTCAAACAGCAAGACAAAACTTTCTCAATCTAAGTCAGTAAACTTAAACCAAAAATACTGGTTTCCCCAAAACCAGTAAACATAACTAAATCACATCCTCCCCCACTAAAACATTTAAGCTATTGGGAGACTTGGAATTAACAACATTAAGGTGAGGATAATTCAAGAAAACCACAGTAGAGGTGCTTTTCAAAATAATAATAAAACCCTATAGCGCAGGGATCCTTAATCTTTTTTTATTATTATTTTTTTTTTTTGCGGTACACGGGCCTCTCACTGTTGTGGCCTCTCCCGTGGTGGAGCACAGGCTCCGGACGCGCAGGCCCTGTGGCCATGGCTTACAGGCCTAGCCGCTCCGCGGCATGTGGGATCTTCCCAGACTGGGGCACGAACCCGTGGTCCCCTGCATCGGCAGGCGAACTCTCAACCACTGCGCCACCAGGGAAGCCCTTTAATCTTTTTTTTAAAAAACATTTATTTATTTATTTATTTGGCTGTGCTGGGTCTTAGCTGCGGCATGCAGGATCTTCGTTGTTGCATGCAGGCTCTTTGTTGAGGCACGGGGGATCTAGTTCCCTGACCACGGATCGAACTCAGGCCCCCTGCATTGGGAGCCTGGAGTCTTATCCACTGGACCACCAGGGAAGTCCTGGGATTCTTAATCTTGAATCCATGTTAGAGCTTCAGGAATTCTTTACTCACCCTCCCCACTTCCCTGCAAATATTCAAAATTGTGGGTACATGGATTTTTCTGGCTTATAATTTCCATATGATTCTCAAAAAGGTTAAAGACCACTGTTATCCAATAACTTCAAAGTAGCTGCAGCCCTTATGGGGAGGGGAGGCATAATCCTCAGGAGGGAACTGCCACTGAGATTTACGTGTCACCGGTGCTGAGCCCAGCCCTTGCCTTGGCCTGGGGGTATTCGTTTTGCTCTCTAATACACAGAGAGGTCCTCATAGTGCAAAATAGAGAATGTGCAGCCCACAACCATCCTCTTTCGGTGCTGACACACTGAATGCTACGAGGCCTCATATCTGCACTTCGTAGTGCTACAGATGAGGTTGAAGACTCCAAAACGGGAGGAAGGCTGGCTTTGAACCTCCCGAATAAAGCTATCCACTAGAAGTCTCAGATTCTCAGATTTTGTTCTACTCCTTAGTCATATTCTTTGTTCTTGAAAGACATCTGTCTTCAGGAAATCAGACCTGTGATTCTGGGAAAAACTGAGCTCCACTGAAATACTTTATTTCATTGGACATGAAAGCTCTCCTTAAAATCCTACTGAAAATGTTTTCCTGCTGAATCAGGAATCACCTATGAAACAGAACAAAACAACACCCCAGTACTTCTATCCCGTAGCTGTGAGGCAGCTAGAAACTGGGTGCTCTCAGGGCACAGGTGCCATTGGAGCTGTGAACTGCCCCCAGGGACCTGGAGTATTTCTTCTTTGCATGGCACTGTCCTAAGTTTAATAACATGGTCTTAGTTAGTAACTTCTACAGGTTCATGTCTGGAAGGTCATCCTGCCTACTAAATCCATTCCTTATTAGAATGTCTTCTTTTCCATTTGAGGGAAATAACAAGAACTGAGAAAACAGAATCCTTGTAAATCATGTCTTCCTTCTGAGCTCTTTCCCTTCACCTTTGGGTATGGGCAGTCAGCAGTATGAAACTGCCTAATAATATTTTTAATATTCAGGAGTGGAGAGCATCTGAATAACTACTGCTTTAAAACTATTATATTAATTATACTGGTGGATAGAACAGACTGCATATGAGAAAATGGATTCTCTGTGATTTTTCCTAAGTGAACTTTAACCATTATGTATGACTCCACTGTCTGTAAATATTTATTCAGGTTCTCTCTGGGTGCCCCAACTATTCAGTGATACAGGAAGGGTAAATTTATTCTCCCCATTATACACATGTGGAAACTGAGCCAATAAGGTTAAGTGACTTTTACAAGGGCTCACAGTCAGTAAGTGACTGAATTCATAGTCTGCTTTCTAGGTCAGTGCAAAAATAATCTTTATCACATGTTACTGCCTGTCCTATCAGGAGCTTAGAATCTACTTTTCAGGGACTCTTAAATAGCTACATAAGATATCAGCTGAGGTACCCTTTTTTTTTTTCTTTAAAAATCATAGCACTTCATGTTTTAGAAGACAAAAATAAGGGCGGCAGGAAAAAGAATATATGTTTTCTGGGGATTTACAGCATTGTTCCTAAGACAGAGGCTCTCAAATGAGTACACACAAAAATCACTTGGGGGTGCTTGTTGAACATACAGATTCATGACTTCTTCCCCCGTAGTCTTAATTTGTAGGTCTGTCTACGGTGAGCCCTAGGAATCTGCATTTTCCCAAGCACTCCAGGCGATTCTGGGGTAGGAGTCCTACACCTTGAGAAACACTCTGCGCAAGATATTAGGGATATGTTATTCTTAACCAGGAAGAGGAAAGCTGTAATAGTGTAAATCCAGTTACTTCTAAGTGAATTAAGCTTCCCCCACCCTGACAGCATTTGTCCAGTGCTTGAGTACATTAAAGAGTATAAGAAAAATAGCCTGAAAACCATTCTTTGAAAAAATCGATATAGACGGATATAGACATCTCTCACATACAGATATACAAACATATACTCTAGGAAGCTTGCTTCAAAGGAATTTGAACTTATTATTTGTCCTTGGATTTGACCCGACCTATAAGAAATAACAGGTAATATCCCTCTCAAAATTCAATAGTCTAATTTCGTCACTTATTACCTTGTTCGACATTCTCCACTGTCCCATACTGAGCCAAAAGTCCATCCAACACCTGAAAAAGAAGCTTTGCTGTCAGAATTTCAGGTCTTCCATAAAAGCAGCTAGAACTGAATAAATGTACAGGACTTTCAGGTGCTTATTGGCTCTCAAGTAATCTGTTCACTGAGGAAACACAGCAGAGCTTCGAAGTCTTAGTAATTGTTAACAATCACGTTCATCATGATGGTTGGAACCCACTTGCTGCTTTTGAAATGAGAAGCAGAATAATGTACAAAGATCACTTCTCCTTTCTGGAAGATTTAACCTTCTTCCTTCAGTTTTCCTTTAGGGATCTCCTTATTTTACAAAGTAATGAGATATGTATATGTTCAAAATTTTCCACAATGAAAATTTTTTTTCTTAAAGGAATAAAAACATTAGACAAAACATTCTGTTTCCTTTAAGGCTATTTTGATTTTGTTTGGGTTGGGGAACATGGGGCAGTATGTTTTCAATAATGCGGTAAAGCCACTCCTCATATTCTAGCTTATTTTATTTCAAGGTAACAATCTTGTAAGAAGTTTTACAACTCCGAAAATATGTCTTAACTGTTATTCATAGCAACTAATTCAAAATAAACAAAAAACTTGCTCAAACTAACAAAGAACCTTCTATTCTTATGGGTTTTCCATTTATTTTATTTTTCCCCAAATCGTAATTTAGAAAGGTAAAAATCTTTTATAAAATCATGGGATAAAAATCACAAGCAAGGTATGTATTTTGTTTCACAGTTTGTCTGTTGATGCTTGGTTTCTGAGAAGACAGAACATAAGGGATCAAAGTGCACATCCTGCACAACGAAAGGGACAAATCTGACCCCAAACTCAGGGCAGATCATGCACATTAGGGGCACTGAAGAAGGGAAAGTCTGAGGACCTCTAATTCCTAAATGTGAAAGGGAACTATAAAAAAGGGAGAAAATCCCTTATTAACCCATTAAAAAATAAAATGAGGAAAGAGAGCAGGAAGATAATAAATATAGAAATGACATTGGCCTACCTCCCACTGCAGGTGAGGAGGGATGTTTCGAATCTGAATTTTCCTGCTCCTGTAAAAGATAAAAGCACAGACACAACAAACAGGCTTAAGACCACAGTTTGAGTTTACTTTCTCACTATGTTCACCAAGACACCAGCAAGGGATTTTGATTGTGAATCAAGAACATCTTGTTTTAAGCCATTCGTCAATTTCTCCCTTTATGTCTGTTAGTATTTGCTTTATATATTTTAGGTGCTTCTATATTGGGAGCCTAAATGTTAATGAGTGCAATATCCTCTTCTTGTATTGATCCCTTTATCATTATATAATGCCCTACTGTATAGCACAGAGAATTACACCCAACATTTTGTAATAAGCTATAATGGAATACAATCTGCAAAAAAAAAAAAACCACACACACACAAAAAATGAATGACTATGCTGTACACCTGAAACTAATGTAATATTGTAAATCAATTATACTTCAATTTAAAAATTAAAAGAAGAAAAAAAAAGAGCAGCTTGTTTTAAAACTTTCAATTAGGGACTTCCCTGGTGGCACAGTGGTTAAGAATCCGCCTGCCAATGCAGGGGACACGGGTTCAATCCCTGGTCTGGGAAGATCCCACATGCTACGGAGCAACTAAGTCCATGCACCACAACTACTGAGCCCACGTGCTGCAACTGCTGAACCTGTGTGCTGCAACTACTGAAGCTCGTGCTCGGCCTAGAGCCTGTGCTCCGCAACAAGAGACGCCACTGCAATGAGAAGCCTGCGCACCACAATGAAGAGTAGCCCCCGCTCGCTGCAACTAGAGAAAGCCCGCGCGCAGCAATGAAGACCCAATGCAGCCAAATAATAAAAAAAAAAATAAAATAAAACACAGCTGTTTTAAACAAATAAATAAAACTTTCAATTACTTTGAGGAAAAAAATAAAGAACAAACCCAAGAAGTCTGAACAAGCTAAAGAAACAGGTTAGTTAGATGCAAATCTGCCTTTTCAATTTCCTACCAAAATAGTTAGAATTTAAATTGCCACACATGTTCTAATTATAGAATTATTCCCTTCCTCCTCAACATACATAGTCCTGCAAGTGACCCTACCCCAAAAGGTACCTAGGCTCAAACATGAGAGATGGAATACATACACAGTAGGTTTAAAGAGGATCTTACCTAACAATGCAGAACTTCCTTTTCAAAAATTATTTTTATTTCTAATAGGTAATACAGTCCTAATTCAAAAATCAGGACACTTTAAAGAGGTATTCCATGAAAAGTCTTACTCGTTGCTTGTGTAGCCTTCAGTTCCTTTATGCAAATACTAGTAAATACAAATATACAATCCTATTTTCACCTTTTCTTATAGAAATATTTGCATATTCTGCACACTCACTGAATCTTGTTTTTTTCACCTAACAGTAATGTCCTGAAGATCTTTCTACATTGGCAGATAGAGAACATCCTCATTCTATTTTACACTACTCGGATGTACCAAATATCCATCCCCTATTGATGGATATGTGGGCCTTCTCCTGCCTTTTTATTCAGAAGATTTTTCTTTTTTTCTAAGATATCTGATAACTTTGAGTGATTTAGATCATGTCTTGTTTTTACTTAAGCGTTAAAATTAGATAGAAAGAAGAATAGAAATACGAAGATAAGAATTTTTCTATCTTTGGAGAATATGTTAGATCCCAGAAAGAAAACACAAATCAGCATTTAAATATTAGAAGAGGTCATTTCAATGGAAGGGCCTGGCACTGAAATCCCATAAATATCGCCTTTGGGGGTTGCAAGAGAAGAGATGTGGTGGCCAAAGTGTAGCCCCATTACTTTTCCTTTCCTTCTTGTGTAAGAGGTATCAAATAGTTGCTATATGCAGCCACACATTTCTCCATGGCTTTAATCTGGGCAATAGCCACAGAAAGAAATGTTACAATTCATGCAGAGAGGAAAAAGGAGAGAGACAGAGAAGTACACAGACAGGGGAAACAACAAACAAATAATGAAGGAACTGAGGGGCTCCTGTTTCCTCTGATCTTTTTTTTAAATTAAGGGGGACCCCATCCCTCTGTTCTAGATCCCATATACTACTTCTGTCTTGTTTTATTTTTAAAAAAGAGAACGCATTCATGCTTTACCAGAGCTGCCTAAATGACTATACAAGCCATTCTGTAGAACCTCTAATCTTGTGTCAGGATAGGAAGGCGAAAAAAGAACCAGGAACTAATTTCTGCTTCTGTGCTATGAAGGCTCATTCCTGACACTGCCTTTGGCAAGACTTCATAATAAAACTGCTGACACCATCCCATACAGTGGCTACATGGAATGCTCCACAAAGGATGTCACAAGCCTAACTATTTATAGAAAAGGCATCATAATTTACAAGAAAATTGAATATTTCTAAAGAAGAATATTTTTGTTATCTCCAAGTATAAATAAACATTGACTACAACTGCTAAGCAAGAACTTATTGATAGAAATCCTATGGGAAGAAACTTCTGCATAGACACTAAGATTTGAATAGAGGAAGATACTGTTGCATTGTTATGACAAAGAATGCAAATAATCTAAATATCCACAAGCAGGGAGATGAATAAGTAAATCATAGTAGAGTCATAATACTGAACATTATACAGCTGTTAAAAAGAATGAAGTAGGGCTTCCCTGGTGGCGCAGTGGTTGAGAGTCCGCCTGCCGATGCAGGGGACACGGGTTCGCGCCCCGGTCCGGGAAGATCCCACATGCCGTGGAGCGGCTGGGCCCATGAGCCATGCCGCTGAGCCTGCGCGTCCGGAGCCTGTGCTCCGCAACGGAAGAGGCCACAACAGTGAGAGGCCCGCATACCGCAAAAAAAAAAAAAAGAATGAAGTAGACATGTATCCACGGTCATAGGACACTCTTCAAGGCATAATGTTATAAGATGAGCGCTAATTACAGATTAGGTTTGATCTGTTTTTTAAGAGCACAAAACAAAACTATATGTCATTAAGTGTATATATATGTAAATGCACAGAAAAAGGTAGCTACAAACATTTGGTTGGTAAAACGGCACATGTACTTTTTATTTTAGCTGCTTCTGTCTTGCTTGCTTTTTAAAAAAAATGACATGTTCATGTCTCACTTACTTTAAAAAATTAACACTTAAAACTCCTACCAGGGCTGCTTTCATGAATCGAAAAGATTCATTTCTTTAAAGTATCCTGGAACCCGCTTTTAAAAAAAAGAGAAAAACCCTCTTATTTTCTCCATAATTATCAACAGGTTAGGTATCCTTCTTGAAATCTTATTTAACGAAGTATTAATTTGTTTGGCAAACCCCTTTGTTCACAGGGTGTAAATAATAAAACTCTGCCCAGTCCAGATGATCCCGAATCCTAACTGAATGGGTCTAAAACAATGATGCTTCCCTGTAATATCTGGTGTGAGGACTGCACATCAGGCAATCAGTTGAGTAACTGGAACGTTCGTTAAGCAGGATTCTCTAACAAGCTAGTGTGTCGCATCTCTAATTTTAGAACAGGATTTTAACCCAGGAACGAAATTTTAACCCAGAAACGAAAAGGGGAAATAGAGATCACTGCAGTAGAACCCATTCAACTGGAGTTCAGTCAGGTCATCTGGGAGAACATCCTGAGAGACTGTCTTTCAGGATCAGGAGTGACCAGGATCTTTGGGATCTGCTAACTTCCATGACATCGTCTGGACACTGTGCCTGCTTGTCAGGGCACCCAAGATGCCCAACCCCTTTTTCCCTGGGAGGGATGTCTGTGTGCTCTTCAAAACCCAGCTCATACTTGCAGACAATTCCAGGGCATCTCCAAAAAAGAGTTGTTTCTGTGCACTCACTCTTAAGTTTTTATAACAGCTCCCTCTTTGCTATAATCACTTATCTGCTGGCGCTGATCCTGTCCTCACTGGATTGGAAATTTCCTCAAGGACAGGCTTCTTGTTTACTAGTCTCCTGTCCAGCAAGAGGCCAAGCACATAGCAGAAGAGGAGAACATGGAACTCTGGGGTCTGGGAAAAGCACTGCTATTTCTGGCTGTTGTCTGTTTATGAGGCGGACCTTCTGGACCCTACCTGGGAGGGCACAGGCTGTCCTTTTCTCCTTTGCCAGGTAGTAAAGGGGAGAGGGAAGACTTCTTTCCCCTCTTTCCTTTAGAGAAGAAACCCAGTGCTCAGCTCAGTCTCGAACAACAAATGTGGATCTTTCTCCCTTTGAAATCCATAAAAGTGTGCCCTGCTTGCAAACAAGCCCAATTTACACAATAACTTAGGAAAGTGATTGGTTTTAAGAAAATAGCTCTTCGTTCCTTAAAAAAAAAAAAAAAGAATAACCTCACCGTTTCTTTAGTTTAAAAAAGAAATCAAGCTTCTCTAAAAATACATAATTGACATTTCTCATCCTCCCCACCCAGAACCATTACAGCCAGCTCCTAGCTGGCCTGCCGTCTGTCTTACTTTCCCCTCCTCTCCCATCCTTCCCACACTTAGTGACTTTCTAAAACACAAATATGACTGGTTGCTTCTGCCTTCTTTGAATGACTCCCTGTCACCACATCCAAATTCCCATTCATGACCCTGTTACTGTCCCGTTCCCCATCTCTTTATCTTTAAACCCTCTTGCCCCAGCAACTGCTCTAAACTTTGGGCTCTTACCCTTCCATCCAAAATAATTTGTCACACCTGTAGTCTATATGCGTGCCAGGTCTGAGCCTTCAACATGCTCAGTCCACCTTAAAAACAAGAGTAAACAAAGGCAGTAAGGAACATGATTTTGATTTTAAAAAAATTTTAACTGAAAACAGAATAAGACCTGCAGTCAAGCTATTAATATAGACACACAGGCTCTCTCCCCAAGGCTCTGGGATTCAGGAACTCAGAATTTCCCACTTTCATATTCAAGTAAGTGTGTTCAGTGGAAAAGAGCACGTAGTTCAGTCTCTACACATCCAGGAAAAGAATAATATAGCCCAACAGCTATTCTGCTTGGCTGAGGAACTGGCCATTTTGATGGATTCTATATTCTGGTTAATTGGTGACAACGGTATACACATGTAGACTATCAAATCTTAACTACAAACAAAAAAAACTTAACCACAGCTCACCTAAGGCTCTTCAACGTGTAAGTGCCTCAGGGTACTTTTCATGAATATGTTATTATCTTTGTACTGTAGATGCCCAGAGGAAGTGGAAAGCTCTGAGTGAACTTCAGATAAAACTAGATGTCCACTGTTATGAATTTCAAGGACCTGGCAGAAGTTATTGTGTATGGTAGAATCTGTTGCTTAAAATATCTGGGCAATCAGCTGGGGAAGTAAAATCATATTTAATTGTCAAGGAATCTCTTATTTTGAAGAATCACCCCACATCTGTGTGTGTGTGTGTGTGTGTGTGTGTGTGTGTGTGTGTGTGTGAAACGCCTGTTTGCTTGTGAGGTGGATAATGCCATCGTTTTAATTAACCACAAGTCTGAACTCTAGCCCAGGCACTGACCATGCTGGGGGCCTGAGTAGGGAAGACTTAACATATATTGTGGACTCCCACCTCATAGGATCTCAGATTCCATTTGAAAATTAGGCAAGCTAAGGATCAGAAGATGTCCGGGAAAACTGTGGGCAAGAGAAGCAACAGAGGAAGCAAAAGGATCCTATAAGAGAGTCCTTTGGGGTTCAGTGAGAGATCCTACCCAACTAGGTCCCATCTGTTTCCATAGCAATTTTGAGCTCCATCAGATGACACTGTGGTTTTATTCTTGCAAGGAAATCAAACCACCATGGAATGTACATTATCTAGAGGTAGGTGTGCTAACCGACTCCAAGGGCAGTGGCAGAGCCAAGGCTGAAACCACCAGAGCTCTTGGCCATGCCCGCTTCTCTAGTGCTATAATCAGATTCCCCTGCATCCCATGTCCTCATTAGTAAGTGTCTGAGGCACTTTCTCTCCTTCCCATTCCTCATTAGTTCTAAAAGTTCCCCTTAAAACTTCTGGACATTCTGTACAAGGGACATCCTGTGCTAAATTGAACTAGGACCTAGGGCTAGCAATGAATCAGGGAAGCAGATGAATCACCAGTGATAGCCTCGGCCAATCTTCTATTCAGCACTCAGCTGCCTTTTACAGTAATCCCCTCCCCCACCCGCCTCTCATTCTTTCTCTCCTTTCTCTCACACACATACACACAGAGGACACAGGGCATGACTTAATCAGTGAAACTAACTGTTGTCACTTTGTTACAAAATTATTAAGAACTGCATCTGCCGCTATGGAATCTAAAATAAATGTATTATAACAGTTATTAGAAAACCAAATGCTTTCCACATAAAAACTGTTGAAAAGTGGGGCTTCCCTGGTGGCACAGTGGTTGAGAGTCCGCCTGCCGATGCAGGGGACATGGGCTCGTGCCCCGGTCCAGCTGCGGAGCGGCTGGGCCCATGAGCCGTGGCCGCTGAGCCTGCGCGTCTGGAGCCTGTGCATCTGGAGCCTGTGCTCCGCAATGGGAGAGGCCCGCGTACCGCAAAAAAAAAAAAAAAATGTTGAAAAGTGAAAAAGAGGTTTGGGGTTTTTTATAAGGAGAAAAACATGTGATCAGAGTAAAGTCCTTGTGAATATTAGCAGTGTTATGGGCCAAATCATATAAGGATTAAATCAGATATTATTGTGGTGCCCTGTTGCAAAGGGTTTGAGCCAGGAGAACTGTAGTTATGAACTCAGTAAATTCCCTTGCTCTATAAACTCAGGTCCGCAAAACCATAAACCCCCAAGTGGCCTGAACACACTCATGCTTCATGAGAATTCAGAGACAGGACCTCTTGAAAGTCTACTGCTTGAATATCACAGAAAAGAAATCAGTGAATATGATAAAGCAATAGTCTGAGACTTTGTAACTTACTCATTTACCTCCGAGCCCCTCTCAAAGAGGCCTTGACTTTTTAAGAGGTTGCCAACACAATTCCAGACTTCCCTCTTGAGGAAAACATCAGGAATTCTTAATTGTTCTTGAAAGAGGTAGAAGGAGAAAAGTAATTAGATAATGATGAGATGTTCATGAGAAGACAGGTCAGGCTGCTCCACCTGGGCAAGATGGTGAAGGAGTTTCCCTAGTGGGTCAGGTACAATGAGTACAATTTGCATTAAATGACCATTGAGTTTCATTCCAACTGCAGGATTCTACAAACCCTTTAGAAGGGTTAAAATCATCTCCTGTTAAAAGGAATCAGTATGCTCGACTGTAGGTTGAAACCACCATACACTGTTCTAGTAAAGTAGATAATCACATTCCTCAGATATTCAATATTTTAGCTCTTTAAAAAGGAAGTCAATATCTAAAATTTCTCTTTTTTGATTCGTATTCAGTTTTTAGTGAAGGGGGCTCCTTTTACTGAAGTAGTGGTAAATAGAAATATTTGAACTGAAGGAACACTAAAAAAATCTAAATAATTATTCAGGGAAAATATTTTTCTTTGTCAAACACATCTTCAGTATTTTAAAATACAGCAAAAAAAAACCTGACATAGGAAAACCGTGACCAGTCTTACCAAGGTTTGTGTACAATTTCCTACAGATAACACCATCTTTCCCATCTACCATACTACTCGTTAACTCATTTTGTGACAAGAGAGAATGAAATACAGTTTTAGCTCTAGCTTTACCAGAATTTCTCCATGGGCTTCATTGAACACTATTTCTTTCTCATCCTTCAAGTTATTTTATTTGATGAGTTTATTAATGTTTCAGAGAGACACCCAACACATTCATCACACTGTTTCTAGCAGGAAGCTTTCCCCAAGCCACCACTATTATTTACATTAATGGGTGCTAAGCATCCCATTTAAGCCTTACCACTCCCCTATGAAGGAAGGATTGTTATCCTCACTTTCAGATAAGTAAACTGAGGTACTGATGAATCCCCTGTCCAGTCTCACAGCTGGGAGCAATATTTTTGACCGCGGTCTACAAGTTTAAATCGTTGCTCTTAAAATGTCACTCGAATTGTCATGTCAAGTCACCGACAAAATTTACATTTCATGTATATACTTCAGTTCAATGAATTTTGGACAAGATGTACCACCTCAGGCAAATGCTAGGAAAATAAGTCTTAGGAATAGATTTCCAGGTTTTCCCTCTCACTGTCAACCTCATTGTAGACTCTGACCAAAAACATCTCTCCCAGGAAGGGTTATTTTGGAAATTTCACTATAGTGGTTCACCCTTTGCTCCTCAGAAGATTTATTTAATATAAATGCCCTTCAGAGAGGGCAATAAAGGTATTAATTAGTGAACTCCTTCACAGGGTCAGCTGACTCCTGACTCCTGGTTGACAGCTCTCCTGGCCCAGGACTGGGAGCTGTGCCTGCCTGTGAGCCTAATAAGCCTTTGCTCATCATCACTGGCCCCAGTCAGCACTGTGCTGAATCTCATGGGGCAGGATAGAGTTTGAGAACCCTCCCCAAAATATGGGTTGCTGAATGGAGAAGGGTGGGGTGAATCCCAGACAGGAGACAAAGTTCTCAGAAGGAAAGGACATTCAAGTGTGCCTGAGTACAAACAGGCATTTGGATTCAGGAGGGTGGGATCTTGAGAGGTAAGGCTGAGTTTCTGTGAGTGAAAGATCTCAAAGTCAGCTTCCAGCTTTTCAAGATCTGAACCATGTAAGAATTGAAAGCATTTTATTGTGCTGTGATGAAGGTGCCAGTTAACAAAACCAAACTGTGTTTCTCTTCTTTTTTTTAAAATTTATTTATTTATTTTTGGCTGCGTTGGGTCTTCGTTGCTGCGCGCAGACTTTCTCTAGATGCAGCGAGTGGGGGCTACTCTTCATTGTGGTGCGCGGGCTTCTCATTGTGGTGGTTTCTCTTGTTGCAGAGCCTGGGCTCTAGGCGCATGGGCTTCAGTAGTTGTGGCATGTGGGCTCAGTAGTTGTGGCTCGTGGGCTCTAGAGTGCAGGCTCAGTAGTTGTGGTGCACAGGCTTAGTTGTTCTGCGGCATGTGGGATCTTCCCAGACCAGGGCTCAAACCCGTGTCCCCTGCATTGGCAGGCGGATTCTTAACCACTGCGCCACCAGGGAAGCCGCAAACTGTGTTTCTAATGAAGTGATTAGTTTCTAATGAAGTGATTACCCGTATAAGGCCCTCAATTCATTATCTGTAATTAAGACTAACCAGGGTAAAAACAAATATTTACATATCATATTTTGAGCCCTGATAAAAACATATATAAACTTGATGCAACACAAGTTACAATTTGAGTACATAAATGTTTTACTTGTGTGGTGCAGGGTAAATACAAAACCATCTTTATAAAGGAAAATGAAGCCACATGCCTCGTCACCAACAACTGTGCCATCCTTTCAGCATCTCTCCAATTCATTTTCAAATAATTGTTTTCTTGAGTTCTCCAAACAGCACTCAACTCTGTCCTTTTCCTTTTTTTTTACTTGTGCCTTTTTCATTTTTTCCCTCCTCAGCTCAAGTAGCATCTGGAATAGAGCAGGTGCTCAGCAATCAGCAAATTCACCAGGAGCATGTGTTGCTGACAGCTGGCTTCTTTTTCCTGGCACCCTCCACCCCATATTCTGTATTCCAACTATAAGAAGAACACGTGATTAGTGAAGACACTGACTGGTCTTCAACCCAGCCAATTTCTTTCACTCCAGTCTATGCTTATCAGCTCAAGGCAACAGGCTGTTGACTGGAAAATGCAGGGGAAGACATTTCCCGACACAGTAGCCACTGCAAACCCTTCCTGTGATTGGATGTAATGACTCATGTGGAGGTGCTGTTTCTTCCCTGAAGACAACAAGTACAATGGCATGCCCTGACATACTGAAGAAACAGTGTCACAATTAACAAAAATTCAAGCCAGAAGCTGTGAGCCCACAATGTCTGGGAATGAGTGATAAACCAACAGCCATTTTACTTCTGAAAAGAAGGAACTACTCCCAGCAGTTATAAAAGACTTTGATCTTAATCATTATAGTCAGGATGATTAAGAAAAATTAAGTTCATCTCTAATATAGCTCTAAATCCCAAGTAAGCAGAGAAAGGGAGGAGAGAACTCCTTCCCCATGCTGTGTAAATCAAATAGCATTCACCATCTCACACAAAAGGAACATCTCACCCACACTGAAGGTTAGGTACTATGAACAATCCGAACTACCCATACCCAAATGTTCTGACTGGAGGTTAAATACTGGACATTTTAGGGCTTCCCTGGTGGCGCAGTGGTTGACAGTCCGCCTGCCGATGCAGGGGACACGGGCTCGTGCCCTGGTCCGGGAAGATCCCACACGCCGCGGAGCGGCTGGGCCCGTGAGCCATGGCCGCTGAGCGGGCACGTCCGGAGCCTGTGCTCCGCAACGGGAGAGGCCATAGCAGTGAGAGGGCCGCGTACCTCAAAAAAAAAAACAAAAAAAAAAAACTGGACATTTTATCTCATTTGGGAAATAAGATGATTTCTAAGATTAAACCAAAAGCTTTTCCAAATTCATTTAACAGGTGTTCACTAAGCACCTGTTACTAGCCACGCACTTGTTTTAGGTTCTGGGGTAGAGTAGTGAACAAAACAAAAGTGTCCGCATGCTGCTTATATTCTAGGGAGTAAACAAACAGAAAAGACAACACTGACCTCAGCAACCCTAAAGCTCTCTAATTAATTTCAATAAAACATGTACTTTACATGTTTAATGCAACATGTACATTTCAATAAAGAATGTACTTTAGAGTTGGTCCCTTGAATCAATTATGTCCTCAAGGAAAAAGGCTATTCCTGCATTTTCTTAGTCATATTTTTAGGTTTTAGCTAGACATGAACCCAATGTCCTTTAACACCTGTTTCTGCACAGTATCCTTAAACTGTAATTGCAGGTAGTAAAGAGCATCACACAAGTCCTTGTTTCCAACCACCGTGGGGAAGTTAAAGCTGAGGCAGGCATTTCTGTGTATAACAGCAGTGGAACACCTGCACTGCCACAAAGGGGAAGCTTTCCTTCCCACCCGGGTCTGCCCCTTAGCACTTAACCCCCTGAGATTTCCTCTGCTACACAAAGGGGGAGCTCTGGAGAAAATAAGAGGACCAGAGGAAAAGTTATTTCTCAAAATTGGGAGAGGAGTCAAGAAAAAACTTCTCAAACACCACCAATAAAAAAATAAAATCACAGCATGCAAAGAAAAACAAATCAGTGAATGTCTTCAATATCTCATAAAGTGCTGATGTAAAAACAAAGGAAGATCGTTAGCTCTTAGAGCTAATGTTACATGATTTGAATACAATGAGACTTTTTAAAACCTAGAATTGCCAACTTTTTTTTTTTTTGAGCCATGCCACGCAGCTTGTGGGATCTTAGTTCCCAGACCAGGGATTGAACCCGGGCCCTCAGCAGTGAAAGTGCAGAGTCCTAACCAATGGACGGCAAGGAAATTCCCCTTTTTAAATTTATTTTATTTTATTGCCAAATAGCCAACTTTTAAAACAGACGAACTGGGGAAAGATGGCATATAAATTATTCTTATATTTAAAAGGATTCATCATCCTAATGAGGATTCATCTTAAGATATTTTTACATCAATTCTGAAATAAGACAAATTAGTAGGGAGATAACTGCAAATACACAAATTTGATTTATAACCAATTTTGAGAGACTAGACTTTTGCCTACAGAAATTTTTCCAGTGGTGCCGATCGAAATGCAAGATTCATATCCTTCTCGAACTATGTACATCCTATCCCTACCCCTGCAGCTCAACAGCTCTAACCTGGTGATGTGGACACAGCAGTCACTCAGGAAATCTGAGGAATGAATGAATGTACATGATAGGGTTAAGATCTCTGGCACTTAAAAGTAGAATTCCTCCCAGCTGTTGGTTCACACTCTCTTTTGAGTTCCCTGTCTTACAAAGACAGTAAACAGAGCATCTGTCTCAGTTGGTTCCTGACTTTTCATCACTTCCTCTCAAACCAGTACCATTAGCTGGGTGGGCCCCAGCAGGACCCAATACTGGGAAGTATCCTATATAGGAGTCAACACCTGACGTGAATAAAGGTGAACAACCTACCTGGCTCAGCAGGTGGCCAAGGGAGGTCCTGCTACCACAGCTTCAAATTCCTTTTCCTCTCTCTTCTCCCTTCCCTGGAAGCAGTGCACGGTTGGTTGCCCTCTACTACCAGGACCCTCTTTCCTTTCTTTGTTGGGAGCCAGGTCCTCAGCAGCATGAATGAGGGAGGGAAGAGAGTTCAGTTGGTGGCCTCCCCTTAGCTGTTCGGAGTCCCAGTCTCCTTAGCATTGTGATAAGCTCCTGCACTCTCCTCTCATTTGTCCCTCCCCAAATCCCAGGGGATTATGAGAAAGCGCTCCATAAACTGTAGTGCACCCTACACAGGTAGGCATTAGGGTTATTTTGACAGAAGCACCCTCAAACTCCTTTTCCCAGCGTCGGTCCTGATATGCCCAGGAGAGCTGGTGCCTGGTTTTCCTATGAAATGTGAATGGATTTGACTTCACCGGATGAGTCACAATCAGATAATCAATTAGAAGGCACTGCATGGAGCCAGCACTGAACTGGAAGAGAAGCTACTGAGGTGATAAAGAATCACCTGTGGATTCAGGCTTAAAAGGACCCATTTCAGGATAATTTCACAAGCTAAAATGTACAATTGGCAAACTGATGGATTATTCTTCTCCTTCATTTAAGAGCACCTTGATTATTGTGCCCAAGTGAGAGTACTTTTGTTCCTTGGTGAGAAATACAAAATTTGTAATAGTCAAGCATAGATACTTGTGGAAATGCAAACACTTTTATTTACTAATGTCCATAAGGCCTTGATTTCTTAGAAGAGAACAATGATTTAAGAAAAAATATAAATTTAAATATAGTCCCTGGATTTTCTAACCTAATAATTCTCCCCACCCCTAATAAAACATTTTATCATTACCAAAGGCCACCACTGTTTCAGCACCACAAGAAGCAGAGTGGGAGATGTGCTGAGCAGGGAGCCAGAGACCACGGTTTGAATGCTGGCTCCACTTCAGGCAAAGCTGTCGGGTGGATACTGGGCCAGTCACTTAACCTCCCTGCTTAATGCCTCAGACATGAGGCACTTGAGATAAGATGACAGCCAGTTAGACAAGCTTCTTTCCAAACCCAAGATTCACTCCGTTTTGGCAGCAAAACAAAACTGTCACAAAGAAAAGGTAAGGAGCAGAAAGAAAAGGTGTCTCTCTCCGTGGACCTTAGGCTACAGAGACTGAATTAAAAAAAAAAAAAAAATCATCCCAACAAATCTTGCATTTTGTTTGGGTCACAGTTTTTAACAACCCACTAGATATGTTAGCCGACAGAGTCCATACTATTTTATGACTGAATGGCTTACAATCCAAAAAAAGTGGATTTGTGACTCTATATCACAACCCACCCCTGCAGCCACAATTTATCCCATTTCTTCCCTTTTCTACCTTATTGCAGAAAGCCTTATGTTTACATCTTCACTAGTGCCAGGGTTACTCTTGTACAATCTCTGGTGTCTGGATTTTGAAGGTATAATGTTATTTCCTGAAATTTACTATGAATGGAGTATACGGCACAGCTAAGTAGGAGCTTGTCCGTTTCCTACAGGTGTATATAGGTCTTGGCATGGGACTGTGAATAAGGAGACTATAACTGCCTCCAAGGAATTCCACTGATGTCATAAACCACTGTATCAAAGCTTAGGTTTCCACTACATAGAAACAGAGCTCTGGCCCATAATTCAGATGCTGGTTAATTAGTATTGTACTGATATTCTACTTGTTATTGCAACTTTGATCTATACAACTCTGTAAAGCCTACATTCATATTTTTAAAGTAACATGCTTTAGCAGCAGGTGAGAGAAACTTAAGACATGATACAGGGCTTCCCTGGTGGCGCAGTGGTTAAGAATCCACCTGCCAATGCAGGGGACACGGTTTGAGCCCTGGTCTGGGAAGATCCCACAAGCCGCAGAGTAACAAAGCCCGTGCGCCACAACTACTGAGCCTGCGCTCTAGAGCCCGTGAGCCACAACTACTGAAGCCTGCGTGCCTAGAGCCGGTGCTCCACAACAAGAGAAGCCACTGCAATGAGAAGCCTGCGCACTGCAACGAAGAGTAGCCCCCAATCACCGCAACTAAAGAAAGCCGCCTGCAGCAACGAAGACCCAATGCAGCCAAAAATAAATAAATAAAATACATAAATTTATATATATATAAAAAAGACATGACACATTTATTGGAAAAGCAGCAGTGTTAGCTTGATTAAATGCATACACCACTAGATAACTGTCCAAGGCCCTTTCCAACTCCAATGGTCTAGGCAACAGGTGAGTAAGAGAGACTTCAAAGGCAAGGGGGACAGGCGGGGTGGGACTGTGGTGAGACATCAGGATGAAAAGTGTTTATACTACATGGAGCTCTTCCTAGTGAATTTTATATAGTGATTCTGCAGATCTCAGCAAAATTGGACACATATCTATCACTCAACTGGCTTCTTTAAAACAAATTAACTTTTTAGAAATAAGTACTATATATTCTTTGCACAAAGTTCAAAAGGTACCAAAGCAGAAAAAACACAGCAGAAAAATTTGCCCTCTGTTATCTATCCTTCAGGACTCCAGTCCTGATACCAGTTTTTAAACATCATTCCAGAGTATTCTGCACAAAAGCATATACGTATATAGTTGACCCTTGAACAGCATGGGGTTAAGGGTACTTACCCACGCCCCCCGTGCAGCTGAAAATCTGCTTATAACTTTTGATTCCCCCCCGAACTTAACTACTATAGCCTACCGTTGACCAGAAGCCTTACTAATAACATAAACACATATTTTGTATGTTATATGTATATCTACATATATTTTATGCATTCATGACATACCTTTTTCTTAATCTTTTTGGTATTTCTAGGCTACATGGTTCATCTGTGAGGTTTTTCTTTTTAAGCTGTCCTAAATCTCCCCAAAATTTCCAATATATTTATTGAAAAAAATCCATGTATAGGTGGACCCATGCAGTTCAAACCCATCCTGTTCAAGGGTCGACTGTGTATTCTTTTCTCCCCCCTCAAAAAAAAATGTTAGTGCTCTGTATATGCTTTTTTCACTTGGAGATTGTGTCATAGCCATACACAGAGCTGTATTGTTCTTTTTGACAGCTGTACAACATTCAACTTTATGAATATACCATGATTTATTTAACTGGTCTCCTATTGATGGACATACGTTTCTAACCTTTTGCTATTTCCAAAAAACCAAAAATGTTGTAGCAAGTAACTTGTCTATCTACCTAATTTTACACCTGTGAGTGTATCTTGGAAGATAAGCTCCTAGAAGTGGAATCACTGAGTCAGAAGGCTGTGCATTTGTAACGTCAACATACAAATGCAACACTGTTTCTCCACACATGAAAACGCAGCTCTCCAATTTTTGATTTCTGCCCATTCATAGGTGAAAAATACTATCTTTTTTTGCATTTTAACTATGAATGAAGCTGATTGTTTTTCATATGCTAAAGAACCTACCCACCTCACCCACTCTGGGAAACTCCACAGAATGCTTCCCTGCTCTTCTTTGTATTCTGGCAGGTGATTCCTGATCTGATTAACTTCATTCACTTCATTTATTCAACAAACCCTCACTGAGTATTGCGGGACACCAGAGAGACAGGTGAAAAGCCTGTTCCCCACCATGAGGAGCTCACAATCTGGCAGGAAGATAGCCAGTGCACCCTGCATGCAGTGTTGCTGTGAGACAGGCCTGCACCACGCTGGAGGGTGCCTGGGGGGTGCCGAGTGGCTGAGCAGACAGGAGGAGAACCTGGAAAGGCCTCCAGGGAAGGTGATGCCTCAGCTGAGTCTGAGCAGTACGAGGCAGAGTGAGCCAGGAGAGCAAAGGTGAAGTAGAGAGTGCAGAGGGGTTTAGAGGGCCTTTCAAATCAAGGGAATGAGGTGTACAAAGGCAGGGCAGCAAGGGCACTTGGTTTGAGAGGAGCAGAGCACGCTTCCAGGGACCACGAAGGTGATAAACCTTTCACCAAGACTCAGAAACTGGGAGACAACGTAAACACAGCCATCAGCATTAACTTTCTTTTCAGAAGCTGTTTTCTTCTTAACTGACTCCCTTCCTCAGAGAAGACAGCCTTGTGGCCCTGAGAATTTAGGTGCAAGTATAATTCTATAGCTGTGTGCACCTCACTACTGGGGCAGTCTACTGATAATTCCTCGCTTCCCTTTGACATGGAGCTGCCAGGTACACTTAACCAACAAATTAAGTGCCTCCAGATGAAAATTAAAGCATCTTGCCAACTACCATTATAATATCCTTCTGTTCCCAGCAGGTATTCACCACACCTCTTGAGAGTGTAACAAACAGATCCATTAAAAATATTAAGGGACGGGCTTCCCTGGTGGCGCAGTGGTTGAGAGTCCGCCTGCCGATGCAGGGGACGCGGGTTCGTGCCCCGGTCTGGGAAGATCCCACATGCCGCGGAGCGGCTGGGCCCGTGAGCCATGGCCGCTGGGCCTGCGCGTCCGGAGCCTGTGCTCCGCAACGGGAGAGGCCACAACAGTGAGAGGCCCGCGTACCACACACACACAAAAAATTAAGGGACCTCCCTGGTGGCGCAGTGGTTAAGAATCCGTCTGCCAATGCAGGCGACACGGGTTCGAGCCCTGGTCCGGGAAGATCCCACATGCCATGGAGCAACTAAGCCCGTGCGCCACAACTACTAAGCCTGCACTCTAGAGCCCGCGCGCCACAACTACTGAAGCCTGCGTGCCTAGAGCCCATGCTCCGCAACAAGAGAAGCCACTGCAATGAGAAGCCCTCGCACCGCAACAAAGAGTAGGAGCCCCTGCTCGCCGCAACGAGAGAAAGCCCGCGTGCAGCAACAAAGACCCAATGAAGCCCAAAATAAATAAATGTATTAAAAAAAATTAAGCGTGCTTTAGGTCAGTGGAAGGTATGATTAAATACCACCACTGATTTTTTTAAATGAATGTACTAGAACTGTTATTTTTTTAATCCACATGAATAATGCCTCCATCAAAGTTATGCCCTTAGAAGAGTATTTTCTTATTCTAATAACGATTCCTCTGCCCAATATATGTTTTGAATTCTTTTATTAATATTTTCTACAGCATCTATCCAAGAAACATTGATTTAACTGATGTGCCTTTGGTCTGTAGTGCAATCTTACAAATACGCTGTGTTGAGTAAGAATCTCCCTCTTTTTCTTCCTTTTCCTCTTTCTATATTTAACAGGAAACAAAACTCAGAGGCCTCTCCTCTGCCTCTTCTAGCAGCAAAGAGCACAGCTCTCTGGGGAGTAGGCTGCCTTAGTTTGAATGCCAGGACTGCTGGGTTGGCCACCATACTACGTTACCAACCCATCCTCATAAGGGGTTCACCTCCCACGTTCCTTTTGGGGTGGTGGTGGAGAGGTGAAGTGCAGGGAGAATATCGCCCCTGGCTGCTCAAGCTCCCTGATCTGGTTAGGGAGAGGGTATTTACTCAGGGCCATGGTGGTGCATGAGGAAGCCAACCCCATCAGTGCTGGTGGATCATCAGAATGCGGACAAGGGGACATTCTTCATTTCCAGGTCATGTCTGGTTAAGATCAGGTGCCAGGATCAATATTTCACCTTAACTGAGGGGCAGCTGCCCAGACGGGCAAGGTCAGTGCCCCTGCGGCCCTTAGCTAGTGTCTTCTTCATAGCCATTTATCACAACCCACTGTTTACATTTCTGCAGCCCAGCCAGACTCTGCCCCACCACTGTGATTTGTTCATCCCACCATCCAGCACTTTTCTTTTCAAGGGATGATTATACACAAGTGAACAGACAGCAGGCGTGGTTGCCCTTTAAGCTCATGTAATCGGGCCTCTCATTTCAATTCACTTTGGTCAGCCCAGGTCATCTGAATGTAAAAGGGCCCCTCTGTCTCTGACCAAGATCCTTGCAGCCCTTTGATGGCCATGGAGCTCTAAGAGGGAGCTCATTCCCTGAGCGCTTGAGACCCCAGTCTACTGGGAGGTCGTGGGCAGAAAGTCAGACTAGGCATCAGGACTGCTGGGCGTGGGGCCACCACCCAGATATGTGACTGGGCTATTTGTGGCAGGTTATTTCATTTCTCTGGGGCCAGATGGTCTCTTTCTACAATCCTCCTTAGTGTCGAGAGTTCTCCAGCCCTGCCTGCTCTCTTCCCTCAAGGACAGTAAAGATGCCTCTTCCTCCCATAGAAATGTGTATAAGAACTAAGTTGTCCAGGCAAAAAAACCTTTAAAGGAAGAATTTCTGTGCTGTGAGTGGTTTACTGTGAGAATAGGACTCAAGAGAAGTCTTAGAAATCTTTACTCAATGACACAGATGGATAGACAGACTTTAATCTGTGAGCCAAGAAAAATGGTTTGTAAAGGCTAGAAGAAAAGAACCCCATGGCTAAGAACTTGTAAAAACATCTATAACAAACAAGAGTTCTAAGGGAAAGACTATGAATCAGCAGGATCACAGGAGGTGGAGAGTGAGCTTTGAAACGGCAGAGAACTAACCAGCTAAAGGGCAAATGGTGCAGAATGCCACTGCAGGAGGTGACACACAGGAATCCAAGCAGCACCTAGAGTCAACAGAGGACAAGTAGACACATTTTCATCACAGGCCTGTGCTGGTGGGGACAGCCTAGCCTACCATACCAGTATTTTCCGGATGGGAAGCGGGTACCACTGAGATTCCTTAGTTTATAAAGCCAAAAATTCCATTCTTGGGAGGGAGAGGAGAGAAGGAAATGAGAATGAACAGGAATGACATTTTCCATTCCCTTCATGGACAGTTTTGCACAAGCTGCAAATGCAAAGGGGGGAGATGTAGACAGAGGCCCACAACCACAGTCTCTGCCCTCCAGGGAACTCAGTCCAAAAAGGCGAGGAAGACAGGTCAACAAAACCCACCACCCAAGGTACTGCCAATGACAAACCTGGTGCAGACTTCACCATTACAAAGCAATTTTACACACGTCATCTCATCTAATTCTCACACTGGTCAGTGGACCAGAAGGGAATTTAAGTAACTTGCCCAAGGTCTCTCAGCTGTGATGCAATAGGACCAATTACAGAAATCTCATAGATACTATTGTAAGAGCTGTAAGAGAGATTCTGAATTCACAGGGGTTCCAGGAACAATAATGCCCATGCGAGGGACAGGCACTGTGCTGGGTGCTTTACCAACACCAACTCCAGTGCCTAAAACAAGCCCCACACTGGTGCCCAGCAGGGCCCAGAAAGCCAATACCTGACTCCTACTTGCTCCATGAATGAAGCTGGGATAAGTACTGTTCGTACTTTGCAGCTGGGGAATCTAAGGTGAAGCCAGGAATGTGAACACAGGTCTGTTTGATGCCCAAGTCACTAATCCTGTCCTTCTAGGGGTTTTTAGGTGTCACATGGGACATGGAGTTCCATGTAATGTCTGCAGGAGGTGAGTAAATACAGCAATAAAAACAATGCACCACACTGCATTTATTTTCTAATATTTCTTTTTTTATCAAGGAAAATCTCTCAGTCTGAGGCTGGAAGTCTTTAACACCTCTCCAATACTAATCAACCTCCCTCTAAAAATAAAAAAATGTTGGGCTTCCCTGGTGGCGCAGTGGTTGAGAGTCCGCCTGCCGATGCAGGGGACGCGGGTTTGTGCCCCGGTCCGGGAAGATCCCACATGCCGCGGAGCGGCTGGTCCCTTGAGCCATGGCTGCTGGGCCTGTGCGTCCGGAGCCTGTGCTCCGCAACAGGAGAGGCCACAGCAGTGAGAGGCCCGCGTACCGCCAAAAAAAAAAAAATGTTAGGCTCAGAACCTTAACAAGCAACGGTAGCTAGAACTTAATAAAAACACATTGTTTTCAGTATATTTCATTTTTATGGTTACTTTCTATTTATTGCAAATGGTACTGGTTTTTCAATTATATAAATAATATAAAGTTTCTTTTAAAAGTAAACTTAGGTTAAGTTTTTTAAAGGGGGACCACTTCAAAAGACAACATTAAGTAGTTAACAGGGCAGGTGTAGCGATAACGGCAGAAAACATGAAAGCAGTACACAGACGGCTGAAATTTGGGAAATGCTGCTCTATGTCATACTGGCCCCCATAACACAAGTGCTTCTGCCCATTTTGAATCAGTGCTCCTTTGTGGGTCGAGCAAACAGGACAAGTATGTTCTCTGGAACCCTTAACTCTGAGGCTGCAGGATTCCCAGCTGGGCACGTCCCAGACAGGATCTCTTGCACGAGCTACGCTAATGAACATCACGTATTCAAGTTGGCACACAGTTTTATGAACAAGTGTCAGGAGTAGATATTAACAGATGTTTGACTAGGGCAGGGGTCAGCAAACTATGGCTGGTGGGCTACATCCAGTCCAAAGCCTGATTTTGTAAGTAAAGTTTTATTGAACCTCCTGTTTGGTTATATATTGTCTATAGCTACTTTTCCACTAGAAAGGCAGAGTTGAGAAGGTGTGACAGAGACCATATGGGCCAAGAAACCTAATATATTTACTATCTTGCTCTTTACCAAAAAAGAAAAAAAAAAAAAGGCCCTGGACTCAGGAGGCCAGACATTGAAATTGAGAAGATCAGGGCCAAGAGAGGGTGTGAGCATAGTTCAAGGGCCAGAGCAATAACTCTGCCAGAAATTCAGTCAGAAACTCCCTCCTGGAACTGGCAGATGGGTAGGAAGAAATCTGAGTGGAAAACTGAAGTAGGAAGAAGGGAAGAGCAAAGCCATGATCAAAACTGGAGAAGCAGAGATGAACAAGGGGCAGGGTAACACCAGAGATAACGGTCTTGCATCTTTTGAAGTCAAGAACCACCCCTATGGGTTGCTATTCTGGGCTTCCCAGTCCTTTGAAAGTTGCTGGCCTTCGCAGCTTAAAGGAGCCATGTCCTTGGGAAACCAGGGGCCCCAGTCATGCCTTGCAGGTGGTATCAACGTGGACCATGATAGGATTGTGATGGTCAGAGATGAGCTTGGGTGGGGAGAGGAAATAACAGACTGTGTTTGGACAAGGGAAAACAGGGTACATCTACTGGGGAGACAGATGACTACTAAGTCGGGACAACTGCGGAGGTCTTATTTAATAGGGTGAGGCGTTTGTGCTAATATAGTAGGCTAAGGGAGATCACTGCCGACATTTGAGCAGGGCAGGCATTCATTATTCCACTTATTCATGAGGCAGAGATAGTGGGGTGTGACAAAGCTCTACAAAACTGTAAGATACTACCTATCTTTGACTAACAATAGTATAAAAGATAAAGTAGATTGGGTTTACTAGAATAGAGGTATTAAAAAATTGGCTATCACCAGTGCTGTGAAAATTTGCTGCAGCCACAGGCTCAACAATACCTGTGACAGCTCTCCTCGCATGTGCTTCGCCTCATATGCGTGGACGCTTCTACAGGTTAAGCAGAAAGAAGGTTAAGCGATGACCGTGAAGCAACCAAGAGTGCTGACTGGGGGGTGAAGGCTAGAGTACAAAGAAGTGAGCTTTGATAGAGAGAAACTCACATGAGAGAAACACTGGTATATACTTAAACTAAGCGGGAGGGGGAGGCAATGTGTAGCTTTTGTTAATTTCCAAAATGTAAATACTCTCACCATAGCTAATTTAAAGCCACTAACTTGATGCCATCAAACAAAAGTTGCAAAGAGATGCACACAGTTGGCTCCTCCAGCAAACCACTGGGACTCTAAGCATGTTGCTCCCAGCAGCTCTTACCTGGATGATGTGAGAGGACGCTGACAGGTCACTCGGATGTCATGCTGCTGAAGCTACTCCTCCCACCCAGTTATGGAGGGAATGAGACCTTACAGCTGACATCCTCAAAAGGTTGTGGAAGAACCTCAGTTTCAGATTTCAGAACAACTTCATTCTGCAGATAAGGAAACTGAGGCTCAGAGCTTTAGAACTGCTCACCTTGGGCTACACTGCAGGGCTGGGATTATGCTTTGTATGAACAGAAACAAATTCTGAAACCAAACAGGGTGTAACTGTAGAGTGAAGAGGTGAAGAGGTAGTCCACAAACGGTCAAGCCACATCAAAGTGCAGCTGGTACAGGGCTGGCAAATTACTCCAAGGGTTCTCTGGGCAAAGAAGAGAGAAGAAAGGTCACCAGGAAAGCCTCGAAGCTGTGCGTGCGTGCGTGTGTGTGTGTGTACACGACCATGCACCCATGTGCACGTGAACAAGTAGATGTCACAAAGCACTACCAATTGCCACTTCCTGTGTACTGTCAACAGAACGAGACGCCCTAGGCATCTTGAAATTACCAAAAATTAATGTGTGAATTTTAGCCAGTTAATGTCACATACGAAAGGGAATGTTCATACTCTTTTCTCCTTCCAACTGAGGTTTTTTTCCTCTCCCTGAATTTTATACATACACACACACACACACACACAAATAATACATATATATATATATATATATATATATATATATATATATATATATATATATATATATATATATATATCTTTTTGGCTGCACCACGCGGCTTGCAGGATCTTAGTTCCCCGACCAGGGATTGAACCAGCGCCCTCAGCAGTGAAAGCGCGGAGTTTTAACCACTGAACCGTCAGGGAATTCCCCTGAATTTTATTTTTATCGTTAAAACTTTTAATTTTGCTACGTGCTCACCCTAGCAAATTTTACTGGAAATCAATTCCTTCTCTAAAAACTGTACTTTCGTGCTGGCTTCCTCCAGACTAATAAAACACTGTTTATCAACTGAAACCTCAAGCAAGCCTCTCGTGCACCTGTCTTCCTCCTTTCTGTCCCCCACCTCCTCACCTTCATCTGAAAAGACATGAACACCCACCTAGCAAGTTCCCTCTGTCATCAGGACCAACAGAGCCTGGGGCAATTCGCCCATGTTACTCCTCCTGCTTACAGAGAAGCCTCCTTTGGCAAGGCAGGACAGCCCTGTGGTCTGTCTGGGAGGTGCTTTTCTTCTGGGTGGCAGATAATGCCTTCTATTCACCAACCGTTCACGCTGCCTCCTTGGCAGCCCTTGGAAACCTCCGGGTGGCAGTGTTTGTTTACCCCCATTTTGTAGGGGGTGAAATTGAGGCACAAGAAGACACTGTTAGGATACACTACAGGAGCAAGATACAAGATAAGAGCTTCGTGGATTAGTTTTTAAAACTTAAGTGACTGCAACAAGAACTGAATCACACCTTAAGACAGCACTGCCTTTCTTCACTTTCTTCACACCTCCTTCACCAGCCGGCTGTGAAGTGAACCTCTACTGAGGGGCAACGCTGGCAGGTTTAAGTTTTCAAATTTGTGTCATTTTGTGCTTTCTGGAGGAGGTATAGTGAGCTTGGATACAGGTGATATGGCGGGAGGGTGGAGACAGGGAAGTAAAGGGAGAGGCTTGTATGATCCAGGCTAAGATAATCAAACTAAGAATAATCAGTCTGGTGGAGGCTGCAGAGAGACTCCGGGAAATGACCCTCAGCTGTGCTCACAGCTCCCTGGAAAACTACAGGAATGGCCTCTTTACATCGGGTCTGGCGGGTAGAGAACTCAGGCCTGATCCTGTATAATTATGTAAATACACTCACAGATATATAAACACATACACACATGTATACATAATACATATACATAAAACATATACACATTATTATACATAATTATGTAATTATAATCGAGTTACAAGAACCTACTATGTTAGGGTGTTTTCAAGACCAGACTTCATTACAAGGGAAAACTGTTAGCCATAAAAATAGTTTTGTCTTGTCCCCAAAGGGATATGTCATTCTGTCTTGCTTTTGCTAATTAAGAGTTGAAAATTGTTGAAATGTTTCTTGTTGGTTAAACTGGAGAGAAGACAATAAAATCCAGTGGAGACTTTGAGAATTAGGATCTACTGAGGTTTATGTGGGAAGGAGAAAGGCTTCATGGACTGTGGCCATGTTTATGATTCCATCAAATCTAGTCAGCCACAGCCCACCACCAGGGCACAGTCAAAACTGCACAAATAACCAAACTTCTATCCTTTGGAAATGATAACATTGGGTCATATTTTCAATGGATAGAACTCACTGCTTAGCTCCATGGCAGTCTATAGTCAAAAGCTTATCATTTAAAATTAACTTCACAGGGTATTAGGACTGGGAAGGTCCTTAAGGAAATCCTTTCATCTCATAAATAAACGACACTGCATTCCAGAGAAGTGATTTGTCCAAAGTTTTTTAGATGAGAAGCCACATCTTCTGAGTCTCCAGATCCCTGAATCTTCTTCCCACCCCCATGTTTCTGTTGGCAGCATCCACCCCTGTCAACCCATTAACAGACATAAAAAGCACTGGTAGGGCTTCCCTGGTGGCGCAGTGGTTGAGAGTCCACCTGCCGATGCAGGGGACATGGGTTCGTACCCTGGTCCAGAAGGGTCCCACATGCCGCGGAGCGGCTGGGCCCGTGGGCCATGGCTGCTGAGCCTGCGCGTCCGGAGCCTGTGCTCCGCGGCGGGAGAGGCCACAATAGTGAGAGGCCCATGTACAGCAAAAAAAAAAAAAAAAAAAAAGCACCGGTGTTCCAGGTACCACACCAGCCTCCTCAGGAGGATCTGAGGATCATTGATATGCCCGGCTCTTAACAGGCACCAAGGGCTCCAAGATGAATGACACACAGTTTCTTCCCTGCTGGAGCTCCCAGACTAGTGAGGGTCACATGGAACTAAACAGCAGACAAGTACAGAACGGGACAAAAACCATTCTAGAAGAATGTACAAGAAACTGTGGGAGCTCAGAGGAGGGACCATAACCAGCCTTAAGGAAGGTGGGTAGGAACCTGAGCTGAGTCTTGAAAAGAGAGTCAGTACCATCAGGTAGAGAAGGGGGACAAAGGACATTCATCCTGCAGAGAAAACAGCATGAGTGAGGGTGGGAGGCAGCCCAGGTAAGCAGGTTCAGGCTAGGCAACCCCAGGGAATCCAGTTGAGCCAAATCCAGAGAGAAGGCAAACTACGCAGAGACAAATATCTGTAACTCTAAATGGGGCTTCAGTGAGCATGAGGTCAAAGCAAACGTGCTGGAGCCAAGGAGTCCTAAGTGGGCACTAGGACCAGATAGGAACCCACAGGAGAGAACAGAAGAGGAAGAGAGCCTCCCAGAGAGCCCAGCCCAGGCCTGTGGAGGGAGACGTAGAGTCAGTCACGAGATCACCCCCTAGCCCTTCCTGTCCACTGGGACCACGTGTGGTCCGAGCACCAAGGTGGCCTGAGCCATCAGCCAACGAGAGTCTTGCTTCCTTGAGTTGTGAGCGCTCCAGGACTGCAACTGGCCAAGTGGGGAGGTCAGAGCCTAAACTAAACCTGATTCCTGGTAAGTTTTTATAACTGCTATCCTCTTTTCTCTCTCTCCCTGCATCTGCGCGCCCTGACAGAAGTGGAGACAGGATAGCCTGGAGGTTAAGACTGGAGTCAAAGGTTCTGCATTCAAGCCCCACTTAGCTATTTACTAACTGGGTGACCCTTGACAAAGCTGCGTTAAGCTTCCTGATTCAGTTCCCTCATCTAAACTCTTAGAATTGTTAGATTAGATGAGAATGCACAGGAAGTCTTTCGACACAGTGCCTGCCACACAGGAAGTGTTCTGTGAATGGTAGGTGCTCTCATATTCTATTTAAAAGGTCAGCTGGTTACTATACATAAAATAGGTAAGCAACAGGGATTTACTGTATAGTACAGGGAATTATATTCAATATCTTATAATAACCTATAATGGAATATAATCTGAAAAAATTAACTGAATCACTTTGCTGTACACCTGAAATTAACACAATATTGTACATCAAGTATACTTCAATCAAAAAAAAAAAAAAAAAAAAGCTGGGCGATATTTTAAAGGAACTCCCACATCAGGCTAGACTTTGTGATGGATTTTCCAAAGACGACAGCAACAAAATCACCCACATGCTCTTCTTATGATGTGACTTTGACACTCCTCCCACAAGAGATGGGGTCCTACGTTCCCTTCCCTTGAATCCAGACAGACTCGTGGCCACAGTGAAAGTGATACTGTGTGGCTCCCGAAGCTAGATCACATCCTGCCCCTCTTAGGAACGCCTGCTCTTGGAACCAGCCACCATACTGGGAGGACGCACAAGCAACCACACGGAGAGACCACTGTTCCAGCTGACAGCTCCAGTTGAGGTCCCATCCGACAGCCAGCATCAAATCACTGAAGATGTGAGCAAGTGAGCCCTCTGACGTCAAGTCACTCCAGCCTTTGAATCTTCCCAGCAGAGGACCCATACATCACACAGCAGAGGCAAAGCCAACCACTGTGCCCTTTCCAAACTTCTGACCTGGAGAATCTATGAACCTAAAACAGTGGTGGTTTTTTTATGCCACTTAGTTTGGGCTTGTTAAACAGCAGCAACAGATAATCACTATGATTGTTTGAAGGCAATAGAGGGCCATGGAAGAACTTGAGAGTGGTGAAAAGGCAAGACGAAGGTTTCTAGAAGATTAACCTGACTGTAGTGGGTTGAGACTGGTGGCAGGGAGCCCTTGTAAGAAACCACTGGTACCATATAGCAGGCTCTATATGATGCAAACCTGAATACTGGGGCAGGGGGAGTGTTTACTGGGAACAGATTAAATGTGGGGATTCAAGAAAAGAGAGTTCGAATGGCTGCAAGGTTTGAACTAACGGTGGAACCCCTAACATAATTAGGTTCATCCAGAAAGGGGACTAATTTTTTCCCTGGTGGGCAGTAGGGAAAGAGGAGAGAAAATAAATTCCATTTAAAATATACTGAATCTGCATGATGTTAGGATAATCTAAGAGGAAGTATCAAGCATGAAGTTAGAAATTTAGGACCAGAAGTTGAACACTGGTTTTGTTTAAAACCTTGACAGTGGATGAGATTACTTCTGAGATTATGCTGAGAAAAGGTCTTAACCTCAGCCTCTATTTAGGGGTGTAAGAGATGAGTGGGACCAGGTCTGGTCAGTCACAGAGGCAGGGTCCCGGGAGCAGAACATCACAATTAAGTTTTGGAAAGGTATGATCATGATTAATGCCAAATGCAGAGAGGTCAAAGGGACAAAATATTGAGGAAAAAAAGCCGGAACCAAAAAGGAGATTAGGAAGGGACCCAGGGTCAGAGGAGGGCATCTCTGCCCCAACCAAAAGTGGAATCAGATGCACACAAGCGTGAAGAGTGAAATGACTCTTAGCACACCAGAGAGACAATTTCCTACGAGTCTGGAAGGGAAGTGGATGGGAACTGTTAAAATGAGATGGTGAAATGCACATTTTAAGGGTATAAAGTGGGTACAGGAGCATCTCCACTTACCACCCTCACAAAGATAAAGCACAGAGTAAATCATCGTAACACGTAACACGCTCTGAGTTCCCTGGCGCTGCAGTAGATCTGACACCTATCTTTCAGCCTTTCAGAGGAACTGTTCTTAGCATTTGTTGAACTCCACAACAGTCCTGCGAGGTAGATATTATCGTTGGATGAGGAAACAAAGGCCACACAGCAAGTCAAAAGCCGAGGCAAGATTAGAACAGGACCTGCCTTCCATGCAGGGAAGGCCAGTTGGCTGGATTCCTTTTGTGTCAGTAATAGGTTCTTTGATCTGTAACACAGAAGAGGCTTGTTTCTGGGGAGGCTGTGAAAATCGATTCATTAACAACCATAAGGTTCTCTAAAACTCCAGAGGGGGATATGGGGGAAAAAAAAAAGGTGCAGCCACCCAGATTCTAGAAACAATAAAAGAAATTCCAAGGACAATGGGGATTCTAAGAACACTGAGGGCGATCAGGGCACTGAGGAAGAGTCAGTCTGGGTAGTAACCAGGAGGAAACAGGCGTTTGGGGAAGGACCTTGGAGCGGTGGCCGTGTGCCAGCTGTTCCTCACACGTCTTCCTTCTGCCTCTTCACTTGGGCAGACGTAGCATGAAAGTGGCTGGGTTGGACTGAGACTCTTGGCCTCCAAGACACAGCAACTGCGTGACTCCCAGGCTGAGTTGTTGAACAAACGGGCAGTACTATGGAGCAGAGGGGTTCTGGATCAGAGCACCTCAGAGGTCCATAGAAACAGCAGAGGAGGGGTTACGGTTTTGTGAATTGTTACTTGAAATCCCTGGAGAAGTAGCATCGCAGCTCTTCCAATACCACATCTAATTTTTTCTAAAAACTTAAGTTTCTTAATAAAAGTAAAAAGGCAATGATAACATGGTTTGAATAGCAGTTAGGCCCTTATTATACAATAACAGTGATGGAGTTTAAGATAACTGAATCCAGCATGGGGAAAGTAACAGATATTTATTGAGTGCCTACCATCAGCTATCTCATTTAATATTCATGCCTCCACAAGTGGTACTGGCAGCTCCATTTTACAGAGACAAAACAGAGGCTTAGAAACGTTCAATCCTTTGCCCAAGGCCATAGAGCTGGGCTATGACAGAGCCAGGATTTGAGACCTGACATGCCTCCTTACAGAGCTCATGCTCTTTTCTGTGCATTGCACTGTCTACCTCGAAACAGTTACAAGTTCAACATTAGCCAGGTCTGAACTAATGAGATTTATTGTACCGCCCCAGAGATGGCTGCACCTCAGAAATGGAGAATGTGTAGGGAGGGGCACTTACATTAACATATGCCTGAACTACGCTTGCAATTCACAAAAGAAAGAAGAGACCAGGACCAATTCCAGTGTCCTCCCCTCCCCAAAGAGCCCTTGCTCAGTACTCTCTGGCTACATTCCAGCTGTCTGAGGGACCCCTCACTGCTCTTGGACCTCCCCCACCATTGTCACTTCATCAAGCACTAACTATCCTTCTCCATTCCATCAGAGCCTTGACTCAGTTGGCAAGAGGTGCCAATCTCTGCTAAATTGTTAGCTAATACATTACCCCTTTTACCATACAGGTTTTCATTCAGTTAATACGTACTTTGCCACCATAAGGGGAAGAAGGAATGATAATGGTGGCCATCTCAGGCATCCTAGAATACAGATGGAGGAGACAGCTTCTGGGCAAACCTTGCCTTTATTTCTTCAGATAAGCAATCAACCAATCAACTAGGTATTAATTTCACCAATACCCATCAATGGGTTAACTATTAGGCAGATTAACTCATTTAATCAGGCAGGTACTATTATTACACCCATTTTACAGAGAGGCAACAGTCACAGAGAGGCTCAATATCCTCCCAAAGTCACACAGCTCATCAGCAACAGAAAGAGGGTTCAAACAAAGGCAATCTGCACCCTGCATCATGCTCTTCACCACTAACCCACATAGTTCTCAAAATGTGATCTGCAGATCCCTAGGATCCCCAACACTCTTTCAGGGGTTCCACAAGGCTAAAAATGTTTTCCTAATAATAGCAAGAAGTCATTTGCCTTTTCACTGTGTTAATATTTGCACAGATGGTGCAAAAGCAATGGTGGGTAAAACTGCTGGAACCTTAACAAGAATCAAGGTAATGGCACCAAACTGTACTAATAATCATCGTATTCTCATTGCTATGATACTCTCAGTAAAGGGGTCCTTGATAAGCAGTAAAAATTATTAGTTTTTAATAATCTTGACCCTGGAGGGCTTCCCTGGTGGCGCAGTGGTTGAGAGTCCACCTGCCGATGCAGGGGACGCGGGTTCGTGCCCCGGTCCGGGAAGATCCCACATGCCGCGGAGCGGCTGGGCCCGTGAGCCATGGCCGCTGAGCCTGCGGGTCCGGAGCCTGTGCTCCACAACGGGAGAGGCCACAACAGTGAGAGGCCCGTGTACCGCAAAAAAAAAAAAAAAATCTTGACCCTGGAGTACTGATCTTTTAAAATATTCTGTATGACAAAATGTAAAGTACACATAAAGCACTTCTGCATACTGAAGTAAGATGTTGCCTCAAGGCAAGGCATTTGTGTCGTTGTTTGAGTTTTGAGCTGAAATAGCGGCCTTCCTCATAGAACACCATTTTTACTTCAAAGAACCACTGACAGCTATGGCTATTCAAAACTGGGTATCTGACATATTTTTGAAAATGAATGAGGTGAGCCTGTCACTTGAGGAAAACAACTGACAGTATTTGTTGCTAATGATGAAATGTGACCTCTCAAGCAAAAATAAGAATTTGGGGAAACTTGTATTTACCATTATTAGTTTTCAGCTTCCCAATATTTAAAGATTTTTAGAGATAAGACTGGACATGGTAGTAATGACTGTGATTTTTTGATACTGTATAATACAACATGTCAACATATGGAAGATCTGAATAATCCAGTGAACCAATATTTTCCAAATAACTAATGTATAATGTTACAAAACCCTGCATTAGTAAGAGATTCTCATGTAACAGAATATTAAATTTCATCCATATGGTTTCAGGTACCATACGGCAACTAACCTTTAAGAAACGACTACTTGTCAAGTTTTGGTGCAGTATCAAAAAAGAATATCCATAATTATCTGAAAGGCCTATTGAAATATTCCTCTTTTTTCCAACTATGTATCTGGGTGAGCCCAGATTTTCTTCAAATACTTCAACAAAATAATACATTACATCATATTGAATGCAGAAGCAGATAGGCAAATCTAAATGCCTTCATTTTTTTTTTTTTTTTTTTTTTGCGGTACGCGGGCCTCTCACTGTTGTGGCCTCTCCCGTTGCGGAGCACAGGCTCCGGACGCGCAGGCTCAGCGGCCATGGCTCACGGGCCCAGCCTCTCCGCGGCATGTGGGATCTTCCCAGACCGGGGCACGAACCCGTGTCCCCTGCATCGGCAGGCGGACTCCCAACCACTGCGCCACCAGGGAAGCCCTAAATGCCTTCTCTTAAGCAAGATATTAAAGAGATGTACAAAAACATAAAGGTAAAAAACACCACTACCGTCACTAAATTTTTTGGCTTTATAAAATGCAGTTGACCCTTGAACAACACGGGTTTGAACTGCATGGGTCCACTTATATGTGAATTTTTTTCAGTAGTGAATACTACAGTACTAAACGATCCGCAGTTGGTTGAATCCGCAAATGCAGAACTGCAGTTATGGAGGAACCGAAAGGCATACATGGAGGGCCGACTATAAGTTATAAATGCGGATTTTCAACTGTTCAGGGACTCAGTGCCCCTAAGACCTGCATTATCGAGGGTCAACTGTATAGTTATTTTAAATAAAATGTTATTTATGTTAACATGCGATTATTTTATTATAGTTATTTTAAAGTGAACTAATACATACTTTGAAACTTTCTTAGTTTTAACTTCAGATATGGTAAATAGCAAAAGCTCTTCAGAGTCCTCACTAATTTGTAAGAGCACAAAGAGGTCCAGAGACCAAAAGTTTGAAAATCACTGTTGTACAGCACAAGACCTAGAAGAAGAGAAGCCGAAAGAATAGACCGTGCATCTGCATCACTTTCCAGGTGAGACAGCATCATAACTAGCCACCACGAACTTCATGGACTTCTCAGCAAGCAAGTTTCAAGGATCCAATTCCTCATCAGGCTTTATGGCTTAATGAGCATTAAAGATCATTCTCAATTCCTCGCAGTTCCCAGCGAATACTTGCTCTCTCTCCGGCCCTGGGAACGCCTACTCCCCTGGAAGGAGCCACACTGCAGGAGGTACTCCCCTCTGCTCTCTGCCTCCAAGTACCCTATATGCCCTCTTCTAAAGCACCAGGCTCGCCATTCAGATATTTGCTTATGTGACTCTAGGTTGGGAGTCTGAGGCCTTGAAAGCTAGACTTTTGACTTAATTCCAGCACTTTGCTCAGTACTTGGCACACAGAGTGAAACTCAAAGAAGATCCGTTCAATTAATGAAACCAACGGACTCCCCACCATGCACCAAGCAATCTTCCAAAGGCAACCTGACTTCCCCAGGGGAAGGCTGCTGCTGGCTAGCCAAGAGGAACAGTGCAGGGTTTTTGAGGGCTTCTCAGTATGTTATTTAACTGACATTCTGACTCACTATCACATCTCCTGTTAGTTTCATCAGTGTGAATTGTAAACTAAGACGAAATCCAAGGCAAGCTCCCCCCTGCACCCTCCCCACACCGAAAGGCCCTTTCTTTGCAGACACCGGCCTCCCTCTGTGATACAAGTGACACAAGCTCTCTAAAACAAACAAAATGTTTTTAAGCAGCCAGGTTTGAAGAAGAAATTTTTAGCAAAATGACACACAAAGCCAGTTAGAAAATCATTGCCGTAGCCTGAACTGCTATATGATCAGGGACTTCATAACTCAATTAGAGAAAAAGATTTTCCCCCAAAATTTAATGTAAGCAATGTGTGGGAATAAAGGATGTTGAATCAGATAATCCCCTGTGAGCATGACACACAACACAATGTGTATAAGTTATGAAAAATTTTCACATAGCTCAGGATGTTACAGCTTCTTTCTGGAATGCTGCTACTGTCCTGTTAACCCCCCTCACCTCCCCCCCGTCAACGCACAATGTTCTCTTATCCTGTTGTTCATCCTGCCTCTTCCCTTCCTTCTGCCTTTCCTTTTGCTCTACCTAGTTCTGCTGCTTCTCCCTCTATTCACCTAGGAACTGAGGATGTAATACAGCTGACAGAGACAAGATGTTTCACAGCCTTCTTAAGCTCTGCCAAATTAGATGACCTCCTAATTTCCTTATCCCTACAGAGTCAGAACCTTGGAAATCACCTGTTCTCACCCCCTCATTTTACTTGAGAGGAAACAGAAAAATAATGTTAAAGGACTGAAATGCCATACTTCCTCAATTTATTTCTATGTGTTTCAGGAAAACTGATGTCAAGGAAAAGGGGGTGCCCATGGGTAAAAGGAGGAAAGAAACTGAGGCATGGTTAAGAAGACTGTCAAGCATCCATTCAACACCATTTATTGAGCATTTACTCTGTGCTGGGTGCCAGAGGCCCCTTAGCACAGGCAACAGAGAAAGCCCTAACTGTGTATTAAAAATTTAACAGATATTAAATCAGAGGGCAAGAAGTAAATGCAAACACCACAAAGGAAAACAAAATAAATACAGTAGGAAAACAGAAAACCTAGCAAGGCTCTCTATGAATGGAACAAGAAAGAAATGGAGGTAAACATAACATATATATTTAGATCGTAGATAAAAATGTATCATCTTTCACTTCAAGGAAAACAGTAAAGACTAAGCAATTTATTCACACTGCAATTTAAGGATTTGTTGAGAAAGACTGCGTACATTCACTACTGGGAAAGAATTTCTGGTGACAATTTAAAAAACCCCACAATAACAATATTCAAGTACTTTTCAGAAAACTCCCTTAACCCCCTCACTTCACCACAAGAGGGTGCACAATTCCTTATTAATACAGTAATCAAAGGAAACCCTCAAGTTCCTCCAGGCAGCTGCCCACCTCTGCGCGGGTATCTCTTCTCCACTCCTGACCCTCAGGGGTAACGAGCATCTGCACAGACTGATGTAGGTTAAACCGTTTTCACCCACATTATCTCATATAATTCTAACACTATCTCTGTCAGGGTGGGAAAGGTGAAAAGTACCAACCCCATTTTAAAGATGAGGAAACACACTCAGAGGCAAAGTGACTTCGCCAAGGGCAGAGGGATAAAAATGTCAGAGCCCAAGCTCAAATTAATATCCTCTGATTCCCAAATCCTATATACATTTCCCTCATTTCCCTATAAGAGCATAATCAAAACCCATACCTCAATCATACAGTGCCTCTATCAATCCATTCTACTTTTTCTGAGCAAAGAATCATACACTGGGCAGATAAGGAGGCTCTGCTCACCTCTGCAGTATTAAAGCTCTTTTTTTTAAAGTGTATGTTAACACCTGGCAATTACTTTTATGGGTTTCCAATAAGGTGAGAAGTGCACTGACACTTGTCCACAGTATTCCAGCCAGCATTAACACGGACTAGAATAATTTTAAGTGTTGCTTACAACAGGGAAATTAACTATAATCTCAAATGTCTTTGGCCATATCTTATGAGATTCAGGCTAAATAATTCCAAAGGCCCTCTCTCATAAGAAACAGTGTAGCACAGTGGTCAAGGATTTGGGCTTGGCAGCCAGACTGTGTGAGTTCAAATCCAAGTCCTGCCACTAACCTGTGACCTGGGCCAATTATTCAAACCCGGTGTGTGTCAGTCTCCTCTCTGTTCTGTGGAGAGCAGCACCCACTTCACGGTGTAATAACGAAGGTACAGTCACCACACAGAAGAACACGTAACGCAGTAAGCTCTCAAGCTACAAAAGGCAGTCCTTGTTTCAAAAGGACACATAAAATTATTAATTACAGTAGTTATTAAAAGAAAACATTAATTTTATGTGCTTTATGTCACATTGCATTTTATGACAATATGTACACTTGAAAATACATTTAAATCCCTTAATAATCTATATGCACAGCGAATTATATCTAAAAGAATTTAGAGCATAAATATAAGTTGCTAAGGAGTATATAGATCTCCTACCTCTGCTTTTATAACATTGTGTATCTATGGTTAATTCAATGCCAAGTCCATGGACAGGAAAGAAAAGGTAAATTACAGAGTTCCTTTGGGAGGAGATGAAAATCTTTACACAGCAGAGAGGAAAGATTCCTGCCCTAGAAACCTGAAGACCCAGGTTGTAGTCACAGCTCTGCTACTAACCAGCATCCCCCTAATCCCACATCCATAGCTCCTAAATATCTCTCAAAATCCACCATTTCCTCTTCGTTCCTACTACCAAAATGATAATTCACCCCTTACCAACATGGGCTTCTAACTGACCACAGGAGGGGCTCAACAAGTTAGTTAAATGAGTGAATAAATGGGGCTGGGAAGAGTGACACAAAAGGAAAAGACTGCAAAAGCGGGGGCGGGGAGGGGGGAGATAAGTTTACAGACTACATACCTCCACTTTGATAACGCAAGTCCTAGCTCAGCTGACGTGGTAGGGCGCTGGGCTACTCCAGCAAGGGTGGTCTATTAGAATCTCTCCTCCCTCGCAGAAGGTTTTTCTCCGTGGTAGTGTCACAGGACGCTCAGGGACCCCCGACCACCTTTTCCAGTCCTGTTCAGTTTGCCAGATCAAATTCACCAGAGCAGGAAGGCTGGCTGCTCCTACACCTGGCTGAAGTCACTTTGGCACTTCTGTGCCTAAGAAGGCATTGGGCCCAGCTTCGCTAGAGATCATGTGGGCTTGGAGGTGGGGTAGCCCACTCTTTCCAGCTCCTTTCAAGGGTCCCCACAGACCTCTGATCCCCTCCCATTCCAAACATCACACTCCTCCTTTTAAGACTGACCTCTGAGTTCCTGTTTAGTTTGGACACCTCTCTTGCCTGACTCCTGTGGGCAGAGATAATTCCGTGGCTACATCCCAATGAAAGGTGAATACCTTTTACAGCTTTGACCTGAGATTTTATTTGACATCCCATGGGCTCTGGTGCCCCTTCTGGGAACACAACTTCACACACACACAGTACATGCAAGATCATTCCCCATCCGTGTAATGGCACTGTCTTACTGCATCTGAAGGACAAAAGACTACATTGCCTCCTAGGCTCCCTCAGGAATGTTCTCACTTGCTTACCCACTGTGGCTGTTAAATTTTACAGTAAGCAGGCACCTATGTATCTTGCTCACAACATGAAATTTCCAGCAGGGGGCACCATGAAAGGAGGAATCTGTCACCTTCTGAGAGCGGAGTTAAATCAGCTAAACTCTTAGGGTTTTAATTTAGGTTGCAGGGACAGTCTCTGCAAGGCTGGACTGCATGATGTTGGGGACGTGCCTGAGTTTGGCTTCTACGAGACTGTAACTCTTTCTTTTGACCCCGATATGCAAAACTGTGCAATCAGAACTGGGTGACAAATCCATGAGGAAGGGCCATGATCTCAGCCATCAAAATTAAAACTGGAAAAGCCCTCCCCAGACGTAGGCAGGATAGTTCAGTCATAAATGCCTCCTATACAGGGCTGTGGATACTTCTCTTGGGATTCTAATTTAAAAGCTAACAAGTCTCTCCATGAAAACAGCTTTTCGTGATGTTTAGCATTAATTTTTATTTCTTTTTATATACTGCTTTGATCAGTTCTAAATACATTTTCTCTTTCCATGATGTTTACATCCTTCACATTCTTAGGGACTGTTATCATATCCCCTTTAATCATCCTTTGGCCAAGCTATACATATTTAGCTCCTTTCATCTCTCCTATGTCCTTCCTTCCGCAGTGTTGGCTCCTCTTTAAATTCTTTCTCATCTGTCAACATCTTTCTGGAACTGATGCACACTCTCCCTAAATAAACATTCTAGGTACTCCTTGTTTCCTAGAAGTTCTCCAAAACCTCTTATAATACAAAGAATACTGGAGCAGGAGTAAGTTGTGGTAGTTCTAGTCCTGGCTCTCCTCCCAGGCTCAGTTGTCCCTTCCATCAAATAAATGAGAGTGCGACCTCTTCTGATTAGATCAAGAGAACACAAAATATTAAAATCGCTTTGCAGATTTTAAAGTACTGTGCACGAACGATCTGTGCACATATTACTTGCATAATTTTAAAAGCACAAACAAAGAAAAATAAGCTTGGAGACAAGTGTGTCAAATAAGAGTTGTTAAATCTGGTGGTGGCAAAGAGTAAGGTTACATTATTCAATGTATTTGGTGCTTTTTGTTTCAATTTAAGGAACTCATTTATTCATTATTTACTGAACATCTACTATACCTAAGACAACGGCCTGGATGATATGGGAGAACATAAAACAAGGACAAGGACTTTAAGAAGTTATCATTATCATCCCAAGTTCTTAGGAATTTGGTTTGGATCACATATAATCAGAAAGCTGTTGCTGCTATACCCTTCTTTTTTTTTTAAGTATATTTGCCGTAGAATTGCTGTAATTTTGATTATGCTCAATGTCATAACGGGATGAATTCTTCATTATTGCTTTAGAATACATTATAAGAAACAGAATTACTAGGTCAAAGCGTGTGCCCATATTCAAGCTTCAAATTTCCAAACAGTGTGCCAGAAAAGGTGTGTCATTTATACTCTCATCAGCACCCCATTGCCAACATTGGTGTTACCTTTTTTCCCCATCTAATGGACTGCTTTTATAAAACAAAAACATGAGAAAATCTAAAATTCATTTCTACCAACACAAAATATCTCCACTTGCACCTATTTTGGTGTCGCCTTATGGTTGTTAACTGTTCAGGAGAACCTCTGAGTGCTTATTACTTTCCAGGCAATATACTGGGGATTAGATAAAGCTGAAATAGACGTGGACCCTGCCCTTAAAGGCTCATAATCCAGTGAAAAAGATAAACACCAACAATTACAGACACTGTGAGAAGTGCGCCTTCCTTGTGAAGTATGTGTAAAGTACAAAAGCAACACAGAAGAGAAAGCCAGGAGCAGCAGAGAGGAGTCAGGGAGGCTTCAAGGAAGTGGTGACATCTCAGTTGGGTTTTGAAGGATGAGGGGGTCTGGACCAGAGAAGGGAGAATGAAGGAGAGTCACACAGGCAGAGGAGTCTGTTGTGTCTTTGCAGCCAGTATCATCTTCTCCCAGAAAATATTTTTATTGTATAGAGCTTTAGCAATCCAGGTTTAAGTCTCATGGGTAGTTTTATTTTTTTCCATCTCTATCATTTGCAGCTGTATTTCTGTCCACGGAAAAAATAATCAGCAATCTTCCTGCTACTTCATCCAACAATAGAAAGTGCATGATTACTCCTGCTTCCTTCACAGAAGACTTTGTTTTTACAAAAATGGGTAGGAAGCCATTTTGTTGAATACAAACTTTAAAAATTAGATTGTCAACTGTAAGACGTTAATGAAAGAAACTGAAGACGACACAAATAAATGGAAAGATATTCCATGTTCTTGTTCTTGGATTGGAAGACTTAATATTGTTAAAATGTCCATACTACCCGAAGCAATATACAGATTCAACGCAATCTCTATCAAAATTCCAAAGACACTTTTCACAAAAATAAAACAAACAACCCTGAAATTTGTATGGAACCACAAAAGACCCTGAATAGCCAAAGGTATCTTGAGAAAGAAGAACAAAGCTGGAGGCATCACATGCCTGATTTCAAATTATATTACAAAGCTATAGTAATCAAAACAGTATGGGGTTAGCATAAAAACAGACACACATGGGCTTCCCTGGTGGCACAGCGGTTGAGAGTCTGCCTGCTGACGCAGGGGACACGGGTTCCGTTCCCTGATCCGGGAAGATCCCACATGCCGCGGAGCGGCTGGGCCCATGAGCCATGACCACTGAGCCTGTGCGTCCAGAGCCTGTACTCCACAATGAGAGAGGCCACAATAGTGAGAGGCCTGCGTCCCGTAAAAAAAAAAACAAAAAACAAAAAGCAAACAAACAAACAAAAAAAACAGACACACAGGGCTTCCCTGGTGGCACAGTGGTTGAGAATCTGCCTGCCGGTGCAGGGGACACGGGTTCGAGCCCTGGTCTGGGAGGATCCCACAGAGCAACTAGGTCCGTGAGCCACAGCTACTGAGCCTGCGCGTCTGGAGCCTGTGCCCCACAACAAGAGAGGTCGCGACAGTGAAAGGCCCGCGCTCCGCGATGAAGAGTGGCCCCTGCTTGCCCCAACTAGAGAAAGCCCTCACACAGAAACAAAGACCCAACACAGCCAAAAATAAAAATAAATTTTTTTAAAAAAAGTATAGCATTGTCTAGAGTCTGTGCATGTACTTTAAAAAAAAAAAAGACACATAGATCAATGGAACAGAATCAAGAGCCCAGAAATAAGCCCACACATATATGGTCAATTAATTTACAACAAAGGAGCCAAGAATATACAAATAGGGAAAGGACAATCTCTTCAATAAATTGTGCTGGGGAAACTGGACAATCAAATGCAAAAGGATGAAACTGGACATATCTTACACCATACACAAAAATTAACTCAAAATAGATTAAAGACTTGAATGTAAGACCTGAAACCATAAAACTCCTACAAGAAAACATAGGCAGTACATTCCTTGACAACAGTCTTGTTGATGATTTTTAGATCTCACACCAAAAGCAAAAATTTACAAGTGGGACTATATCAAACTAAAAAGCTTCTGCACAGCAAAGGAATCCATCAACAAAAGGAAAAGGCAACCAAATGAATGGGAGAAAATATGTGCAAATCATATATGTGAAGAGGGGTTAATGTGCAAAATATATAAAGAACTCATGCAACTCAATAAAAACAGTAACAAAAAACCCAAACAATTCTATTAAAAACTGGCAGATGACCCGAACAGACATTTTTCCAAAGAAGACATACAGATGACAAACAGGTACATAAAAAGATATTCAACATCATCATTATTAGGGAAATACAAACCAAAACCACAATGACATATCACTTCATAACTGTCTGAATGGCTGTTATCAAAAAGACAAGAAATAAGTGTTGGAAAAGGGAACCCTTGTGCACCGTTGGTGGGAATGTAAACTGGTGCAGCCACTCTGGAAAACTGCATGGGGGTTCCTCAAAAACTTAAAAATAGAAGTACCTATGATGTGGCAATTCCATTTCCGGGTATTTATCCAAAGAAAACAAAAACACTAATTTGAAAAGCTATCTGCACTCCCATGTTCACTGCAGCATAGTCAAGAAATGGAAACAACCTAAGGGTGCACCAACAACCAACAGATGAATGGATAAAGACAATATGGTGTGTGTGTGTATGTTTACACACACACACTCAATGGAGTATTGCTCAGCCATAAAAAAAGAATGAAATCTTGGCATTTGCGACAATATGGATGGATCTTCAGGGGATCATGCTAAGTAAAAAACACAAATACCATATGACTTCACTTATATGTGGTGAACATATAAGTGAAAAACAATGTATGTGACAAACATATAAGTAAAAAACCAAGATCATAGATACAGAGAACAGACTGGTGGTTGCCGAAGGTGGGGGTCAGCAAAATGGGTAAAGGGGATCAAAAGGTATGAACTTCCACTTATAAAATAAGTAAGTCATGAGGATGTAATACATAGTATGCTAACCATAATTCATAATATTGTATTACATATTTGAAAGATGCCAAGAAAGTAAATCTTAAAAGTTCTCATCACAAGATAAAGAAATCTTGTAATTACATATGGTGCTGAATGTTAACTACACTTCTTGTGGTGATCATTTCACAATATATACAAATATTGAATCATTATGTTGTGTACCTGAAACTAATATAATGTTATATGTCAGCTATACTGCAATTTGAAAAATTAAATTTAAGCTTTAAGAGGATATTTAATCCTTAAAGGTCCTTAAATAGTTTCTCAAGTAAGATGGGAAGGTATACAAATGAGATAAATAACTTTCCATTCCTACAAAAATAAATCAACTGGATCTACACAAAATCCAACTTAAAAATAGTATAAAAAAGCATAAGAATTTATTAATGGCATCAGATAATTTTCAAATAATAAAATCACACCTAAAAGCTGCCCTTTTACGTGTTTTCATATGTCATTAGTAGCAGATATAAATACCCACGCCCGGGATTTAACTGTTCTGAAAAACAGACTCTTGCAGAATATGGATTTTAGTAGCACACTTGGTGGGGGGGGGGGGGGGCAACTGAAACTGTACTAGTTAAAAGCCTCTAACTTATCCCAGAATTTTCAAAGTCCAAAACACCTCTCTAGGTCACTAATCCTCCAGTGTTTACATTACAGAGGATTTAAATAGAATTGGCAGAAAATCACATACAAAGGGGCCTCTGGTCCCTTATCAATTATTAGAAAATGGCTTAATAATTACTTTATTATTTTCTTTTAAATTTAAGCCTTTCAAATTGTGCCTATGGCTCAAATATCTTCCTAAATGCTTTGTTATCAAAGGCAAACAGATCTACCCCTGAATCTAAATGACAGCCTGGCTTTCTCCACCACCTGCTGGAATGCACCTGAGCTTGGCCAGGAGCAGAGGCTTATCTCTGATGCTGCGCCTGTGATGGGCACAGCTTCTCCAGCCAGGGAGCTATAGGGGAAGGCTCTAACCCCTGAGTCCAGGTAAGCCACCACACGGAGCTTCGGTTTCTGTCCAGCCCCACGATGCAGCCCAAATGCAGCTAAGGCTCCAGGCCATCTGCTACTGGGCCCAGGATTGACAAGTCACGCTTGTGTTCAGGTATGGAAAATTACCAGTTGTCCAATCTTTATTAAAGTAAAGATACTGGGGCTTCCCTGGTGGCGCAGTGGTTAAGAATCCGTCTGCTAATCCAGGGGGGACACGGGTTCGAGCCCTGGTCTGGGAAGATCCCACATGCCACGGAGCGGCTGGGCCCATGCGCCACAACTACTGAGCCTGCACTCTAGAGCCCGTGAGCCACAACTACTGAGCCCACGAGCCTGGAGCCCGTGCTCCGCAACAGGTGAAGCCCGCACACTGCAATGAGGAGTGGCCCCCGCTCGCCACGACTAGAGAAAGCCCGCGCGCAGTAACAAAGACCCAATGCAGCCAAAAATAAAAATAAATAAATTTTTTTTAAAAAGTGAATATATCACTCAAATTTGTCTGTTTGGTTTTTTCCTACCTTTTTTCTTTTTTCCAACTGTCAAAAAGCAAATGGAATCCTCACACACAAAATTCCCACATTAAGCCCACGCAATTTAGACTGACTTGAAAAACAGATCGCTTGGTTTGTTTGTAAATTTAGAAGGATAAATGTCACATGAGGTGAAAAATAAAATATGTACCTATTTATAAGTTCACAGTTTAATCAACAAGCACCTACTATATGCTGAGCTAAGGATACTGAAAGACACGTTTCCCATCTCAAAACGCTCACAGTCTGGTACAGACCAGCACCATTTTCTTCTTTGCATTTAATTTCTATCTGTTGGGTTGCCAATAGAACAAGACTAGGCTAATTATTATATTAATCTAATAATATATTTATTATCCGATTTATTTAGCTTCTAATTACAAGCATCATCATTTGAAGTTTTTTTTTTCAGTTTTATACTAATAAGTGTAATAGCTAAAACTGAATGCCTACTCTGTGCCAAACATCAAACGAACCCATTTTCTGTATATCATCAGGCACAATCCTTTGAGCTAGCTACTCTTATCACTGCCTCCTTACAGGTGAGGAAACCAAGCTCAGAGCCATAGATGACTTGCCTAGTCTTACGCCTAGTAAGAGGTAGAGCCAGGATATAAACTCAGGTATGCCCAATCAGAGCTTAGGCTCTTAACTACCAAGTTTTGTGGCCTCCACTTACTCAAGTGTCTGGCAAAATTAGTTACAAATGGAAAGAATTGGGGGATATTTTCTGAGGAATTGTTCTATCATAGGCACATGGGCAAAATACAATAGCCTCTTGGAGATAAGTTCAGAAAACTATTGGTGAGCCTGATCCACCAGATGGCACACAGCAGAAGCAAGAAGAACTACAATTCTGCAGCCCGTGGAACGAAAACCACATTCACAGAAAGAGACAAAATGAAAAGCCAGAGGACTATGTACCAGATGAAGGGACGAGACAAAACCCCCGAAAAACAACTAAATGAAGTGGAGATAGGCAAACTTCCAGAAAAAGAATTCAGAATAGAGATAGTGAAGATGATCCAGGACCTCGGAAAGAGAATGGAGGCAAAGATCGAGAAGATGAAAGAAACGTTTAACAAAGACCTAGAAGTATTAAATAACAAACAAACAGAGACAAACAATACAATAACTGAAATGAAAACTATACTAAAAGGAATCAATAGCAGAATAACTGAGGCAGAAGAACGGATAAGTGACCTGGAAGACAGAATGGTGGAATTCACTGCCGAGGAACAGAATAAAGAAAAAAGAATGAAAAGAAATGAAGACAGCCTAGGAGACCTCTGCGACAACATTAAACGCACCAACAATCGCATTTCAGGGGTCCCAGAAGGAGGAGAGAGAGAGAAAGGACCCAAGAAAATATCTGAAGAGATTATAGTCGAAAACTTCCCTAACATGGGAAAGGAAATAGCCACTCAACTCCAGGAAGTGCAGAGAGTCCTAGGCAGGATAAACCCAAGAAGAAACACACCAAGACACACAGTAATCAAATTGACAAAATTAAAGACAAAGAAATATTATTGAAAGCAACAAGGGAAAAATGACAAATAACATAGGAGGCAACTCCCATAAGGGTAACAGCTGATTTCTCAGCAGAAACTCTACAAGCCAGAAGGGAGTGGCATGATATATTTAAAGTGATGAAAGGGAAGAACCTACAACCAAGATGACTCTACCCAGCAAGGATCTCATTCAGATTCGATGGAGAAATCAAAAGCTTTACAGACAAGCAAAAGCTAAGAGAATTTAGCACCACCAAACCAGCTCTACAACAAATGCTAAAGGAACTTCTCTAAGTGGGAAATACAAGAGAAGAAAAGGACCTACAAAAACAAACCGAAAACAATTAAGAAAATGGTAATAGGAACATACGTATTGATAATTACCTTAAATGTGAATGGATTATATGCTCCAACCAAAAGACACAGGCTCGCTGAATGGATACAAAAACAAGACCCATACATATGCTGTCTACAAGAGACCCACTTCAGACCTAGGAACACATACAGACTGAAAATGAGGGGAAGGAAAAAGATATTCCATGCTAATGGAAATCAAAAGAAAGCTGGAGTAGCAATTCTTGTATCAGATAAAATAGACTTTAGAGAATGATACAAGAGACAAGGAGGGACACTACATAACGATCAAGGGATCAATCCAAGAATAAGATATAACAATTATAAATACATATGCACCCAACATAGGAACACCTCAATACATAAGGCAACTGCTAACAGCTATAAAAGAGGAAATCAACAGTAACATAATAATAGTAGGGGACTTAACACCTCTCTTACACCAATGGATAGATCATCCAGACAGAAAATTAATAATGAAACACAAGTTTTAAATGACACAACAGACCAGATAGATTTAATTGACATTTATAGGACATTCCATCCAAAAACAGCAGATTACACTTTCTTCTCAAGTGCACATGGAACATTCTCCAGGATAGATCACATCTTGGATCACAATTCAAGCCTTGGTAAATTTAAGAAAATTGAAATCATATCAAGCATCTTTTCTGACCACAACGCTATGAGATTAGAAATAAATTAAGGGGAGAAAAACATAAAAAACACAAACACATGGAGGCTAAACAATACATTACTAAATAACCAAGAGATCACAGAAGAAATCAAAGAGGAACTCAAAAAATACCTAAAGACAAATGACACCAAAAACACGATAATCCAAAACCTCTGGGATGCAGCAAAAGCAGTTCTAAGAGAGAAGTTTATAGCAATACAATCCTACCTCAAGAAAAAGAAAAAAATCTCAAATAAACAATCTAACCTTATAACCAAAGGAACTAGAGAAAGAAGAACAAACAAAACCCAAAGTTAGTAGAAGGAAAGAAATCATAAAATCAGAGCAGAAATAAATGAAATAGAAACAAAGAAAACAATAGCAAAGATCAATAAAACTAAAAGCTGGTTCTCTGAAAAGATAAATAAAACTGATAAACCTTTAGCCAGACTCATCAAGAAAAAGAGGGAGAGGACTCAAATCAATAAAATTAGAAATGAAAAAGGAGAAGTTACAACAGAAACTGCAGATATACAAAGCATCCTAAGAGACTACTACAAGCAACTCTATGCCAATAAAGTGGACAACCTGGAAGAAATGGACAAATTCTTAGTAAGTTATAACCTTCCAAAACTGAACGAGGAAGAAACAGAAAATATGAACAGACCAAAGTTGAAACTGTGATTAAAAATGAAATTGAAATTGAAACTGTGATTAAAAATCTTCCAACAAACAAAAGTCCAGGACTGGAGGGTTTCACAGGTGAATTCTATCAAACATTTAGAAGAGCTAACACCCATCCTTCTCAAACTCTTCCAAAAAATGGCAGAGGAAGTAACACTCCCAAACTCATTCCACGAGGCCACCATCACGCTGATACCAAAACCAGACAGAGATACTACAAAAAAAGAAAATTACAGACCAATATCACTGATAAATATTGATGCAAAAATCCTCAACAAATAGTTTTGGAAGTCCTCGCCATAGCCATCAGAGAAGAAAATGAAATAAAAGGAAGACAAATTGGAAAAGAAGTGAAACTGTCACTCTTTGCAGATGACATGATACTATACATAGAGAATCCTAAAGATGCCACCAGAAAACTACTAGAGCTAAGCAATGAATTTGGTAAAGTGGCAGGATACAAAATTAATGCACAGAAATCTCTTGCATTCTTACACACTAACAACGAAAGGTCAGAAAGAGAAATTAAGGTAACAATCCCACTCACCACTGCAACAAAAAGAATAAAATACCTAGGAATAAACCTACCTAAGGAGGTAAAAGACGTATACTCAGAAAACTATAAGACACTGATGAAAGAAATCAAAGATGACACAAACAGATGGAGAGATATATACCATGTTCTTGGATTGGAAGAATCAATATTGTGAAAATGACTATACTACCCAAAGCAATCTACAGATTCAATGCATCCCTATCAAATTAGCAGTGGCATTTTTTACAGAACTAGAACAAAAAATCTTAAAATTTGTATGGAGACACAAAAGACCCCTAATAGCCAAAGCAGTCTTCAGGGAAAAAAAACAGAGCTGGAGGAATCAGCCTCCCTGGCTTCAGACTATACTACAAAGCTATGTAATCAAGACAATATGGTACTGACACAAAAACAGAAATATAGATCAATGGAACAGGACAGAAAGCCCAGAGTTAAACCCACACACCTATGGTCAACTAATCTATGACAAAGGAGGCAAGGACATACAATGGAGAAAAGACAGTCTCTTCAACAAGTGGTGCTAGGAAAACTGGACAGCTACATGGAAAAGAATGAAATTAGAACACTCCTTAACACCACACACAAAAATAAACTCAAAATGGATTAAAGACCTAAATGTAAGACCAGACACTATAAAACTCTCAGAGGAAAACATAGAAAGAACACTCTCTTGACATAAATCACAGCAAGATCTTTTTTGATCCACTTCCTAGAGTAATGGAAATAAAAATAAACCAATGGGACCTAATGAAACTTAAGAGCTTTTTCAAAGCAAAGGAAACTACAAACAAGACAAAAAGACAACCCTCAGAATGGGAGAAAATATTTGCAAACGAATCAACGGACAATGGATTAATCTCCAAAATATACAAACAGCTCATGCAGCTCAGTATTAAAAAAAACAAACAACCCAATCCAAAAATGGGCAGAAGACCTAAATAGACGTCTCCAAAGAAGACATACAGATGGTCAAGATGCATATGAAAAGCTGCTCAACATCACTAATTATTAGAGAAATGCAAATCAAAACTACAATGAGGTATCACCTCACACCAGTTAGAATGGGCATCATCAGAAAATCTACAAACAACAAATGCTGGAGAGGGTGTGGAGAAAAGGGAACCCTCTTGGACTGTTGGTGGGAATGTAAACTGATATAGCCACTATGGAGAACAGTATGGAGGTTCCTTAAAAATTAAAAATAGAATTACCATATGACCCAGCAATCCCACTACTGGGCATATACCCAGAGAAAAGCATAATTCAGAGAGACACATGCACCCCAGTGTGCACTGCAGCACTATTTACAATAGCCAGGTCATGGAAGCAACCTAAGTGTCCACTGACAGACGAATGGATAAAGAATATGTGGTACATATATACAATGGAATATTACTCAGCCATAAAAAGCAATGAAATTGGGTCATTTGTAGAGACGTGAATGCATCTAGAGACTGTCACACAGAGTAAAGTAAGTCAGAAAGAGAAAAACAAATATCATATATTAACGCATATATGTGGAATCTAGAAAAATGGTACAGATGAACCAGTTTGCAAGGCAGAAATAGAGACACAGATGTAGAGAACAAACGTATGGACACCAAGTGGGGAAAGTGGTGGGGAGGGGGGTGTGGCGGTGGTGGGATGAATTGGGAGATTGGGATTGACATGTATACAATAATATGTATAAAACAGATAACTAATAAGAACCTGCTATATAAAAAATAAATAAAATTCAAAAATTCAAAAAAAATAAAGGAAACTATTGGTTTGCAAACATCTTACCAGCTCATGAATGAGGGTATAAACCAAACAGTAACATATGCCAACAGAAGTACAATTGTGAAGGTACTGATTATAAATTTTGTTTATTAAACTTCTTAAATCCCAAGATCCTGGACTTTTTTTTTCGTTTTTTTTAAATTGAAGTAGAGTTGATTTACAATGTTGTGCCCATCTCTGCTGTGCAGCAAAATGACTTGGTTCCAAGATCCTGGACTTTTAGACTCAACTTCATTTCTTTCCTTTTCAGGATCCATGGGCTAATGCGTCTGACTGATAAACACATAATGAAAGAATGAATTGGTATCAATAGCAAGCAGTACTTTGTACCATGAATAACTGCTATTTGTCATTGTCAAGAAAACCTGGAATTCACGCTGGACAGAATTCTGGGCCCCATGAGATTCCAGATAAGGAGGACTCATAACCCAGAATAGAAAGCCATGGGAAGGTTTTCAAGATCCAATCGTAAGGATTACAAAAATAACAATATTTAGGTCTGGCTTTATGGGCATGTGACCTGTGCAGTCACACAGGTCCTGTGCTCAGAAGGGCCCCCAACACTTGGTTTAATGCTCTCCTGTCACCACGCAGAAATTCTTAATATTTTGTCTTTGAATTTGTGTTTTGTAAGTAAAGTCCAAAGGAATGATGGAGCGTGTGTGAGCAGGAGACATATGTAATGTGCGTGTTGCCACTCTTTGTCTCCCTCTTTGCATAGAGCATTTGTGGTGCCCTTTAAGCAGAGATTTCTGGTGGGCCCACCACATGTGCGAGTTCAGCAAGACTCAGAGCAAGTACAAGGCAAGGATGTGATGTCTTCACATCGCAGTGAGTGGAGGTAAAGCCCCAAGACGTCACTTTTTCCACTGGAACCAGAACTTGCTTGGAACATAGAGAGAAGGCAAAGGCATTCTAAGAAACATGAATGACCAGTGAAGGACTACAGTATCCTTTCTTACACACATTACTTTCTCATGCAAGCCAAGCACTTACACTGAAAGGATGATGGTAAAAGGAAAGGAAAAGATAGGGCAACCCATAGTCCCTTTTCCATTAATCCTTACTATCAGTAAGCCACATGTAGAGTACTGGTAGAATGTGCACACATTAAGTGAAATAAAAACAGCTGAGTTAGTTTGGTGCAGTATTTCCACTGTTCTAGTAAGAACAATGTATGAGCTGCAAAATACAAATTGTATAATTCTGCTGATTTCACATATGAGTTAAATCCACATATTTACATTTTAAACTGGCATTGCAAGATACAAAAGTCAACAGTAAAATTCATAATAATAATGAAAATCTTTAATATTCCTTCACTTAGAATGACATTAAATAGCAAATAAAAAATACATCACGACAAGTCAAGATAGAGAACATGGAAGAAAGGAAAAAGCTTTATATTTTAGTACTTGTAATGACACTTTTTCCTGTTTTTTTTTTTTTGATCAGGAGACCCCACATTTTCTTTCTGTATTTTACCCCACAAATTATATAGCAGCCTTGACAACAGTAACAGGCGAAAAAATTAAATTATGATTAATTCACTGCCTGCTTCCAATCGAGCTTCAAATCAAACAATCAAAGACTAGATACTTCAACAATAAAGCAAAAAAAAAAAAAAGTATTACTGCTTGGAATTCTGAGTGTGGTGAAACCAACCCATCAACACATACACACAACCTCCTTCACCATGTGCAGCAACCCAGGTATTCACCCTGAAATGGAGGAAAGAGGTTTTCACATCAAGTCAGTTACCAATACTTCTCCCAGTGCTGAAGACTGTGCCTCAGGGCTTTCCTGTGAGGGAAGAACATGCAGATAGGACAAGTGGTATAAACGATCCATTTGCAGTGCAAATCTCTGTATGACACAAGCAGCCTCAGACTTCAGCAATGACTTATTGCTCATGTGCACTTGTCATATTTGGCACCTTAGAGGAAAGAGGTAACTCCTTATGCTCGATGGACATTTTAAGATTTAATAAACCACCTAGAGGGGTGGGATAGGGAGGGTGGGAGGGAGATGCAAGAGGGAGGGGATATGGGGATATATGTATACATATAGTTGATTCACTTTGTGATACAGCAGAAACTAACACAACATTGTAAAGCAATTATACTACAATAAAGATGTTTAAAAAATGATTTTAAAAAGATTTAATAAGCACAAGCACTTTCATATACAGTCTTATTTTATTCCTACCACAGCCATGTGAGGGGCTCAGGAAAAGCAGATTTTAATAACACTTTTATTGTCAGTATTCCAATGATAAAAGTAATGTTGCTTTTAATGTTCCTGACCTGGGTAGTGGTGACATGGGTATTCACTTTAGACTCATTCTTTAAATTTCATATATGTGTTTTATGTACTTTTGGGTATGATAGATAGAGTCTGCAACAAAAAACAAAAGGTGATAAATGTTCAGTGTAGGAATTAGAAAAGAAGGCTATAAATCTCCCATAATCCCATCTAAGGAAACTATTAACAACTTGATGCTTTCCCTTCTTTGTTGTTATAAAATTGGAATACTGTTTTCCGTGATGTCTCTTTTTCTTCAACATACCATATTTTTATACAGTATTAAAAATTCAACATAGTATTTCTTAGCAAAGATAAACCCTAGTGTATTTAACCAATTCCCTATCGTTGGATATTCAGGGTGTATCTAACAACTTATTTCCAAAATTACCAGAGAGCACTTATCTCTCTTGCAGGGAAAAGGAACAGCTCATGGAGGTTGACAACCTTACCACTGCTGTGTGCAGAGCCAGGAGATACTCACTGGGTCGGAGGCTTGTTCCTCTCCATATGCTGCTCTACACTTCCTCTGATCACAAAGGTTTAACCTGACAAATTAAAGGGGATAATAGTGAAAGACAACGCATCCCTGACCCTTTCCCATGAACTCTCTCCCCCTAAAATGGGGCACAGTCCACCAAGTTCAGGGTTGAGATCAGGAGGGATGTGTTTCTGCGGTGTCTGGCCTGAGATGAAGGGCCCCATCGCTGTCCCCCTGAGGTGTACTGCCTAGGCCCAAACAGTTCCTTGGGAGACCAGGCAGGGAGAATAAACTTTTCAAAGGTACAAGGTTGCAGGGTTCGAGGTTAGTAGGGAGGTTCTATAAATATTTACTGAACAAAACTCTGTCTGTTAACTGGTGACACAGAGCAAGGTGTGGTTTTCCTTCCTGCCCCCAGAGGCGGCTGGGAAAGTTGGTCTGACAAACTAGTGGGAAGTGCTGCCTGGCCAAGATGGAACCAAGACACAGAAGAATGCTGAACATGATTCAGGAAATGAAGTGAGTCCAACCATCTTCTGTCTGCCCTCTCCCCCGAGCCTCCGCAACTCCCACCTCTGGTCACTGAAGCCGGAAACCATAGAGGAGAAGACACTCATAAACAAAACACTGGTCACAAAAATGAGAGCCTGCAGGAGCTGACCAAACAAATAGCTCTGGTTGCAGTACACAGTTTAGCTGTTTCCCAACAGGTTGAAATATCACTGGCACCATTTAATACTGCAAATGCCACTGGGTGGCAATAAAAATGAGCTGTGGGAGGCTGTACATAGAAGAAAAGTCCTAGCCTACCTCTGGTTTGGTGGGTGGTCTTAAAGTTTTCTTTTTGGCAAGGCCACGTCCATTCCTTTACAATCCTTGCTAACTGAAGGAGCCAAGAACCTACTTTTAGTAAGATGACCTTCCTTCAGGAAGAACCACAACTAAACCACTCTAGACTTAAAACAAATCTATCCTAACATCTAGGGACTCCAGAGACAGTGGTTCCAAAACCTACTTGAAAATGCAAAACTGTTTAGCTACAGTTTACTAGGAAATCCACCTCCCATCGCCAGTCAATTCTAATCTAATCCCTGATTCTTAAAAAAAAAAAAAAAGCCCGTTTTTCATATAACTTAAAATATAGTCTATGTGGCATGACAAATTTTGCTTGGGGACATCCAGAGTCAGTGGGGGCCTTCAAAGGGATAGGAAGCCACCTTCCAGAGCTGCCGAAGCCCAAGTGCACCTGACTGCTCACAGCAACCGCGGACATAAAACCTGCTGGCTCCAAACATCAGTGATCTCAAAGGCAGATGCTCCCAGTGGCAGGCGCTGCTCTGTCGTGGAGCTGCTTCTCACATGAGCAACTCCATGTCCTCCCAAGAGCAGCAGAGATTGATGATTCATTATTGTCCTGAGCAGTACTGGGGTGTCCAGCTAGAGTATCATCATTCAGAAGGATTAGTCTTTTTAGCACGGGAACCCTAGCTCAAACTGAATGTCTCTCCCTTCTGGATCAAAAAAAGCCAGCTCTCACGAACATGGGTACGAGACATAATTTGATTTATAAGCTTTGTGGGCCTCTATGAGGAAGACTGTATATGGGAGTGGAGTAGAAGTGAGGATAAAGCCAGCAAGAAGCATATAACATATTATGCAAGCAAGATACCTATTTATTATTAACTTTTATTTAGATTTTCATTTAAATGATACATTCTCAAGCTAGGGACTCCTGTAGAAATTACCTGAAAAATTTTATGGAAGAAGAGAAAATACTCTAATGTTTGGCAGCAGGACCAGAAAAGGATCTCTTCGATGCTTTTAAGTTGAAAAGTTAGGTCTGTAAAGATCTAGGTATCCAAATGTGGCCATGCTAAATTTGAGTGTGGGCTCTTTTCCATTCCTGGCCTGCCTTCTTTTCGAAGTATGATTGGGCAAAAAGCAAAATCAAAAATAAACAAAAGCAAAAACCAGGTAAAACACGGAAATAAGTCAGAGACATAGAAAATGCCAACATTAATAATTTCCAAATCACTAGGAGTTAAGGATAATTACCCAGCTATGTATCAATGGAATTACTATGTTTTAACTTTCTAAGATTCTCATGCTTCCAAAATTAATTATCTGCTTACTTGAAGCTTCTAACTTATAATTTATAAATAGGTACCCTTTTTCTGCTTTGAAGAAATTTAGATTTTAAGATGCTAACATTTATGTTTTGGTACAGTCATCATCCTTGGGCTTGGAGATCTTTGGTATTTATGGTCAAGGTGCTCTGTTCTTTCAGATTAAAAAAAAAAAAAAATCTGTGGACGACTTTAGTTTCTTTAACAGGTTGGGAGTGTCCCAAATGTAGTCAATAAAAGTTCCCTTCCTGTCACTGTTTTAGGGAGTCCTACTCAGACTGCTCTCAGGAGCAGCAAAAATGACAGAGGAAGGAATAGTGGGTTGGCGTAATGGACAGACCATTAGATACATGATGTACTACCTGCCTGTCTCAGTCAACTAGAACCACTGTGCTTTAACACCAGAGCAGCAACTGGCAAACAGGAAAGTCTACCACAAAGCCTGTTGCTGTTACGATCGTGGGAAGTCAAACTTGTCAAATATCAGTTTTCTCCCTGCTCCAATAATGGGTTATATAGAAGCTCTCTTCCAGGTTACAGAATTTGTTTTATTTCTAAAAATTCCCAACGGACAGTAGGAACCGGTAAGGCATAACAGGTAACAATCATTAGAGGCTGAATTCCCCAACTCTTTTTTTTTTGTGTGGTACGCAGGCCTCTCACTGTTGTGGCCTCTCCCGTTGCGGAGCACAGGCTCCGGATGCGCAGGCTCAGCGGCCATGGCTCACGGGCCCAGCCGCTCCGCGGCATGTGGGATCTTCCCGGACCGGGGCACGAACCCGTGTCCCCTGCATCGGCAGGCGGACTCTCAACCACTGTGCCACCAGGGAAGCCCTCCCCAACTCTTGATTTAGAGTATATAACCGTCACCCTGCCCCAACCTCCCCACATCGCCTGCACTGTGACAGCCCGGTTCCAAAAGGGCTGGTTGTCCCCACTTCAAAATTCAGCCTAAGTCCCATCTGGTGAAACCTGTCCCCCACGATCTTGACACAAAGAACTCCAATGTCACTGATAACCTCAGAAATTCCGTAAGGTCCTCTTACCTCTCTTCAGCCATGAAAATTATTTTAAAATATGTATAGACATTCAAGAACTTCCCCCTTTTCCTGCTTGACTATACTGAGAATGGTATTTAACCTAAACACATACATGTCAAGGCTGTGTTGTAAAGGATAATTACCTATTTGTTTATTTATTAGACTCTTGGCCTTCAAAATAAACGTCAGGAGGGAAAAAAACCAAGAAATTGGGGTCAACACTTGAAGATTCAACACAGAGAAATTAATACACATAATTACTGATTAGACACTAATGACAATAATGTATGCTGCCGTCCAAAGTTCAAACAAGCAATTAGGGTTGATATAAGAAGTATAAACAATTAACAAACGGTCTAATTGCTTTTCTGAATAGAGACTGGCCTCTATTCCTCACACAGACTCTGTGACAGTCTATCCTAGAATCTCTATGGGTAATTCCTGGACCACTTCCTCCCAGGTGCATATTGAAAAGCTCTGAAAACTAGTAACACTCTGAATGCAGATTTATCTGTTAGGACCATCACTTCTTCCTCTGGGTAACTTTGAGAAAAAACTTCAAGATGTTTCACTAACCAGCGTGAAACAAAAATTGGACTTACAATTGGACATGGAATCAGCCAGGATATGATCTCTCATTGAAAGGCAAAAGCACTATTACAATTAGCAAAATTGCACTGTGTTAAAAAGGTCCCTGACATCAAGCCAAGAACATGAATTAGCTTGGCTCAGAGAGAAAAGAGCCTGTTCCTAAGATAAATCAGGCAAGCACACATCTTTAACAAAAATTAAAAGTACACCAAAACCACAATGGCATCTTGGCTTTTATCCCTCTTGCTGATTTAATAGGTGACTCTAAACTCTTCAAAAGTGGGGACTACATCTCAGCTCAATTCCTGCATCAGAATCCCCAGGAGGACTTGTTAACACAGGACGCACCTCCAGAGTTTCTGACACAATAGATCTGGGGTGAGCCTGAGAATTTGCATTTCCAACAAAGTTCCCAGTTGATGCTAAGGTGGCGATACTTTGAGAAGCATGTCCTGGCTTATATATTACATGGAGTGTACAAAGGTGAGAGGATGCTTACCTTTCTGTGGGTAACATCCCCTCAAGAGCGCTGGAGAGCTGCATTGTGAAAGGTTCCTTCAGGAAATGCCCACATAGGCCCACACTTTGCCTTTGACACTGGGAGTTTATTATCTGTTGATCTTTAGTCTATGTATTACAAACCTCTCTGGACTTTGAGACCTTCCAAGGCAAAGGAGAGCAACTCCCGAAGCCTAGGAAGCAATTTGCCTGGGATGACATGCATCCCATCCCCTAGAAGTACAAATTCCAGAATAAGATGCACCTGGGTTCAAATCTTGGCTCTTTCACTTATTAAAGTGTGAGCCCTTGGGCAAGTTACTTAATCTTTGAGCCACTGCTCCTCATCTATAAAGTGGGAACCATAACAACAATAACTACAACTCACAGTGCGGATGAAGAATTCGATGAAATAAAAAGGTATCTAAATCTCTTAGCCCAAAGTCTAACACAGAGAAAACTCAGTGTCAATGTTATCATGCCCAGTTTTTACTGAGGATGTCTAGAATTCTCTACCCAGATCACTTGTAATCCAGGAACTCTTCCTCTACTGACAACTCCCACCTACCCAGACATTTCAACAAGATATCCAAGACAGGAGAGAGAGCTTTCTCCCAAGAAAACATCATTCACAGTCCTCTTGGATCCCTTGGTCCTCCTGCCAAACTGGTATCTCCGCTCCAATCCAGACCCTCCATAAATGCCGGTGTAAGAAGTCTACCTGGAGTACTTTCACCCAAAGTCCTCCAGGCGCCCTAAATTCTTTCACCACTCTTCAAAAAACAGCCTTTTTAAATAAAGGGAGGAAAGGTGTGGGCCATCCTTAATTCAGCCATCCAAAGATAAGCAAACCACCATGGCACCTGAATGCATGCATGTCCTCTAAAATTTATGTAATTCAGTGCACATGATCTTTTTAAAAATTCGTTTCATTTTTTAAACATTTTTATTATAAAAGTAATAAATATAGAAATTAGAAAATTAAGACCACTAGTGATTCTATCACAAGATAACCACTGTTAATAATCTGATGCATGTTATTTCAGTTCTACATGTATATATGAAAATGGTATCATACTATTTGTTATTGTTCTGCAATCTTTCTCAGTATATTGTACAAGTTCTTAAATTATACATTTTTCATTTTTTATTGAAGTATAGTTGATTTACAGTGCTGTGTTAGTTTCTGGTGCACAGCAGAAATATATATATTTTTTCTCTTTCAGATTCTTTTCCATTATAGATTATTACAAGATATTGAGTATAGTTCCCTGTGCTATACAGTAGGACCCTGTTGCTTATCTATTTTATATACAGGAGTTTGTTAATCCCAAACTCCTAATTTATCCCTCTTCACCCCCATCCTCTCGCCTTCGGTAACCATAAGTTCATTTTCTATGTCTGTGAATCTGTTTCTGTTTTGTACAAGTTTTTAAATATTCTTCTATAACATTAATGTTAACAGCTGCAAAGGGATTCATGACACGGCCGAGCAATAACGTATTTAACCCCTCGGAGCCTTTTCTCTCACACATGCTGTGTATGCTGAGGACCCAGCAGAGTGAATATGCATGTTGACAACCGCTGCTCCCCATCATTCGGCCACGTGCAAGGACAGAACTGTTGGACTGATAAAGCTGAAGGAATTATTAGCTAATAAACTTGCAGGCTGACGTAATCAAAGAAAAACATTTAAATTAATTAAAAATACTTCTATTAATTTTCTACACATGCTAATACTGGATAGCAGGTGGTCCACAAATTCCTACCCTTTTGTACTCCAATGTAGCTGAAACATTTCCCTTTTTTTTTTTTTTTTTTTTTTTGCGGTACGCGGGCCTCTCACTGTTGTGGCCTCTCCTGCTGCGGAGCACAGGCTCCGGACGCGCAGGCTCAGAACGCGCAGGCTCAGCGGCCATGGCTCACGGGCCTAGCCGCTCCGCGGCATGTGGGATCCTCCCGGACCAGGGCACGAACCCGTGTCCCCTGCATCGGCAGGCGGACTCTCAACCACTGCGCCACCAGGGAAGCCCCCCCCCCATTTTTGTTTTAACGAGAAATTTAATTTTGTCAATGAAATTAAATTAAATCAGAATATACTTTACATATATTCCCAAGGTCTGAGCAGTTAAACTTTTTTTTTTAATGAAAAGAGGGAAAATCAAAACCTATAAGCTATTTACTATGCTTCAATTCTGTACTGACTACAGGGAGAATGCAGGGGGCTGAGAGTGGTTGGGGGAGGTAAATCTAAGTCTTACACAGTATATTCTAATTAGTTAACGCTGTTAGAGAATCAAAGATCCTGTGTGAGGGAAAGTCCAACTCTGTTTACACTGTGCCTCTCAAAGGGATCCTGTAAAACTGACAATTGTGAGTGTAGGGCTCACGCAGCAGGGCTCACGCAGCAGTCACCTCAGGAAGCACCTACAGTCGTGGCCTTTGTGGATATCCAGTACTGATGTCACTCCCGAAGACTGTCAAGTACCTGCAGTGGTGCATTCTGCTGCCCCACTACCAGCCCCACCAAGTCTGTGCCTCCTGCTTCTCATTTCTCAGATTCTTTCAAAGAATATGTCGTCCTTCCCATTTGGGGAGGACCAAGGTTACTAGGAAAGATGGAGAAAAGATCTTATACACACACACATTATCTAGAAACTCATATATCCCTTATAAAAATTAAATTTATCACTTCCCATAACAAGTCATGCCTGGGGGGACCTGAGGGTCTGCCATGGTATCATATGCAGATAAGGCAACTGCCCAATCAGAAGAGACAGCAGGGCACAGCCATCCTCTCCCATTGCTAAGCAGACATTTCCTGTTGATGTACCAGTGCCTCAAATTTAAAACTTTATCTCCTCAAACCTACCTCCCTCTTCTGACTTCCATATTACATTTAATAAAACAGCATTGCTCTTCTCCTAAGATCCCCAGTTCAGGATCACTGGGCCACCTTTGAGGACTCCTCTTCCTTACCTTCACTAGACTCGCACATCCAGTCACTAACTCAGCAAGTTCTGTCTCTTCTCTCTTCGCAATGTCTTCCATCTGCCTCTTTCTTTCAGCTTCCTCAGCCAATACCCTAGTTCGGGATTTATTACCCAAACACCTAAACAAATCCGTAGCCTCTTAACTGGCCTCCCCACCTGTCAGTCCACCCCACCCGCAGGCACCTGTTTTGATCATATACCTCTCTGCCCATCAGACACTCAGGTAGCTACAGGACAGAATCTGAATGTCTTTGTCAGCACTCAAGATACTCTATGATTCCAGCCATATCTCTGGCCTAGCAGAACTGGTCTATTCTATTCCAGGGGCATATTTACATATGCACTCTTGTATTTCCAAACTATACTTGACACCTTTTTCCTGCATTTGGAATGTCCTTCCCGCTTTTCCACTCTTCAACTTTTCCTTGAATTTTATTCATACTTGAGTGTCCAGCTCAAATTCAACTTCTTTCTGTCCCTCCGTAAGTCATACCTGCACCGATTAGATGTAAACCTTTGAGAGGCTGTATCTCACATGTCCTTATTTTTTTAATCCTTCAGCACTCCTAGCATAGTGTCAGGCATGTCACAAATGCTCAGTAAATCTTTGCTGATTGATTTTTGATTAGTACTTATAGATCCAATCTGTCTCCACACACACACCCTGACCTGCCTGTGACAGCAGCCATTTATGCATCCAAGCTAACAGGAGAGGCTAACCTTCATTAACAGCTATGCTCCAAAACCAACAGGGCTAACTGGTCACTTGACCAGGAACAATGATTTTCTTTCCCATAGAGAACGTGAGCCTTAGGCACCGAGTGCACTCTGTAAAACCCTGATGCAACAGCAAAAAGCACACTTCTGAATGGAACAGGAGTCGGTAGAGGTGGCCTCTGCCTTCGTATGCCTAGATAACAAAACACAGGTTTAGTCAAAGATTCCCATTCATATAATGCCTTTGATAGTCCTTACAAACTCAACCATTTCATCTCATATAAATTTAGGAGATATGCAAAAGATCTGTCACACATCCAAAATATGCATCAATTCAGCCAATATTTACCAAACAACAAGAAGAGGAAACACACTTTACAGGAAAAAGCATGGGCTTTGGAACTAAGAAAACCTGGTTTTGATTCCTAGCTTTACAGCTAGTCGTGTGGAAAGACATCTGACCTTGCTCAGCTTTGATTTCCTTCTCTGTAAAACAAGGGTAGAGCCACCTACCTCACAGGGTTGCTTTGAGGATTAAATGAGATAATGCATGCAAAGTACTTGGCACAGATCGGTTCATAGGTGGAAAGTTGTTGCTATGGTCAAAGGAGAATAATAGAGCAGTAGTTGTATTCAAAGTGCTGGGCTTTGTGCTTAATTAGCACTGCTGCATATTAAACAAGACAAGCTCAAGAGAGACCCTGACTTAAAGACAGAAATAAGATGAATATATATAAAGCTATCTTAGGCCTCGGAACTCTGTGTCTGTCTTTAAAGTCTTAAGTAACATTGAAATTTCACGGATGTTACAAGCAACATTATGCTAAGTACTTATGAAGTGAAACAGATCTCCAACTACTGTCACATGGTAGTCACTAGGTGCTTTCAATGATTCAAACTGTTTGGGGGGATATATAGGTCAGCGGTAGAACACCTACTGCACTTTAAAGTTCTTTCACCTATTTTACCTTGAGCTAAATGGCTTGTAAACTCCAAGAAAGTCATTGTTGTTCCAAAAACCAAAGTTGGTTCTTTAGGGAAGATAATGCCAGGAATCCAAAGCTAGCGTAAGAATTCAGCTTCCCGGCAGGGCAAAGAGGACATACCTACCACATACAGTAGACACACAAACGTGTGCTGAACGCAAGAATGAGTTTCAGTTACAATGAACCTGTACCTCTAGTGTCATGTAACACCTGAGATACAATGTAATAAATGTTTCTACAAACAAGAATTCCAATCTTGAGAATCAGAGAAGGAAATACAAATGCCCAGTTTCAATCTCCCTTGAGAACAAAGAGTACCTGAAAAAAAGTACTAAAAGAGAAGCTGGTGTTCATTCACAAACATATGTCACTGTCAACGTTACCCCTTTCCACACCCATTTTCAGTCTTAGGGGTATGTGTGTACATGGTTTCACCCCATGGGCTTCAAGTTCACAAGGAAGTCAAGGATAAATGCTATTCTTTAGCATCTTGCTAAAAAAATTTACCTCCCCACCTGAGAAGATATTACATTTAAGTACTTTAGCACTCAAATCCCAAATTAGGAGACAAAGAAATGTAAAGGGCAAAAACCCTTGAGAGAAGAGATAAGAGTTCTCCTCTGCCTGTCTGAAGAGTGGCAGCTATTCCTTCCACAAACCCATGATGCAGTATCTGAGAAGCACAAGGAAGGCTGAAAAAGCTGTGGATGACCTTACTAGAATTTCATGCTTACTTATACGTGTGACTTCGAGCCAGTACCCAGGCTTCCAATCTCTCAGAAGTCACCCATAAATCAGCAAATGAGACAAGTGCTGCAAATAGCATAATTTCTCATGAGCAAGTACCCTAGCTATGTTGCTAGATTTTTTTTTGGTAGTTAACAGAGAATGATAAAAACTGTTTTAACATTTTATCATGAAAATTTTCAAACTTACACAAAAGTAAAGAGATAGTGTAATGAACCCAGCTTTAACAGTTATCAACATATGGCCAATCTTCTTTCATCTAAACCCTATCTAATGGATTATTTTCAAGGCTACCCAGAAATCATAGCATTTTATTTAGAAATACTTCAGTATGTATCTCTAAAAGATAAAGACTTTTAAAAAAAATCATCACAATGCTGTTATCATACATTAACAATGAAAAGTAATTCTTTTATACTATCAAATATGTTCAAATACATCCCAAGTTATCTCATAACCTCATCATCTTTTTACACGTGGTCAAAAATTGAATGTTCACAATGGAAAGAAACTTAGAAATTGCAGAGTACAATTTCTACCCAATATGACCGAATCCCCCTTAAAGCAGTTCCTCAGCTGTGACACTGCCCCTAAGATGTGCACATCTCGTGGAAGACATGAATCTTAGACTCATGAGCTGATTTTTTTCAGTATGCTATTTAACCATCTTTTATAACTGCAATTTAAAAAACTTAAGAATAATAGCTCTGTTGAGATATAATTCACATACCATAAAATTCACCCATTTAAAGTATACAGTTCAATGGTTTTTAGTATATTCGCAGGGTTATGCAAGTGTTACCACTATCTAACTTTAGAACATTTCCACCACTCTGAAAAGAAACCTCACGCCCATTAGCAATCACTCCCCATCTCCCCTTCTCCAGTCCCTGTAAACCACCCGTCTGCCTTCTGTGTCTATGGATTTTGCCTTTTCTGGACATTCTTACTCTACACTATGCTGTTTTAAAATTGCTTGGGGCTCTGCTTGCCCCCCAACCAAGGCAGCAACTGTCCCAGAAGGTACTAGGGGTACCTGACACTCATGAGAACAAGATTCCTTGGCAGGGGTTTCTCCTTCTTTCCCCTAATTTGGGAGCAGAGGATCAGCTGCTGCTTTTCGCTTTAGCTGTCAGGAAGCCCAGAGTTGAATTTGTGGCCCAACTTTTATAACTGTGTAGCATATTATCATATACATTTCTCTGACCAAACTTTCCCTCTGACCTGAATTTTCCTTTTGTTCATTTGTTTTTGCTTATATTTCAAGAATTTTTGTACTTTATTCAAATACTTCTTCGGAACAAGGAAAGATTTAAATGTGTGCCATTTCCTTTCAGACATTCTGGTAATATTCTATCATATCTTAAAAGCCTAGGAAAATCTTTCCCATTTGGCTAGGATTAGTTTCTTTTGATGATGGATGCTTAGGCTGGTATTTTAAAAAATACTGTCCTAGGACTCCTAATAAAGGATACGAATGCATAAAAGGTGACATGAGTGAGGAAAGTTTATTCCTGTACATACAAAAAAGAGGTGTAAGTGTGGGGGCAGATTCTGTAAAGAAAACGTTGGTGATTCAGTGGTTTACAGAAGTAAACCTAACAGAGTTAATGGTCAGGGGAAATAAACAGAAAGAAGAAAAGAGACATGGCAGGTATCACGCTCTGGGATCCTGGGATTACAGCATTTACTGAGAGAGAGAGAGAGAGAGAGAGAGAGTGTGTGTGTGTGTGTGTGTGTGTGTACTTAAGAAGTACCAAGAACTGAAGCTTTACTGCTAGAAATGTGATGTACTCCCCATTCCAAGTGCTGGCTATTCAGCACATTTTACTTGGTGGTATTGATTGTTTTGCTCAGAATATTTTTCCGTACCAAGTAACATTAAAATCCAGGCTTTCCCAGGGAAAAGTTGCCTGGAAGGACCTCACAGGCAGAAGACATTAATCCTTCTCTTGATAGAGTTCAACAAAACTCTTCCTGCACCCAGGAATGCAATGATTAATCAACTAATTTCGACCCAAGTTTTGTTTATATGTTCCAACCATAAACATTAATCGAAATATTTCCATTGCAACAAAAACACTTTGGTTTAAACACCGCTGTAGGACAACATGCAAGCATGTTTCAGAACATGAAAGTACAACTTGTCAAGTAACATTTCCTGTGTTAAATCCAAGGGGGCACACAGTGGAAAGTGTGTTATTCTAGGGTGCACAGCCACCTGACAGCTAGAGCAAGGGACTGGGACTTCCTCTTCCATGTGACAAACTGCAGTAGGGATTCCACCTTGATTTGTGGTTTTAGAATAGCCTGCATGAAGACAAATTTGCTTGTTGGTGTCTCTTTTGCTTTACTGTGTTTGGGGGTGTGTGGAGAATTTAGGTTTAACATGTGAAAAAGAGACACAAGTGTGGGAAACACCTTATCTGAGAGTAAGCACATTTTTGATAGTATTTGAATAGAGGTTAGGGTTAGGGTTAGGGGTTAGGGTTGGCACATTCAATATGTGCTAGATCACTCTCAGCTGCAGAACTCAAAAATATTTCTGAGAGACATATCTAAATGTTAACAGAAGTCATCTCTAAGAAGTAGCATTAAGGATTTTGTTGCTTGTGTTTTTCTGTTTTCCCAAGTCTTTTACAAGAGCACGTGATGAAAAATACTCTCTAAAGAAGGCGAAATCTTTAGAGATTCACCTTCTCTAAAGGCAGAGAGGGGCATAAGAAAGACAAAGTGCCAGAAGCACTTGGTAACATGAGCGGCTCTGTTTGCTATAACTTGGAGTGTAGGGCAGAAAAAGGAGGAGGTAAGGTGGGAGAGATTGGAACAATATTGCAAAAGCCTTGAATGTCAGGGTAAGGGGATTTATAATCAGCAACTGGGAGGTGTTTAAATGGTACTTTTTATCATTATAAAAACAACATTTTCTCAAAAAAACAGTATTATACCTTTATTGTAAAAATAACTGGCAAAGACTAAAAACCCCAAAGTAAATAAAAAGCACCAGGAAGAAGCCCGTCACCAGAAGAAAACCATTGTTAATATTCTGGCACATTTCCTTTCAAGCTCTTCACTATGTATATAGCTCTGGAAGATTTTTGAGCATGAATGTGACATCATCAGGGCTATGCTTCAGGAAGGCTGGGTTACAAGGTGGGCTAAGTACAAAGTGCACTTTCTGGGAATGCAAGTGACCAGCTGAGGTTTCCTTGCACACATTCACAGCTGCTCCTGCTTATATTTCTGTACCCACACAAGTCAGAGGACAGTCTGGCTATTTAGGGCAGACCCACAAACATGTCCTATGGGGCAAGTGGCACCTGAGAGGGAAGCCCAAGGCGAAAGCCTAGGAGTGAGCATCCCTAACAGTGTTCAGTCACGCCGAAAAGACCTCCCTGGGGGTGGAGAGAATGTTCTGCAAAGCACCAGCAGGTTTCCAGGAAGGGAGGTCTTATCTCAGGGAGAATGGAGAAAGCTTTCCTAGAGACCATCCTCATCGTGCACGATTCCCAATAGGGAAATGCCTAAAAATAGGCAATTACCACATCTAGTATGCGATAATCATATTACGATAAAACAGCTCATGGTATGACAGCTACTGCCTATTAGTCAGAATTCATGTCAACTTTGAGATCACAGCCTCAAGAAGAGGTTGACCTGTGTCAAAATTCACTGACAGGCTTTACTTTCCAAGTCAGTTCTCACAGCTCTCAGCTTTGCCCCGTACTCGGAGACAACGGGGCTCTGTGAAGGAGCAGAAGCCAAAAACTGGAAGGAAATTTGCATGCCTCCTCTAGCCCCACGAGGTGCTTATTATTTTGCTTCCAAAGAGGCCGAGTCCAATGTTTTATTCCTCCCCTTTCTTCCCTTTGCTAATTTTAACTCAATTTCAAATTAATATTTTTCAAGCGATAACTTACTTAATTCCCAGTCCTTCCTACCCGTTTATGACTTAGGAATGAACGTAAGCACAAAACATCTTGTGATGGCCTCAAAATAGAAAGCAGGTTTAAAGTTTTATTTTTCTGTCCCAAAGCTGCCAAAGTTCTGGGTGTTTTAACTTCTGCTCTACACACTGTTTTCTCCCTCCCTCCCTCTCTCCCTCCCATCCAGCTATATTTAGTAAAGCCCAAATAAAAGGGATACAGGCAAAGCAAAATTAAATATAGTTTCTTTGAATCAGTAAACCCCAGAGTTAGTCTATATGGCAGCAGCTAAGAAAGTGAAGCTCATATGAACACATGTATACTCATGACACGCACCATCCTCCAAAGGTGACCACAGCCTCGCCCGATTCACCAAGTGGCAGGTGCACCCAGGAAGGTAAACACACCACCTCCAATCACCCTCTTCCTTTTCTACCCACACATCTCCCCCGCCCACCTCACTGCCACCCCCATCTCACTACTCTCCATTTCTAGATATCAACATATCTACACAACCCACTACTCTCTGCCCGCATCTAGAAGGAGAAAAGTTGAGAAGGGTAAATTTAAATAAAAGGAAGCATGGAGAAGTACTTGGATGACCAAGGACTTCTAAACTAAGCTGGTTCAGAAGCACACTGCTGTAACTGCTGTACAGTATACACTGTCACCTTAGTTGATTTACTTAAAAATGATCTCAGGCTTCTGTTGACAGAAGGAAATTCTATGGGACTTGAGAACAAGGGAAACACTCTGTTTCTGGTTTTCCAATACAAATAATGAGCTTACAATGACAATAAGGAGCCTACAGTGACAGTAAGATTTTGGGGGGTAACTTCCCATCCACAAGGCAGCAAATCTATAAACCTAAATACAGAACACTCCGTACGAGGGAACGGGATGGGTTTGAGGAGCATGGATTGCGGCATGGAAAGGGAATGCCACCCAACGCAAACTTTAGCTTTTCCCATAAAAGAAGTACCTGATTGCCCACCCCCCCACACTGCCTATCCCCGAACCAAAGGCACAGGACAAGAGAGGAGAAATGCAGAGGTTCTAAGAACCTAATGGCTGAGTAGAAAACTCACCCTTCACAACGTTCTCACCTATCAAGTCCAACCTGAAAAGCAATAAAGACAGTACACTCTCTATTTAGACAATATCATCAGAGAACGCCCATATTTATTTGCTACTACATTAAGGAAAAACCCCCCACAACTGTACACTTTAAAATATTTTAAGGGAATTCCCTGGCGGTCCAGTAGTTAGGACTCCACACTTCCACTGCAGGGGGCACAGGGTTGATCCCTGGTCGGGGAACTAAGACCCTGCATGCCGCATGGCATGGCCAAAAAAAAAAAAAATATATATATCTATATATATATCTATATATATCTCTGTGTGTGTGTGTGTGTATACACACACACACACACGCATATTTATTTTAAGTATAATGTCCTAGGACAGGAGTTAGCAAATTATGGTCCATAGGCCAAATCCAGACTGCCACCTGTTTTTGTACAGCCTGTAAGCTAAGAATGTTTTTCATTTTTTAAATGGTGGAAAAAAATCAAAAGAATACTACTCTATGATGTGAAAATTATACGAAATTCAAATTTCAGTCCATAAATAACATTTTATTGGAACACAGCCATGTTCATTCACTTACATACTGTCTGTGGCTGCTTCTGCAGTTAGGCAGGTATGAAAGAGACTTTTGGCCTATAAGCCAAAAATATTTACTATCTTGCCCTTTCCATAAAAAGTTTGCCAACCACAGGTCTAGAGACATATCTGGGGTGTGAAAATACCTCTCACTTATTTCATACTTTATAGTTTTTCCAGGTACATTCACACTCATAACTTTTATTTTATCTTTACTCCAAGCCGTTGAGTTCCATAAGCAGGAATTATTATCTCCTCTCTAGAGACGGGAACACAGTTTGAAAGTGAATTTACCCAAGGTCATGTTGCTGCTAAGTGGCTAGGCCAGGACTAGACTCCAATTTTCTGACCCATGTCCAGAGGTGCTCACATTATACAACTGTGTTCTCTTGGATGTCAGCCAACTGTGGCTAACCAAAGTCTTTTAAACATTCTCTCCATATTTGAGAGTTCACCCTAGTGTAAAATCCTTCCTTCCTAAAATAGGATCCCAAACACTACACTTCCTAGCACCACTTCCTGCTAGGGGAGACGCATGAACGTGGACTCAGAGGTTTCCCCTCTTGGCAGAGGCAGCTCTGACAGAAGCATACTGATGGTGGCAGAGGCAGCAGCCCCCTTGGCAGACCAGTTCAGTGGAATTCCTGGAAGCTCAACCTGGAGTCTGTTTCTTCAACTTGCCCAACAGTTCTGTGTCTATTTACACACCTCAGTACATTCTTTCAAGCTTAATCAAGCTCCTGTGGGTTCTATTTTCCAGAACTAGGATCACAAACCAAAACAACTTAAGTCAGAAGAAATCCTTATAACACTATAGTGAGTCCTAAAAACTTCTGGAACAACTTCCATCTTCATCACCATCACCATCTTCCAAAGTACAATCCTGTTTCCATGAGATATTACCAAATGTAACTCTTAGAAAAGGATTCTGTAATTAAATAAATAAAATTGGAAAATACCAAGTTAAGCAGATTTCTTTACTGCAGGACTCATCAGAGCCTTAATACACATGTATGCTTCATAAATCTCCAAGAAAGGGACAAGTATGCAACATTTGAAAATTTACTGGACCACTGAATCATTTTTAAATATAATACGTCACCTGGATAGTAATAAGTGTTGGGAAATACTGGTTAAATGATATCCTCTATCTAGAAAAAAAAATTTTCATAGTTCTAAAATATTAAAAAAATAAGACTGTTGAAATGAGCAATCCAATTCTGGAGTGTGTTACAGTGAAAAAATACTTTCATATACTGTTGGGGGGTGGTATATATTATACAACGTTTTTTGAGAGCCATTTTACAATAACTAGCAAAGGTCCCAATATTTATACTCTTTGACTCAGTAATTCCACTTCTAGGAATTTATCCTAAAAAAATAATCTGAAATTTGGACGACTGTCAGATCCTCAGTTCTTATGTATGCCTCTGATATTTTATGAAAAAGAGAAACAATATGCTCTGATTTGAGGAAAACACAAAGAGGGGCTGCTTCATCTTTCTACTCAGGTGACAGAAAAAGGACTTGCTCCTTATAACTAAGGGAAAAGAGACAAAAGTGCTCTTATATTCTTAGTGGCATTATGACACTATATAAACATTTATTTAGCTCTCAACCTTCTGCAAAAAAAGGAAGAAGTTGAAAAAAAAAAAAAAGGAAGAAGTTGAAAGTTTAAAACTTTCCCAAGAATATCTCTATTGTTAATTAAAACATCCTAGGCCAGATGCACAGCGTCTCCATAAATGAAGGAGGGAGAAGAAACCTGGGTGACACTGATATGTTGTTAAGAGGTGCTATGATGCTGAGCTAACCTTAAGGTTGATGACAAACCACAAACCTCTGGGACAGTTTTTTTTGTTTGTTTTTTTTTTTTAGTATGCGGGCCTCTCACTGTTGTGGCCTCTCCCACCGCGGAGCACAGGCTCCGGACGCGCAGGCTCAGCGGCCACGGCCCACGGGCCCAGCCGCTCCGCGGCACGTGGGATCCTCCTGGACCGGGGCACGAACCCGTGTTCCCTGCATCGGCAGGCGGACTCTCAACCACTGCGCCACCAGGGAAGCCCAGTTTTTTTTTTTAACATCTTTATTGGAGTATAATTACTTTACAGTGTTGTGTTAGTTTCTGCTTTATAACAAAGTGAATCAGCTATACATATACATATATCCCCATATCCCCTCCCTCTTGCGTCTCCCTCCCATCCTCCCTATCCCACCCCTTTAGGTAGTCACAAAGCACCGAGCTGATCTCCCTGTGCCATGCGGCTGGGACAGATTTTTTTACTCCAGGATACAGGTTAACTTGGTAAAGATCAAGAAAATGATGATGAAGAACTGTATGTTAAATATTTATTTTTTAAGTTAATTTAAATACTTCAAAAAATTATTTAATATTACTTAAATATAGTTATTAATTGTATTTTGTATTATTGTATATATTTAGCATATATAAAGAAATACAGTACTAGAAATTTTAAGTGGAGGATTGAAGGGAGCCTCAAATTCAGCAATTTGTAGGTTGAGATCATGTGACTAAGGCAGCAATGCCCCCTAGTGGTGGAGCATCACTTTCACTTTGAGGCTTTTGACAGATCAATAAACATCTTTAAAAGGTCAAATCCACAAAAAAAAAGTCATGAGGAGACAGCAAACATTTCTAAGAACCAGTAACTCCTAATTGGTGAATGCCATGACCAAACAAGGGTATATTCAGTTTTAAGGTCATTCCCTGATTTGCTCTCAAGTCCATTTTACAGATAGAGAAACCATGGCCTCAAAAGATTAGGAATGATGTTGTCTCAGTCACAAAATCACACGAACCAAGAGTGCTATGTCTCTGCCATGCTTACTGCCTATTAGGCAAAACCCGCAAACAGAGGATGAATGAACCATCTTTCCATATTTTATCTCTAACAAAGTGCCAACACCTATAGTGGCAGCCACTACATTTTTCTTTCCAAATTCAGCCCCTGTGGACTAGAGGTCTACACAAACTGCCTAAGGTCCAGCTACCCCCAGAAGGAAAATGACCCCTTTCTCCACGTCCTTCAGTAAGTACAACAGGGAGACTGTTTCCGGCTTAGGCTCAAATGCCAAGAGAATCTATGTCTCAAAGGAAGGGATGTGGTGGTGGGTATATAATTGATATCAGAAAAAGAAGCCTGTATCTTTGTTCTTCAGGAGTACAACCACAGAGTTAGGAGTCAGGACCGGTCAAGTAGGGCCAGCCAACCCCAGGGACATATCTGGTGATTTACAGGAAACTCTCTAGTTCTCTCAGGGAAAGCGGGATGTGGTAAGACAGGCAAAACCAGGGAACAGAGACCATCATGTTGGTGTGAGCAGTAGTCGTGGTTTACATTTACAGAGTATTTTATGTATTGCAAAGTATTTTCGCAAGTATTTCATTTGCTCCTTTAGTTATATCCCTGTAGAGAAAGTCCCATTTATTCCAAGGTTAGAGATTAAGAAGAGAAGATTCTGAGAAGCTGAGTGGCTTGTTTGTATAACCTGGCAAGTTAGCAGACTCAAGACTCACCCTGAGGTCTACTGTTTCCCACAGTACCTGTCACATCCAAGTGGGAGATGGCTTAATTAGCAGCGAATATAAATTGTGAGAGGAGGGGAGCTCCTATAGGTAGTCACCAAGCAGGAGACAGAGACTGATAACAGATGACATTGTAGAAACGTTTTCAAAGTCCAAGACACAGTCACAGAAATTAAAAAGCTAAGAAGTCTGAGCCATTTAGAATAGGGACAAATAGGCCTCCACAACTGGAAAAGAGCTTTAGTTAACCACTATATTACAATTAAAATACATTCCTTATACTCTGCCCAAGAAGCAGGAAAGTGAGAAATCCATTTTAGAAAGACTGCTACCCAAAATTGCTAAAACATTCCCTTGAGGCAAACTTTCCACTTTCCAAAAACTCTTCTGGATAACCAAGGTTCTGGCTAAAGTTTCTTCTCAATAATCTCAATCAGTTAGTCAACCTTTTTCTCTTCTTCCTGTGCTCTCATTTTTCCTTCTACTTACTTACAGTTTGAAGTAGTCTTATATTTGGAGTTTTTAAGATGGTACATTTCAAATTTTATGACCTTATTTGCATTGTAAAACTCCTTCTTGGTAATTAAAGAAAACAATGGAACTGAAAAGGTAGAGAACCTATAACAGACACATAATAGCCTATAATAGTTTTTGAGACTCTCAGCAGCTCATACTGCACCCTACACCCTCAGGAACTGCTTCTTCATCCCAGGGGTGGGCTCTTGGAAGCCATGTTTATACCCTGGAACCCTGTCTCTGTGACCATATCCGACTGATTAGGAGTCGACTTCCATCCCAAACAGAGCCAATCAGAAACGTCCTCAGAGCAATTCCTTCTGCTTAAGCTAGCTTGATTCTGCTTCTATTACTTGGAACCAAATGGTTCTAAATCACACATTTCATGTATTTATTTTCTGCTTCCCTACATTGAATTGTTTGTTTTACGAGGGCAGAGATTTTTGTGTTTATTATATCCTAAGTGCCTAAAATAAAGCTTAGCCCATAGGAGATACTCAAAATGTTTGCTGAATAATGCATATTGTGAGCCTTTCTTAGTTTTCCCCATTCTAAGTTTTATTCGGTGTACACACTCTATTTGCTTAAGAGAGAAGACTCAGTCCTGCAGAGTTTGGTCTTTACCATACTTCCACACAGTATCTGAAAGGTTTCCAAATTCATCCTTTCCCAAATATCTATTCCCCCTGCTTCTGTCACTGAAGTCTCATCTTCCCTTTATACATAAGCACTTCAGTACTATATCTGTTGTATAGAGTGCACTGCATTACTATCTTCATAATGGGATAATCCCCTTATTTCTCTTTCTTCCCTTCTCTTTTATCCTTCCAAATGTCTGCTCTCAATAACGTCACTGGCCGGGCCGTCTATTAATGAATGGGCAGAAGACCTTGTTCTTGGTTCACCAGATCTAGGATTTAAATGATGTCAGCAAGGGAATAAAGAGGTGCTCAGGGAGGCCTGATGACTCCATTACGGACCAATCACGTTCCCAAGAGAGGCAAAACACGTGATTGCTACCCAGGAGGCCAAACAATGTCATACACCTCCAAATCCCCTTACAGAAATTAAAAAGCAAAGACCAGCGTAGCATAAAAACTGCAAAAAGACAGCTGGCCAAATCTTTATACCTCCTAGATACTGTTCCAGCTCTTGTAACTGAGCCATTTAACTGCTCTGTGTGGTGATTAGTAAAATAGATCAGTCCTATTCTCTATATTCTTAAGGGAGAACAATCACTACTGTAACACTTAGACTATAGAGCTTGAGTTTCTGGCTAAGATAAAATGATCTATTAGACTTCTAAGTGATTTTAAAGCAGAAATGCTAAATAAATATCAATATTCCTACATAAAATTCAAGTCCAGATTATACATTTAAATGGAGACATAATCAAGACACAGATGATTTTTTTAAAGTAGAACATTTCCCCAAATATATGGCAGTAAGATTCAGTGTTTATGTCTAAAATCACTTAGTTTATAAAAACAACAAAAAAAGACATTAAATAAATTTAAATTCCCAACATAAAAACCAAGTTAGGGAAAACCAAGAAGAAGCTTATTTATAAGGTAGAAAGAAATATCATCACAAGTAGATAAATGAGCAACTGGCCTTATCCCTATGGTTTCTTACAATTCGTTTTATCACCTCATCTTCTCATGCCAACTTCTCTTTCTTGTTTTAATTCCTCAATGTAACTCCTTAGGCTTAAATACTTAAACTTTTTTTTCTTTCATATTATGGAACTCATTAGCTTAAGCTTACTTTCTTGTGGTCTGAGTACTCTAAAAACAAGTGTCCTAAAAGTCCTTGTGTCACACTTTTAATGTGTTGAACACATTCGTGTAAGTGATCTGACAAAGGCAAACACTTTTTCAGCTCTCATTCACCAGCTCAGAACTCTTCTCACTCTGGCCCTCCCCTCCAGGAAGTCCTGACTTTGCTGATTAAGGGGAGAAACAAATCTCTTTTGATGGGCTGGGGTGAGAGCTGCCTGCCACTCTCTACCACTCCTTAATACAGTGCTAAACAAAGTTTTCCGGAGGAGCTCCAGAATGTGTGTTTTCTAGAAGAGTAAAGAACTGTGGCAGCATCTTTATTCTAGTTCTCACAGCTGGGAGAGTGTGGAGGGTTCAGAGCAGAAGGGAGGGAAGCAGGGAGCCTGTGATATGGAGCTTACATGATATCACTGACATTCACCAGGTTTCAAATGTCCTCTTGTTTTCCCTCACTTATGTAAAATTACAGACTAAGAAAGTAGAAGTGACTTCAAGAAATAACTACCGGGCAAAGCTCTGCCTTCCCACAGATAAACAAGTAAGTCTCACGGGCAGTATATGTGATGATGAAGAGAGAACCTGGGTTTAAGTCTTGGCTCCACCACTTATCAGTAAACTCTAGCAAGTTACTTAAGCTCTGTGCCTCAGTTTCTTCATTTATAAAATAAGGATAATAACAGTACTGACTGCATAGTATTATGCAGATGTTACACAAGATAAACATGTAAAGCATTCAGAACAGTACCTGGCACGTAAGAGCTCACGTAAATGATGGCAGCAACAGCTGTTGATGTGATTACTATCACTAGCTTTGTCTTCTAAAAGAATTCCAAGAACGCAAGGCCTTCATTCAGCAAACATTTTAATGAGAACTTATCACGTGTGCCATGTATATGGTGCTAAACGCTGGAGATACAGACTCAAAAGGTGCAATCCAGCCCTTCAAACAGCATCCAATCAAATGCAACAATATATCACAGAGTGGTTGTAACAGAGATCTGTACAGAATCTGCACAGAAGCAAGAAGCCTGGAGAGGTCCAAGAAAGGGAGAAGGAGCCAAGCCTTAAAAATCAGACTGGAGGGCACCAAAGGAAGAGGACAGGGAAGGTCATTCTGGGCAATGGCAAAACATAAGACTAATAAGCTTAGCAAAGGCAAGTGTACGAAAGGCTTCAGTGACTTGAACCTTAGACTCAAGATAAATGTAGATCCTTAACTTTAGGACAAAGGATCGGTTGGAATGGGTGAAACAAAAGGGGAAGGAGCAAGGATAGATTAAAAACCTCAAAGCATCTTACAGAAAGGATGGAGCAGAGAGAATAAACTCCCCAAATATTTAGCAGCTAAAGTGACTGGTCTTAGTTACTGATTAGATGTAGAGAACTTGAGAGTGAAAAGAGTAAAAAATGAGCCAGCACAAGGTTATTGATTGGAGTAACAGGATGGTAGTGCAACTGGGATCGAGGCAGAGAGGGTTTTGGGGAGATTATGCTGAGCTTAGTTTTGAAGATGTTGAGTTAAGGTACTTGTGGGACCTTCAGGTGGTGCCATGTGGTAAGAAGGAAGTCAGAAACACAGGTGTGTATCTATGAAACTGGGTGAGGAGGTTGGACGTAGAGATGAGCCATCACTGCTCAGGGTGCCGCCAAAGCCACACAGAAAGAGACAGAGGTGGAGGAGACCAAGATGGATGGGTCAGGGAGATGAGAGGACCAGGGAGAGAGAAAGAGCAGATACAGACTCAAAAGGTGCAATCCAGACCTTCAAAAATCATCCAATCAAGTGCTACAACACATCACCAACATTTTCTCAGAACTGCCGCACTATTTTCTTCCTCATTAGTCATGTCAATAACAACTTTTTCAAACATTCCAATGTTCTTTATTTATATACCATCTGTTTCACAAATATTTGAGGCATCTATGGTAAAGACATACAATAAAACAGTGAAATAAAAATGAAACAAATATGGTATTAGAAGAAATATGAAGAAAATATGGTATTAGAAGATCATACAGAGGGAGGTTGGGGGAGAAAATGGGATTAGGATACAATTATGCAGGCCAAAAGGGACTACAGAGTTTTTACAGTAAAGTTGCAAGTTTGGCTCTGAGCTTCCTAGTGGCCAAAGTAAGAAAAGAAATAGTTACCTCCATAAAAAGAAACTGTACCCTTCCTCAGGGTTACCTGATTTGCCCAAGACTGCCCAGTTAAAAGGCAAATGGCTCTTACTCTACCAAGCTGTTTCAACATGCAAATACTCTTCTGCATAGTTAGATTCCCATTATCAGGGTGGAGTGATAGAAAGGGAACTAGACTAGGAATCAGGATACCTAGGTATTATAGTATTAGCTCTTCTGCTAATTGCAAACCCAAGGCAGATCATTTAAATTCATTTTCTCAACTATAAAACAGGTGCTTTCACTGAGCCAGGGTCAACCAATACACAGCATTTGAGCTATCATTCTCCAATCCAGCACACCTTGACAGACATCGCTAGTTAATCACAGATCTTTTTTCTGCTGAATCCTGAAAAGACCTCAAAATCCTGCTCAACAGTGTTCCAAGTAACCACCAATGAATCAACATGGGCATTCTGACGCCGGGGCTACTCTAAAGTGCCTCCAATGCTATCATGCTATCAGACACACCATCATGCAATGAGCATGATCTCTATCATAATTTGTGGGATCCTCTCTGAATGGGAAAGGCCGAGGGGGTTTGACTGCAGCTGCTAAGGTAGGCAGATATGGAACAAAACTCTTTTCAGAGTTATTTTTAAACTTCTAAAAATACTTTGATATAGTAAAATTAAAACTCACATGAGTCAAAATACACCACTGATTAAAATAAATACTTCCAAATGATCCACCAGAGGAAATCTAGGAAAGGCGTAGCAGCAAATCTTTAGAAGCAACTCAAATTTCAAAGAATCTTTCTTTTGCTTTATTTCAGAATCTGTATTGTGAGCATTTCTACAAAATCCTCTTCACAAAAGTAGAAAGAATAGTACAACAAATCTGTATGCACCACTACTCAGTTTCTACAACCGTCAACATTTTGCCACAGGATTTAACTTTAAAAGTGAAGCCAGGGCTTTCCTGGTGGCGCAGTGGTTGAGAATCTGCCTGTCAATGCAGGGGACTGGGTTCGAGCCCTGGTCCAGGAAGATCCCAAATGCCACGGAGCAACTAAGCCCACGTGCCACAACTACTGAGCCTGGGCGCCACAACTACTGAAGCCCGCGTGCCTAGAGCCCATGCTCCACAACAAGAGAAGGTGCTGCAATGAGAAGCCCGCGCACCACAACAAAGTGCAGCCCCCGGGCTTCCCTGGTGGCAAAGTGGTCAAGAATCTGCCTGCCAATGCAGGGGATGTGGGTTCGAGCCCTGGTCCAGGAAGACTCCACATGCTGTGGAGCAACTAAGCCCGTGCACCACAACTACTGAGCCTGTGCTCTAGAGCTCGCGAGCCACAACTACTAAGCCCGCACGCCTAGAGCCGGTGCTCTGCAACAAGAGAAGCCACTGCAATGAGAAGCCTGCGTACCACAATGAAGAGTAGCCCCCCCTCGCCGCAACTAGAGAAAGTCCGCGTGCAGCAACAAGGACCCAACACAGCCAAAAATAAATAAATAAATAAATTTATAAAAAAAGAAGAGTAGCCCCCATCGCCACGACTAAAAAAAAAAAGCCCGCGCACAGCAACGAAGACCCAACGCGGCCTTAAATAAATAAATAAATAAATTTATAAAAGTCAAGCCATCTGGGACTAGAATCCACATTCTTATAGCAAAATACAGCTTCCTCCAGAAACACACTCATGTCCATGCATTAATGCATGGACACACACACCCATTACAAACAACAACTTCCAGGCAATATGTGGAAACAAGCTAGAGCGAGATCTGCTCTCTAGATCCTTGCTACACAAAGTGTGGTCCCTAATAAGCAGCATCAGTATCATCTGGGAGTTTGTTAGAAATGCAAAATCTCAGGCCCCATTTCAAATTTACTGAGTCATAATTTGCATTTTAACAAAATCCCCAGGTAGTCTGTACATTATGGTTTAAGAAGCACTCGTCTACTCTAGATCACCATAATTGTCTTCTGCGAAATTTTTCTTAACTAAGTGACTTCAGAGGAGCTGGGCAAGAAACTCAAGTGTGAAAAAGTGTCCATTTCACTTGGGAGGGCAACTGGCCATTAGCTACTCAAATTTAAAGGTATATAATTTATGACCTAGTAATTCCACTTCTCAGTACCTATGCTAGAGAAATATTCACCCACGTACTTAAATAGGATATTACAAAGATGTCTATCACAGCATCTTTTGGGGAATTGGAAACAACCACCTGCCCATCAATAGGTGAATGGTGAAACAAGCCAGTACAGAACAGTCAGCAGAGGTTAAAATGTATGAACCAGATCATGGAAAATTCTCCCGGACATGTTGTTGAGTGAAAAAAGCAAGTTCCAGAATGTTCCACTTAGTATAACAACATTTGTTTAAAACAAAAGTTTCATTATGTATTTTCTCTGGATATACATATGCATGTGTAAAGGAAGAGAAAATGTCTGGAAGGACAGATATCAAAAAGGAAACGGTGCCTACATTTGCAAAGAGATGAAGGGGTCTGAGATTAGGGGTGGTGAGTTAAAAGGCGATTATAATGTTTTACCTATTTGCTTATTTATTAAAAGGAGAATGCATTCATATATCACTCGTGGAACAAATATTTTATAAGTGGCTACGTGATTTCTCACACCAAATGAGTTTACATAGAGAAAATATGGTCAGGGTAAGGGTACAGAAAGAAGGATTAGAAAGTCTAAAGATCTTTGACAAACTGCAGATTTTTAGAAATGAGTTTTGTTTGCATGGACCATTTTCTCTATTTTCCTCAATACATGCATACAGCTGGTAGTGGGTATATTTTGCACTATTTAAAAATATCTTCAAAAGTGGTATGTTCTGTATACATTGATGTGTATAAAATTGATGCCTAATAAGAACCTGCTGTATATAAATTAAATTAAATTAAAAAATTAAACAAACAAAAGTGGTATGTTCATTTTTCTGCGTATTTTTGTATTTCCTTCATTTGTCCATTATCTATTTGAGAACAAGTTATATATGTGATTGTTTCTATTGCTGCATATTCCAGGTTCCTAGTTCAACAGATGATGATGCACACTACCTAAATGAATAACTTACAAGCCTACAGATAATAATAGCTTTAAAAAATTCCTAAGAAGTAGGCAGAGCACGTACTGTCCTGATTTTATAGCTGAAGAAATAGACTCAGAAAGGTTGGGCTATGTGCCCAAGGACCCTCTAGCTAATAGGTGGCAAAGCCAGAATCTGGCCCCCACTCTATGATTCCAAGTCCTCTGTCCTTTCAATTATACCACATTTATCATGCCACCATACTTAAATATGATACTTACTTACACTTCCAGGCAGTTTTTGACATAGCTTCAGATTGGAAACTCTCATGAGAAATAATAGAATTCAAATAATATGTACAATTTGGGATCTTATATCTAATTATTTATTTAGAGTTTCTTTTCCAACACCTTGCCTTGACATGCCCAAGGATATAAGACTGAAAAAGTACTACCATCTTATCCTCATCATAAAGTAGAAAAAGGATGGATTCTAGTACTGAGTTTAAAAAACCGTCTGTTCTAATTTACATGGGGAAAAAAATAGTATAAAAGTAGACGGATACAAACAACCCAATCCAAAAATGGGCAGAAGACCTAAATAGACATTTCTCCAAAGAAGATATACAGACTGCCAACAAACACATGAAAGAATGCTCAACATCATTAATCATTAGAGAAATGCAAATCAAAACTACAATGAGATATCATCTCACACCAGTCAGAATGGCCATCATCAAAAAATCTAGAAACAATAAATGCTGGAGAGGGTGTGGAGAAAAGGGAACCCTCTTGGTGGGAATGTAAATTGATACAGCCACTGTGGAGAACAGTATGGAGGTTACTTAAAAAATTTCAAATAGAACTACCATATGACCCAGCAATCCCACTACTGGGCATATACCCTGAGAAAACCATAATTCAAAAAGAGTCATGTACCAAAATGTTCATTGCAGCTCTATTTACAATAGCCCGGAGATGGAAACAACCTAAGTGTCCATCATCGGATGAATGGATAAAGATGTGGCACATATATACAATGGAATATTACTCAGCCATAAAAAGAAACGAAATTGAGCTATCTGTAAGGAGGTGCATAGACCTAGAATCTGTCATACAGAGTGAAGTAAGTCAGAAAGAGAAAGACAAATACCGTATGCTAACACATATATATGGAATTTAAGAAAAAAAAATGTCATGAAGAACCTAGGGGTAAGACAGGAATAAAGACACAGACCTACTAGAGAATGGACTTGAGGATATGGGGAGGGGGAAGGGTAAGCTGTGACAAAGTGAGAGAGTGGCATGGACATATATACACTACCAAACGTAAAATAGATAGCTAGTGGGAAGCAGCCGCATAGCACAGGGAGATTAGCTCGGGGCTTTGTGACCGCCTGGAGGGGTGGGACAGGGAGGGTGGGAGGGAGGGAGACGCAAGAGGGAAGAGATATGGGAACATATGTATATGTATAGCTGATTCACTTTGTTATAAAGCAGAAACTAACACACCATTGTAAAGCAATTATACTCCAATAAAGATGTTAAAAAAAAAAAAAGTAGAGAGATACTATGTACCCATCTCCCAGCTCTAACAATTACCATAGTGCATTAGAAAAATCCTAGAGACAATATAAATAGTGCTAAGGAGCAGGGGGGAAAGTGAGAATCTAGTTGTCTATCCTTAATAAAGGAAAGTGACCACATACCTGGAAGCTTTTCATGGGAAATAGTCTCAATCTGACTAATAGGCTTTGTGAAGTTAAAATTTTTTTTTTTTTAAGTTTGAAGTTAACAAGGTTAAAGGCTCACAATGGACCTTAGATATCAAGATAATACAACTGACTTCTTGATCCTCTTAAGCACTGTGGCTAGAGAGGAGCTACTCTGGACACACATGCCTGCCTCTATTTATAGCAGTGAGCACAAAGTCTTACGGGAAAAGCTCCTAAACCATTTAAAAATCAAACTATTTTAAGTATCTCACAGCTTTCTAAGAATTTTTTTTTGTTTGTCTTAATATTGTTCCCAAAAGTTGGGTCATAAATTGTATGTGTGTGCTTATTTTGGGGAAATGTGCAAAATGAGGTTAGTGGGTTTGAAGCATTAAAGGGTCTATGGAGAGCTCTAACCAGAGCCGCATTCGTGGGATTAGGTCCTGGGGGCTCACAGTATGACTAAGAAATGAATTAGGTGCCTAAAAAAAAAAAGAATCTATTTTTTTTTTTTAAATATCAGGCATAATTTACAAATTGTTAAAAAGTATGAATCAAGTACAGCTCATTTCAAATAGTAGGCATATTTCTCATAACCATTTAAAACATGTATGTACCGATTCTGGGAACTTGCTAAATTTAAACCCTGACTCAATAGAGTAAGACATGTCCTTCCTTCTTCTTTTGGGGAGGGAAGAGTGGAAGAGATTGCCCCAGCAGAGAGGACTTTTAAAAACACCCTCTAGGGCTTCCCTGGTGGCGCAGTGGTTAAGAATTCGCCTGCCAAATGCAGGGGACACAAGTTCGAGCCTTGGTCCGGGAAGATCCCACATGCAGTGGAGCAACTAAGCGTGTGCGCCACGTGTGCCACAAATACTGAAGCCCGCATGCCTGGAGCCCGTGCTCTGCAACAAGAGAAGCCACCGCAATGAGAAGCCCGCGCACCACAACGAAGAAGAATAGCCCCCGCTCACGGCAATTAGAGAAAGCCTGCGCACAGCAACAAAGACCAAACTCAGCCATAAATAAATAAATACATACATACATACATACATACACCGTCTGTGTGCCAGGAACTTCACATGCCAGGAACTTTTTAATTACGTAGAGAATTATTAGTGCTCCCCTCTTTCTTCTGGATGAGTTAAAAATCAGTTGAAGACATTTAAAACCTGCTTGGGATCACAACTAATTTCCTACACTGGTCTGTTTGACTACCCCTTCTCTCTACTACCTTGACACTCAACTACGCCAGTGGCACCATACGTCTGCATAAGTCTTGAAATGGGTTTTACTGACCATCACATCTCTGCTTGGAATTAATCTTTTTTTTTTTTTTTTTGCGGTACACGGGCCTCTCACTGTTGTGGCCTCTCCCGTTGCGGAGCACAGGCTCCGGACGCGCAGGCTCAGCGGCCATGGCTCACGGGCCCAGCCGCTCCGCGGCACATGGGATCTTCCCGGACCAGGGCACGAACCCGCGTCCCCTGCATCGGCAGGCGGACTCTCAACCACTGCGCCACCAGGGAAGCCCGGAATTAATCTTTTGATCATGTCTTCCTCTAATGTGCCATATTTTTAAAGGTCACATTCATTTATATAGTTACCACCCACTAATTTTGAGGAAAAACCCTTGAAAAGGGCTTTCTACTCCACCAGAGCACTTACAAGGTGGTCATCAAAAAATGGTTATTCCTAGTAATTTTATTCCATCACCAGAAGCTCAGAATGTAAATCAATGGGCACAGCTACGCTGGTCTTGTCTGAAAATAGCTACATGACTGACTGTGTCCACACAGTGACTAGAATAAGTCAAAGTACAAGACTCATGGGTTGCAGGAATTCAGTAGAGGGGAGCCTCCAGGAAGGTCGACCAGGACCCCAGGCTGAGGGCTGGGAGGTGGCAGTCACTGGCTTTCTCGCTTGGTCACCAAATAGCACCCACCTAAGATTTTTACCAAAAGTCTTGTTGTTGTGATTATTATTTTAAATCCTATCTTAAGGAACACATATGAAGAAGTTATGCAGTAGGGATTAACCACCTGTCAGCTGTGGGCCTTGTGTTATCAAGTTGCAGACTGGACTCAATTAGAAGCTGTAATTAATTACATAATTTTTAGTTCAAGTTTAATTCCACTAAAATGTCATGGTGAAACTATAATGACCAAGTTAAAGGTTACCATACATTTGATTCAGATTTGAGACACCTGAGATATACACCAAGAGTCTTGCTCCATGAAGAGCAATAAAAGTATGTCCTTCACATATATAGGTTCTGAGCATTTGGATTCTTACTGAAAATAGACTGATGCTTCTGCCCTGAAACGGCCACGAAAGGCATAATTCCACCCCAGCCCTCAGCAGGGAGAACGTGGTGGGCCTCTCCAGGACTGCAGGGAGCCCCGCAGAGGTGAAGGGCTTACAGTGGTGGGAAGCCCCAGGGCCACTGAGATTGCCACAGTCAGCAAATGGAGTTCTCATCCTTGAGGGCAGGACAAAGGATACTCAGAGCGTCCGAGCCATCAGCTGATTACAAACTCAGGGACATAAACCAGGGCTGTCACTTTGTCACTCTAACCACATAAGAGTGGTTTCTGCACCTGGTTCTTGGTTTACATCACTTTATGTGAAAATATCTCAGTTTCCAAGATCTGACTGGCCAAAGCAGCTAATGCCTGTCTGTTCCCAGCCAATAGCTCAACTATGCTTCTCTCTCTGTGATGTAAGTCTTCCCAGCAAATCACAGTGGTGGGCTCAGGGTACAGGATGAACGTAGTTCATTCTTGTGGAATGTCAATTCCATGTAAAGTTTTAAAATATTTTTGATATGTTTATACTAAAGCAAACATATATATAGTGGGGTCAGACTGCCAGAAACAGAAATGTTAAAGAAAGTACAAGAGGAGACAAGTTTTGTGTTCACTGAGGTGACTTTGGTGGCTATCTCCTGATTCCCCTGGAAAATGGTGGTAGAGATATCTAAGCAACACTGGCCTGCTGGATCTCTATGCTGTTCCCTCAGAGCCTAGGCTGGAATGGAAGGTCCCTCTCCCCAGACACCACTTCCAGCTCCCACCCCAGCAGGAGGCAAGAATCCTTGGCACTGCCTCTTTCATTATCCTCCACCACACCATGCTCTAAGTCAACCACAGGGCTGGGCACGACTCCATCAGCACTGCTTAGGCCATGAAGACTGTCCCTGCACACTGAATGCTGTCTGAATAGCCCCTCGTTATTTATCATCATCAAACCCTGCAACAGTGGTAGAAAGACCAACTGGTACTTGGGACCAAAGTGAGATAGAGGGAACTGTATCTACAGGAATGAGTCTGTAAGTGAGAAAAAGTTGGGGCAAAGAAAACTGCTAATAGAAGGAACTCTGGGGTACAATGAAGCATGTGCAGAAATAGCACCAGTACAGCCAGCACAGAAACACATTCATTAACCACCCCATCACATGCTAGGCACTGGGGATACAGGGATACATAAGACACAGTCCTTCCCTGGGAGGTGAGATCAGGATGACCCAAGTCTTTGACACTTCAGCGGCTGCTTTCAAAGTTTATATATTCTAAATCCAACTTTATTTTTCAGGTAAAATAGTGATACACTTGTGCTTTCTTTCCAATTTAGAGCTGACTTGACCATGAGGAGCCTTGCATGGACATGTAGGGTGAGAGGTCTTTACACTTCAACACCTACACTCACTTTGGGTCAATAACAAACATAAGAAAAAATAATAAGAATTCTAGTCTAATAAGAAGCATCTGTCTGCTATTACAGAGATTAATCATTTGACAAACTTCTTAAAGGTTAAAAAGAATTTTTTGGGCTTCCCTGGTGGCACAGTGATTGAGAGTCCAACTGCCGATGCAGGGGACGCGGGTTCGTGCCCCGGTCCGGGAAGATCCCACGTGCCGCGGAGCGGCTGGGCCCGTGAGCCATGGCCGCTGAGCCTGCGCGCCCGGAGCCTGTGCTCTGCAACGGGAGAGGCCACAACAGTGAGAGGCCCGCGTACCGCAAAAAAAAAAAAAAAAAAAGCTTTTTTTTTTTTTTTTTTTAATTTCCAGTGCTGTAGAGTTTGCTGGGAAAGCAATTTCTGGACTGAATGGGTCACTGAACTAGATCAGAGGTTTCATTCATTCAACTATGCTGTAACAAATTTAACGGATTGAAGAAAATGTTCTAGATCCTGTGCTAAACGCTGGAATATTCAGAGGCTAATAAGACACACACCCTGTCTTCCAGAATTTAGTCTTGGGCACTTTCTCAAACCTTTTTTCATTATTGTTCCCCTAATGAGCCTAATTATGTAGACATTTGCTCTAATCGCTCTTCCCCCGCTTCCCCTCCCCAAGAAATGTTAATGCCAGAGATAACACTATATATCTGTTTATACCTTGTGGCCCTTTGGAAGGCTGCAAATTATATAGTATCTAAGATTTTTCACCCCCCAAGAACCAATTTCACCCCGTTAAGGGCAACATGGCCCCATTCAGAATTCATGATCTAGGACAGATGTTCATATACCCACATAAGATATATATGTGGAAGGGTACGTGTACCCACACGTACACACACACACACACACACACACACACACACACATTTTTAAATCAAACTCTTAAAGGACCCCATGATTTTAAAAAATGCACATGGGGGACTTCCCTGGTAGTGCAGTGGTTGAGAATCCGCCTGCCAATGTAGGGGACACCGGTTCGAGCCCTGGTCTGGGAAGATCCCACATGCCGAGGAGCAACTAAGCCCGCGAGCCACAACTGCTGAGCCCACATGACACAACTACTGAAGCTCGCGCGCCTAGAGCCCGTGCTCCGCGACAAGAGAAGCCACCGCAATGAGAAGTTAACAAAGAGTAGCCCCCGCTCACCGCAACTAGAGAAAGCACGCACGCAGCAATGAAGACCCAATGCGGCCAAAAATTAATTAATTAATTAATTTTTTAAAAATGCATATGGGATCTAAAACAGGGGTCAGAAAACTTGTTCTGTAAAGGACCAGATAGTAAATATGTATTTTAGCTTTTGTGGGCTACATACTGTCTCTGTGGTATATTTTTCTTTATTTTGTTTTTGTTTGTTTTGTTTTTACAACCCTTTAGAAATATAAAAACCTTTCTTAGTTCAAGGACCCTACCAAAACAGGCTACTGGCCAAATTTGGCCTGTGGCTGAAGTTTGCTGACTCCTGATCTAGAGGGATAACAGCTAACATTTTTTGAGATCCTACCATTTATAAAAAAGTAACTGTTTGTAGTATGGTGGCTGCCAGGGGCTAGGAGAGGGAAATGCAGAATTATTGTTTAATGGGTATACAGTTTCAGTTCTGCAAGATGAAAAGAGTTCTGAAGATGGATGGTGGTGATAGTCGCATGATAATATGAATGAATGTATTTAATACCACTGAACTGTACACTTAAAAATGGTTACAAAAGTAAATTTTATATTGTGTATACTTTACAATAAAAAAATTGTGATTTTTATAAAAGTTAACTGTTTAACTTTCATTTAATACTCACCCCAAACTCATATAAAGTAGATATCTTCATTTTATAGCTAAAGAATGTGAGGCTAAAAGAGCTCTGACCACTTGCCCAAGTTACTAAGCTGGCAATTGGAATGCTGAGGTCTAAAGCCTAGGCTGTCAGTTTAAAAGACTGAGCTCTTAGTCATTCGCACCATCAAGTACTCCTTTTATTTATTTTCTCCAACAAATGCTGTATTTCAAAAGATTTTATCTGCTGAACAAACATCATTTACTAATAATTTGTTTTGCTTCTTAAACAGTTATCCCAAAACACATATCTGACAATCAGAGCTTCAGATCCATTCATGCGTCAGTCCATTCTTAAAAGATAAGCTCTAAACTGGTATGATTTTATCCAAAACTCAAAGACATTTGGCATCCTAGTTAGCCTGTCAAGATTTTCCCTTAGATTGTAAATGTAAGGTCCATGAGGGGACTTTCCTTCTCTCTGTTTCACCCCACCATCCTCAGTTCCTAAAACAGGGCCCATATTTAGAAAATCGAAGAAATGCTCACCCTTCTTTACCTCTGAGTCCTTTGTGTTTAGGAGACCCCATGATATATGTGAAACAACTGAAGGCAGATGGGATCAAGGACCTCTTTCACTGCTCAAGTTTTATGATTTTATGCCTCAGTATACATATTCCAGTGGTATTCAGTCAGTCAACCATAATTCTCAAGAACACACTACAGCACAGGGTGCTAGCCTGTGTTCTTGTGAAAACGCAGAATAAAATGAAAGAGGAACCTAAAGTTCAGTTGGGCATAAAGTCCAGAACTGGATAAAAAGAACAGAAGAAAGACTTTAAAACACGTTCCATGAATTAGGGAAAGAATCTTAACCAGTTGTTGGAACGGGATCCCATATGGATTAAAAAAGCAAAAAATTGCTGTGGCTGTCTGTTTATAACAATTCTTTCAAGGCAATGTCTGTGTGACCTCCCTGGACAAGTGACACAAGCCTACCTCATCCCCTTGGCTGTATGAACTGTCCTGGGCATGTGACCTAGGCCAGGCCAATCAGAATTCTTCCCTGGGGGAAAGGGATCCTGTTTCCTCCCAGATCCATGGTACTACCTTCCATGTAGAGGCAGCCCACCTGCAGTAAGAGAAAAATGAAGCCAGCACTAAAAGAGACAAAAGGTAGAGAGAAAGCATGGAGGAGCCAGAGATACTCAGCTGTGCTCAAGTCCCTGGTTCTCAACGTCCTTAAAATCCACTTCATCCAGCTTATCCTGCAGTGTGGTTAAGTAGGCAAAACAGTAGCCCCCTTTTGCTTAAGCTGGATGAAGTGAGTTTCTGTTACCTGCAACCAGGACTCTTAATGCATGGGCCGAGGAGTCTGCCTGACCTGGAAGGATAAAGTGCGTCATCCCAGAGAAAGTAGGCTAAAGGTAACCAGCTCTGCAACTCACCCTGGACTGTTCCTCATCCTTCCTCCATCTCGAGTTTTCATCTTAGAAACTAGGTTAAACCTCTTTGCTACCAGGTGTGCTCAAATCTCTTAAACAGGCAGATCTGACATAATGTACTGTTTAAGCATTTTTGTTTTTAGACAGAAATGAATAACCCCAAAATCCTTAAATAGAATTATTTTTATCTTGAAAGCCCCTTTACAGAGCATCAAGAAACAAGTGTGAAGAAAGGCTTCGGGCTATACATAATAAAGAGCTTTAAAGGAACTGTTAAGAACGTAATCCCTTCAAATAGCTCATGTAAATTATATAATCTATGGAAAGAAATCTTGCACCACAAAGAGAATATCAAGAAAATTTTTCATTTTCTTCCAACCCAGCCACCAGCCCAATCACCCTTTATTTTGCTGATTTTGTTGTATTGTCATTTTCTTACCTTTCCTGTTCATGATTTTGGGTTTTTTTTCCCCCATATGAAACTATTCACCAGTAAATACTCTCAGATTTACCTAAGACTGGGGAGCTATGAATAGAAACAATATGCAACTAAATTAGTCCTGGGCACAAGGAAAAGTGTGCCTGAATAGAAAACTCAGAAATTAATAGTTTATTAGCATAATATTTGGGAAAGGTTTTCTTAATACCTCAGATTACTATTTTAAGACTTCATTTTAAAAGGAGGTAAATAAGAATTACTCTCTAATCAAAGACTGTGTAAAAGCAAACTGCCCACATCTTGTTTTTCATTAGTTTATTTTTAAGGACACTTGAATAACTGTAAAAGTCACCTCTTCATCACTGATATTCAAGGTAAGAAAAGAGATTTTACGTCCAGACACATAGGGTATTTCAAAGTCAGTATATGCATTTCTAAAATAGCAGCAGTTAACAGAAAACCGTCCCACCCCAGACCCAGTGAATGCCCTCCTGACAATGGTCAGATTATAAGCTCCAAGAGAACAGGCCATGGAATTGCACTGGTCCACTGCTATGCTTTAAGTGCCTGGTAGCACCTGGCACATAGTAGGTGATCAACAAATGTTTGGTGAGTAAGTAAATAAAGGGATCAATAAATAAATCTGAATTCCAGCAGTAATAAAGAGCTCAACTAAGAAAGTTCTTGAGGGCTTCCCTTGGTGGCACAGTGGTTAAGAATCCGCCTGCCAATGCAGGAGACACAGGTTCGAGCCCTGGCCCAGGAAGATCCCACATGCCACGGGGCAACTAAGCCCGTGCACCACAACTACTGAGCTTGCGCTCTAGAGCCCGCGAGCCACAACTACTGAGCCCGCATGCCTAGAGTCCGTGCTCTGCAACAAGAGAAGCCACCGCAACGGGAAGCCCGCGCACCACAACAGAGAGTAGCCCCAGCTCACTGCAACTAGAGAAAGCCCGCGTGCAGCAATGAAGACCCAACGCAGCCAAAAATAAATAAATTAAAATAAATAAATTTTTTAAAAAAGAGAAAGTTCTTGAGAAACTGACAAGGATGAAAATAGAGAAGGTAAAAGTTTCTCTCTTAAATTCAACCTAATTCATCAAGTCCTGGGGGGCATGTCCTATGTGCCAGGCACTGGAGTAGCAGCTGCTGACACACAGATAAATATGACTGAGCCAGTGCACATCAGAGTGAGCTGATATCACCTAGAGACCCAACTTTCATAGGACCTATCAGTCTAGCAGTAGGTTCACCTTCAGTAGGACTGTCAAGGTGGGAAGGGAGAGACTACCATGGGAAACTAATGAGATTTTTAAATGCACTTAAGTATCCTAACTAGCCATTACAATGTAAGCCACTAAAAGCTTACAGTATCATACAACCTAATCCCTAACATTGTTTCTACAGAAAAATATGTTTTAACAGGGATGCTATAGTTCCAGGAACAAGCCTCCACATTCCTAATTCCTCTTCTCTTCTCCCACTAGAGCACTGCTCAGGCAGAGGTGCCGGGAAAGAGAAAGAATAAAGGGCAGGTTTGACAATGGGGGTTCTTCTAGAATGGGAAAATATGAGAAGGAAAGATAGGGGAGGGTGTGATATTCCTCTATACATATATTGATATATGATATGGATCATTCACGTGTCTGGAGATGGGAGTGGCTGCACCTTTAATTTTGAACCTCATCACACCCAGGTGTACTTTCTCATACTGAATTCCACCTACTAAAGTCATTACTATTATTGCTCTCTGTTTGAACGCATGATCACATAGACAAATCACTCATCAAATTATAACAAATCCTGATAAAAAGCAATCCTCACTTTATTGCTTTCAGATACCATCAAACTATGACACCCCCCAAAACACCAGATATACAGAATATCTAGCTAATTTTGCAATTGAGTATCTGCTTTTCTCCCCAATACCAAAAGTAAAAGAAGACTGCATTGTATTCATTTAGCATAGATGTCACCAAAGTCATAAACAATGATTCTCTAAAAACTGCAAGCTCTTTCATCTATCCATCCATTCACCCATGGAACACCAATTACGTGTCATTTACCATATCAGCCTTAGGAAAAAATATGGGGCCAGGGCAGAAAGGAGGGACACACAAAGGCGACACACCCTCAACTAGTAATATCAAGTAGTATTCTTTCTATTTCTTATATTGATTTGTAAAGTCTAACTGAATGACTAGTGAGTGGAATGGGAAGGGGAAGCTTAAGTCCAAGTCATATCCCATAATAAATTAGAGTAGAAGTTAAAAATAGATTAAGAGCCACAATTATTTAAAAACACACAGGTGCAAACAAAATGTGAAGAGTATCTGGTCACACCGTAAGCATTCCTGAAAAACCATAAATCAGCCTATGAAGAACTAGGCTAGCATTAGACTCTCACAATAGTTTCTGAACCACCTGAGACCCTCTCATAAGCAGCCCACCACTCTTCCTCCTCTACCCAAGCGAGAATACTCTACGTCCTAACACATAAAGCCACTAAGGAATTGTTCTACTCTGTTATGGTTATCACAAACGTGGCTCAACAGTCACAAACTTGTTCAGATCTCAGCATTATAGCAAGGAAAATTACAAAAAGGGCCAGCTAGGGATTCTACTACTGCCTTCTTGAATTGGAGATAATCTTTCAGTTCTAAATTATTGAATAGCACGGTTATATGCCCTCCTATATTAAGAAACGTGGTACAGCAGAAAGACTACAGGCTTTGCAGTCAGACAGATGTAAGTTCAGATCTAAAGTTTCTTGCTGGTGGCCTTGGGAGAGTGGCAATCTTCCCGAAGCCCAGTCTCCTCTTCTGAGGAATGAAGTTGCCACCACTTGCCCCACAGCTCTGTGAAGAGATGGACAATAATTCACATAAGCAACTAGCCCAGTCAATGGCTTCTATTTTTTATGCTAGGCTGTCTATACCTCCTCTCACCTAACACACCCACAAGCTGTGCACGCATGGCACTCAGACTGTGTTAAAGGTAAGTTTCAGCCTGTCAATCAATCTCTGTGTGCTTAGTAAAAGCAAAGCTCCAGTCTATGGGAAACCTAAGGAGAAGGATTAACTTGGTACCAAACTATATGCTCCAAAGCCTAAAAGAAACAACTCAGCCTCTAGCAACTACCACTCTACTTTGTATATCTATCAATCTGACTGCTTACTCTAGGTGCCTCACATAAGTGGAATCATATAGTATTTGTCCTTTTGTGACTGGCTTATTTCACTCATATAACGTCTTTAAGGTTCATCCATGTTGTAGCATGTTTCAGAATCTCCTTCCTTCTTAAGGCGAAATAATATTTCATTGTATGGATATACCACATTTTGTTCATCCATTCATATGTTGATGAACACTCAGGCTAGAGAGAACCTTTCCCATGGATTACTGAAAATAAAGACAAATTGGGAGGAACAGCCCCCATCTTTGAGGCAGTGATAAAGAAATAGATTTCTGATGCCACAAGGGCTCACTCAAAAGCACTGAGAGAAACAGCCCCAAACTCTGGGCTGGTGTCAAAGCAGGTACAGGACCCCAAGATATAGCTCTGGAATCTGACAACTCTGTGGAGTTCTGGTCCTGCCTAGAGAGCAGGGAGGCAAGATGGACTGATAAAATGCTTATTGTATTTTCAAACATGCCTGAGACAAGCGTTGGCCAAAACAAGTTCTAGAGAACTGGTCTGCCCTCATATCACAGGTGTGCCAGGTTCCTTATCTTCACAGGAAGTTGTTCCTAAACAAGTATTTCTTTGCTAAGGACCTGACCACTCACAGAATTCCAGAGCAGGCAGGAAGGCTGGAGATGGACCAGCCTACAGCCTCACTTTACTGATGAGAAAACTAATGGCCAGATGGGTAGGTCACAGAGCTGGATAACGACAGACAGAGAATTAGACAGAGCCCAGGTCAGCATTCCTTCCATCAGACTCATCTCATTCAGGTATCAGTGAACAGCCAGAGTTCATTTCCTATCAGTGTTTTTTTTGTTTGTTTGTTTGTTTTTTTAAAAAAAGCTTTTCAAAGGCTTGACTTTATTTGGAAGTCACCTCCTTTTTTACCCAACACTTTTTTTATTGTGATAAAATATACGTAACATAAAATTTACCATTTTAACCATTCTTAAGTATACAGTTCAGTAATATAAAGTACAGTCACACTGTTGTGACTGTGTACCATCACCACCATCCATCTCCAGAACTTTTCGTTTTCCCAAACTGAAACTCTATACCTATTAAACAATAATTCCTCAGGCTTTGGCAACTACCATTCTACTTTCTGTCTCTATGAATCTGACTAGTCTAGGTGCCTCATATAAGTGAAATCATAGAATATTTGTCCTTTTGTGACTGGCTTATTTCACTTTGTATGTCTTCCAGGTTCCTCCACTTCGCAATATGTGTCAGAATTTCCTTCCTTTGTAAGGCTGAATAATATTCCATTGTATAGATATACACTGTGCATACAGATGTACTTTTTATCTATTCATCTGTCAATGGACACCTGAGTTGCTTCCAGCTTTTGACATTTGTGAATAATGCTGCTATGAGTGTCAGTGTACAAATATCTGTTCGAGTCCCTGATTTCAATTATTTGAGGTATATACCCCGTAGTGAAATGCTGGATCATACCGTACATCAGTGCTATTTTGAAATGTGTCTCAAAGGAGACCAAGAAGAGATTAAATCATCTTGGTTGGTGGATTTAAGAAAATGAAAAATTACTGAATGTTTTGTTCCTGAACTTAGCTTTACTTAAAAAACAAATTTTATGAGAAAACTTTTAGAAGTTATGTGAGGTAGAAGAAAAAGCACAGTAATGATAGTGAGGAGAATGACTGTCCAATGTAACATTTTTGACCTCTCTGAGCGTGAATTTCCACAGGGAGGAGAGAGTACTCTAGGTTAATCCCTAAGGTCTATGGATTCTGTGGGTTCTATGAATCCATGGAAAAACTTACTTAGAGGATTACTATGTTCCTTAATCATTTTCTATTTTCCTTCAGTTCGCTTTGAATTCCTAAGCATATTAGAGCTCAAAGAACTGTTTCTAGTTAAAGAACTTAGTGTATTCTTGAGACAAGAGTTCCAGGGGCAGTAAGAAGAAGAATCCTGAGCTAGTAAAAAAAATCATGACTAATGTAATATAATAGGCAATGATTTTCTCTAGTAGTACATTTATTTGATAATTGCCTTAGAATTCCTAGAATATAGTACCTGTGTAACCTGCGTCACTGTGGCTTAATTTGAGTCACTGTGAACCTGTGGTTATTTTATAGTAGTTGATATAAAACTATCAATGCACACGGAGTTCAGTATCAACAGGGCATACCTGCCAAGAAAAGTGTGCTACAATAGTTTGGTCCAAACAACACTTCAGTTACTGAGCAACCTATTGTTACCAAGATCCCTAACTGACAATGCATTCTGAGTCAAAATGCACACCTGGCTACAGGTAGGACACCAACAACACACTTCAAACCCCATCCATTCTTGGGCCTTTCCTAACGACCCAGACTGCGAACATTACTTTCTTTCCCCAGGAAGGGTTTGCAGGGTGAGAAACATACTTCCCCATCACTTCCCCCAGGTTCCCAGAACTATCTGCTTGGGTATTCACCATGAAGCAGGCTTTCTACTCCAGGGGCAAGAAGACAAAATACAGATAGGACTCCTCATGTCTGTTTCACCAATCAATATTTCAGCTACTTAAAATAACTTTCATGGAAAGCTTCTTATGCTGGGTACAATTATCTATATTAATCTATTCAGTCCTTCCAATCCTGTGAGTTAGGTGTGTTCATGCTCACACTGCAGGAAAGGAGATGGAAGCTCAGAGAAGTATCCTGTTGAGAGCCACAGGGGCAGTAAGGAGCCAGCCAGGTTGGACTGGGTCTTCTGGCACCAAATTTAGTACTTTTTTCCACCAACCGTTTGCCCAGATTCTCACAAGCCTGTGCCAACCGGCCAACCCAAAGAGAACATCTGAAGTGCCTCTCTTAAAAAGCAGGCCCTAATGATTTAACAATTAATCTGCAGCTTTTAAGTCAAATGTGAAGTGTACTGATCACATCACTTATTCTCTTCCTGTATTTCTGCTAATAGGCAGAACTCTGAGGGAACTAAGGTCAAGAGGAGAAATCCTCGATCAGTCCCTTCATGAAAAAATACTTTTCAGGGATAGAAACACCCACATTCTCACCACCTCCACCAGCAGCACACACTGCTGACTCCAGGTAAGGCTGCTGAGGGAAAAGGCGTCCATCAAGGCTTCCTTGGACATTTTTAGAGGCAGGTTATCTAAATCTTTCCTCTCCAAACTCTAAGTGTGCATACAAATAGCGTTAATATTTATTACATAACAGATCCAGGAAACTGTTTCTTATGACCACATGCATTTTTCTATAGCACCAAGACCTCTGGGGGTGATGCTAGCTTGTGTACTACACTTATGCTGATTTTACTGGACTTGGAGCATAATTTTATTATTTTAAATGACCACAGAGGTTTATAATTATTGTATCATTGATTTTATGACACATTATTGGTCCCATCTATGATTTATTTATGCCAGGGCTTTGATCAGGAAGTTAACACCCAGATATGACATTGTTCCTATGGGAAAACACCACTGGCTTTAGAACACCTGCTTTTATGAGAGAGTTTTTATTAATGCCATGCCATGAAAAGTGAGGGCTGCCTACTCAATAAAACCCTGATTAAGCAAAATATAACTGTAAGTTTTCCTTTGTCCAACTTTTAGGAGAAAGAAGCATTACTTTGGTTTTAGTTTTTAAGCAAGCTGCAGAGGCTAATACGGAGTAAATTCCAAATTTCTGTTCTACCCCCTACAGCAATGGTTCTCAATTCTGGCTACACATCAGTATCACATGGGGGCACTTAAAAAATAACAATGCTAGCCCTCACAGCAGACCAACTGAATCAGAATTTCTGGGGGTGCTCTTGCACTGTTGGTGGGAATGTAAATTGGTACAGCCACTATGGAGAATAGTATGGAGGTTCCTCAAAAAACTAAAAATAGAACTATCATACGAGCCAGCAATCCCACTACTGGGCATATACCCTGAGAAAACCATATTTCAAAGAGAGTCATATACCACAATGTTCACTGCAGCTCTATTTACAACAGGCAGGACATGGAAGCAACCTAAGTGTCCATCGACAGATGAATGGATAAAGAAGATGTGGCACATATATACAATGGAATATTACTCAGCCATAAAAAGAAATGAAATTGAGTTATTTGTAGTGAGGTGGATGGACCTACAGTCTGTCATACAGAGTAAAGTAAGTCAGAAAGAGAAAAACAAATACCGTATGCTAACACATATATATGGAATCTTAAAAAAAAATTGCTCTGAAGAACCTAGGGGCAGGACAGGCATAAAGACGCAGACGTACAGAATGCACTTGAGGATACAGGGAGGGGGAAGGGTAAGCTGTGATGAAGTGAGAGAGTGGTATGGACATATATACACTACCAAATGTAAAACAGATAGCTAGTGGGAAGCAGCCACATAGCACAGGGAGATCAGCTTGGTGCTTTGTGACCACCTAGGGGGGTGGGATAGGGAGGGTGGGAGGGAGGGAGACACAAGAGGGAGGAGATATGGGGATATATGTATAGCTGATTCACTTTGTTATAAAGCAGAAACTAACACACCATTGTAAAGCAATTACACTCCAATAAAGATGTTGGAGGGAGGGAGGGAGGGAGGGACGAAGGAAGGAAGGAAGGAAGGAAGGAAGGAAGGAAGGAAGGAAGGAAGGAGGGAAGGAAGGAAGGAAGAATTTATGGGGGTGGGCTCAGGGTACTGAATTTTTTAAAACGTTATGTGTATCCAGGGTTCAGAACAGTTACCCTATACCAGTGGCTCTCAAACTTGAAAGGGCACCAGAATCACCTAACGGCCTTATTAAAACACAGATTGTTGGGCCCCACCTGGGAATTTCTGATTCACTAGGTCTGGGGTGGGATGGAAAATCTGCATTTCTAACAAGTCCCCACACGATGGTCCAAGGGCCACACTAAGAATCACTGCCCTATACTTTCTCTAGTTGAACAATATTAATAGTTATTCTAAATTAATTTTATTATAAAGATATCAGACCACTCCTTAGTAAGAAATGGTCTAAAACTTTAAAAGATTTTCAACAGTGCAAGCTAAAGAAAAAGATTTTCTGCTTAACCATCAAATAAAACAGGTAACTGGGACTTCCCTGGCGGTCCAGTGGTTAACACTCTGCACTGCCAATGCAGGGGGCGCAGGTCTGATCCCTGGTCGGGGAACTAAGATCCTACATGCCACGTGGCACGGCCAAAGCGCCCCCCCCCAAAAAAAAACAAAACAGGTAACTGAGGTTATCAGAATGCACTGTTCCCTAAGAATTTCAGTTAGTGAAGTTAAACCAGGATAAAATCAGACCCAATTCCATTCAACCATGAGTAAGCACCTCCCATGTGGTGATTGGGCACACACCATGAGTAAATCATTCCTTCCTTCCTAGAGCAGTGAACAGACTATCACACAGGACTGCTGTGCACACAGCTACACAGTCACACAGTAACAGCTGAGGTGACAGTGAGACCCTGACAGGCAGCGTTACAGAAGGACTTGGGGGAGCTTTACCCAGGTGGGGTCCTTTTAGCTGGATCTTCAAGGGGACCACCCAGCTGCCAGTTTTCCACTGCCCACAACACATTTTACATTACCTGGGCAGTGAACTCCCTGCCCCACGAGGAAGCATCTGGACTTTGTCCCCAGGCATTATAGGAGTGATCAGGAACTGCAGGCTACTTTTACTTCCAATCTGAAGGCAAGTTCTGTGGTTTATCTACCGTTGTACTTTTTTACAATTAGCCCAGCACCTCACACATAGGCGTTGCTGAATACCTGGGAGTAAGTGATGAAAAAATGTAATCTGGAAAGTAAACCTAATGCCCCCCCAGGGGTGCATACAGGTCAGAGGGGAGGTCAGGTTCAGACCACCAGTCTTTTGCCCTCTAATTAGCACCCTCATTCCAGACTTAACACACCACAGGCATTTAAGAAGTGTTCCTGACTAACCAAAAATATGGTAGCACATTAAGCTGGTATTAGCATGGTTGTTTCTGTAGATTTGGAAAGAATAAGAGGAGAAGACTCCTCAGAGCCTAGCTCATTAATGCAGGGACTGAGGGCTGGCTTCTTCTGTATCCTATGTTCTATGCCCTGCACTCTGGCTAAACACATAGTTTATTTAGTTCAAGTGAAGCTCTTCCAAGATGAAAAAACTTGTTGAATTCCTAGTGAGTCTCAGAAACATTTTTAAAATTATTCAGACATTATTTGATGTTCAGCAGTTGATTCAGCTGAAGTAATTGAGAGCTGACAGGCAGTTAATTTCAAAACCCTAATGCAACATCACCAACTAGGCACAGAATCCCTCCTATACACCCACCAACTACACAAGCACTATCAATGACGTTTAGGTCACTAAAGACCCCGATGCAGAAAATCTCCAGAAATAAAAGCTTTTCTCAAGATAAAAACACCCACAAACACCGTTTTGTTGTTACAAGAACTGAAATAAATGTAGAAGTTAAATGCTGAAAGTACCCTTTGGAGTGCCAACGTAGTACGGGTTAGCAGACCTAGGCTCTGTCTCTCCCACTGGAACACAGCTCCCAGGCAGCCTCTTCTCCTTAACAGCCAGATATTGGAGGTTATCATTCTATTTCTGACAAATGCAGTTTGCTAGGCTCAATATGAGAAGTTATATATATATATATATGTATGTTTTTAACTAAAATGTATTTATATTCTACCTTTAAGGGGTAGTACAGAGTCAAATGGCAAATGATCAAACGTTAAAATAGCTCCAAGTTAAGTACTATTGGTTATTAAATTCTTGTTGGTGAATATTTCCCAAATAAAAGTACTGAAAAAAAAGAGGTACTTCCATTTTATTAAGCTATGATTATTCTGATCAACATTGCCTTCATTTTCTATCAGTTAAGTAATACTGGCTTGCCATGATTTAAACTGAACTCTTTCTTTTGTATGGATGGATTTTTAACCACTTTCTGTTACGCGTAAGTTATGAAGGCTTCATCCTAAATTCTTCCAGAATAGGATGGTAACCATATATTAACTATCTGCATCTCAAGGGCGTTGAAAACCTAAAATGAATCAAGACTACAGCTCACTGAATAGTGAACTACCATTAATTTTAATTGTAATAGGACAGAACTGGAATTTACCTTTTCTTTAAAAAAGAGGGAAGGAGTGCTTACTCAACAAAGAAATCAATATAAACAAAATCATAAGAGGTAAATTTAAACTACTCAAGAGAATAAGCTGTTTAAACACATTTCAGAAGTACTTATATATAACTGATATCATGAATATATAAATCATTTTCTCTATTCAATAAGAAAGTCTAGCAGGACTGTTCTCTAGCAACTTTTTGTTAGTTTACTCAGGTTACAATTTTTAATTGAAAGTAATATAATTTTTAAAAATCTGCCTATTCAGACATCCTACAAATTATCACTCATCTTTTCCTTACCTCAACTAGTCTGAATCAATGAGGCCTCAATGTATTTCATTCTAACCATAACCTCAGGTCAAGAATTGAACAGCATCAACCAAATTCAGAAAAACTGATACTGCTTGTGTTTTCAGACAAGAGGATCTGATGCATTTGGTGATGAAAAACACCCAACCACACTCACTCTGCTTTGTGTGGCTCCAGGCTGTTAGACACAACCATGAATGTCTGAGGTTCAAATACCACTTGCACTGGTCCATGAGCATTTCTGAAAATCCAGGAAACATGTATGTTTCCAAAGGCCGTAGAGCTATACTCAAGAGCCTCTCTACACACCCAGGGCCACTCAGAGGAGTGGCGTCCTAACTGGACTCTGTGGATAGCTCCTGTGGTGAGCCGTTCTGTAGACAGGGACACCTGTGTGGCTCCGTGAGGTGGCCTGGGAAAGGGGCTCTGTCAGATCACCAAACAGGAAATGTTCTCGTCTTCTGCAGATGGTGCTTTTCTTGACTTGAAAAACAAATCAACCGGTGGGGCAAGTTAAGGAGGAAAAGCTGAGATTATCTGAGACCTGAGTAAGTCACCTGAGGGTGTTCAGCCTGCTGATGGCTTCTGATTTTCCCTGTCCCCTCTCCCCCATGCTGGGATTACAACAAGAAGAAAAGTCACTGAGGAAGAATGAGAAAAAATACATTTCTTTGGGTGCATATCCACAGGCAGTCAAAATATTAGGAAAACCAACAATAATAAGAAACAGTGTAGAGTTACATATCACAGTTGGTCCTCTGAGCTCACAGAATTCCTTTTTCATGCTCACCTTTAACCTCCTAACACTTGAAAGTGATAAAAATCTGAAATAAATCTTAAACTCAGTCTCTCCACTGAGGATAGTTGGGATGTTCTCCCTAAACTCTCTAAAGAAAAAAAAAATTTTAATACTATAATCATTTGATTGTTTTATGAAGAAAAATGCATCAAGATTCTTAACTATGAAGAGGTCAACAATTCACTCAGAGCATAGAAGAGGGAGCAAGGTAAGCAAAGGATAAAGATAAACTTCGATGGACTAGAATATATAACCTGTGAAGAAAATTTAATATTATATTTACCACTATTGGTTTTTTTAAACAATACAGAAAGCACCTATCTTTTCTAAAGAGCAGACACTCCTAAAGGACTCTAACATTCTATGAGCCTCAGTCTATACAAGTTCAAAAGGAAACAACCAACATTACTTTTTTTATTCCGAATTTATTTTTTTTAAAGTTTTGGGGAAAAAAAAAGTTTTGGGTATTTTGAGATTTGACACTGTTATTTAAATGTAAGTTTTTTTGCTTTTTAAAAATAGAATTAATTTTTTTTTTATTCAAGTATAGTTGATTTAAAATATTGTATTGGTTTCAGTGTACAGCAAAGTGATTCAGTTATATATTTTTTCAGATTATTTTCCATTATAGGTTATTATAAGATATTGAATATTTTTCCCTGTATATAGTAAATCCTTAAAGTTTCATTTCACATTAACTATCATGTTATCAGGACCTTAAAGAGAAAAGATTGATTGGGTAATGGGAAGTATATGCAAGTAAAGTAAGCATATGAAAATAAAGTAAGCACTGGGATTCAATAAAAATTTAAAGACATCACTATTAAAATAGTATATTTTACTGAAGTCAAAGTAATTTAGCACATTCTATAGGCAAAGTTGATAGGTCTACATGAGTTTTGCACAATCCTCACACAGAATGAATCATTCAACACTGACAGGGATATATCTAGCTTTAACAACAATGCAAAAACACTAGCAAATATCTTCAAGAAATAAATGTATAACAAAGGTAGGTACCAAAGATCTGAGGGCCTGATGTTTTGTATTTTTAGTGGGGAAGAGAACTGGCTTGTCTGATATCAAAGTGACCACTGCTTTTTGCCTGAGAAAGATTTACTCAGATTTGGTATAGTAAATAGCATATTTCTTGGAAAACCAATGATTTTAAAGAAGGGTAAATATATTTTCCTCTCGTAGACCACGGCTAACCACAGTGTGGCACAATTTTGGAGAAATCAGACCTCACCCAGTTACAAAAATAGCAAAAAGGATTCTTGCTGCTGGCAGAAAAGTGACATCTTTATCGATACAGCAAGAACAGTGTTTTAAACTTCTCAATTAGGCATTTTTTTTTAAATCAGCTCTTTTAGATAAGGCTGAACGAGGAAAATTAAATTGTGTTTTATAAAATGGAAGTAACTGAAATCATTCTTCAGGGGAAGGAACAGAAAGAGGCAAAAAAGAAAACAAAAGAAAAACAACTCAGGTTAAATACTGAATATATGACCCTGTCTAAGTACTTTGAACAATCTGGGCCTCAGTTCTCTAATCTATGAAATGAGGATAGTAGTATCTGCCTTCCTCAACTTACAAGGTTCTGTGAAAATTAAATAAGAATTATAAAAGGATTCAGTAAACTGTAACTGTTGTTACTGTTGTTTTATAAGGAATTCCAGTTTCACTCCAAAAGGAGCTAATTATAAATATTAATACAAGGGGATTATTCTTTTCAGTATAAGTGCCAAATCAACCAAATCTCTCTTTGACTTGCTGACTTTTCCTGATTGACTTAACTCAGCCCTAGATGGTCCCCAATGATCCCTACCTCTTGGTATTCACCTTTTGAGTAGTCCCTTCCCTTCGAGTGTGGACAGAACTAGAGTCTTGTATCTAACAAACAAAATAAGGCAGAAGTGACAACGTGCAACTCAGTGGCTAGGCCATAAAAGGCTGTGTGGTGTCACTCTTTCTTGGATTACTCACTCAGGGAAGCCTGCTGTCATGCTGTGCACAGACCCACGGAGAAGCCCACACTGTGGGGAACAGAGACCTCCAGCCCACAGGCAGAGAAAGACGGAGGCCTGCCAACAACCCCAGGAGTGAGCCTCGCAGCAGATCTTCCAGCCCAGTGGAGTCTTTGGATGACTTCAGACCCGGGTGGCAACTTGACTGCAATTTCATGAAAGACGCTGAGCTAGAACAACCCAGCTAAACTGCTACATGTTCCTGACCCTCAGAAAATGTGTGCCATAATAAGTGTTGGTTGTTTTAAATTGCTAAATTTTGGGGTAATTCGTATGCAGTAACAGATTACTAATACACAGCACTTGACAGCATCTTGCTTTGCAATTAACACTTAATTTAAGATCAGTCTCTTCCTTGCTTATGAATTATCTTAACCACTGGTAAATACTGTCATTTTTGTACTTGTCGGTTTTTTCCATAATAACTTTCGAGGCTATCTGCTTAAACTGATCATGTTTGATTTACTATATAAAAACACACCTTAAGTTTGATTCTTGTATCCACCTATTATCTTGCAACAGAAGGACAGCTGCTTTCATTTTTTTCCAACAGGTTTTTCTTCTGTGATTCTCAGCAGATATTTAATGCAATTTGGGTTATACAGAAAAAAATATCTACAGGGAAAATTGTATTTTCATGTAATCATACTGAATTTAATAGTACTAAGATGAACCTATCTTTATTTTTTTTTTTAAGAAGACTGATTTGTAAATCCTATTCTGGTTCCAACAAATCTAAATCTTTGCTTTCTAAGACTCGTTTTGCAGCCCTGTGCAACTGCTCTTTTGCAGCTCACCTCATGTTTTAAAGACACTTCGTACCTAAAATGTCCGTGAAGGTTTCATTCTATGTAAGCCAAAAGATTAAGTCAAAAGTTTGAAAAAACCACTCACAAAAAAGCAAAATCTTTGAACTGCTATCCTCCCTGCCCTGTTTGAAAATAAAGAAGGAAAAAAAGAGAAAAAGAGGGAAAGAAAGAAAAGTAAATTATTAATGATATCTTAATTATGATTTAAATTTTAATTAATTCATTCAAAAATATTTAATGAGCAGCTATTTCCAGGCATTGAAGATGCAACAGTGGAAATAAAAAATAAGACCCAGATCGCATGGAACTTCAAATTTTTAAAATTCAAAAAACCAGCCCCCGAAATAGAGTTAGCTATTTTTGTGGAACCTATGACCATTTAGATCCATCACAAATGAGGGGAGACATATAAAATCCTGAACTCCCTGATCCTGTATGCTACTTTATTATGCCTTACCATAAATGACTTGCTAACTTTTTTTTTCCTCGAGTGAGGCATTTACTTCTAGTACAAGCTGAAGGTGAATAAATGGAGAGAGAATCAATATTTATAAGTTTTTTCTATGTGTCATGCATGTTAATACATTGCTATATAAACAACACAGTAACATTAATTATTTAGTATTAGAATCCAATTTGACAGGTGAAATTTAGGCTCTAAGATGAAACACTAGTAAGCAACATGGCTGGGGTCTAAATTCAGTGATTTTGATTCCAAAATCCATGTTCTTTCCACCCCTTGATGAGTTCTGTTCAAAGCCCCAGTAAATCATGGTGTATATGCTATTCTAAAATTCTAAGATCAAGAGCTTCTACAAAATTGCCTTTGAGAAAAAAAAAATTCTATTAAAACTATACTTTAATTCTAATAATTACTTCTAACTTAACTTTCAGTCTTATATCAAGTAGCCGCTTTCAGAAGAGCTCCACTTGGATATCTCACATGACATCAAACTCAACATACCCAAAATGTGATTTCCTTCTTAAAAGCTACTCTCTCCCCAAGATTGTTTTTTTACCATGGCATCACTCTCACCTCACAATTCAATCTACTTACCTATCACCAAGTTGTCCACTCTATTATGCCTTACCATAGATGACTTGCTAACTTAACAGTTCTCCAAGACAAGGGCTTTACCTCACCATTATGGTGATCACTAATGGGCTATTTCATTATGTATGTAAATTATAGAACAAAAAGATACATTTAAAAAATGCTAATTCCAACTGTCAGAGAAGTGTTTTGTTTTTCTTGTCTTTTCTTTTCTTTTTTTTTAAAAAAGGTCCCTTAGGCAATTGGCAGTTCTCATTTAGTTTGGCCTTAATGAGTATTTACCCAGGGCCCAGAAGCAGAATCCATATGGCTTTCAATTTCCTCAACTTAAATACAAGAAAGTGCAACAGTAACCAAAACATTTTTCAAACGTATTTAAAAGCACATTTTTTTCACCACCAAATTTTCCTACCAAGTACACTCTATGCTTTTCAAACTACCTGCCTTACATCAGATGTTGATTTATAGGCAGAACTCAAGTTCTTATTTTTTAAAATGTTTGCTGGACATATGAGAATCGTATTTTCTTAGGAAATGGTTTAAGACATTATCTATAGTTGGCCTAGTGTTTAACTGGAGAAGAATTTAGACTGATATGGAAACATGTTCCTCCAATTATATGAAAATAGAGGTTTACTTTTTTCTCATGAACATGTATTCTGAAATACTACATAAACTTATAAGAGTGTCACATATTCAGCATATGTAAATTCTATATTTACCAAAGGATTTTAGATGGCTAAATACAACAGAAGCAAAATAAGATCTCTACATAAAGATAAAACTATAGGGTACTCTTTAATGGAGAAAATAATTATTCCAGAAAACTAGACGAAGGATGGTTGCTCTGAGACCTAATTTTAGTTTTGAGCTTCCAAACAGCTATCATTATTAGATAAGAGACATACTAGTTTATCCAGTTTATCAAGAGAAGGACTTTCCCCTCTCACTCACAGACAGCCTTAAAGGTAAGAGATACTAAACATAACAGAGTGTTTTTGACAATATTTTGAAGAGGATGCAGACTTTCATGCGGCAGAGACTGCAAACTGGCAACCCGTGAGCCAGATGAATCTGCTCTCTTCTTTGACTCTCACAGTGTCTCCAAAATTTTTTCAATGGTTGAAAATTTTAAATGTTTAAAATAAGAACTCTGATTTCTGGTTGGAGCTAATAGCTACCCCTCCTACACTCCATAGAACACCCCCCTTTGCCACCACTTATGTCATCTGCAGGAATCTAAGTGTGGACCCCTGTAAATATATGGTGGTCTATTAGAACAGTCTTACTATAAAATAAAACTTGAGTGCATATTATGAAATCATTAATCTTTGAAGACCAATCTGCAGGAAGTTAGAGTGGTAAAGCATAGGGGCATGGAGGAGAGCTCAAAGGGCAGTGTCCCAGTCTCCCTCTCCCTCTCCCTCTCTCCCTCAGGACTATAAGGACTCCCCCCAAGAGTCTTTGGCCATAAGTTAAGAAATCATCGAAAAAATAATATTTTTGGAAGTAATATCCTGGTTTTGAACAAGAATCATACATGCAGGACTGATACTGAAAAAGCGCACGTTAGAGTATAATGGCTCAGGTCCCTTCTGATGTGTTGGGCATCCACTCTACCCAGGTGAAAATATTTTGAAGATCACCTCTGTTCATGGAAGCCCAACACACACACCAGATAAAAGTAGGGCTGCTCTGCTTGAAGAAGGGGTAGGAAGGCCATCCTGCTTGCACCTCCTAAAGCAAAAACTTGTTCTTGATGAATGAGAGGGTCCCATGTCACCAGACCCATCACTGTACAAAGTCAGTTGACTCTAATGGCTCTGCCAAGAGCTAGAGTACAATTATTGCCCAAGGAGCTCCCTGGAAAGTTCCTGAAGGGCAAACAATCTGTGCTGTTGATTGTAGAAAAATCCATAGATTTAGTAGTCTGGCATGCAGTTGGCAAAGCAAACAGTTGTTACTAAAGCGAAAGTGACAGAAGATGGAAGGCCATTCCACAGGATTCACAAGTAAGGGAGGCAGGGTCTAAACTTTCCTCAGGAAAGAGGTTTGCATCTGCTAGAATACCTGATCAAGGAAGGGATGGACTCAAGGCCCAGAATTACACACTATAGGACAGATACTTCCAAACTGTTTTTTCAAAGCAGCAAGCCCCTCTGCTAATCCAAATTCTAGACCAAACTCCAATATATAAAACAACAACGAATGCAGCTGTCTTCCAACTGAAAGGTTGGTAAGAAGACAGGATCCCCCAGGTACATATGTCCACTCCCTCTTCCCATAAATTTGGCATCTCCTCAGAATCCTAAGGCTCCGTGGAACACTCTGTTAAAAGCACTAGTGTGGGGAATAAAACATGTGACTCTGGCCTGGAAATTTTTAAGGCAGGTATTAACACCTTGACCATGATTGTTATAGGTGAACTAAAGCCACAAATCATTTTCAATATCAGAATTACTGTTTTGAAATCACTATTGAAATAGACACATATGGCAAACCATTAATACAAAAATCAATGAACCAAAGAGCTAACTCTTCCCTGGCAAACCTCTTAAGATGTATAAAGAATTACATCAGAACCAGCCACCTGTTCTCAATTCTTTTATAACCCTTACAACAAAATTCCTTTTTAACTTACCTACTTCATAAACCTAAATCCCTGTCTTTATTTCAAATAATGGAGCCACCAGCGCCTTTGTCATTGCAAATCTTTAGTGAAGAATAAAATAAATAAAATCTAAATTTTAAAAAAATATTAAGCAACTAAAAAATTTAAAGAATATTAACCAACCAGCAGTTTGTTTTTTATTCCTTAGAAAGGAGATTAAATCCTATATTTTAAAAAATCTGAGCTTAAAACCTAGTTTCTCAGGCTTCCCTGGTGGCGCAGCGGTTAAGAATCCGCCTGCTATTGCAGGGGACACGGGTTCAAGCCCTGGTCCAGGAAGATCCCACATGCCGCGGAGCAACTAAGCCCGTGCACCTCAACTACTGAAGCCTGCGCACCTAGAGTCCGTGCTCCACAACTACTGAGCCCGTGTGCCACAACTACTGAAGCCTGCGCACCTAGAGCCCGTGCTCTGCAACAAGAGAAGCCACCGCAGTGAGAGGCCGACGTACCGCAGTGAAGAGTAGCCCCCCGCTCACCGCAACTAGAGAAAGCCCATGCGCAGCAAGGAAGACCCAACGCAGCCAAAAATAAATAAATAAAATTTATTTAAAAAAACACAAAACCTAGTTTCTAAAGATCCTTGATTTCATCATCTTTAGCAGCGACACAACTCGGGGAGTTTTAAAGAGCTTAGTTTACAAATTCAGTGTCCATGATTTGAAGACATCACTATCAGTCTGAAGAGAGGGGAAAAAAAGAGTACAGCTGGATCCAGGAGAAAAGCCAGGTTATTTACGCACCCACAAATTTTTTTCTGTTCTTCAATGGTTGTTGTTAGTAGATATTTTTCCTTTACAAAGAATAAACACAAATCCACTTCAGGGGGGAAAAACAGTAGCCTAAACTTTCAGCACTGGGAAATTCCATCCCAAGTTTTCAACTACTCACAAAAGCTTATGAGGGTTGACCCCCAGGACCGTGGAGACCATGGAGGAGCGTGTCTGTGGCACGTTCCGAGGAAGCGTGAGCCACAGAGCCCATACATTCCAGCACACTGAGCAAGCACACACATGCCTCCCCACTTCCCCAGACTCCGCCAGCGAGGGGGCACCAGGCTGGAGGCAGGCCCCACACACCAGGCACCAGTCCTGCCCAGCCATCCCTGCAGAAGTACAAAGGGGAAGGAGAATAAGAGAGAGGAACTGGCCAGTGCAGGGCCTCAAAGAAAGAAATATAAGACCGTTTGTGGGGTAGGCCAACCACATACTCTAAGGGTTTTTAAAAGTCAAAGAACAACTTGTGTGAGCCTCCTGGTCCTGCTACCACCAATGGAATCACTTACTGTCTCCCACCCACCACCAGTGAGTACCAGTCTTTCTCACATGCTCTGGAATTACAGACCGTACAAGCTGCACAACAAAGTTCAGCCACCTATGCTTCTACGGCTACCTGTATCCTTTCTCCCTTCCTCCATTCCTCTTTCTCTCCTTCCTTCCTTTCCTCCTTTCTTCCTCCTTCCTTGCTTCTCTCCTCCCTCTGTTCTTAATAATTGAAGAGGTTAAACTCCAGTTTTTCAGCGTTAAACTCTTTCATCATCTATCTCCGACTCTCTCATATAATGATGCACAAACACTTTTACTCCAAAACCTTATCTACACAATGAAGAGACAAAACATCCATTTTTCAAATATGCATTGTTAAAATCACAAAGATCAAGAGGGACTAAAGTAAAAGGTCTCCACGTACCAAAAACTATACAGCCTGTCCTCACGTAAGCGTTTTAGAAATAGCCTCTATTTCGTGAGTTGGTTTGAGGTTAACCTGTCCACAGAACCACCATTCAATGAAACAGTTTTTTGCTTTACTTTCAAAGAGAAAGAGTAAAAAAGAATATATAAATGTGGCAATAAAAATCTTTTCTGATAATACTCTTGACTGAGAAAAGCCATTATTTTTCATCTTATAATAAAATGTTTTTCATAAAATTACCTTATCAAAAAAGCACCACCTCTATATCTACGAAGCAAAATTCTTGTATATCTCATTCCATTGGTAGCATAATTGTATCTCAAGTCCTATTTACTAAAAAAAAAACAAAAAAGTTATGAATGCATAATATGCTTAAGCAGTGTATCAAAAAGAATATACAAATCTTTCTACTCCCTGTGCTTTCAGAATCTTTCATTGTCAAAAAGGTTTAAGGGCTTCCCTGGTGGCACAGTGGTTAAGAATCCGCCTGCCAGTGCAGGGGACATGGGTTCAAGCCCTGATCCGGGAAGATCCCACATGCCACAGAGCAACTAAGCCCGTGTGCCACAACTACTGAGCCTGTTCTCTAGAGCCTTCGAGCCACAGCTACTGAAGCCCATGTGCCTAGAGCCCGTGCTCCACAACAAGAGAAGCCACCACAATGAGAAGCCCGTGCACAGCAACGAAGACCCAACACAGCCATTAATTAATTAATTAATTAAAAGGTTTAAAATTTTCTAATGTTAATAAGATGAACCACTCTATAGAAGATAATTTTCAAGAATCCCGTATTTCCATCTCCAAATCATAGACACTTTTAAAATATACAGATAAAAATGAAAGCATGCCACACTTTGTGCAACACTCTAGGTCCTACACAAAAAAGTCTGAGGTGTTTTTTTCCAGGATTTAAAAAAAGTATCTGGGCCAAAGGCAAAAATACAGACCCTCCCTACCCACCCCACCCCACTGCATACATATGTTTTTTACACTTAACTTTCAACCACAATGATTTTTTTTTAATCTTTTTATCTTTAAGTAATTACTAATGCCTCTACTATAGGTCTACTTCAAGAAAGTTTCTTCAAATTATGACTAACACTTTCAGTTGTTTCTCAATTACACTAAATTAAAAATATACTAACTTCAGTTAGTCAGTCCTTTATCTTCCTCAGCATATCTGTTGTATACATGTAAACTTTAGCTCTAATTCTGAGTTAGGAAAAACATACAAAGTTACTCTATTACCTATGTACACATTATCACAACTTCCTACTTTATTGCTAGGGTGCTGTTACTGTATACAAATTAGATGGTAAGCAAGGGTAAGACGCCCACTGCTTCTTTGAAGCAGGTTTGGTCAATAGAAGGAGTTGCTTTGGAGTCCAAAGCTTTACAGCCCTATCTGTGAAAGGGATGAAATTCAGATCTCTCTCGGCTGTATACAAAAAAATATGGAGAAGGCCTAGTCCAATGCCTAGCACATTAACTACTCAGCAAGTATTAGTTACCTTTCTTCCTTTTCCCCATCTTCTGAGTCAGAATTCCACAGAACATGCAATACCCTACTCTGGGCTCTACTAAGTTAAAGAAATGAAATGCCTAGGGAGTTGGAAATAATCTTCTTTCACTTACCTTTTTCTTGATAATTCCTTCCTCCCTTCCACCACCACCATAAATATGATACTACACAAAAGTTAAAGGAAACGAGGATAAATGTAGGCAAAGTTCACAATTAAGGGGAAATGGACTGTTCTTCACATGCTTAGTTATTTAGTATATGCTTTTGAGTGACTATATCATTAATAAGGAACTCAGAGAACTTTAGGGATGCTATCCTATTAACATTCATTTCACTCCCACAGGAGAGGCCAAAGGCCATATTCTGTACAGAAAGTGAATCAGAGAGAGACACCAAATCTCAGGAAAGACTTGGCAGCTACCAGCAAAACACTTAAAACGAAACAGTCCTGCCCTCTGGCAATGGATTGGCTGAAACCTGGAACAAACCCACCCAAGTGATTCCTTGAGCTTGACTTTCCTTTACCATGTGGCACACGGTCTTGACCAGGGCTACCTGTGTAATCTGTGTGGCTCAGCTGTTGAAACATCTTTCTCGGCAATGTCCTATGTCATAATACAAGGAATGCAAACACTAAAAAAAGCAATGTAACAACAACATCAAGATCCAACCTTCTTGGTTAGGCATACCCCACTTCTGTCTATGGGCAAGCACAGTGATACTGCCAGTAATTTAAAAATGACCTCTGTTTCTAATTTTTTTCTTAAAAACTATAACAAAGTACAGATCATTTGGATTGATTAAGAATAAGATCATTGCAAAGGGTGATTCACAAACAAATCTATATTTATATCTTTCCATCATTCTTGAATGGCAACCTTTGAACTGTACAACACTTTCAGATAACTTCTTTAATTAATAAACAAAGTAAATGTAGGTGAAGTACGCTGGACTGAGAATCAGAAGTTCTAACCCTAGCTTTACTATTTAATAGTAATGTGACCTTAGGTAAATTATTAAATTTCTCTGAGACTGAGTTTTCTCATCTAAAAAAAGGAATAATATTAACTGTCCTTTCTTCTTCACATAATTATTATTTAGAATAAATGAAATAATGTGTTGAAGAAGCTGAGATATTATCAGTACTATGTGAATATGAGATGCAGGCACATAAATATACATTTATCTAGTATTATTTACATGTCAACACATGGAATCATGATATTACCTTTCTGATCACATTTAAAACAAAAATTAAAAGTCCAACCTTCCCCCATAGGGCAAATCCTCACATGTTGGTACACATTAATTGTATGATAATAAGAAAAACTGAAAATATCATTCTCATTGCAATCGTCCCATACAGATTATCCTGGTCATTAGGTACAACATTTTCCTTGATATAGATAGATAGAAGAAAGTCTAAAACATGCATCAAAACTCTTAATTTTCATTTAATGGACTTACTGAAATACCTATTTTATGAAATATTCTTGATAATAAACAGAATGGGAAAATTCTAACTAAATCTTCACATTTTAAGAAATAAAGTATAGAACAGATAAATAAATAGGAAATCCAAGAATAAACAAAACATGTGTCTAAAATGTAAGCTTATTATTTAGTGAGAACCAGAGGCTTGGGGAAGAAACATATCTATTAAATGATGGACATCATTTTGGACTTGATTGCCTGCTATTAATTCAAAAGTATCCATTTTCTCTGGTCTACTTATTCAACACCTCAACATGCCATCAAACACTAAACCAAATTAAAGAAACAGTAATTATATTCTCCCTCCTCTTTGGAAGCCAAAGTAACAAAATCTGAATTTTGCTGTAAAAGAAAATAATTTTTCTTCACTATTTTATGGAAAGACCAGACTAAAGTACATGATCAAAACAGGAAAAGAAAAACCTTAAAAATAATGCTCTGAGCACTCTGCAATTTTGCTGCCCAAAATAGAACCCCTACAGTCCATGCCACCAAATGAAAATTACAAGTTTGTAAGCATGAAGTCAAATTATAAAGTAAAAGATTTAAAAAAATATTTTAATGGTGATAAATGAAAGGAAAGACTGTTATCTTTACTGGTAGGTGTTTGTTGTTTATTTGCTATTATGTTTTCTTCAGTGATAGTGTTTTGAATGACTATCCAAACTAACTTGAACTTTAATTTGAGTGTAAAAAGGACAAACCTTGACTAACAAATTACTTGGGCAAATTTTGTTAAACAGAACTCTCCCATTCTTCAAATTAAGAAGTTAATCATAACTTTTGGAAATTATGCTTTTGACTAAAATTTTTAGAAAGCTGGTTTAAAAAATTGGTTTAGCCAAACCCCACCACTTTCTTCTTCAACACCAATAAGAACACTGAAGACATTTTGGTGGCATTTAAATATAATTTTTTAAAATATATTTTTGAAATTTATTATTCAACTTTTTTAACAGCCTCCAAAGAAACCAGCTCAATACTATGCTTCTTCTAATGAAACTGATTCTCTCAGAGTACTTTTGTTATGCAAAATAATACACTGTCTTCCACAGTATAGAATTTCTAAATGAAAATCCATATTCAAATCTTAAATCTTCTATAGAAAATCAAAGCCTACACAGAATCATTTGCCAATTCTCTTAGTGAGAGGGGACATCCAAGCAAAAGTGAAGGAGAGTAAATTTCCCACAGAATGGTCCTTCCAGTAGCATGCTCACTGAAGAAGCCACTACAGGTGTCTGTGCCCTGGCTCCCACAAGGTTAAACACCTGCAAGAGTTATGCATCACTCAAGGCACATATTATTGCACTTGACTCCCTTTATTTACCACAAGGTTCAAACACCTAGTAATTTTCATTTGCCTTGTCAGGACTAAAATCCAGAACATTTGTTGTTTAATTTAAAGATATCCTCCTCTTCCCTCTTGATACCATCTGTCTGAAACTACTGTCTCCCATAAAACACACACGCACGTGTGCACACACACACACACCCCCATGTGCACACACCCCGCTGAACCACAGAGATTGATGCACTTAAACTCAAATTATGTCCTCTAACAACTGACCAATTGCTCATCTACTTTTGAGGATTTCATTAGCAGACTTGGAAGAGTGATTCAGCAGGAGACAGCAAATATTTAGAAAGCTGAAAGTATCAAATATGTATAAATAGTTCTTACAGAAATCTGATTTTCATAACTTTCTGACTTTTAATAAATGTGCCCAAATTACCACCCTTTTATGCACATTTCAATGTCATTTACATTCCCCCCATCTAAAAAACTGGAACAACCTCTGTAAAATAAAAAGCATTTACTCAAAATAATAGTGAAATGTTGATTTTGATATGTATTAGTTCTAAATCTTATAACATCCTTTAAAATTTTTCTTCTTAAAGAAAATATATTGTGCTTTAGATCATTATGTATAAAAGGTGTTCTACAAATATTATTAATCTTCTCTCATCTTCTCTATATAAATGATAATCTCAGGCTAACATAATAAAAAACAAAACTCTGAGATCATCCCTTACTGGTCATCTTATACCCAGCCATAATTACAAAGAAACATTATTTAAAAAAACACAATTTGACAAATGTATTACATATCACCAAATCACCTTTTAGAATTAACGTTCATGTGTTTAGCCATCTAGTACTTTTATAAATCACTACAATATAATTTAAAATTGTTATGAATTTGTCAAATTGGAAAATCAAGCCCCATATAACATCTATTTCGCTTTGTAGATTTCAATGGCTTTTAATATTTAACCAAATAACGTAAAAAACAATGACCAGTCTTTTAAAAACACAAACTAGAATTTTAAACCTGAATTACCAAGTAACTTTTTTCTTTATTGCTTCTATTTTAATCCCAACACTTATCTCTTAAAGGTCACGAAAATGTGTAATTTTCTATGGCATTACCTAGAACGGCATAAAAAAATTACTAGCCTTTTTTTAAAATGGGAAACTAAATGTCCAACTCAAAGTCAAATCAAAACTAACCTTACAGTAATATATATATGTGTGTGTATGTGTGTGTACATATATATATATGTAAAATATCCACACATGGAATCTATACAATTAAATCCAGGCCTTAATTTCTAATTCAACAAATTCTTGAAATAGGGTACCATATGATTTTAACCTAATAAAGTCTTTTCTGTTGTTACAAAATTAAAAATTGATCCATCAAAAGCCTTTGTTGCAGGGAGGGCTTGAGGTTGGGTGGTTGGGTTTTTTTTTTTTCTTTTTGGTATTTAATTCAACTATACACAATGTAGTACATACAAGCAAAACACAATTGAGATACTGTTTTCTTTAACATTCCTATAGGAGACCAAATTCATTTGCATTGGAGAGAACACAATTACTGATTTTTAACTCATGAAAGACAAATTCATAGCTTTTCCCTACACTACCTCATAGTATTCTCACCATCTCAGTGAAAGCATGTCTAGCACCACTTAGTTACTTCCTAGAAGTGGGCAGAAATTGCATTTTTCAAAGTTTTGTTTCTCACAGAATCATTCAACTTTAGTTACAAAGCACATTCAGGTTAGCGTATGTCTTAGCTCAAAACAATTTATGTAATGTGTGTGTGTGTGCATGTGTGTAGATACATATAGTATATAAATTTTTTTTAAACTAAACTCTCATCAACATCAAAAATGAAATTTCTATCAAGGAAGTTCCCACAACTTTTACAGCCCTTTGTCTGTTTTTTCTTCCTTAAGAAATCTTTGAGTCATATATGCTACCAAGAAATGCGAATACAGAAAAAAGAATCAAAGATTTTTATTCAACAGAGCCTGAAGACAACTTAGAAAGTAAGAAGAATAGATGGTTTGTACATGGTTTACATTACAATAATTTGCATTTAATAAGAATGAAGCACATGTGGCAAAAGAAAAAAGAGTTTTCTACTTTTAAGTGACCCTGAGAAAATAATATTATCTAGTCTGTCTACAAAAACAGCACATATAAAATAATGCTAGAATGATATTTAACAAAAGATCCAATTGGTAAGCAAATGGCATGCCAATATTTTCATAACTTAAGATAAAAAACATCTCCTCCCAAGTATCATTAGGTTAAAAAAAATCTATTTGGAATATAGATATTAAAACTGATTCTTGAGAACAGAAAGAAATCAGAACAATATAAAGAAAATGAGCACTCACTTGTGGAATGGTTTTTTAAGTAAGCAAGCAATGAGGATGAATTGTTTTCTTCACATTTTCACTTCTACTAACACAAAAACCACATATAGAACTGACTGAAGGCCAACAAATGTACTTTTAACTTGTTAATTTTCATGGAAGTGCAATAAAAGAACACCAAAATAGTCACCATATAACATAAAAGCTTTGGTTTCAAATGTCACAGTACCCTGTTTTTGAGAGTCCCCTCCGTGGTGGAGCCCTGTACATGAGAACACACAGCTGCCTCCTCCCAGGAGTCTGAGCTCAGTACACAACACCAGGCATCAGCTCTCTCTCCCTTAGCCTGCAGTACCAGTAACTAATTTCTGCATTTTAAACTAATAAAGGAAAGGAAGAAAGATCAAAGCTATCCAATCAGAAATGAAGCAGCCCTCTACAGCAGCAGCTTATGCATACATTTGGCATGTCAGACATCTTCAGAGTAGTGAATCATACACAGCGCATTTCAATCTACCTCCTAGGTATTTCATATTACCCACAGTGTTCAAAGAAATCATGTACCAGTAGAGCTGTATAAGTCCTAGATTGCTCTTTATTTAATTAATACTAAAAATTTGGGACAAGCTTTTAATTCTGAACTCTTATAAACACAGCAAAATCATCTAAATGACCCACCAGCTAACAGCAAATAACCTCTGTATTTTGAAAGAAAAAAGTTAAAACATAATATATTTGTGAGAAGTTTCAAGAGATGTTAATAACTTTAGATAAACTAGTATTTCACTTACATTGCAACATTAAATAATATACTTTGCAACATGAAATGAGACACCAACTAACCAAAGATAAAATTCTACCGATTTTTACTAATTATAACCAAAAAAAACCCTCAAAACAATTATACAGCCAACAGAATTAGATATTTATAGAAACATAACCCATCAAATATTTTGGGTGCTTCTTTCAAACCTTGTTCAATATGTTCATCCAATATTCAAGTGTTATAAGATGAGTAATTTCAACTTACAGTAAATAGTTAATGTATCAAAAAGCTTCAACTTCGATTTCTCAAGCAAAAAAAATTTTTTAAGAAAAGCATACAAACTTAAAATACTTAATTTAAAAATTAATCAGTTGCACATTACATTTCTTCCTAGAGAAGAACTAGCTTAATATTACACATGAAACTGCAAATCATAATTTTTACCTCTTTTTTTTAAGTTATTAATTAGTTTTCTGATATGCCACTGGAATCATTGGCAAACAAAAGATATTCTGTTGCTTAGTTAAAACATATCTGGAAATGTGCACACATTTTTAGAAACCCTTTAAGCAAAACATCTATGTATTTAACAATTGGGATAGTTTGTTTTAAAATCTATTCAATCCTGGCAAAAATCAAGTAAATGGTTACACTATTGAGAATCACAAACTGTAAAGGTGGTAAGTCAAAGACTTCACTTAGAGTCTCCAATTCAGCTACTTAATGACTAATGGTGAAGAAATGTATGTGAATGGGATATAAACTAAGTTACGACACACAGAAAAAAAATCTAGAATGAGTAATAAAGGGCCCAAATTTAAAGTCCACAATAAACTTTAAACAAAGATGTTCTCCCTCATTCTCTCCTCATAGACATTCTCATGTAAGCAAATCACTGTGGAGAAATCCAACCTCCACAAAACTTTTTAGTCCTTCATTAACAACAGTGCACTTAAATATAATTATAGATTTCACAGTGATATTTGTTTAGCCTCAAACATATCTTAAAAGCAACAACAACAAGAAAACGCTCAGAAGCAATATTCAGTAGTCTCTGTGACTAAAAAAGTCTGGCTTTTAACTGCCACCTAATCCAAACAACCTACTTGTTTAAAGCACTATGCAAAAATATCGACCCCTTGCTGAATTATTTTATTATCCAACACTAAGGTATCTAAAAAAGAAAACTAATTAATCGCAATAATCGCGAAGTTTAGTTAAGCAATTTAGCTGACACAGTAAATATTTACTCTTAACATCTCACAGGAAGTCTTGACAAGCATTTGTTGCCATTGTGCTGGGGGGCAGGGGTGGGAGTGGCGGGTGGGAGGCAAGTTTTCATAAACAAGTTAAACGGTCCCAGCGAATTTAACACAGCTAGTGTTCGCCACCCACCCCCAATAAGGCACCAGATACTTTCCAAGTACAGTAAACACCTTATATAATGAAAGTAAAAAATGTAGCTTTCTAAACTATTTTAACTCCACTACAAAAACAAACAAACGCCTTTTAAAAAAAACTATACAAGCACATTTTTAAAAACTGAGTGTATTTTTTTTATTTAGACGTAAGACCAATCACACAAAAAAACTAAGCAAAATATTATTTACCTGAGCTTTTTGGAGACTGAGTAATCAACTTCCATGATTTTCCCATGCAATTCCACTTTACCTTTAAAACAGAAATTAAAGCACTCAGAACCTTCCTGCGATCAAACCGGCGGGGGGCTAGGAGGGGCACGCACAGAACTCCACGCTCCGGCTCCGCCTTCGGGCGCCCTCAAGGGGTCTCCTACCCTGCTCGAGCTGGGCAAACTTGGTTCCCAGTGGAGAAAAAAGGTGGGCGCCCCATGTCGCCTTGTTCCCCGGGACGAGGTGGCAAGGGTGCGAGCCCGGATCCCGACCCCAGGTATAGCTGTGGGTGGCATTACCGGAAAAACAAATTTAATAAAGAGCGGCGCCAATTTGAAAGGATGAGCTCATTTGAAACTCAAGCTGCAGGGCTGGCGCGGCCCCGCTCCTCTCCGGGCCCCCACCTCTCCATTGCGCTAATCCGGGCTCCGAAGGCTCCGCTGCTCTCCCCTCCCTGCCCTCTCCTCCCGGTGGCCCTGGTGAGACACGCCGAAGCCCCCCGGGGGCCGCTTCCGCGAGAGCCGGGTCCCCGCCTGCTTCTGGTCACCTTGGCCTCGCCGCTGCCCCGCCCCCACCCCGCGCGCCAGTGGGGAAGGGGCTCCGGCCGGGCCGAGGTTCGGGGGGCGCAGGCTCGTGGCCTGGGGGCGAGCGCGGCTCCGAGCGGTGCGTGTGCGGGAGGGAGAGTTGGTGAGTGCGCGCGCGCGCGAGTGTGTGTGTGTGTCGCTCTCCGTCTCCCGTCTGGGCTCCAGCGCTCTCGCGGGCCCCCCGGTCGCCTCTTTCTCGGTTCTCAGTCCGGGCCCCCACCGAGTTGAGACAGGGCACCTCGTAAAAAGGTGCTTCTGGCCGAGCGGGAGGCGGGGGGACAGACGGCGGAAAGCCCCCAGCCCCGAGTTCTTCTCAATAAAATCGGACAAAAAATTCAGAGAAAAATAGGAGCGCTTGAGAGACAAGCGAGAAGGGACTGAGGTTCGGGAGAGGACCGAGAGAGATGTGCCGTCGTGCAAAGGCGGGGTGGGGGGAGCCCCGAAACCTCGGAGGGGATCGTCAGGGTGGCGCCGAGGGGGTGCTAAAAGTGGGGGACCGCGGGGCGAGCTGGGGAGGGGGCTCGAAAGGAGAGTGCGGCTCAGGGGACGCCAGAGGGCGAGAGGTCCTGGGCACGAGGCACGGGAAGGGGTAAGGTCCGGTCAAGAGAGAAGGACATTCAGGGTTTAGGGGGGTCCCTGACAAAAGGGGTGACGGGAAGGTCAGGGAAGAAGGGGAGACTGGGGCTCTCTAAGGATGGGGGTGGGGAACTCTGGAAAGCAACTCGGGGAGCCGGAGGAACAAGGGGTGCCCCGGGAGAGCGAGAGAGCCTCGGGAACCCTAGGGGAGGCTCGGGGGTCGCCCCAGGGCTGCGGCTGGGAGGGCAAGGGGTGAGTCCGGAGCCGTGGGGGGAGGGGAGCGGGCCGTCCCAAGAGCGGGCCGGCGGTGAGAGTTGAAGGTCTGGTGCGTGGAAGTGAACGTGCGGGCGCTAAAGCCCCCGCCGGGCGCCGCCCGCAGGGCTCGGCCTCCCTCCGGGCGCCGTCCCGGCCTGAGCTGGGCGAGGCGGGGGGAGGGGGACAGCGCCGACTGCTCACCCGAGAGGGTCTCGATGGCGCGGATGGCCCAGTTCTGGTCGGGGTAGTCCACGAAGGCGTAGCCGGACTTGAGCAGGACCTGTCCCGCCAGGGGCAGCTTCCTGTCCCCGAAGAGCTGCCGGAGGTCGTCGGCAGTGACGGCGGGGCTCAGGTTCCCGATGTAAAGCTTGTTCATCATCCGTCTCTTCCCCGAGAGCCCGCGGCTCCCCCGGCCCGGTACCCGGCGCTCCTCGCCTCCTCCGCTGCCCTCGTCTCCCCTCCTCCTCCTCCGCCCCCCCTCCCCGCCCTCCGCCCGCCCGCCACCCACCCCCACCCTCAGCCTGGCTCCCCCCACCGCGGCCGGCCCGGCCCGCCCGGGGGCAGAGGCGGAGGCGGGGACTCGGCGCGGCTGCCTCCTCGGGGCAGAGTCCCGGGCCGGGCGGCGGCGCGCGGACAAAGCGCTCTCTCTGCCTCCCTCTCTCCCTCTCAAGGCGGTGGCGGGAGGAGGAGCAGCGGCGGGCGGCGGCAGCGCACCCCGCGTGTGTCTGTGTGAGAGTTTGTACGGGCGTGTGCGCAGCCGAGAGTGAGCGAGCGAGCGCCCCCTCCCCGCCCCGCGCCGCTGCGCCCCTCGCCTCGCGCCCCCCGCGCTCCGAGCGCTCCGCGCGGCTACCGGGACTTCTGCCCCGCGCCGGGCGGGCGGAAGCGGGTCGCGGCCTGGGGCTGGGGCTCCCGGGAGCCAGAACCCCGGGCAGGCGCGGCGCGGAGGCCGGGCGAGCGGCGGGGAGGGGAAGGCGCGCCCCGGGCGCGGGTGGGAATGCGCGAGGGGGAGCGGCTGGGAGCCGCAGGCGTAGGAGGGCGAGGGGCTGTGGGAGAGCGTGGAAAGGGGTGTGCGCAAGGTGGACCGGATGTGAGGGCGCGGCTGCAGGGCCGGCGGGAAGGTGTGTCTCGGAGGTGAGAAGCGAGGGCAGGCTGGGAGACCACAACTTTCGCGGCGAGTTGGCCGAGTCCGGCTCCCTGCGCGTTCCCGGGCTGAGCGCTCGCTCAGAGACCCGCTCCCCGCCCCACTCTCCCGGGTAACCGGGCGGCGCGTGTGGTCGAGGGAGCGCGGACGGGGGTCGGGACGCTTGGGGCCCAGGACCGACCGGGCCTTCACGGACCTTGCACCCCGGGGAAGTTGCTCCGGCCCTGGGCCTCAGTTTCCCGGCCCGCGAGGGGAGAAGGAAGGCCAGAGCGGAGCAACGTCCCCTCCGCCCGCACCGCGTGCGCCCGGAACCTCGCGGCCGGCGGCAGCCTGACGTTGGCAGCTGCTCTCTATTCTGGGAAGTGCCTAGGGCTTCCCGAGCCACCGCTGCGAAGCCAGGTGGCGGGTGGGGAGGCGAGCGAGGAGGGGGCAAGGACTGCGGCCGGGAGGACCGACGCTTGCTGCTAGGCTTCGAGGCCGGGTTCAGTACCCCCGCCGGGGTGGTGGGAGGCGAGGGTAACTGGAAGTGGAGGCGCTCAGGCGGTGTAGGAGTTCCCCGAGCATTGGGAAGGGCCCGGAGAGGAAAGAGGTCCTTCCAAGCGGAGGAAACAACGTGACCGACGGAAGAGGCAGGGTTGGGATGAGAGCAGCCCGAGCCGAGGGGCTAGGGAAGGAGCCAGACAGGCTGGAGACCGGTTGCGAGTTCCGGGGCTCGGCTGGAAGTCTGGTGGTTAGAGCCTGGTCCCAGCCAGGAAATGAAGTTCTACAGGGAAGAGAAAAATGGGCAGGATTCAGAGGCGAAGGGGCAGAAGAAGATTCCAAGGTCTGCACTTCTGGGGGCCTTAGGAGAGGTGATAGTTTGACGGGAGAAGTGTGGGTTGGTTATTTATTTATGTATTTTGAGGGCGTTGAGGGTCTCTTGCTGGAGAAGCCACAAATGTAGGGATGGTCTCCTGGCTGGGTTGTGAAGTACTCTCTTTCTCAAGCTCTCCTGTTGACCAAGTGGGTGGAGGGAGCACGGCTTCTTAAAAATAATTTAAAAAATACACGTTCCTTGGCCCCTTCCTTTGAAGACTGACTGTGAGCCTGGATTTTGTATTTTCTGTAAGTACTCCCAGGTGATCCTTGTCTAGGAAACACTGGCCGGTGGAAGGTCTTTCGGATTAGGATTCAGACCTCAGGGTTGTGGCATGAAGTGTTCCAGCATCTCTGAGCCTCAGTTTCTTCATCCATAAAGAGAGGCTAAAGTGACCAACTCTTGGCTGTTGTGAAGGCTACACAAAGGATAACTGAGTAGTGTGTTGAGACAGTGGACACACACTTAATGCTTGTTTCTTTTCTTTCCCCCAGGAACTCATGAGCTTTAAAATATTTCCTTGTGGGGAAAGATAATTGGTATGGTCACCGTCATACTATTTGCTTTATTTTACTTCCAGTATTTCAAAACTGCACATTCTAAAAGAGAAACAAGAGTGGCAGGGATAATTGGTCTCTGAAAGGTTAGTAAAACTTTTGTGTATAATATTTTCAGACATGTCAATTCCTTGGTCCTACTGCAAACACTTTAGCATGGATTCTCTAGTGGGTAGCAAGCATCTAAAGATTCTTGGCAGAGTTGGCTTCTGGTGAACTCTTCTACCCTGCTTCACCAGGTCACTTTCATATTTCTTTTCTGAAAAATAACTGGTCTTTGCTGTAATTTGTGTCTTCTGTCCTGCTGGTGGTTTGTAAACATAGTGCTGGAGAAGAGCTTGATAGGTAACTGATGGGGGATGTGTTTCCACCACACCTCTGATTTGTAGCACCCACAGTTCATTATCTTAGAAGGCAAAGTTAGTTGCTCTTTCACATGATAGAGAATGGAACAGCCTCCGAATGCAAAACAGAAATCCGGAAGTCATTGCCACTGCTTGACAAAACTTTATTTTCTATGTGTTTTCTCCTGAGTTCCCCTACCTCCTCCCTTCCCAGAGAGATGAAATAGAGATTGATCCGGGCTGAATTTAAGGTTAATAAGCAAAAATTTTATGAATGTTGCACTGAGGTCAGAAATTTGGGAAAATTCTTATATTAGGCATATTACTTTTAAAAGCATATATTAACCTTTTCCTCAAGAATTTCAAAACAGTACAGATCCTCATGGTTTTCCAATGGTTCTTTTGGGCAGGATGGTGGTGAGGTGACTGGGTAATGTCACTTTGTAAGTAGGAAAACAAGCCCAGAAAAATAGACTTCTTTCATGGTCATACAGAGGGCTTGAAATATAATTGGCAAACACATGTTAGCCTAACAAAGAGCTCATGAAGTATTAAGGCTTCATCTTGACTTTCATGACCAATATTTTGTCCATGGACAGAGCACCTACTGACAGTATCACTGTGATGGCCTTAACCTTTGGAGTCTAAAAAACCACAGTGGAAATGTTTTTGTTCAACTAATTATGGTGGTCATTGTGGCCAATGGTTCTAGGTAATACAAGGAGCTGGGAGAGAAAATGAAGCCTATTTCCTGGAAGGCTAAAGGGTTTGGAGGCAATTCAGTATTTGATAATACAGTATTTGGTGGTGTCAGCACCTGCCTGCTTGTTGGGAATGATTGGTGGTGGGGTAACTGTTTAGATACTTTTTCCCAAGTTGGCAGAAGAGAAATTGTTTGACCTTAGTTGAGTTAATTCACCTCTCTGAACTTCAGATTCCTCGTTTATAAAATAGCCCAACCTACTTGCTCACTATAAACTCCAGCTCCCCTCCACTTTTCATATTTTCCAAATACTGGGCCATCTCAGAGCTGTACTCCTTTACACATACTGCTCCCTTTCCCTGGAATGCATTTCTTCCCCTGGTAAACTGTTTTCTCTTCTGACTTGACCCCAGGATACATACAGCATTTCCTTTATACAGATAAAAAAATATCTTGTCTAGTGGTGATACCCCTGAGGTGTACATTTTGAACAGATGGATTTTATGATATGTGAATTGCATGTCAATTTAAAAAAACTGTATGAGAAAAAAAGTCTTTTTGAGGTCTTGGCTTTTTCATCCTTTCACCAATATCAAACCTGGCATGTACTAGGAACCCAGGTAATATTTGTTGCATAAACCATTATTATCTGAGGTTTGCTCTAAGGATTAAGTGAAAATGTATGAGATGGTACCTACCTTGCATGGCGCTTAACATACAGGAGGAAGAAATGTTCATTTTTCACCTCTTGTTGAATTCATTCATTCATGGCATTACACAGTGTTAGGCACTGAGGATCCAGAAATGGATAAACATCATCCTGCTCAAGGAGTTTATGATCATGGAGGAGGCAGGTGTATAAACAGATTATAGTTTGGCATTAGAGGCGCCAGAAAAGACTTTGTGAGCATACAGGAGGAGAGGATGTCTTATTCAGCCTAAGATCAGAGAGGGGATCACCATAGAACTGAAACTGGAAATGTACTTTGAAAGATAAGTAGGGATTTTCTACGATAGGAGAAGGAATGGGAGAGGAAATGCGTCCTAGGTAGAAGGAATCGCGTATGCAAAGGCACAGAGACACAAAAAAGCATCTGCTTCACACCTAAAATTAAATCCAAATATTGTTTTAGAATAAGTTTGAGAAAAAGAGAACAGAGAAAATAATGCCAGAAAAACAACAACAAAAACAAGAACCTTCCAGTATTAAAGACATGGATCTCCAGACTGAAGGGGTTTACTGAAGGCTCAACACAAAAGATCCAGAGCAAAAACACACTGTAGGGCTTCCCTGGTGGCGCAGTGGTTTAGAGTCCGCCTGCCGACGCAGGGGACATGGGTTTGTGCCCCGGTCCGGGAAGATCCCACATGCCACGGAGCGGCTAGGCCCATGAGCCATGGCCACTGAGCCTGCACGTCCAGAGCCTGTGCTCTGCAACGGGAGAGCCCACAACCTTGAGAGGCCCGTGTACCGCAAAAAAAAAAAACAAAAAACGCACTGTAAAACTTAAAACCCAAACAAACCCAGCATCTGGGAGAAAAGAGGTCACATAAAAAGGATTTAGAAAGAGAATGGAAATGTATTTCTAAAACAAAGGACTCTAGGAGGCAGTAGAGCAATGCCTTCACAACCAAATGGAAATGATTTCCAGTCTAGAATTCTAAACCTAGTTAGACCATCAATTTAAAAATAGTTGCAAGGATTCAGACATGCCTCCATTTGGGGGGAAGCTACTGGAGGACAAGTGCCAGCAACACCATGAAAGAAGAAGACATGGGATTTGGGAAATGAATCCAGCCCAAGAGACTGAATAGAAGATTCAGAATGCCAGCAATGCAGCCTTTCAGAGAGCAATCAGCACAGGCTGGAACAAGAGAATATATGGCTTGAAAAGTGAGGACTTCAAGGAACAAAAGAATGGAACTCATGTATGAGTGCATAGTAATTATTTCTGATAGAATGGCAGGCATGTTGGAGCATTTGGAAAAAATTAATCACAGGTATATGGAAAATAGGCAAATGGAAAAACAAAGAAATCATTAACTCTAGGAAAAACACATGGTCATACTAGAAAGGAGCAATGGTCATAGGCTCAACAGTGAAAATATTTGTGCAGTCATAATTTAAACACAGATGTATTATCCAAACTGCAAAAGAGAACTTACAAATCAATCAGAAAAAGACAACCATTAAGAAAATGGGAGAGAATATGAATGGGCTAATTCACAGAAGAAGCTCAAATGAACAGTAAACTCAACTCATGAGTAATGGGAAATTAAAACTATTCACAAATATCAAATTGACAAAAGTTGTAAAGTTATGATGAGGCAAGGTATTGGTGAAGGTTAGGAGCATCAGAAACAACCATCCACTGCTGGCAAGAGTATACGTTGATACAATTACTCTGAAGAACAATACGTCAACGTCTAGTAAAACTGAAAATACAGGCCCTTAGCACTCCCTGGCAATCATTCTCCTAGATGGCCTTTTCTTATATCATCTCTCTTCACACTCTCCAGTTGCTCTTCATCCACTCTAGGTCTCAGTCTCAGCAGGTAACCTTGCTTTCTATTTCACTGAGAAAATAGAAGCAATCAGAAGGGCACTCCAACGAATCCCCACTATGTCTGCCCACATACCTGCACCTGTGCCCATAGATTCTGCCTTCCCTCCTGTTACTATAGATGACTGACTATGCAGGATCCAGAAGAGGGAAAAACTGGTGAGTGCAGAGAAAATGAACAAACGTGCACACCCTCTGACCTAGCAGTTTCTCCTCTGAAGAGCTACATGTGCACAGGGAAACATACAAGGTTCACAGTAGCACTGGGATAGTGAAAAACTGGAACCCAAATGTCCACCAGTAAGGAAATGGATTTAAAACTAAATCAGGGTATAGTCATAAATTGAATATTACACATCAGGTCAAAGGGTATGCATGTTATTTGTTTTCTCTGGAATCATTGGTTTTTCCCTCTTCTGGATGAAATAAATGAAATAGGCTACATGTTTCAGTTAAAAACCAGACCATATCATGCTGAATGAAAAGTTATATTTCAGAAGGATGTATTGAATATTTATGATATTTCTAAAGTTTGAAAACATGCAAAACCAGTTCTATCGCTGATATGGATATATTTGTATAGTATAAATGTATAAAAATATGCATGGGAATGACAAACTTCAAATTTGGCATAATGATGATCTCTAGGGAAGCTCCAAACTTGGAATAATAGTTACCTCTTGGAGGATAGAAAAGGGACTAGGAGATGGAGGGGCACACATGGAATTTTCATTGTAACTGGTTTTTGTTTTTAAAGCTAGGTAAATGGATGTTTGTTATCTTTTTTTACCTCTTCAGTAACAAAATTTTTATCACTCTATCTGGCCCAGAATGATTCTCAAACTAAATTAAGCATGGTGGTAATCACCAGAAGAACTTTTAAAATACCGATTCCCAACACCCATCCCTCGAACTCCTGGATGAAAATTTCAAAGCTGGGGCCCAGGGATCTACATTTTTTAAAACTAAAAGTTTTTCTGGTTTATACATATACATACTTATATGTATCTATATATATACAAATATATATAGATACATATATAACATATATAAAATGTTGGACTGATAGGAAGTTTGCAAGAATAGTACAAAGTAGTTCTATATAGCATTTATGCAGATTCCTCAAATGTTGATGTTCTACCGTATTTCTTTTATCTTTTTCTCTGAACCATTTGAGAGTAAACTGCAGACGGGATGTCCCTTTGTGTCTAAATAACTTCAGCTTATATCTACTTTAAAAAAAAAAAAAAAGTCTGTTTATAACCCCAGTGTAATGATCAAAAATAAACAATACTGTTATCTACAAACCTGATTCTGATTTCACCAGTTGTGTCAATGATGTTTGTTATAGCAAAAGAAAATCCAAATCATTTGTTGCATTTGGCTGTTTTGTCTCTTTACTCTCCTTTAATCTGAACAGTTCCTCAGTCGTTCCTTGTTTTTCATGACATTGACATTGTCATGTCAATGACAACGAGGGTCATTGAGAGTAGAGAAAGAGGCTTCTTATTTTGTGCAGTGCCCCTTAATTTGAGTTTTTCTGATGTTTCCTCTTGATTAGGTTCAAGTTATAGGTTTTCTTGCAGGAATACGGCAGGAGTGATATTGTATATTGTATCGAGATGAGCACGATGCTGATTTGTCCCATTACTAACTTTGGTGATGTTAGCTTTGTTCATTTTCTGAAGGTGGTGTATGTGCACCCAGGTTTCTCTGTTGCAAAGTTACTAATATCTCTTGGGACAATACCTTGAAACTATATAAATACTCTGTTACTTAAAATTTTATATCGTTTCTTGGCTAGATTAATTATTATCATTATAGTTGCCAAATGGTGATTCTAATTTCATCGTTCCTTTTATATTTATTAGTTGGCCTTCTTCCGTAAGGAAGAGCTTTCCTTTCCCCTCCCTCTGTATATATTATATCAGTGTAGACTAATGGATTCCTGTTTTATTCAAAGTGTTATAGACTGTTACTGTCATTAAGTATTTTGATGCTCAGACTGTCCCAGATTTGACCAGTGAGAGCCTCTTCAAGCTGGCTCATGGAAACTTACGACATTGTTCCATGTTTGTACTCTCTCTGCTCAGTCCTATAATCAGCCACTTACCAAGGAGCCCTGGTACTCCTTTAGCAAAGAACAGTATTTAGAACCCAAGATCTACATGCCAGATATGATCATTGCTACACAAATATTGTTGATTCTAGACCCTGACAGCCAAAAGAGCTAGGAAATAGATTATGTATGTAAATACACACACAAGCTGATCTATACCAGTCTATATTTACCTGTCTATCTTTACCTATCTATTACTATGTGTATTAAAAATCACAAGTTCACACTGATACCTCTGATTCCAGTGAAACACTGCAGGGTTCATTTTCTCCTCCTTCCCACTTTTCTTATTTGTAACTCTCCTTTAACTGTGAGAAACCTGGCTCTCATTAACCACAATGTATTTACTTATTTGATCAGTCATAGAATACACAGAATTGCTAACCCACACTTCTGAGAAAAAAGAAGGCTATTAACTAGGGTTCTAACTATTATTAGTTTAGAGTTCTTTTCTGTTTAGCCTGAGAGTGTCCAGTCCAAATACAGTGTTCAAAAGTCGCTTGAGTTTTATTTCCCACTTCAGTGTTGGTTCTCTTATTCATTTGGAATTTGGTTAGTTTGTTTTTGTACATTTTAGTTTTTCCCTCCATCTTTGTTGATTTTCTTTTTCTTTTTTTTTTTGTTGTTGAATATATAAAACATTAACATGGTTCCAAAACACAGAAGGTATAGTCAAATGATTTCCATCCCTCCCCCTTCCTTGTATTCTATCCAACCCATCCCCACACATCCTCTGAGGGTAACCAATCTTTTTAGTCTCTAGTTTATCTTTCCTTTGTTTCCTTTTGCACAAATGAACATACACATATATGATTTCTTATTCCCCCTTTTTCATACAAAAAAAATAGCATACTGCAGATAATCTTTTGCACTTTGATATCTTCACTTAACAATATATCGTGGCAATCATATCAGTTCATAGAGATCTTCTTATTTTTTTTCTTCTTTTAACAGCACCATATTACTCATATGTCTCATATATATGCATGTCAGTGGCCTCCAATATTTTTTAATTTTGTAAACGATGATGCTGTGAATAACTTTTATGTGTGTGTTTTTGTACTGTTGGAGGTTTATCTTCAGGGTAAATTCTTAGGAATGGGATTGTTAGGTTAAAAGAGTATGCGTGCATACACATGTATGTTTGAAATATATTTTGTGAAATTCTCCTCCATAAAGATTATACCAATTTGCATTCCCACTAGCAGTGTATGCAGTGTATACAGCCTGCCAACAAGGTGTGTGATTATATTCTTAATTTTTTCCAACCTGATTGGTGAGAGATGATATATCAGTGTAGTTTTAATTTGTATTTCTCTTATTATGAATGAGAAGAAACTTCTTTTCATATGTTTAAGGATCATCTTTATTTCCTTTTTTGGTACATTTTCTGCTCATGTCTTTTGTCCATTCTTCTATTGGATTTTGATCTATTTTTTGCCTAATTTTTATGAGTTACTTAAATATTAAGGATATAAGCCCTTTATCTGTGATACATGTTATAAATATTTTCTCCCAGGTTTTAATTGTCTTTTGACTTTGTTTATGATGTTACTTTTCCCATGCAAAGTTTTATGCAATCGAGTTTATCAATATTTTCTTTCATTCCATTTGATTTTGAGTTATAGTTAGAAAGCTTTTCTCTACACCCAGGTTAAAGAGGAATTCATTCATTTTTTTGTTTTTTAAATAGGACTTGTGTGGTTTCATTTTTTAATTTAGATCCCTGATCCATTTGGAATTTATTCTTGTGTGTGGTATGAGGTATGGGTCTAATTTTACCTTTTTTCCCCTTAAAGAGCTAACTAGTTTTTCCAGTAGTATTTATTTAAAAGTCCTTCAGCCCAGGTATTTTGATATGCCACCTTTATCACACACTAAAGTTTCATATGTATTTGGTTCTATTTCTGGACTTTCTTTTCTACTGGTCTATCTATTCATGTGTCCATACCCCACTGTTTAATTATAAAGGCTTTATAGTATGTTTCATGTCCAGTATGCCTAGTCCCCCTTGTAGCTTTTTTCTTCCTTTCTTTCTTTCTTTTTTTAGTTTTTAAAAATTTTTCTGTTTTCCTGTCTATTCTTGTTTGTTTTTCCAAATGAAGTTTGGTATCAGCTTGTCAAGCTCCATAAAAAGTTGTTGGTATTTCATTCAGATCACATTACATTATAAATTAACTTAGAGATAACAGGCATCTTTATGATGTTAAATCATCCTATCTAAGAACAAAGGCTATCTTTCCACTCACCAATCTAATTTAATTTTAAAAAACTGGGTTCTAACTATGTTGGAGAGAGATGGGGAAGAGCCAAAGGTCATTGACCTTAATGGGAAGTCAATAGATAACGGCTAAAATTGGTAAGGCAAGGAATGGTACAGGCAGATTAGTTAGAAATACATAGATAAATGCCAAGGGAAAGAGCTACAAGAGTGAGAGGATTTTTCTTTTTTTAATTTTTTTTTTTTTGCTGTACGCCCTCTCACTGCTGTGGCCTCTCCTGTTGTGGAGCACAGGCTCCAGACGCGCAGGCTCAGCGGCCATGGCTCATGGGCCCAGCCGCTCTGCAGCATGTGGGATCTTCCCGGACTGGGGCACGAACCCGTGTCCCCTGCATTGGCAGACGGACTCTCAACCACTGCGCCACCAGGGAAGCCCCCCCCCCTTTTTTTTTAAGGAGGCTTTTAGTACATATATTAGTCAGGGTCCTGGTAGGAAACAGATGGCACACTCAATCAGAGTGATTGTGAATATTAGTAAAAGTGCTGTTTAGAGGTGTGGGTGGGTAAAAGGATATAAACAAGGCCTGGTGCAGCACCCTGCCACTAGCAGCAACAGGGAGCCATTACCACGCTTGGCCTAAAGAGTGACAGGAGGAAGGGACAATTTAAAGGAACCGAGTGAACTGTAGGAGAGGACAGCCCAATAGAACCTTGGACTTGAGTTGAACATAGTTACTGCTCACTGCAGCATGACAGGTTGAGAGCATGACAAGGAGGGAATAATTATCATCTTACTCTTCTCCCACTCTTCCCAGTGCTTTCTAATAGCTGAACCAAAGCAGAAGGCAGAGGGCAAAGGCATATAATAAAACAATAAAATAATAATAAAAAACAACTTTAGTCAATGAATCTATGGTCTAAGGGAACATGATTCAAATAATTATAATAAAGGTTGAAAAGTGATAAATGCCTGAAGAGGGATCAAGAATATTCCTAGTAAGGGAATCCTGGAAGGGGACTTCCCTGGTGGTGCAGTGGTTAAGAATCCGCCTGCCAATGCAGGGGACCCGGGTTCAATCCCTGGTCTGGGAAGATCCCACATGCCGCAGAGCAACTAAGCCCATGTACCACAACTACTGAGCTTGCGCTCTAGAGCCTGCGAGCCATAACTACTGAGCCCGCGTGCCATAGCTACTGAAGCCTGCACGCCCTAGAGCCTGCGTGCCACAACTACTGAGCCTGCGTGCTGTACGCCTAGAGCCTGTGATCCGCCACAAGAGAAGCCCACGCAATGAGAAGCCCACGCACCGCAATGAAGAGTAGCCCCAGCTCACCACAACTAGAGAAAGCCCGCACACAGCAACAAAGACCCAAGGCAGCCAAAAATAAATAAAATTAAAAAAAAAAAATCCTGGAAGATTCTCTAGAGGGGGACATAAACGTTCAGTTCAAAACAGTCATGTCAGTAGAAACACCATGAGCCTCTTGTTTTACAGTTGAATATCACTATTGGTACAGTGGCCTCTCAAACTCATCCTGTAAGTGAACACTCCCTTCCTGCCTAGAGGCAATGGAAGTCTTTAGTTCATGGTTTCTAATTTATACTGCGTTTGGCTTCCTTGATGTTATACCCCTTCTCTATGCTCTTTGCCTCCTTGAATTGCACCCTGCTCCTCTGAGACAGGAAGGCATTGTGGGAAGTGCTATATTGAAATCAGTAGACCTAGAATTGAATTTCCTAACTTTCACTTACTAGCTGTGTGACCTTGATAAAGTTACTTAGCATCTCTGAGCCTCAATTCCACTTTGCAAAAGAAGGATAATACCTACGAGAATAATACCTACCTCATGGAATTGCTGTGAGTTAAAGATGCTATATGTCAAGTACCTGGCATGAGGCCTGTCACTCAGTAGATAGCAGGTTAGGGTGTTACTGCAGACTGCAGGCTCTCCATTTTCCCACTAGTTTCTTGACTTTGAGCCCTTTAGAGTCACTCCAGTGGGAGTTGCTCTCCTGGCAGCTACTTGAAACGACAGTTTCTGGACAGAGTTGGAAAGGACCTTAGTAGTAATCTGGTCCATCTTGCCAGCAAATGCAGGAGATTCTGCCACAGGCTTCAGGGTGGATGACCACCCTGACTCTATCCACATTAACAAGAGAGCTCAACACCATTGAGTTCTGAAGCTGCCTGTTAACAGAAGATTGGTTGATTGGAAGAAAGCTTTTCCTTGAATTGAGCTGAAATCACTTTCCCCACTAACTAGAGGCTCAAAACAATCTAGAGCTAAAAGAAATCTTCAGGATCTTCAAGCGCACCAACTTATATTGTGAATGAAGAATCTGAGGCTCAGGGAGGCAAGGCAACGCTATTCTTCGTGGTAATGGTTTGTGGAGCTACACAGAACCGTCTCCTCCCCTGCCCTTCAGTGTTATCAACCAGCAGGCCTCCCAGTTCTTTCAGAGCCTCTCCCCCAATCATTCAACATGCCCCCCACTTTACCACTCTGATCACTCACCATTGCATATGCAAGTGTGTGATGCCCAGAACTAAATCTGATTCTTAGTGTGATCTGGTCCTAGCAGAGTGAAATGAGACTATCTGAGATCCCAGGCAACGGATGGCCGTTAGACCTAGAAAGGCCAAGAACTGGACTTAGACAAAACCAGCAGGTCATTTAGAGAAACGAAGTTGGTTGTGGTTGCTCAGTTCTATTAGGCCCCCTTCACTGGACACTTAAAATTTGCCTGTGTGCTTCTGAAACGTCTGTGCCAGCTCCAAAGAAGGTGCTTAGGAATATTAATATAGATTTATTTATTTATTATTTTATCAAAAGGAGAATGACTTTATTATTTAACATTATGATAGAGGAAAAATATTTTGATTAACATTCTTCTAGGCATCTCTTTATCCATACACACATGTATATTGGATTGGCCAAAAGGTTCACTCTGTTTTTTCCATAAGATGGCTCTAGTAGCACTTAATTGTCTTTGACTTCATTTGAAACAATTTTGTTAGAGTCTTTGTGACAACTGTCCTATCAGCATGCATTTAAAAAAAGAATTATCAAAATGGGTGAATTTTTGTGTAGCCATTTTAATATTGAAGATGGAAGAAAAATGCAACGTTTTTGGCATATTATGCTTTATTATTTCAAGAAAGGTAAAAATGCAACTGAAACACACAAAAAAAAGATTTGTGCAGTATATGGAGAAGGTGCTGTGACTGATTGAACATGTCAAAAGTGGTTTGCGAAGTTTCACGCTGGAGATTCCTCGCTGGACGATGCTCTACAGTCAGATAGACCAGTTGAAGTTGATAGCGATCAAATCAAGACATTAACTGAGAACAATCAACGTTATACCACGCAGAGATAGCTGACATACTCAAAATATCCAAATCAAGCGCTGAAAATCATTTGTACTAGCTTGGTTATGTTCATCGCTTTGATGTTTGGGTTCCATATAAATTAAGTGAAAAAAACCTTGACCGTATTTCTGCGTGCGATTCTCTACTTAAATGTAACGAAAACATTCTGTGTTTAAAACAAATTTTGACGGACAATGAAAAGTGGATACTGTACAATAATGTGGGATGGAAGAGATCGTGGGGCAAGCGAAGTTAACGACCACCAACCACACCAAGGAGTGGTCTTTATCCAAAGAAGGTGTTGTGTATGTGGTAGGATTGGAAGGGAGTCCTCTATTATGAGCTCCTTCCAGAAAGCCAAATGATTAATTCCAACAAGTACTGCCTCCAGTTAGACCAACTGAAAGCAGCACTTGACAAAAAGCATCCAGAATTAGTCAACAGAAAACACATAATCTTCCATCAGGATAATGCAAGACTGCATGTTTCTTTGATGACCAGGCAAAAACTGTTACAGCTTGGCTGGGAAGTTCTGATTCATTCGCCGTATTCACCAGATGTTGCACCTTTGGATTTCCATTTATTTAGGTCTTTACAAAATTATCTTAATGGAAAAAATTTCAATTCCCTGGAAGACTGTAAAAGGCACCTGGAACAGTTCTTTGCTCAAAAAGATAAGATGTTTCGGGAAGATTGAATTATGAAGTTGCCTGAAAAATGGCAGAAGGTAGTGGAACAAAAGGATAAATAACGTTCAATAAAGTTCTTGGTGAAAATGAAAAATGTCTTTTATTTTTACTTAAAAGCCAAAGGCATTTTTTGGCCAACCAGATACATAAGTCATAAATGTATCGGAAACACACACACAATTTTATACAAGCCAATTTTGTACAACATACATGCCTGTTATTTTATAACATCCTTTTGTAGCATCCTTTTTCTTTATATTTTGTAGACATCTTTCTATATCAAAGAACATAAGTTCATATTCTTTATTTTATTGGAGTATAGTTGATTTACAATGTTGTATTAGTTTCAGATGTACAGCAAAGTGATTCAGTTATATATACACATATATTCTTTTTTTCAGATTCTTATCCCATATAGGTTATTACAGAATATTGAGTAGAGTTCCCTGTGCTATACAGTAGGTCCTTGTTGGTTATCTATTTTATATATAGTAGTGTGTGTATGTTAATCCCACGCTCCTAATTTATCCCTCCCCGCCACATTTCCCCTTTGGTAACCATAAGTTTGTTTTTGAAATCTGTGAGTCTGTTTCTATTTTGTAAATAAGTTCATTTATATCATTTTAAAATTAGATTCTACAAATGAGTGATATCATATGATATTTGTCTTTGTCTGACTTACTTCACTTAGTATGATAATCTCTAGGTCCATCCATCTTGCTGCAAATAGCATTATTTTGGTGTTTTTTATGGCTGAGTAGTATCCCATTGTATATATGTACCACATCTTCTTTATCCATTCCTCTGTTGGTGGACATTTCGGTTGCTTCCATGTCTTGGCTATTGTAAATAGTGCTGCAATGAACATTGGGATGCATGGATCTTTTCGAATTATGGTTTTCTCTGGATATATGCCCAGGAGTTGGATTGCTGAATCATATGGTAGTTCTATTTTTAGTTTTTTAAGGAACCTCCATACTGTTCTCCATAGTGGTTGTACCAATATAGATTTAATTTTAACCTTTTCTCTACCAAATACACAAAAAGCAAGGGGGGAAGTGGAGATAGGGGAGAGTGTCAAAGGAAGAAATAGACCTATTATCCCCAAACCAGAGTTGTTAATTAGCAGTTTTGCCCAAATAAAGTACTAAACTTATCACATGACTTTAAAATAAACCTAAGCAGAATTTCTAGAAGTCCAGCATTGTTGGTATTTTCTGGTAATGTTGATAGAGAAGGCACAATAGATAACTGCCTAGTACAAGGTAAAATAAAACTGGTGAGTCCTTTTGTTCAAAGCCAGAGAAATTACCTCTGGTTCTTACAATATTTCTGAGAAGAGGAAGGAGGCATGGCTGAAAATATTACTGTATTGTGCAACTGAATAATCCTCAGAGAAGTTATATGTTTTTGTGAAATTCCTATAGTCACCACCATATTGAACAAGATGCCATTTGCCACAATAATTTGTTTTAGGATCATTACCACATGTGGTAATTGGTTTTGGTTTTTTTTTTTCTTTGCGGTACGTGGGCCTCTCACTGGTGTGGCCTCTCCCGTTGCGGAGCACAGGCTCCGGACGTACAGGCCCAGCGGCCATGGCTCACGGGCCCAGCCGCTCCGCGGCATGTGGGATCTTCCCGGACCGGGACACGAACCTGTGTCCCCTGCATCGGCAGGCGGACCCTCAACCACTGTGCCACCAGGGAAGCCCTGCTAATTGGTTTTTGAGATTTTTTTTTTCTAAATCTTAAAAAAGCAGTGACCACTGATATTATAATGGGTACATTCAATTCTGGTTTTAATGGGAGATATCTATTTTTATATCCTAGGCACCTCTAATTTTTTCACTTACCTATGTAGTCTTTTCCCTGTTTTAGACAAATTGGATATATACCCTCCTGGATCATCTTTTTTTAAAAAAATCACCCTCCTTTACATGAAAGACATTTTTCACAAGACCAGAAGTGGTCTTCAGAAGCAGCTGATCTGATTACCTGATTACTGTCAAAAAGAACAGCTATATAAGTACCATGCCAAAACAAAAACTGTGGCTTTTGTCAGAAGTTTGCCATTATTCAGATGGACAGTTTTAAATAACACACATGCAGCTGCTTATAAAATTTTTTTATCTTTGTTGCTGTTTTAAAAAAACAAATAACAGCTATTAGCAGCCTCCACCAGGTCAATGAAATAAACAGCTAACTCCTGCCACAGTCTCCAAGGGAATTTATCCTGGACTCATGCTGCACTCAGATGACTGAATGCAACAGGCAGGATGACATCCTGCAGGGATGCAGGGAGCATCTTTTTTACTGTGCTTCAGTCTGAAGAGGGAGAGTTTGTGAAGCTTCATAAAGTACCAATTTGGTTTTGGTTCAGTAAAGTAACTGTACTTTGTGGTTTAGTTTGAATTATTATTTTTTTAATTAATTATTTATTTTTGGCTGCATTGGGTCTTCGTTGCTGCACACAGGCTTTCTCTAGCTGCGGTGAGCGGGGGCTACTCTGCGTTGCGGGGCATGGGCTTCTCATTGCGGTGGCTTCTCTTGTTGCGGAGCACGGGCTCTAGGCACGTGGGCTTCAGTAGTTGCAGCACACGGGCTCAGTAGTTGTGGCTCACAGGCTCTAGAGCACAGGCTCAGTAGTTGTGGCACAAGGTCTTAGTTGCTCTGAGGCATGTGGGATCTTCCCGGACCAGGGCTTGAACCCGTATCCCCTGCATTGGCAGGCGGATCCTTAACCACTGTGCCACCAGAGAAGTCCCTTGAATTATTTTTTAAAAGACTAGTTTATGAAATCTTATTGCTGTCTTAAATGTTATTTGTCTTACAGGCAAAACTTTTTTCTGTGATAAGACACGATCAAATTAATAATGGAAGTCAGTGGGAAATCTGATTCAGTTTTAAAACTAGCATTATACCCAGTTCTATTTAAGATTTTTCATCTGGTCTGTCTTTTCTGAGAGAAAGGAAGGAGGTAAGGTTGAGGGGGTAGTTACTGTATCCACAGGTTAATGATACTATTCACTCTAACAGTTCTCTGACTTTCTTAATCCAGCAGTAAAGAATTTTGAATTGTCCAACTCAGTTACTCCTAAAAACTGTTGCCCCAAACAAAAGGCACAAAGAACAGTGACAAAGATGCTGCTTTTGATAAGAGACCAAAGCAGGCTTTCTGAAGTAAGTTATTAACTCGTATCAGAAACAAAAGAATGACCACCATCACGGGGTTAACGTAAATTTGACGTGGAAAAGGCACAGCTTTAGAAATAGAAAACCTGGAGTCTAGTCCTCCTTACTACTTCACTTTAATGAATTTGGGGCAATTCACTTAATCTCTGACTCTCAATTACCTGCTGAAGGCAGAATACTGGTTCTAATCACCTTGTAAGGGTGTCTTTCAGTGGTAAGATCTATTAGCAGAATTATTCTTGGGAAAGTAGCTGTCTTTGTTTCAGGAAATACCATCATAGGCCCCTAGGGCATAAGGGCTGGCTAGGGCTCAGGCAACCAAAAAGAACCAAAAGGCTGCACTTGCAGAAGCAGGAAATTAATTTTTCTTGGGGGCTGGGTTGGGGAGAAGGTGCTCTTTATAGGGTGGAGGAGTGAGAAGAGGAGGGGTTGGCTAGGAGATTGCCAGAGTAAAGGCCCTGCATGGGGTAAAAGCCAGTGAGAAACCTCCAGTAAGGAATGATCAAAAGGACATTTATGAACCAGGAAGCCTAAAATGTAATTTTAAGTGCTTTGTGGCTTAATGGGCAATGTGACCCTTCCCCAAGACCCACATGTCTTAGAGAACTTGAACACACTAATGGTCTGCGTGAGTGGAGGTTTGTTGGAAGAGGAGTAAGGAACCATATGGCCACATTGGGGAACAGAGATGGTCTTAGAAAAGCCAGCCAGAGCTGGGAGGCAGAAAGGCCCTCCGAACAGCATACCCTCATAAATCAGCAGAAGGCTTGGTAGAGCTATGGACCTTGGCTGGGCACAGTGGAGCTTAAGCCCATCTGATCTAGAGATGACAGGGCTCGCAAAGCCCAGGTGACATTTGGGTTAGCTGATTGGGGGGGTGGGGGGGTGTCTATAGGCTGCTCTCTGAGCACCACTGCTAGCTTCATCTTCAGCGTTTTCACCCTCTACATCAGTGTCAGTTTAAGGGGTGATTTCAAAGTCTTGTAGGATCACCTCTGTGTGTCTCCAGTATTTTGATTAGAACACAGGCATTTCCCCCTAATATTTCTCCCTTCAATATGTTTCTTAAACCCCTCTATATTGTTCTTATGTTATTTTCTAGCTTGAACTCATTTTGTCTTTGTGTTTCTTTTCCTCTCTTAGAAGTGAATTGGCAGAAATTCTGCTTTATTTCCTGTTTTATCTTCCATTTGTCATTCAGATTTTTCTTTACCTGGAAATCTCTGAAGATTATTTGCAAGGTTTCCTTAGCCTTGCGGTTTACTTTCTGTGAGCGCTATTCTATAGGACATCAATTTTTAGCATATTTAAAGAAAATTAGATCATCTTTCATATCCAAAAATTTCGTTGCTTCCTTCAACTTCACTTTTTAAAAGAAATTTATATTTAAGTGTTCCACATTTGTTCTATTCTGTGACAGTTTCACATTCTCACTCTAAGTGAAAACAATCACTTTGGAGTTTCATCTAAAAGCACTAACTCCTTCTAAAGATTATGCTAGTGTGAGAATAAATTAGTATAACCTGTCTGTCAAGAAATTTGGCAATATAGTACTTGTCAAGAGCCTTCAAAATGTTTCTACCCTTTGCCTCAGGGATCACATTTCTAGGAATCTTTCCACTGGAAATAATCATAAACGTGGTCAAAGATTTATGCATGTTTATTACAACATTACTTATTTGAGATAGTGACAGATTGAAAACAACCTGAGATACTGACAGATTGAAAACAACCTGAATGCCCAGCAAAAGGAAAATAAATTGTGACATCCATATGATAAAAATTATGCAGCATTTAAAAAAGTATGCTTTTTCCTGAACTAGCAGTCAGTTTAAAACATTTGGATAATCATTCTGAGTGTCCGTGACTTCCAAGATGGAAAGCCAGAATGGCTTGGGTCCCTTTAGGAATTTAACCCTGTCCATTGCCTATGAAAATAAGCCCAGAATGGGGAAGGGTCTTACCCCAGAGGCCCAGCTCCACAGTTTCTGTCTTTGCAAGCCTGGCGGACTTTATAATCCATATTTTTACCAAGGTTTCCACGTGGTTCTGACATGAGCACAGGCTGAGACATCCCCTCCTCTACCACCACCAGGACCTGAGCTCTGACCGGAATTGAGGAGGGGAGGAGAAAAAATTTGTTCTTTCAAAAAATTTTTATGGTCTGGCAAAGCGCTATTTTGAAGTAGAATTTTTTTAAACATTATATTATTCCAAATTTGTGGGGAAAATTAATATATGCTTAGAAAAAATTAACACACCAAAATATTTACAGGGTTTAAATCTGGGTGATGGAATTGAGTATGATTTATGGGGAACCATGATTCAGAGAGATGAGGTAATTTTCTCAGGTTCTCGTAGCCAGCAAAGTGCTGGAGTAAAGATCCAAACCCAAGGCTATTTGCTCATAAAGTCTGCTCTAATAGCTAGTGACTCTTACTTAAATTGGAAAACCATGTGTAAAAAACCCACAAATATGGTACTCTAAGTGTGATAGATTGAGTTATTGGTCCCAATTATTCACTGTCCTGTAGGAGTATTTTACATTCACCCCTTGCTATGGCCTTATGATGGATAGAATGTATTCTGAGCACCTTGATTTTGGGCTTAGGCATATGACTTGCTTTGGCCAGTGGGTTGAGGGTGAAAATAATGAAAGGGAAGGCTTAAAATGGGCTGGAAAAATTGGGCCTTTTCTCTTTGTACTGCTACCTTTTGCCATGTGAATAGTATATTTTGAGTAAGCTCTGGTCCAAGGAGGATGAGAAACAGTAGACAAACATAGACCCAACCTTCTGATTAAAGCTTACATTTCAGCCAATCTGAAAATACATAGTGAAAAATAAATGATTATGGTTTTAGGTTATTGGATTGTGGATTGTTATATTTTATGTAGAATTATTATGGCTGATTGATATGAAACATAAGGATGTTTGTATTAAGTAACAAAACTGAATCTCTTGATATGTCAGTATAAGTCCAAATTTGGTGATGCAAAGGTAGGGTCTACAGGTTCTCACCACCTGGTTAAAGGGTATAAAAAGGCCTTTTATTTAATGCAAACTGCCTCATCACTTGGTATGAGAGCTAGTGTCAAATGAGGAGGGAGAAGTTCACATAGAAATGCATGGCATTCTGAGGAAAAAAGGAACACAAACCCCAAACCTCTCAAGTCTAGGGTTGGGAAAAACAATTGATGTGGGCCAGGCCAGAGTAGGCATGAACAAGGAAGAAAAGAGAAGAAATTCTTATCTCCAGAATTTAGAAGGAAGTTCTTTTCTTTTGGGACATGGAAACACATTCTGCCCATCATGAGGCCACAGCAAGTGTGTGGATGTAAAGGGTAGAGGGTTCTAGGCTCAACAACCTTTGAGGATGGAGCTGGAAGGCTCTGAGACCAAGTCACCATGGGCACCTTGTGTGAGCTTTAGAGAACTATGACTTAGTCTGTGGACTGTACCTGTGGAGTCCAACCACTGATCCCACATTTATACCCTCCCCACCTTTTTTTTTTTTTTAACAGAAATGAGATCATACTTCTTTTAATCAGCTGTATTTTGCAGTATACCATGAACTGTTTTCCAAATCACTAAATATTCTTCTATAATTCAGTTTTTAATAAGTATAGAATGTTCTTTTCTATGGCCCAGCATCCTAGGGCATCTGCTTACTTAGGATGAGAATTCAGACAGATAGAAATGTCTTCTCCCATGTTCTGTCCTCCACAATTTAAAATAAATGTTAACACTATGTCTTTTTTAAAATATGAATCTTTATTTAAAGCAAGCATATGCTAAATGAAACTTCCAGAAAGTAAATTAATTGTAGGAGAGAAAAATCAAAGAAAATAAAATATTAGGTAAACTATTTCAGCCAAAGCAATGAAAAAAGAAACAAATTTAAAGGAGTCTCTCTAAATATTCATTAATATTTAATAAGAAATATTTATGAACAAGAAAAATATGAAACATGAAAATTTTACTTTTTTTTTCATAAGTCACAATCCTGATAATTATCCTAAGCATATGATTCAAAATAAGAATAGTCCAGGGCTTCCCTGGTGACACAGTGGTTGAGTGTCCGCCTGCCGATGCAGGGGACATGGGTTTGTGCCCCGGTCCGGGAGGATCCCACATGATGCGGAGCGGCTGGGCCCGTGAGCCATGGCTGCTGAGCCTGTGCGTCCGGAGCCTGTGCTCTGCAACAGGAGAGGCCACAACAGTGAGAGGCCCGCGTACCGCAAAAAAAAAAAGAATAGTCCATAAGTGTTTGGTTGAGTAACTCCTAACAGACTCAATCTTCCCACAGATTACTATAAACTGGACAAAATACAAAAGCACAGAGATTTTGGAGAGGAGTCAACACTCAAGAAAAAAAGGGACATCAGGGTAAGTTATTTATTTTCAAAGCTTTTTGAATTAAGAGAAGACTCAGTCAGTACTGCATGGAGTAACTAAAACGGAGGGAGGTTTGCTGCCTTTCTGGTGTAAAGCACCACAGGATAAAGTTGAAGGAAATCCCAGGTGCTGTAGAGGGGAGAGTGGAATCTCAGGAGGGAGAGAGTCACAGAGGGAGTACTCTTAATTCTGTGTATAAACTCTGGCCAAATCTCTGGTCGACTCCTGAACCACATACATATGCATCGGACAGACTTGAGCTAAGAACAAAAGAATTGAATTGACATTTGAGCAACCATTCAAGAGATAGCATTTACAGTTCAAGTTCAGTCAAATTAGTTGCTGGTTAAAACACACACACTGTCTCTCAAAATATAACAAAATCTAGAATCTCTACAACATAGCATTTACAAGGTCCAGGATACAGTTTGAAGATCCATTCTCAAGGGAAAAGAATCAACAGAGACCAATGGTGAGAAGACGCAAATGTTGAAATTAGCATACAGGAATTCAAAACTATTATAATTACGTTCAAGGAAGTAAAGAAAATATGCTCACAATGAGTAAAACAATAAGGACTATAACTAAATGGAAATTCTAGAACTGAAACATACAATATCTGAAATAAAAAATTCACTGGGTGGATTTGACAGTAAATTTTGGATAACAGAGGAAAGACCCAGTGAGCTTGAATATCCAATCTGAAGAACAAAGAGAAAAAAATACTGAAAAATAAATAATTTAGAGCTCCAAGGACTTATGGGACAATACAAAAAGTCCAATGTGTGTGTATCAGAGGGAAGAGAGAATGAGTAAACAACGTATTTTTTCCATATCCAGTGAAGATAATTTTTTTTTTTTTTTTTTTTTATGGCTGTGTTGGGTCTTCGTTGCTGCGTGCGGTGTTTCTCTAGTTGTGGCGAGTGGGGGCTACGCTTCGTTGCAATGTGCATGGGCTTCTCATTGTAGTGGCTTCTCTTGTTGCGGAGCATGGGCTCTAGGCACGTGGGCTTCAGTAGTTGCGGCACGTGGGCTCAGTAGTTGTGGCTTATGGGCTCTAGAGTGCAGGCTTAGTAGTTATGGCGCACGGGCTTAGTTGCTCCGCGGCATGTGGGATCTTCCTGGACCAGGGATTGGACCCGTGTCCCCTGCATTGGCAGGCGGATTCTTAACCACTGTGCCACCAGGGAAGCCCATTTCATTTGTTATTGAATGAAAGATTCTTTAAATTCTGTAGTGCTTTACCATTTTCAAAAGTTTCACACACATGATTTTATATATTCCCATAATAACCCTTTTTTTCTCCCCTATGCTTATGTTGCTCCTCCCCCTTCCCTCTCCCCACTGTTAACCACTAATTTGTTGTCTATGTATGTCTGTTTCTTTTTTGTTTTATTCACTACTTTGTTGTATTTTTTGGATTCCACATATAAGTGATATCATACAGTGTTTGTCTTTCTCTGTCTGACTTATTTCACTTAGCATAATGCCCTCCATATCCATCCATGTTGCTGCAGATGGCAAAATTTCATTCTTTTTTAATGGCTGAGTAGTATTACATTGTGTGTGTGTGTGTGTGTGTGTGTGTGTGTGTGTGTGTGTGTATAAAAAATGCCTTCTTACCTTTTAATTTTTTAATTTTTTTGGCCATGCCACACGGCATGCAGAACTTCCCCAACCAGGGATTGAATCCATGCCCCCTGCATTGGAAGCACGGAGTCTTAACCACTGGACCACCAAGGAAGTCCTATATCATGTCTTCTATATCCATTCATCTGTGGATGGGCCCAGGTTGCTTCCATATAGTGGCAATAATATGCTTGGAATAATGCTGCCATTAACTTTGGGGCGCATGTATCTTTTTGAATTAGTGTTTTTGGTTTTTTTCGGATATATACCCAGAAGTGGAATTGCTGGGTCATATGGTAGTTCTATTTTTAGTTTTTTGCGAGACTGCCATACTGTTTTCCACAGTGGCTGCACCAACTCAAATTCCTACCAACAGTGTATGAGGGTTCCCTTTTCTCCACATCCTTGCCAACATTTGTTACTTGTGTTCTTTTTTTTTTTTTTTTTTTGGTACACGGGCCTCTCAATGTTGTGACCTCTCCTGTTGCAGAGCACAGGCTCCGGACGCGCAGGCCCAGAGGCCATGGCTCACGGGCCCAGCCGCTCCACGGCATGTGGGATCCTTCCAGACCAGGGCACGAAGCCGTGTCCCCTGCATCGGCAGGTGGACTCTCAACCACTGCGCCACCAGGGAAGCCCGTTACTTGTGTTCTTTTTGATAATAGCGATTCTGACAGGTGTGAAGTGATAACCTCATTGTGGTCTTTTTTTTTGTAGCTTATTTTATACATAATAGTTTGTACCTCTTAATCTGCTACTGCAATATCGCCCCTCCCTCATTGTTGTCTTGATTTGCATTTTTCTGATGATTAGCCATGTTGAACATCTTTTCATGTGCCTGTTGGCCATCTGTATTTCCTCCTTGGAAAAATGTCTATTCAATTCTTCTGCCCATTTGTTAATTGGGTTGTTTGGTTTGTTCGATTTGAGTTGTATGAGCTGTTTATATGTGTTGGATTTTAACCCCTTATTGGTCATATCATTTGCAAATATTTTCTCCCATTCAATAGGCTGACTTTTTGTTTTGGTGATGGTTTCCTTTGCTGTGCAAAAGCTTTTAAGTTTAATTAGGTCCCATTTGTTTCTTTTTGTTTTTATTTCTCTTGCTTTAGGAGATGGATCCAAAAATAAATTGCTTTGATTTATGTCAGAGTGTTCTACCTATGTTTTTCTCTAGGAGTTTTATAGTGTCCAGCCTTACATTTAGGTCTTTAATCCATTTTGAGTTTATTTTTGTATGTGGTGTTAGAGAATGTTCTAATTTTATTCTTTTACATGTAGCTGTATGATTTTCCTAGTACCACTTATTGAAGAGACTGTTTTTTCTCCATTGTATATTCTTTCCTCCTTTGTCATAGATTAATTGATCATAAATGTATCAGTTTAATTCTGGGCTCTTTATCCAGTTCCATTGATCTATGTGTCTGCTTTTGTGCCAGTACCATACTCTTTTGATTATTGTAGCTTTATAGTATAGTCTGAAATCAGGGCGCATGATTCCTCGAGCTCTGTTCTTCTTTCTCAAGATTGTTTTGTTGGGAATTCCCTGGTAGTTCAGTGGTTAGGATGTGACACTTTCACTGCCGTGGGCCCAAGTTAAATCCCTGGTTAGGGAACTAAGATCCCACAAGCCATGCAGCATGGCCAAAAAAAAAAAAGTACAAGATTGTTTTGGCTATTCAGGGTCTTTTGTGTTTCTAGACAAATTTAAAAAATTTTTGTTTTAGTTCTGTGAAAAATGCCATTGGTAATTTGATAGGGGTTACATTGAATTTGTAGATTGTCTTGGGTAGTATGGTCATCTTAACAATATTTATTCTTCCAATCCAAGAACATGGTATATCTTTACATCTGTTTATGTCATCTTCAGTTTCTTTCACCAGTGTCTTACAGTTTTTGGAGTACAGGTCTTTTGCCTCTTTAGGTAGGTTTACTCCTAGGTATTTTATTCTTTTTGATGTGTTGGTAAATGGGATTGTTTCCTTAATTTCTCTTTCTGATACTTCATTGTTAGTGTATAGAAATGTAACAGGTTTCTGTATATTAATTTTTATCCTGCAACTTTACCACATTCATTGATGAGCTTTAGTAGTTTTCTGGTGGCATTTAAAAAATTTTCTACGTATAGTATTGTGTCATCTGCAATCAGTGACAGTTTTACTTCTTCCCTTCTAATTTGGATTCGTTTTATTTCTTTTTATCCTCACTGATTGCTGTGGCTAGGACTTCCAAAACTATGTTGACTAAAAGTGGTGACAGTGGGCATCCTTGTCTTGTACCTGATCTTAGCAGAAATGCTTTCAGATTTTCACCATTGAGTCTGATGTTAGCTGTGGGTTTGTCATAAATGGCCTTTTTTTATGTTGAAGTATGTTCCCTCTATGCCTGCTTTCTGGAGAGTTTTTATCATAAGTGGATGTTGAATTTTATCAGAAGCTCTTTCTGCATCTATTGAGATGATCATACGGTTTTTATTCTTTAATTTGTTTATCTGGTGTATCACATTGATTGATTTGCAGATATTGAAAAATCCTTGCATCCCTGGGATAAGTCCCACTTGATCATGGTGTATGATCCTTTTAATGTTTTAATGTATTCCTATATTAATCATTGCATATAATCCTTTTAATGTATTAATATATTCCTATATTTGGTGAAAGATATACATTTACAGATGAAGGAAAGTCAGTGAAATGAAATAGTGTAGACATAAAGAAAACCATGCTTAGAAACATTGTAGTCAAACTGCTGAAAAAAGATAAAGGGGAAATTTTATCTTTAAAAGACAAAAATATGTCTGACCTATTTCATTTAGCATAATGCCCTCAAGGTCTATCCATGTTGTTGCAAATGGCAAGATTGCATTCTTTTTATGGCTGAATAATATTCCCCTTTGTGTGTGCGAATGAGTGAGTGAGTGCGTGTGTGTGTGTGTGTGTGTGTGTGTGTGTATACATGCACACTTTTTCTTTATCCATTCATCCATCAATGGATATTTAGGTTGTTTCCATGTATTGGCTATTATACATAATGCTGCAAGGAAAATGGGGTGCAGGTATCTTTTCAAGATAGTGACTTAGTTTCCTTCAGATAAATACCCAGAAGTAGAATTGGATCATATGGTAGTTCATTGGATCATATGGTAGTTCTATTTTTAACATTTTGAGGATCCTGCATACTGTTTTACATAGTGGCTACACCAATTTACATTCTTATCAACAGTGCACAAGGGTTCCCTTTTATTCACATCCTTGCCAACACTTGTTATTTCTTGTCTTTTTGATAATAGCTATACTAATAGGTATGAGATGATATCTTATGTGGTTTTGATTTGCATTTCCCTGATGATTAGTGATGTTGAGCACCTTTTCATGTACCTGTTGGCCATTTGTATATCTTCTCTGGAAAAATGTCTATTCAGCTCCTCTGCCCATTTTAAAATCAGATAGTCTTTTTGCTATTGAGCTGTATGAGTTCTTTATGTATTTTGGATATTAACCCTTTATCAGATATATGATTTTCAAAAATTTTCTCCCATTACATAGGTTACCTTTTCATTTTGTTAATGGTTTCCTTCACTGTATAGAACCTTTTAAATCCATTTTGAGTTGATTTTTGGGTGGGGTGTAAGATAGGGGTTCAGTTTTATTCTTTGACATGTGACTGTCTAGTTTTCCCAACACCATTTGTTGAGGAACTACCCTTTCTCCAATGTGTATTTTTACTTCTTTTGTTGTAAATTAATTTACCATGTATTTCTGGGCTCTCTATTCTTTCCGTTGATCAATGGGATCTGTTTTTATGCCAACGTCATACTGTTTTGATTACTATAGCTTTGTAATATAATTTGAAATCTGGAATGTGGTGCCTCCAGCTTTGATCTTCTTTCTCAAGATTGCTTTGGCTGTTCAGAGTCTTTTGTGGTTCCATACAAATATTAGGATTATTTCTTCTATTTCTGTAAAAACTGCCATTGGAATTTTGATAGGGATTGCATTAAATCTGTAGATTACTTTGGGTAGTGTGAACATTTTAACAATCTTAATTCCTCTAATTCATGAGAATGGAATATCTTTCCATTTATTTATGTCTTCTTCAATTCTTAAGGGTGCCTTCAGTAATCCCCAGAACAAGCACTAATAAATGATGCAGAAAATATAGTGAAAAAGTCAGTAGGTTAAAAGTGTTCAAATATCTAAAAGAAAAGGAGGAACAGAGAAACATCAAACTGAAGGAATTAACAAAAAGTAGACCCTTCCTTGGTTTCCCTTTGCTCCAGCACAAAATCCATGAGACCTCCATGGCCTGGACCTGCCAACTTTGCTAGACTTATTTCTCCAGCCCACTAGCATTCTCCATATTTAGCTTTCTCCTCTTCCCTTCTTGCTCCCTCTCCTGCCATCTCCCTCTCTTGTCATCTGCCAGGGATACCTTTCCCACAGTCCTTCACTAGGCTAACTCCTTCTCATTCTTCAGGTCTCAGCAAGGTGACACTTCCTTCAGAAAGCCTTTCTGGGCCAGGTTCTCCCTCCTGTGTGGTGGTCCCTTGCACTCCAAACATCCTTCATTAATTCACTCACCTAGCTTCTCTGAAATTTTTGGTCCATTACTTCTGTTTCCCTAGACTGAACTCCATGAGGGCAGGGACATGGCCTGTTTTGCTCACCATTCTATCCATGGCCTGGCTTAGTGCCAGCACAGAGTAAATGCTTAGTAAACATTTGACAAGTGGCTAAAAGAGTGACTAAATGAATGAGTAGAGAAGGAAGATACTGAGAGGGAGAGAGTTCCTATGCTGGGGAGATGCTATCACAAAAATATTGCAGCAAGGGGAGCTGAGGGAACAAGCCGGTCAGAAGCACTGAAGCAGCATTTCCTGGCATGAAAGAAGACCAAGGTGTATTATTGAATGGAAAAAGCACAGAACAGTGTGGGGAGTATGCTGTCGTTTGTGTCATATAGGCATAGTGTACTTCTTGAAGGGATGTACAAGAAGTCTGTAACAGTGAGTTTCATTGTGGAAGAAGGAAAATCTTTTCGGTTTGTACAATGTTCATGTATTGTTCATAAAATCAAAAACAAAAAATAGATTATGGCATAAAGACTTTATGTGTAGTACTAGCCACATTTGGAAAAAATAAAAAAGAATCTCCATGCCTCTATTGGAATTCTCCAGAGAACTAGAACTGAGAGAGAAAGGGGGCGGGGAGGGAGAGGGAGAGACAGAGAGAGAGAATGTGTGTGTGTGTGTGTGTGTGTGTGTGTGTGTGTGTGTGTGTGTAAAGAGATTTATTATAAGGAATTGGCTCATGCAGTTATGGAAGCTGACACGTCCCAAAATCTGCAGAGCGAGTTGGCAAGCTGTAGACCCAGGAAGAGCTGAAGTTTCAGTTTGAGTCTGAAGGCAGGAAAAAGGCAAAGTCCTAGTTCAAAGGCAGTCAGGCAGATGGAATACTCTCTTACTTAGGGTAGGGTCAGCCTTTTTGTTCTATTCAGGCCTTCAACAGATTGGATGAGGCCCACGTACATTAGAGAGGGCAGTCTGTTTTAGTCTGTTGACCAATTGAAATGTTAATCTCATCCAAGCACATTAACACTCAAAATGATATTTGAGCAAGTATCTGGGCACTCTATGGCCCCGTCAAGTTGACACATAAAATTAACCATCACAATGTCCTACAATAGGGTAGTGGAATATAATGCAGCAATTAAAGTGTAAATTTTGAAGCCTAGAGAAAGTGAATATGGTAGGAAGCTAAATGGAAAAGTAAAACACAGAATACTAGATTGCACCTACAATTGCGACTATAATAAATGTGCACACATGTATTAAAAATGGAAGCAAATAGGAAGAAATAAAAAGAGCTTTTGTGCTCTGCTGGTGAGTTTATGGGAAATAATTTCCCTTAAATTTTTCCTTTAATTTTTTAATAATATAATTGTTAAAAATTCAAAAAAACAGGAATCCTAGGTGTAGCAGTTTATAGGAGGATGGAGCAGTAATAAGAAACAGTGCCTGACACATTGCACTCAATAACTAATGAATGAATGAATAATAGCTACCATTGTCTTCACTTTGGTTCCCCAGTAGCAGATCATGAGACAAGGATTTGAGTGCCAAGTAGTTTATATGGGAGGTGATCACTGGGAGGGGCATAGAGAAGTGAGACTGAGAAGGGAAAGAAGCCAATATAGGGTGCTTTAATAAGAAGGTACCACCGAGAACAACTGAGTCACAGTCCATGGGGGACCTCTAGGAGAATATATAATATAGGCTTCAGTTTGTCCTAGGGAAAAAGAAAGAAGTTTTAATATATCAATTCCTATTGATCGTTGGTTGAAAGGCCTGCTTCTGGGGGCATGAACTTCTTGGCATTTCCAGCCTGCCCCAAGCAAGAGTTGGCAAGAGAAAGCCCTCAGGTAGAGAGTCACAAGTGCTTGCAGTGAGAAGCTGTTGGTTGCATGGGAACAATGAGTGCTGAAGACACACGGGTAGGGCACGACAACATTTACAAAGTTGACTATTAATTGAGTACCTACTATGATTCAGGCACTTAGAGAACATTTTCTCTAATCCACAGAACAAGTTTACACAGGGATTATCATTAGTTCCATGTTTCAGGTGAAGAAACTGAAGCTCAGAGCGGTTGTGGCTTAAAGTCATACAGGGCAAGGTACAGAATCAAGTACTGGACCTGTAAGCCTAAGATTATGTTCACATCCTCTCGCTACCTCCCAGTAAACTCAGCACTGGAAACTTCCTAGGTAAACTCACCAAAAATGTAAAATAGTGACACTTCAAAGGTAACAATTCACTAAGATCAGCTTCAAAACAGCACAACTATCTGGATCCAGTTCTGCAATCAGTAAGTACTGAAATGTCTAAGAGAAAGAGAAAGTCAGCATGGGACAGAGGGCATCTACGATGGTAGGAGCACTGTTACTAGCTAAGACTCAGGCCACTGTCAATAAGCCTGCACATACTACTTTCTGCGAGATTAAAGAAGAAATCATGACTATGGAAGGAAATTTATAGATGCTATTAGAAAAGCAAATCTGCTTTTGTCACTCCCTCCCTCAGAATCCTTCAGTGATTCCCAGTTGCCTTCAGTATTATTCTTTTGTTTGTTTGTTTTCTGGACTCACCGTGCAGCTTGTGGAATCTGCGTCTCCCACGCATGCCCTCGGCAGTAAGAGCACAGAGTCCTAACCACTGAACCACCAGGAAACTCTCCAGTGTTATTTTTTTTTGTAGAGCATACAAGTACTTTAAGATTTGGCCCTGCCAACTTCTCCGTGCTCACTTCTACCGCTCACTCACAGCCATGTAAAACCACTTGTAGTCCTCAAACTAGCCCAGCTCTGTCACACCCCTGACCATTTATGAGGGCTGTTCCTACAGCCTAGAATTCTCTTTTCCACCTGGCTAATTCCTACTCATTATTCAAGGCTCAGTCACTAGCTCTTATAGTAAAGTTTCTCAAACTTTTAAAAAACCATACCCCTGGACTTCCCTGGTGGTCCATTGGTTAAGAATCCACCTCCCTATGTAGGGCACATGGGTTCAATCCCTGGTCTGGTAAGCTCCCACGTACCGTGGGTCAAGTAAGTCTATGCACCATAACTACTGAGCCTGTGCACCACAACGACTGAGCCCACATGCCACAACTACTGAAGCCCGCACGCTCGGGGGCCCGCGTGCTACAACTACGCCCGTGCGCTTAGAACCCATGCTCCACAACAAGAGAAGCCACCACGATGAGAAGCCCACGCACTGCAACAAAGAGTAGCCCCTGCTGGCTGCAACCAGAGAAAGCCTGCACTCAGCAACAAAGACCCGGCACAGCCAAAAAAAAAAAAAAAAAAAAATACCCCTATGTGATATATATAAACATCCTATAAACATCCCATACCAGCCTTCCCTGACACTCTGATGATTCCCCTTTGAGAGTTGCTGATATGCAGAATATATAATCTATCTTCTGAATATCTCTACCATCTGTGGTGATTTTATATTTACTTCTTGTAGTTTGAATTATGAAAACAATAGTTTTTTTCACTTTTCTAAATATAAAATAGCCTTATAATATTGAATATATTTTTTCAGACTTTGCTCTTCAATTCAGAAATTCCCCTCAGCAGCTTCTGTACTCCTTCCTCCTACCCACCCCAAGATGGGAATTACTATTCTATGGGAAATTTTTCAAGATGCCAGCTTAGGCTAGGTGGCACCTCTCTGTTCACAAAGTATCTTAAATATACCCCCTTTGTATTAACCCTTTCACACTATATTGAAAGTGTTGATTTAACTGTGAGTTTTCCACTGAGTCCTGTATTTAGAGGCAGTAAATACATATTGAGGCTCTACCAAGTTCCAGGCACTGTCTTAGTTATATGAGGAGTATTATCATCCTTAGGAGGAAAAAGAGGACAAGGGGCTATATAATTTATCAAGTAAGGTTCCAACTAGTAAGTGATAAAGCTACAATTCTAGGTGTGATGTGCCTGACAGCAGAGCCTATGCTCCTTCACTAAAGTGCGTTTCCTGTCTGAGGCAAAGCTGTGTCTGAGTTCTGTGTCCATGTGCTCAGAACAGTGCCTGAAACCAGTAGGCCTATAATATTTGGGGGGGAGGGGGTGAACAAATGAGCCAAAGACATCAAGAAAAGTAATAAAAATGCAAATGGGAATGTCACTGAGCAAATAAGTGATCAAGAAAGAAGACCAGGACTTCCCTGGCGGTGCAGTGGTTAAGAATCCACCTGCCAATGCAGGGGACATGGGTTTGAGACCTGGTCCGGGAAGATCCCACATGCTGCAGAGCAACTAAGCCTGCGTGCCACAACTACTGAGCCCGTGTGCCACGACTACTGAAGCCTGCGTGCCTAGAGCCTGTGCTCTGCAACAAGACAAGCCACCGCAATGAGAAGCTCACACATTGCAACCAAGAGTAGTCCCTGCTCTCCACAACTAGAGAAAGCCCATGTGCTGCAACGAAGACCCAAGGCAGCCAAAAATTAATTAATTAATTAATTTAAAAATCTGCCTGCCAATGCAGGGGACACAGGTTCGATCCCTGGTCTGGGAAGATCCCACATGCCATGGAGCAACTAAGCCTGCTAGCCACAACTACTGAGCCCACATGCCACAACTACTGAAGCCCGCATGCCTAGGGCCCGTGCTCTGCAACAAGAGAAGCCACCGCAATGAGAAGCCCATGCACTGCAACAAAGAGTAGCCCCCACTTGCCACAACTAGAGAAAGCCCACACACTGCAATGAAGACCCAACGCAGCCAAAAATTAATTAATTAATTTTTAAAAAAAAGAAGGAAGACCAACCCAGAAACCTCTATCCCAGGGCGTTTACACACAAAAAAAAAATAAAAAAGGAAACAACACAAAAAACAATGCAAGAAAAACTAAAAGACCTAGAACATAGGTGAGAAAGGTTTAAGTAAAGACAATATGGAGTCTATAGGAAATAGAGAAGGCTAACAATGTGGAAATCATCATCAGGGAATAAGTAAGAAAATGTAGCTGAATAGATGAATATTGTGGCATTCTTTGTGTGAGTATTTGTTTACTCTCTCTCTCTCCACTTTTAATCAGCTCCATGAGGGTAGGAATCATATCTCTCTTGTTTCTCGTATCTTCAGTGCTTAAAACAGTGCTTGATGTAAGGTTGGTGCTCAGTCGTTTGTTGAATGAATAAAAGAAAGCTGAGCATGAATAATGAGAAGACATAAAATCCCATTCAGAAATCATCAGAGACAGCCACCTGTGGTGGTTCTGAAATATTGCCCCAAGAGGCAGCATTTATGCTCTTGAATCTGGGGAGGGTTTGTAAGTCCTTCAGTCACAGAGTCTGACAGAAGTGACACTGGGTAACTTCTAAGGCCAGGTCATGAAATTGACAGAGGTTATCCTAGAATGCTCACTCTCTGTGTGCTCCCTCTCAGAGCCCAGTCATCATGCTGTGAGGAACCCATGCTATATGGAGAGGCCACATGTAATCACTCCAGCTGACAGATCCCATTGAGCCCAGCCCCAAGTCATCCCAGCCAGGTACCAGACATACGAGTACAGAAACCCACAGATGATTCATCTTCCAGCCATGTGAGTCTCCTCTCACTGCAGCCCCAGACATTGTGAAGCAGACAAGCCATCTCTGCTGGGCCCTCTCTGAATTACTGACCCACAGAATCCATAAGCATAATAAAATAATTGCAGTTTCATGCAGCAATTGAATAATCAGAACAATATCCATCCACACCTTTTCAAGATATCTCTTTGTCAGGTGTTTAAAGAAAAAAAAAAGATAGGGTTTTATGAGTTGCAAGCAGAAAAGGAGAAATAATTTTTAGAGACCAAATGATAAGAATGACTTTAAGACCTGTCCCTGAGGACTTCCCTGGTGGCATAGTGGTTAAGAATCCGCCTGCCAGTGCAGGGGACACGGGTTCAATTCCTGGTCCAGGAAGATCCCACATGCCGCAGAGCAACTAAGCCTGTGCATCACAACTACTGAGCCTGCTCTCTAGAGCCCGTGCTCAACAACTACTGAGCCCACATGCCACAACTACTGAAGCTCACATGCCTAGAGCCCAACAAGAGAAGCCACTGCAATGAGAAGCCCGTGCAGCTCAGTGAAGAGTAACCCCCACTTGACACAACTAGGGAAAGCCTGCACCGAGTAATGAAGACCCAACACAGCCATAAATAAATAAATAAAATTGATTCTTTAAAAAAAAACCAAAAACCTGTCCCTGAGATGCTGAATAAGAGGAAATCTAGCAGAACTAAGTTATTGCCTAGTCATGTTGACTTTTCTTTTTGAAGGAAGAAGAAAACCGTGTCATGATCTACAAAATCACCCACACTCAGAATTTCCATCCTATCCCTGAACTGTAAAAATCACTGTAAGGTGGTGGCAATCAAAAACCACAGACATGGAGAATAAAGACAAAGATACAGAGACTCAGGAGTTAACTGAATTTAAACATTAAGAAGCAGGGTGAGGGGACTTTAATAATGTAAATATAACCCAGCCTAAGGCAGTGTTTTTCAAATTGCCAGCCACAATCCATTAGCAGGTTATGAAATCAAGTTAGTGGCTCTCAACCAGCTCTTTATTTTTAAATGAAATAGAATATACTAGAATATAATGGAATAGAAAACATCGGAGTTCATCATACGGGCGCTTAGCAAAAACTGTGCATATTGCACCAGTCTTCTGCCCAGTTGCAATGAGTGGGCATAGAGAGAGGGGTGTGACGAACATATGAACCGGTTAGGACCAGGTCGTTTGCTCTTTTGTTCCATGGTATACAATGGCCAATTTGACTATCATCATAATGGGAGGATTAACATACAGTTGCAGGTATGGTTGAAGCAAAGTTTAGTATAATTTTATTGCTGTTGGCAAAATTGTTTATACTTTTTAGTGAATTTTAGGTAAAACTTTTGTGTGTCTTTCAGAAAAAGGCATCATTATCAATGCAACATATTTGAAGTTTGTGACAACTGTAACATTTTAACTGAACTTGTATAAAATGCTATAAAATTGATTAATAGTAAAAAATGATGAAATGAAAAATATAGAGGCAAATTCAAGTTTAACTGATGGACATAATGGTCAGTGGATCAGGATTACGTGCAGCTCTCTTAAGAATTGCACTAGTTTTTCTGTAGATCATCCACATCATCAAAGTTGGAGGCTTGGAGTGGGTGAGAGACCAACACAGGTTCCCTGGAGACATAGACAAAGGTTCCAGGTTGTTTTTGCTCTTCCTAACCATCAGCCTCCCTGATGTCAGGCCCAGCACCAGATGAAGGGGCAACTGACTTACACAGAGTGCTTAACCAGCCCTTCCAGTTATGTCAAGTCTAAGTCCTATAATAAATCCCTTATATCACACAAAGTCATTTTGATTTTCTAATTGAACCCTAACAGATATCCCTCCCCTGTTTCTTTTCTTTTTTTCCCTAGCAATTCAGTTATTCTGCAGAATTTTCCTCCGTCTGGATTTTGGATTTTGTTGATTGTGCCCTTGTAGTGTTGTTTACCCTTTCTCTGTCCCCTTTATTTCCCGTAAATTGGTAGTTCTGGAGGCTTGATCAGATTAAGGTTCAGTTTTTTTAAGGGGAGGAGCAAGATGTAAATAGCAGTTGTATATTTCTATCGGGAGGTATATAATAGCTGGTTTTCTTTCTTCCTGTGGTGTTAGCAGTCATTGGTGAGCAATACCAAGATCCATTACATCGTTGTCTGCAAAATGGCAATATTATATCATTCTTCTTTATTTATTAGCTGGAGTTACATCTATAAAGAAACTTATCAGCTGTTTATTTACACTGAGGTACAATTTGTGTAGGAAAAGTAGGGATAAATGCTTTCTCTTTTTTCCCTTTTTAATTACGAGATTTAAAAATAATGAATTGGTTCCCTAGCATCTTCCAAAGGTGACCAATGAGTTTTGTTTTGTTTTTTTAAGGATTATTATGAACTCGTGAACATATTTGGGGTATTTCAAATAACTGCATTTACTATTCTCATGGACAATTTGGGCAATTGGGAAACTGTCCCATTTTGGGACAGTGGTGCCTTTGATGGCTTTCTGATTTCCTGACATGTTTCAGGCTCAATTCACATATTTCCTGCCCCAGATATGGAATCAATCATTTCTCCAAAGAGCTCTGGTTTCTTTAAGTGTGAAATGGATTTTGGATACCACAGTCTGGGTAGGGTGCTCACTAATGCTTGATTAGGCCTTTCCAATGGATATACCTAGGAGATACTTTTATTTTTTTTGGCCTTGCCGCGAGGCTTGCAGGATCTTAGTTCGCCATCCAGGGATTGAACCTGGGCCTCGGCAGTGAAAGCGTGGGGTCCTAACCACTGCCAGGGAATTCCCAAGAAGATACTTTTTTTTTTTTTGGCTGCGTGGGTCCTCGTTGCTGCTCGCAGGTTTTCTCTAGTTGCGGCAAGCAGGGGCTACTCTTGGTTGCGGTGTGCGGGCTTCTCATTGCGGTGGCTTCTCTTGTTGTGGAGCACGGGTTCTAGGCAGGCGGGCTTCAGTAGCTGTGGCACGTGGTCTCAGTAGTTGTGGCGCACGGGCTTAGTTGCTCCGTGGCATGTGGGATCTTCCTGGACCAGGGCTTGAACCTGTGTCCCCTGCATTGGCAGGCAGATTGTTAACCACTGCGCCACCAGGGAAGTCCCAGAGATACTTTTTTTAATGATAAAATACATCGTGAGTTTATAGTGATACTTCCAATTCAAATTCAGGACTACAGGATTTTTATATAACCTTGTCTACCTTAATCTATTTCTCCTTTTTCTCACATTGAAAAACCAACATAATCACTCTTTTGCTTTATCCCACAACACACATGCAACCGTCTTAGAATAACAGTACTGACACTAACACAAACATTATGATTAATGGAAACAGTTTAAGGTTTTTTTTTTTCTTTTTCTTTTTTGTCCTAAGGGTATATCCCATTAAGAATATACACTCAGATTACAACGTGTTAAACTCATTTGAAACAATTCATATCTGTGTGGTTGTACCACCAACTCAATATACAGTTAGGTTTATTTATTTCATTTTGCTTTTGTTTTTAGGATTTGCTTTTTTAAATTATATATTTTCTAATTATGTAAAATGCTTACATGATCTCATAGGCAAATTTATCAAACAAGATATAGTCAGAAAGGTTTAGCTTCTATCCCTGCTTCCTTTGTCCTTTTCGTCCCTCTAAAATACCATGCACACTTTTTTTGGTTGCTTTTTTGTTTATTAATATGTCCTGGGTGTTACTGCATAGCAATAGTAAATGTAGTCTTCATCTCTTTTTACATTTGCGTGGTGTTCCATTGTATGTATATACTCTAATTCCACCAGTTCCCTCTTAATGGATATCTGGGTTATTTCTAGTTTTTTGTTATTATAAATAATTAAATAATTGACCTTTAAAAGTATTTTGTTTAAATATTTGAACTACCCATACCCAGGTTTGTTGGTTGTCATCAGGGAAAGTACTAAGCATGTTATATGAACCTAGAAACAAGATTTACATTTTTCAAGTCCCAGTCTTTCCCAATTTTTGTTTTTATACTATTTATTTGTCACTTCTCCATATTATATTTAAATATTAATAATAATTAATATAAGCTGTTATATTGATACTCTTTCTTTATTATTCATAGCAAGAATATATGCAATTTTTGTTTCTTATATACATTTGTATTAGATCACAGTGTAAAAATGTTTTTCTTACTGTGAATCACAGGCAAAAAAGGCATGTAATCAAAAGAGGATGGATTATACATTAGTATTGATAATTGAGGGTTTTTAAAAAATTCCTCAGCCCCAGCTTTTCTGAAGCTAGAGACACCAGCCTTCACACTGCAAGAGATCTTGTCCTCTGCTTTGGCTCCAGGCTGGGTGCGCTGATGTCAGCCTTCCCAGTCTCATGCACTTCTCCCTACCTTGGGCTCTGATAGCCTGGCTGTTGCAGCCTCTTGACATCACTACTCTTGCCATCCATTTCATCTAGTCATCTCTGTAGCTGATGAAGTAGAGGAAGGCCCTGTCCCACAAGGTTTAAAATCTTTTGAAGGGATGGTAAGACCCCACAGTCTCACCGCTTTGTTTCTGGTTATAACACTTCATTAAACCATTCATCTCGCCTACCCTTAAAAATGTTCTCTGTCAAAGACATTCTCCACTAGCTATCACCGAATCTTTTTCTTGCCCTTCATAGCCAAATGTTATTATCTCCACCTCCTCACATCCCATGGATTTGACAGCCCACTGCAGTTTCTTCTGCTTCTACCGTTCCACCTGAACGAACACTTGCCATGGTCACCAAAGACTTCATAGCTGGCAAACTACAGTGCTTTCCAGTTGTCATCCAACTTGAATGCTGTCTGCAACATATGGCATTGTTTATTTTTATTATTTTTTAATTTTTTAAAGAAAGGGTTTGGGATTTTATTTATTTATTTATTTATTTTTGGCTGCGTTGTGTTTTTGTTGCTGCAAGCAGGCTTTCTCTAGTTGTGATGAGCAGGGGCTACTCTCCGTTGCAGTGCGCAGGCTTCTCATTGTGGTGGCTTCTCTTGTTGTGGAGCATGGGCTCTAGGCCTGCAGGCTTCAGTAGGTGTGGCACGTGGGCTCAGTAGTTGTGGCTCGCAGGCTCTAGAGCACAGGCTCAGTAGTTGTGGCACATGGGCTTAGTTGCAACATGGCATGTGGGATCTTCCTGGACCAGGGCTCGAACCCGTGTCCCCTGCATTGGCAGGCAGATTCTTAACCACTGTACCACCAGGGAAGTCCATGGCATTGTTTATTTTTAATTTTTCAATTTTTATTTATTTATTTTTACCTAAAATCTTTTAAAAAAATTTTTCTTCCAGTTTTATTGAGATATAATTGACATACAGCACTGTTTAAGGGATACAGCATAATGATTTGACTTACATACATCATGAAATGATTATCACAATAAGTTTACTGAACATCCATCATCTCATATAGAAACAAAAATTTAAAAATACACAGAGAGGTGTTACTCCAGTACTTTTTGCTTCAGACAACATGCTCCAGGTCCTACCTGCTGGTACAAGGAGGATGAGAGACATGTAGAGCAGACCTGGACTCAACCTGAAGTAGGAACCAAACCCAAGTGAGTCCAGACTAGATCAGCCAACTTCCAGCCAAACCACAGAAAAAAGAAAAGAAAATTTTTTTCCTTATGATGAGAACACTTAGGATTTACTCTGTTAACAGTTTTCATACATAACATACAGCAGTGTTAATTATATTTTTCATGCTGTATGTTACATCCCTAGTACTTATTTAACTTATAATTGGAAGTTTGTACCTTTTGACTGCCTTCATCCAATTCCCCCTCCCCTACTCACCACCTGTGGTAACCACAAATCTGGTCTCTTTTTCTGAGTTTGTTTTTGAAGTATAATGGACCTACACCACTATGTTAGTTCCTGTTACAGAACACAGTGATTTGGTATTTCTATACATTTCAAAATGATCACCTTGGTAAGTCTAGTTATGATACGTCACCATACAAAGATATTACATAGTTATTAATTATAGTCCCCATACTATATATAGCTATATATGTATGGATGATTATTTTAAGATGCTTATCTCTTAAGTTCAAACAAATTTTAACAATCCTGCATTATTACTCCCTGCTCACATTTACTGTTTTTGACATCATATTGTACATCTTTTTGTTTTGTGTATCCCTTAACTACTTATTGCAAATATAAATGATTGTACTACTTTTTTTTTAAGATACATGCTTTTATTCATACCATTCCTCCAATCTACTTGTTGGATTATTATTCACCTTTTTTTAAAAATTGAAGTATAGCTGATTTACAATGTTTTGTTAGTTTCAGGCATTCAGCAAAGTGATTCATATATATATATATATATATATATATATATATATTTCAGATTCTTTTTCATACAGCTTATTACAAAATATTGAGTATAATTCCCTGTTCTGTACAGTAGGTCCTTGTTGTTATATCTATTTTATATAGAGTAGTGTGTATATATTACTCCCAAATTCCTAATTTATCCCTCCCCCCGATTTTACTACTTTTGTCTTTTAACCTTCCTACTAGCTTTATACCTAGCTCATTTACCTCCTTTACTGTATATTTGCCTTAACCAATGAGATTTTTCTTTTTGCAATTTTCATGTTTTCCTTTTGCTATTTTCCACCCCTCCTACCCGTCTCATTGTTGTTCCTTCTTTATATCTTTAGCTGTACATCTTTTCTGCTAGTCTTCTGGTTTTTCTCATCCATAGCTGCTCTGTAAATAGTTTTAATTTTGCTGTGCCCATGGGAGGAGGGTCTTCCCACGCCAGCATCTTGGCCACGTCCTGGCATTGTTAACCACCCCTCTTCTTTGAACCTCTCTCTTGGCTTCTGTAATAACATTCTCCTTTTCTCTGGCAATTCTTTCTCAGTCTTCTTTTCATGCCACTTAAATACAATGTGCCCCCCATTTAATATACCTTATTGGAACTTCCATTCAAATTACCATAAGAATATATGCTCACTGAAACAAGTCAATAAGCAGGGAAGTGTACAAAGAAAGAGCCAACTATATCCTTTTCTATATTTAGAGCTAATTTAGGATTCTAAAACTACTAAAATTTTTAATATTTTGAAATCTAAAGATTGATCTGGGTTGAAATAAGCCCAGATTCCATGACCCAAATGAAAGTATATCTGTATTGCAAAGAAGGCTGAAGGCAGTGAGACCAATTAGGAGGTTGTTACTTTGTATCCAAGTGAGAGGGGATGGCAGTTTGTACAGGGGATTGGCAGTGGAGATGGTAAAACAGACCCATTCGCTGGGTATTTAGAAGATGGAATCATAGAGCTAAATGACTGATAAGAAAAGGGAGGTGAGGGAGAGCAGGAATGAAGGATGCCCTCCAGGTTTCCAGGTAAAACATGTGGGAGGATGAGGGTGACACAAACTGAAATAGAATGTGGGAGGAGGAGCCAGTTTGGGGAAGAAACTGGTATTGGTATTTAGTTTTAAATGCCAGGGTGACATCCAGGAATATAAGTCCTGTGGCCACCTGGGTACATGGACCTGGAGTTAAGGATTCAGAGAAGGGAGTTATCTGCTTATTATGACAAAGGGAGCTATGGTCACACACAAGCTTGTGTCAGGAAAGAGTGTACAGTGAGAAGGGAAAAGTGGCCTGGGATAGAACCCCGAGGGGCCTCACATTTACAAGGGAGCAGAAGGAGAATCCTGATAGAGCATCCACCATTGCTCTCTCTTTTTACCATCTGTTACTTTGCATCCCAACTATCTGGTTCTTGGCCTGTGGGGTGTATTGATCATGCCTTTTTTTTTTTTTTTTTTTTTTGGATCATGCCTTTTTATTTGCTGTATTTCTGGTGTTTTGACATCTAGGGCCTTGTTGACGCTGGAGAGACTGCTCCTTCCAGGGCTAGCCAGCTCTTAGAGATAACAAAGGGCTTGGGGCAGTAATCCAGTTCCCATGGCTGTCTGCCAGCCTGTGCCCCTCACAAGCAAACAGGTGCTGGAAATGGCATCACCAGGAATCTAGTGTCTAACTCACATAATACTTAGATCCATTGTTTAGGGTCAGTGGAGTTGGTTTCTGGGTATAGAGAGGAGGTGGTGTCTTCAAGGGCCGGGTAGAACAGGAACTGGAACAAGGTAGGAGAAGACATGCCTGGAGGAGTCAGTAGGAATATGAAAGTTGATGTGATTTTATATCATGGGGTGAAGGGCTAGAAACCAGGGTCATAACCCTGCAGGCAATCTAGAGTATCTGGTCTATTTATAGTGTAGTCCTTGAGGTCCTCCAAGAACTGAGACCACACAGTTAGGTTTCTTTCCATTCCAGCTCCCAGCAAGAAGCAAAAACACAGGGTGTAGCAGGCCATGGCCCACCCTCATACACATGGAGGCTGCAGGGGTCGCCCAAGACTGCCACTTGGCAGGTGGAACCATTAAACAGATAGGAGCCAAAGTAGTTCCTGGGCAGTAGTGGGTTGGGTTAGGGGAACACCCAGTGTCCCTTATCGCCCACCCGCCAAGAATCCAAAAACGTGATTTCTTGCATCTCTTCAGAAATCTGATCTTATGTTTCTACAAATAGGCAAATCTTCAGAGGAAAACAAAACAAAACACAAAACCCGTCTAGAGGAACCTCCGGTTAATTGTCTGGCAGGGGTAGATGGACCATTTGTAAGAGGAGTATCTCTAGCTACCTTTCCACTTCAGCCAGCCATACACAAGGTGCTGACAACTGACCCCAGACCCATCCTTTCTGGCAGGAGGTCCTGATTGGTCCCAAGAATTTCACCTGATTCTTCTCCCAGTTAGATCATCATTCTTTGCAAGGGGATCCAAGGTGGGTTGTGGGTGTGGTTTTCCTGAATACCAAAAAAATACTGAGAGAGAAATACGGGAGAGAGCAAATAAATGGATCTCAGAGTGAAAACTATTTATGTAAAAGAACTGCTTATATTTTTAAAATATGGAAGGGTAAGCCATAACATGTTTTGAAAGGTTATCTGTAGAAGGAGGGGGCAATAGAGTGGAGAGGAGAGGAGTGAAAGGTAATGTTTGTAGATTTGACTTAGCAACTATGTAAATATCTTACATAATTAGAAAACAACATTAAGATTTAAAAACAATCTCTTGGGCTTCCCTGGTGGCGCAGTGGTTGAGAGTCCGCCTGCCGATGTACGGGACACGGGTTCGTGCCCTGGTCCGGGAGGATCCCACATGCCGCGGAGCAGCTGGGCCCGTGAGCCATGGCCGCTGAGCCTGTGCATCCGGAGCCTGTGCTCCGCAACGGGAGAGGCCACAACAGTGAGAGGCCCGCATACTGCAAAAAAAAAAAAAAAAAAAATCTCTTAAAAATTGAAAGAAAAATAAAACAAATGAACTTAACTGTAAACCAAATAGTGGGGAAGTCACACAGAGGGGATCTATTTCAAGTGAGTTTAAAACATAGTTAATATGACTGCTTATCCCAGTGGGTTATACCCTTAGGACAAAAAGAACTGCTTCAAGAGTTTTAAACTGTTTATGGCGGTCATATTGTTGGTAGTAGTGTTGATGTTGTTATTCTGAGACTGTTAGATGTGTATTATGGGGTGAAGAAAGCGAGTAATTATGTGATAGTCTAGCATCATTCCCAGTGTTACTGAGAACCAGGATTTTTAGCGTGGGAAAAAGAAAATACAGATTAAGATAGAAGTTAGATATAAACCCTGAATCTGAATTGGAAATATCATCATAAACTCACGATGAATTTATCTTAGAAAAAACTATTTTCTGGGGAATTCCCTAGTGGACCAGTGGTTAGGACTCCATGCTTTCACTGCTGAAGGTGCGGGTTTGATCCCTGTGGCAGAACTAGGATCCAGCAAGCCTCGGGGTGCCGCCGAAAAAAAAAAAGTATTTTCTAGTTCTTTCCATTTTAAAGACCTAAAAACAATGACCAAGAAGTAAAAATGAGCACACTGATACCCAGATTGTGATCTTAAAATACTATTTCCAAGTAGAAAAAGAGTTAGCAAAGACTGCTAAGACCTACTGTATAGCACAGGGAACTCTACTCAATGTTCTGTGGTGACCTAAATGGGAAGGAAATCCAAAAAAGAGGGGATATATGTATACGTATAGCTGATTCACTTTGCTGTACAGTAGAAACTAACACAACATTGTAAAGCAACTATGCTCCAATAAAATTAAAAAATAAAAATAAAAAAGACAGCTAAGTTCTTGTCAGAAGGGCTTAGAAGTCAACTTAACAGGCCTCCCACTGGCCAAAGGTGGGGTAATTTGTGCATCACATCAATGTGTTTGTCAACCCCAGTTCATGATAATACTAAAAACTGATTGGTCACCACAGGAAGATTTAAGTGCACAATTTATTATTTTGAGAACTGCTAAATAAAGGGAAAGACATTATTTATTATTGTTTTTCCTTTATGAACTATACCATTGGGTAGCCAAATAATATAGTAGAGGGTTTCTTTATAAAAGTAGTCCAGCTAATGAATGAAAAAGGCATGATAGACTTTGAATGTCACCAATTGGAAATCCTAATGAATTAATGGATCTAGTTATTGATATTCAAAAGCTGCTAACATCACAAATGGAGACACCCAGACATCTTGTGCTTGTAATGGAAGATCACAATACCACCCATGAAGTTGTCTTGCCAAAAAAATTTAACTTGAACATGATCAGGCCTCTCTATCCAATTACTAATTTACAGGGGAAAATAAAAATCAGAGGATAGAGAAACATGTTAAATGGCACCATGGGAATATTGTCAGCAAAATACAGATTGTGGACAAATGAGCCCTTTTTTTTTTGGCCGCACCATGCAGCATGCAGGATCTTAGTTCCCCAACCAGAGATTGAACCTGTGCCTCTTTCAGTGGAAGCATGGAATCCTAACCACTGGACTACCAAGGAATTCCGCAGCCATTTTCTTAAATAAATAAATTTCAAGGAGAAATGAGAGATAGAGGAAGAACTCCTAGAGTAAAAGAGAATTGAGTACATCAACAAATCACAAGGTAGAGGACTTTTTTGGATCATGATTCGAGCAAATTGTAAAGCATACACATACACACAACATTTGAGATGATTGCAAACTGAACACTGATTGAATATTTGATAGAATTAAGGAATTATTGTTCATATTCCTAGCCATTTTGCTTTTTACTTGAAAAAACATAGCATTGTTTAAAATTTTTTTAAGTCCTCAAAATTTAGTAATGCATACTAAATAGTTATAAATAAAATATTTTGGATTTTCTTTAAAATAATATGGGAAAAGAGCAAGTAGCTGGAAGAACAGATGACATAAGCATGGCTATGAGTTAATTATTCTTAAAGACAATAATGAACTCTCGGGAGTTCATCATACTATTGTGTCTCCATTTATATAGTTTTAAAAATTTCCCATTAATAAAAAGCTAAAAGAAAAAAGAGGAATTGCAACATTCTAAAATTCCACAGAGAACTCAATATGTAAACTAAGAAGATTCCATTCATTGTGGTCATTGGTGTCATTGGTGGCTTTTTCAGAACAGTTTCAATGGAATAGTGAGGACAGAAGACAGTTTGCCGCAGGTTAAAAAGCGAATGATTTAGAATATGCCTTGGAATTAGCAGGGAATTTTTCACTCCCTCTCTCTTTCTACATTTACCATTATGGAAAATTACAAACCAAGAATAAAGTAAAGTGAGGGTAGAATAATGAACCTCCATGTACCTATTACAACTTAAATAATCGTCAACATTTTGCCAATGTTGTTTCATCTGCAATTCTTCACCATTTTTTGATGAACCAATTTAAAGGAAATTCTAGATATAATTTAATTTCACTTGTAAATAATCCAGTATTCATTTCTACTTGGTAAGGACCTTTTTCTAATTAACATAAAACCATTAGCACACCTAACAAAATTAAAAATAATTTAAGGAAGGATTTCTTAACAACATATAAAAAAGCACACAAATCACAAAGAGCAAGTTTTTATGTTTCTTAACATTTAAGATTTTAAAATTCTGCTTAACAAAGATCATCACAAGGAAGGGAAAAAATAGACTGAGAAAAGATAAACACATGTAATGGACAAAGATTAAAGAGCCACAACAAGGGAACTTCCCTGGTGGTCCAATGGTTAGACTCTGTGCTCCCAATGCAGGGGACACAGGTTTGATCCCTGGTTGGGGAACCAGGATCCTGCATGCTGCATGGCACGGCCAAAAAAACAAAAACAAAAACAAAACACACACACCCCCCCCACACACACACACACCCCAAATCAATAAGAAAAAGGCAAACAATCCAATAGGAAAATGGTCAAAGAATAACAGATAACTTACAGAGGAGGAAATTTTAAAGTACCATCAAACATATAAAAACATGTTCACCTCTCTGGTAATCAGAACAAGCAAATTAAGACCACAGTGAGATACCATTCTATATCTTTCATATAGACAAAATTGAATGTGATAAAACCGTATGTTGGCAAAGATGTAGACTAATGAGAATTCTTAGGTACCTCTAGTGAGAATGTAAATTGAACAGTTGTTGAAGAGAAATTTGGAAATGTCTACCAAAGCTGAAAATGAGTACATACCCCATGGTCTAACAATTCCCCTTCTAGGTGTACAGCCCATAAAACCTTGGATATTTGCATAAAGAAACATGTATAAGAGTGTTTTTGTAACACTGTTTGCAATGGAGAAAAAAAAAATGGGAACCTAAATGTCCAACAATAGGAGAATAGGAAAATAAATTGTGCTTTATTCATATAATGGAACACGAAATTGAAGTTAAAATATGAATCAACCTCAGAAAACATGTTGCATGAAGAACACAAATTGTAAGGAAAATATAAAGTATCACATCATTTATTTGAAGTTTATAAATTGCATTGTTTATGAATACATATACACATCAAATAATAGTATATAGATATGTGTGGAAATGATGGATACCAATTTCAGGATACCAGTTACCTCTGTGAAAAAAGAAATGAACACAGGGGGCTTCAAATGCATCTGTAATATTTTATTTTGTTTAAAGACCTAAGATTAAAACCTAAAAATCTGAAAGATTAAGAGTTAACCAGGCACACGAATATTTATTATATTTTTCTCTATACTCTTCTCTATGCTTGAAATTTTGCTGAAAAGAAAAAATAATGAATTAGGGAGTTGAGAAAGTGGAAACAGTAAGGATCTTGGCTCTGAAGTCAAAGAGAGAGGATAGTAGCTAGAAAAGGAAGAAGGGCCAAACTCCTAACGGAGCCGCAAGTTTTGAAATGCTGGCAGGTTAAAGGCCAAGCCATGCCTTTTCATTTTTTATTATCCCCCTCCAGCTTGACAAATAATACTTGGCAAATAAGTAAGCATTCTATGACTTTTGCTGAATGGATAAATGGAGTTAACAGCCAGAATTGCTTCCAAAGACACAGTTGGCATCAATAAGATATATAATCGAACATTCCTTTTTAACAAGGTGGCTCAGAATTTCCTGAATAGATTACTCTGGGGACAATTGCTTCTCTCTCTAAAAAGCCATATCCTCTGACTAAATGGGGATTTCTGCCATGCTAGCTAGCACTGATTACAATTTAGCGTCCTTTCTTGATTAAAACCCTAACATAATTAGGTATCTGTGTTTTGTTGTTTTTGTTTTTAATAAATTTATAGAGTTGTACAACTATCACCACACTCCAGTTTTAGAATATTTTCATTACACCAAAAAATAACCTCATGCCCATTTGCAGTTAATCTCTCCTCCCACCCCTAGCCTCAGGCTACCACTGGTTTTCCATCTGTTTCTATAAATGTGTGTTTTCTGGACATTTCATTTAAATGGGGTTATATTATATATAGTGTTTGTATCCGGCTTAGCATAATGTTTTTGAGGTTTGTCATGTTGAAGCATGTATTAGAATTACATTCCTTTTTTACCAAATAGTATTTGATTGTATGGATATATATTATTTTGCTTATTCAGTCATCACGTGATGAACATTTAGGTGGTTTCCAGCTTTTGGCTAGTATGAAGAATGCTGCTATGATCATTTGCGTACATGTTTTTTTGTGTGTGGACGTGTGTTTTCATTTCTCTTTCTCTCTTTTTTTAAAACACTGTCTCTGTTTAATTTAATTTATTTTTTCCTTTTTTTTTTTTTTTTTTTTTGGCCATGCTGCACAGCTTGCGCGATCTTAGTTCCCTGACCAGGGATTGAACCCAGGGCCACGGCAGTGAAAGCGCCAAGTCCTAACCACTGGACCGCCAGGGAAATCCCTGTTTTCATTTCTTTTGGGTAGATTCATAGGAGTGGAGTGGCTGAGTTGTATAGCAAATTCATGTTTTTAAGAAACTGTTCAACTGTTTTCCAAAGTGACTGTAACCATTTTACATACCTGACAGCAATGTATGAGGGTTCTAGTTTTTCCACTTCCTCACTAACACTTGTTACTGTCTGTCTTCATAATTATGGCCATTCTAGTGGGTGTGAAGTGGTGTCTCATTGTGGTTTTAATTTGCATTTCCCTAATAACTAATTGTGTTGAACATATTTTCATTTGCCTATTAGGAATTTAGTTGCCTTTTTTGAAATATTTATTCAAGTTTTCTGCCCATTTTGCAAATTGAGTGTCTTTTTATACTGAAATGTAAGAGCTCTTTATATATTCTGGATACAAGTCATTTATCAGGTAAATGTAAATATTTTCTCCCATTCCATAGCTTGTTTTTTTTTAATTTTCTTAATGATACCTTTTAATACTATTGGAAGTCAACCTAAATTACTAGAGGTATTTAAATTTTAAATGGAAGGAGAATTTTACAGTATTAGATAAAAATTCATTATATTTCTCTGGTCTGTTTTCATATAGTAGAAATACAGTATAAATATCTTCTTTTTACATTAGTAATACAATTTTTATTGACTTGACTTGGAATCAAAGAGATTTATTCAAATAAAACAACAAAACTCTAATGGGATAAATGAAGGTAGGCATGAATATAGAAAGAGATAAATCTTGCTTGAGAAGGGTCAGTATAGTGAAGGTGACACATTTTCAAAGTAAATATATAGATTCAATTCAACAAGCATTTTTAATACCTCTTATATATTAATCATTATATTTGATGCTGAAACAAAATATAAATGAGACAACATCATCTGTCTTAAGAAATTTACAAGGATTGAGACATTGGAGTCACTGTGGGAAAGAAGTAGCTTGGATTTCTACCTCATGTCACGTGCTGTAATAAGCCCTGGGGTGAATCTTCAATTTATTCACTCTGTTTTGGTTATATATTATTATATAACAAATCACCCAAAACTTATTCGTGTAAAACAACAACCATAATTTTGTTTTCAGCTTTTCACCATTGAGTATGACATCTGCTTTGTATTTTTCATATATGGCTTTTATTATGTTGAGGTAATTTCCTTCTAGTCATAGCTCATTGAGTGTTTTTATCATTGAGTATTCATTGTGTTGAATTTTCTCAAATGCTTTTTCTGCATCAATTAAGATGATCATATGGGTTTTTCCCTTCACTCTATTAATGTGGTATATTACATTGGTCCATTTCACATGTTGAACCATCCTTGTATTCCAAGAATAAATACCACTTGGTTGTGAAGTATAATCCTTTTAATATGCTGCTGGATTCAGTTTGGTAGTACTTTGTTGAGGATTAATGCTTGTAAGGTCTGTAGTTCTTTTCTCGTAGGGTCTTTGGTCTGTATTTTTTTTCTTGCAGGGTCTTTCTCTGACTTTGGTGTCAGGATAATTCTGGCCTGATAAGTTTGGAAGTGTTCCCCCCAGTTCAATTTTTTTGGAAAAGTGTGCGAAGGATTGGTGTTACAAGATGATCCATTTTGTCTTTTAAAGAAGTAGAGACAATCATGTTATATTGCTTTGAATGTATATAACTGAAAGAAAGAAAAAAAAAAGAAATCCTTTAGGCAATCAAGTGTGCCCTGTCTTTTGTAGCCTTTCCTGTTCCACTGTAAATGGGCCAGACCCAAGTTAGGACAACACCTTCACTCCCAGGACATCATGGCTGAGAGGATTCTCTTCTTCATGCCTCTCCAGAAATCAGCTCCAGTGTCATTCCTTTATCTTGTTTTAAACAGGAGGTTAACTCCTACACCATTCATTCACCTTGGCTCAGACTGGACTCTGAGAAATTTTGGTCATTTCCAAAGTTCAAATCTAACTCAAAAGATGAAAAATAACACCTGAAACTAACACAACATTGTAAATCAGCTATACTCCAATAAAAATTCTTTAAAAAGGTAAAAAATAACCTCTTTGAGAATAATTTAAGAGAAAATTCAGAATAAGACTTCCATAAATGATCAAAACTGTGGCTTATTTCTAAATGTCTCTGGGTTATGTGAGATGTCCCTATAGAGTTATAATAAACTCCCATACACTTGGTTAAGCTAACTGGAGTTGGGTTTTGGTTAGTTGCAACTAGAGTCTTAACCAAACACAGTCAATTTGAGAATATTTCCATCATCCCAGAAAGAAATCGCACACCTTTTTTTTTTTTAATATGGTGGATTTTTTTGTTTTAATTAATTAATTAATCTTTGGCTGCACTGGGGCTTCGTTGCTGCGCACGTTGCGCGGACTTCTCATTGCAGGGGCTTCTCTTGTTGCGGAGCACGGGCTCTAGGTGTGTGGGCTTCAGTAATTGTGGCACATGGGCTCAGTAGTTGTGGCTCACAAGCTTTAGAGCACAGGCTCAGTAGTTGTGGTGCACAGGCTTAGTTGCTCCGCGGCATGTGGGATCTCCCTGGACCAGGGCTCGAACCCGTGTCCCCTGCATTGGCAGGCGGGTTCTTAACCACTGTGCCACCAGGGAAGTCCCAATCCCACATCTTTTATCCATAACTCCTAATTCTTCCATTCTCCTCCATCCCTAAGCAACTGCAAATCTACTTTCTGTCTTTACAGATTTGGCTATTTTGTAAATTTGGAACCATATAATGTATGGTGTTTTTTGTCCAACTTCTTTCACCTAGAATAATGTTTTCAAGGCTCATCCATGTATTATAACGTGTCAGTACTTCATTCCTTTTTATTGATGAACAATATTCCATCATATGGATATATCACATTTTATTTATCCATTCCTCAGTTGACGGACAGGATTGTTTCGATTTTGGGAGCTATGAAGAATAATGCTGTTATGAACTTTCGTGTATAAGATTTTATGATGATGCATATTTTTAATTCTTTTGGATATATACCTAAGAATAGAATTGCTGAGTGTTAAATTGTTCTTGCCAGTCCTGCCTGCCTGTGTTACTCCATAATCCTGGCTTTGGTAACAGATCTTTTCCTGCCCAACTTCTGACCTTGGCCCATAGCCTGTGGCCTCTTTTAGAGTTTCCTTTCTCTTATAAAGGACACAGTTACTCTAGTTCCCCATCTCCATCTTACCTACCTCACAGCTTTCAACAACTCAGCCCCTACTTGCATGCTCAGCCCCGCCCCACTTCCCATACGCCATAATTTGAAGTAGGACAGTCCTCAGTTTGAATCCTGACCCAACCACTATATAACTGTGAGGTAATCCTCCCACTTCTTGGTGGCTTACCATCTGCTGGGCATGAGGCAATGTTCTTTACATATATGGTCTCATTTAAACCCAACACTTAGGTGTTTTAACAGACTGAGAGGGTTTAAATGACATGCCCAAGGTCAAGTAGCCATGGCCTCCATTCAAACCTGTCCTCCTTTTTAGAGCTGGGATATTGTCTTGTACTCTTCCTATCAAAACTTGCTGGTCCTATGGCTAACAAGTATAGATGAAAAATGTTTAACAGCACTAGTAATAAAAAATGCAATTTAAAATACAAAAGAGCTATCATTTGTCCCCTAACCAATTAGCAAAGATTTTAAAAGTCTTTGGTGAGGATTAAGGAAAGCAGACACTGGTGGACATGTATATTGATATAGTCTTCTTTGGAGGTCAGTATTAAAAGCCTTAACAATGTACTTATCTTTTAGTTCTGGAATTCCAAGTCAAAAAACTTAGTTCTAAGGAAATATATGTGCACAAAGAATTAGCAATATCAATACTCAATGTATCTTTGAGTTTACAAAATATGTAGATCCCATGTTTTATTTTTTAAAGGGAAAGAATATGCACAGTATACGTAAATGTATGCAAAATACACAGTAAAGCGACTAGGAGAAAATATACCAAAATATTGACTATGGGTGACTCTGAGTGGTGGGATTAAGAATGATTCTTTATTTTCTCCCTTTGCTTCTCTAAATTTAAATTTTTTTCTTTAACAGATATATGCAGTTTGGGGAAAAAAATATAATGCTGTGGAGATAAACTTATCTTCTTTGTAGCTGAAACAAGAATTCCTTTGTAGGAAGAGGTCTAACTGTTGGAAAATCAGAGAAATAGTCACTGATTGATCTTCCTGAAACACTTGCTTAAGTGGACATGTTGGAGCTTGTCAAGAAATCTAAGAAGCCAAGCATGTCCAGCCATTGAAATGGGACCGTGGAGGGGAGAGTTCTGTGTATAGCTATTGTTGCTACTACATCTGTGGGTCTGCAGCTAAGTATCCCGTGATAGGTCTGGGGCCATTGTTGGTCAGCAGGGCAGCATTTTGGGAAGATGAGTTGTTCATGGAACAAAGAAGAGTGAGGACAAACAGGCACCTTGAAGGACCCCTGCATATGTCCTTCACTGTCCCTAATCCCTGTGTCTTATCACTGATAAGTGGCTGCTGATTCATCTCCATCTTCCAAATATTGTGGAGTTTCTTCTTTGGGACAGTTCTAACTTGGAACCATACAAGGAAGAGGATTCTAAGAATCACAGTTCCTAGTTTAACCAACTTGACAATAGCACAGTCTAACATAGGTTCATAGTCTGAATATATAAAGGACTCCAAAAAAATCAATAAGAAAACTGCAATACAACACAGTTTAAAAATGAATGAAACACTGAAATAGGCACTCTCATAAGATATCCAAATGGCCAATCAGCATTAGGGGAAATACGAACTAAAACCACAATGGTGTACCACCATACACCCATCATAATACCAAATATTGGTGAAAATATGGAGCAACTGGAACTCTTATATATTGCTAGTAAGAGTTTACATTGATTCAACTACTTTGGAAAACTGTTTTGCAAGATCTACTAAAGCTAAATACATGTATATCTTATAACCCAGTAATTTTGCTCCAAGTGAAATAAGCACAAATGTTCACCAAGCAGTATATTCGTATTCAAGAATCTTCATAGGATTCTCATTCATAGTAGCTTCAAACTGGTAACAGCCCACATATTCATCAAAAGATGAATGGGCAAATAAATTGTAGTATATACACAAAATGGAATACTACACAGTAACAAAAAAGAATGAACTACTGTACATGCAACAACATAGCTGCATCTCACCAATAGATTGAGCAGAAGAAGCCAGATCTGGCGTACAAAACAGGAAGACTATAGTGATGAGAGTCAGAGGAGTGGCAACATCTGTGTTGACTAGAAAGTATAGAAGAGTCTTCTGGAGTGCTATAAATGTTCTACATTGATCTGGGTGGGAGTCACATGAGTGTATAGATAGGCACAAATTCACTGAAGTGTACACACTGAGGATAAGTGTACTTGTACACTATTGTAGGTAGTATTTTATACCCCAATTTTTAAAAATTTAAAGAAATCTATATCGGTAAAACATTCTAGGCAGCAAATACTATTAGAACTGCCATTCTAGACTAAGTTGAGCTGTGGCAATGGGAAGAAGACAGAACTGATGGAGTCTATCATGATTTTGTATTAGGAAGGTGTGTGGGGTTGGAGCAGGTAGAGTGAGTGAACTTTCAGGTGCTGGCGAGTGCTGCGATTCTTGTTTTTTTAGAAAGTGTTGTGTTAAATGTGTGTCCAACGTATGTCACCATGTCCACAGTTAGGGTTTGGATGGTCTGAAGTGTCTACTTGAGTAATGCCATTGCAGAACCCAGCATAAGGGTGAGCTTACCTGAGAAGACCGCAGCCAACTGTTCCACTGGAACAGGCTACCTGCTTTTGGCACCTTAGGAGCAGGCACCAGGCAGCTCTGGACTTTAGCAGATGCACCTCCATCTACATGTCTGCTGGTTGCAATTTCTTGGTTGTCCTGAAGGCCACAGCTGAAGAAGGATGGCTATAAAATTCCTGAGCAGGATTTGCTGCCCAGCACCCTAACATACATAGATCTCTGAGGATGGCAGCACTAACGATATTTGCTGACTGATGTGTGGAGGGTGTGGAAGCAAACGTCTTAAAAAAGAGGTCCCACTTAGGCTGTCAAACTGAAACCTCCAAGTTTATCCCTTCTGCTCTGAGCAACAATATCCACTCTCCAGGCCAGACAGTACGGGGCTCCCTAATGTTGTCTTTCCACATCTGTGAGGCTGCCTTGATAGTATGTCCTCTTGGGGCAAGTTGACTTCAGCTAAACCTGAGAAGAAACACGAGTGAGGTGCCCAGGCTGGGATCCTTTTATTCAGGATAAACGTCAGTGTTGAAAGTATCAATTTCTCTTAAGGAAGCTTGTTTGGGCTTTCGTGGGCAAAGATCCAGGTGGAAGTGAATTGATTTTGTTTGTTTGTTTTAGTTCCTAAAACACTGTAATGAATCTTAGATATCTTTCCTCTTGTTTATTTTTTTATTTTTTATTTTTATTTTTTGCCTGCACCACACGGCATGGGAGATTTTAGTTCCCAGACCAGGGATTGAACCCTTGCCCCTGCAGTGGGAGCACAGAGTCCTAAACATTGGACTGCCAGAGAAGTCCCGATATCTCTCCTCTTGGAAGTTGGTTCTAGGTGGTCAGGACTGTAAAATTTTGGCAAAACCACAATCAGTTGCAGAAACCTCGGGCATATTCTATTTATGACTTGATATCCTGAATTTTTCACTTAACATTATATTATAAACATTTCCAACATTCTTCAAAAAATTCCTTTTGAATGGCTGCATAATCATCCATCATGAATGTCCTAGAATTTGTTTAACTCATTCCTCTGTTATTGGATATTTCCATTGTTTCCAACTTTTTGCTATTGGTTTTTTAAATTTATTTTTTATTGAAGTATAGTTGAATTACAATGTTGTGTTAATTACTGCTGTTACAGCAAAGTGACTCAGTTATACATATATATACACTTTTTTCGTATTCTTTTCCATTATGGTTTATCACAGGATATTGAATATAGTTCCCTGTGCTATACAGTAGGACCTTGTTTTTACTTTTTGCTATTATAAATTTGTAATAAAAACCTGTTTTGGTAAAGGCAGATCAGTTTGTTTTGGTAAAGGCAGATCAGTTTGTTTTGGAGATTGATTCCCAAGACGGAAATGATCACATAAAGGGTGTGAGCATTTTAAATGTCTTAATATTGATTGCTTATCAAAATATGAAGTGCAATTTACCCTCTGGGATAGATCTTAAATTGTATCCTGGGCATTGGTGTCCTTATTTGTGCTCCTATTGGGGTAGAAGCCTTGGGCTGGCATGGCTGGGCCACTGACCTCTTCATTGTTCTTACTAGCTCCTGCCCACAGGTCTGACTCTGTTCTGCACACCTCTAACTACTGTCTTGAGTTTGGTTCCAACTCAGTGAACCTCCCATAACCATGGTGCTGCTAGCCCCTACTCTGAGCATCAGTCCCATTGCCAAGACTCCTGCAACTACACCCCAACACAACATAAGACCCTTGTGTCTGATGGACCTACAGTTCCAGTTAGCTCACCCTCCTGGATATAGTGGTTTGTACAGATGACTAGTCATGCACAAGCCAGGTTCTCCCTCAGGTAAGCCCCTCCCTGCTAAGCCCTGCTTATTTCCAGCTGATTTTTAAGAGCAAAGATTATGGTATCAGATAGAGCTCAGTTCAGATATCTACTTTTATGAGTTTTACATATGTGTCCTTGAATCTCAGTTTCCTCACTGTAAACAGGGGTAATAATATGTAGTGATCTTTATTAGTTTGTATGTTTTTGCTTAATATGTACATATGTACCCATACAACAGTATTATAATTTTTTCTTCCAACTATCATACATACTTTAACAAAGTTAAGGGGAGAAAATAGTCTACCATATTTATCCAGACTTACATTTCTATCATTCTTTCTCCATTCCTGAAATTTCAAATTTCCATCTAGTATTATCTTCCTTACACCTGAAGAACTTCCTCTAGCATTTCTTTTAGAGAAAATCTGATGGCAACAGATTTTATTTTTCTTTCACCAATGAATTTCACTTTTATTCCTGAAGGGTATTTCCACTGGATATAGAAATTTAGGTTGATAGTTCTTTTCTTTCAGCACAGTAAAGTCTTTGTTTCAGTGACTTCTGACCTCCATGGTTTCTTTTTTTTTTTTAATTTATTTTATTTATTTATTTTTGGCTGCGTTGGGTCTTCATTGATGCACGCAGGCTTTCTCTAGTTGCAGCCAGTGGGGGCTACTCTTTGTTGCAGTGTGCAGGCTTCTCATTGCGGTGGCTTCTCTTGTTGTGGAGCACAGGCTCTGGGCGCGCGGGCTTCAGTAGTTGTGGCACGTGGGCTCAGTAGTTGTGGCTTGCGGGCTCTAGAGCACAGGCTTAGTAGTTGTGGCGCACGGGCTTAGTTGCTCCGCGGCATGTGGGATCTTCCCGGACCAGGGATTGAACCCATGTCCCCTGCATTGGTAGGCACTGCGCCACCAGGGAAGTCCCCCTCCATGGTTTCTGATAAGAAATCTGAAGTTATTCCAATCATTATTCTCCTGTATGTAATGCATTGTTTTTCTCTATAGCTTTTAAGATTTTTAATTTGTGTTTCGTTTTCAGTAGTTTGATTATAATGTGTCTGGGCATGGGTTTGTTTGAGTTTACCCTTTGAGGTTGATAGAGTTTCTTGATCTGTACATTTACGCTTTTCACCAAGTTTGGGAAATTTTCAGCCATTTTTTCCTCAAATTTACTTTGCGACACAAATATCCCTCTGAGATTCCATTGAGGCAAATGTTAGATGTTTTTGTATTTTCCCATAGGTTCCCTGTGGCTCTATTTCTTTCCATACACTCCCCCCCCCCGCAATGTTTTGTTTCTCTGTGGTTCAGATTGCACAGCTACTATTGATCAGTTTTCAAGTTCATTGACTCTTTCCTCTGTCATCTCCATTTTGTGACTGAATCCATCTAATGAATTTTTAAAATTTTGGTTATTGTATTTTTCAGTTCTAAAATTTCCATTGGGTTCATTTTTATTCTATTTCTCTACTGAGACTTTCCTTTTTTTTTTTTCCAATGATGTTCATCCTACTTCTTGGAGTATGGTTAAAATAGTTGCTTAAAACCATTTGTCTGATACCTATAACATCTGTGTCCTGTCAGAGTTGGCTTCCATTGGTTGTCTTTACCCAGATGAACTGTTGAGATTTTTCTGATTTTTCTATGTTGAATAATCTTGGATTGTATCCTAGACATTTTCTATATTATGAGACTCTGTGACTTATTTAAAACCTATGGAGAATTTTATTTTATTTTTATTTTTTTGGCTGCGCCACATGGCATGTGGATCTTAGTTCCCTGACCAGGGATGGAACGGGCAAATCCCTGCAGTGGAAGCACGGAGTCTTAACCACTGGACTGCCAGGGAAGTCCCTGGAGAATTTTATTTTTTATTTATATTTTTATTATTTTATTATTATTTATTTTAGCAGACAATCAACCTGGTTATTTCAGCCTACAAGTTTGAACCTACCTTCTGTGGTGCAATGTACGTTTATATTTCAGAGTTTTTGCAGTACTGTTTGGAACAATCCCTCAAATGCACCACCCAGGGACCACTTTTATTCCTAAGCAGTGGTCTGCCTCGTGGTTCACTTCTGAAAGCATTGCTATTCTATTTTTTTTTAATTGAAGTATAGTTGATTTACAATGTTGTGTTAGTTTATGGTGTACAGCAAAGTGATTCCGTTATTCTTTTTTATTATGGTTTATTACATGATACTGAATATAGTTCCCTGTGCTATGCAGTAGGACTTTGTTGTTTATGTATTTTATACATAGTAGTTTGTATCTGCTAATCCCAGACTCTTAATTTATCCCTCCCCTACCATGTTTCCCCTATGGTAAACATAAGTTTACCATAAGTGTGGGATCTTTAGTTGCAGCATGCGAACTCTTAGTGCGGCATGTGGGATCTAGTTTCCTGACCAGGGATTGAACCCAGGCCCCCTGCATTGGGAGCACGTAGGCTTAGGCACTGGACCACCAGGGAAGCCCCCTTAAGTTATTGATTTTAAATCTTCTTTTTTAGTAAAAATCATTTAATTTTTAAATTTCCTCCTAATCACTGCTTTAGTTGAATCCCACAAATTTTGATATAATGTATCATCATTAAGTTTGAGATTTTCTAAGTTTTCCTTGTAATTTTTTCTTTGATCCATGGTTAATTAAGCATGTTGTTTAATTTCCAAATACTTGGAGATCTTCTTTTTGTTTAATTCTATTTTATTTAAATTGTAGTCAGAGAACATAGTCTATATCATTTCTACTTTTTGAATTTATTGTGCCTTATTCTATGGCTTATTCATGATGAATGTTCCACGTGCACATGGAAAGAATATATTCTGCAGTTCAATGCGGTGTTCTATAAATGTCAAAAGATTGAGTTGGTTGATACTATTGTTCAAATCTTTTTACTCTTACTGATTTTCTATGTATTTGTTCTGTTTTTGAGACAGGAGTGTTGAAATCTCCAAATATAATTATTATTATTATTTTTTTCTTTTGGTTCTTTTTTTTTTTTTTATTTTGGTTCTTTTGGTTTTATTTTTCTTTTGGTTCTTTTGGTTTTATTTTTCTTTTGGTTTTTTTGTGTGTATTTGTTGAAGCTGTTATTAATTACACACACATTATGATTATATGTCTTCTTGACGAAGTGATCCTTTTATCATTAGAAAATTTACCTTTTTATCTCTGGTAAGCTCCCTGTCCTGAAATCTGTTGTTTGATATTAACATAGCCATCCCAGCTTTCATAAGAATATGTGTTAGCATAAGACTATTAGTATTTGCATAAATTTTAATAAGATTAGGCTTTGCATGGTGTATATTTTTCTATCCTTTCTATCTATACTTTTAATCTCTCTGGGTCATTTATTTAATGTGAATCTCTTAGCATATATTTGGTTCTTGCTTTTTAAAAAAATCTAGTTTGACAACCTCTATCATTTAATTAGATTATTTAATCAATTTACATTTAATGTAAGTTTAGGTATGGCTAGTTCTAAGTCCACCATCTGGCTAATTTTTTTCTGTTTCTTTTTTATGTTCTTTGTTTTTCTCCTCCTTCTTCCCTGCCTTCTTTTGGATTATTTGAGTGTTTTCCAGTATTCAACTTTATTATTTGCTTATTAGCTATATACATATTCTTTGTCTTATATTGTTAATGGTTCCTCTAGGATTTACAGTGTTAATCTTTGACTCATCATAATCTACTTTCAAATAATACAAATTCACATATAATTTAAGAAAATTATAATAGTATATTTCCATTCCCCTCTATCCTTTCTGCTGTTGTTTACATACATTTAACTTCTACATGCATCATAAACCCTGCAATACATTGTTATTTTGTTTCTTCAAACTATCTTTTAAAGAAATTAAGAAATGAAGGAAACAGTCTTTTAATTTTACTTCCGTATTTACCATTTCTAGTACTTTTCAGTTTTTATTCCTTCATTTACTCATTTATGCTTCCACTTGGCAACATTTTCTTTCAGCCTGGACTCTAAAATTTCTTAAAGAGCATGTCTCCTGGCAATGAATTTTCTGAGCTTTGTTTGCCTTTATTTCACCTTCATTTTTAAACAGTATTTTTGCTTAATGTAGATTCTGGTTTGACAGAGTGTATTTTCCTTACAATACTTTAAATGATTTTTCTGCCTTACCTTATTTCTGATGAAAAGCCAGAAGTTATACTTATCATTATTCCCCTATGTAATACATATATTTTCCCTCAGGCTACTTTTAAGACTTTTTTCATTGGTTTTCAGAAATTTGATTATGATGTTCTTCAGTGTGTTTTCCTTTTTTATACTCCTTGGAGTTCTTTGAGATTCTTGGGTCTGTGAGTTTATATTTTGGAAAATTTGAAAAAATTTTGATCATTATTCAAGTGTCATATTGCAACCATTATTCAAATATTTTTGCCTCAATTTCTTACCTCTCCTTCTAGTGCTTGAATCTCACATGTAATAGATGGCCTGATATTTTCCAATAGATCAGTGAGAATTCGTTAACAATTTTCTAGGCTTTTTCCCTCTGTATGCTTCAGTTTATATACTTTCTGTTACCATCTCTTCAAGTTCATTGCTCCTTCTTCTCTGTGTCACTGCTGTTAAACCTATCCAATGAAATTTTCAATTCATATATTTTATTTTTGGATTCCAGGATTTGTATTTGATTCTTTTTTGCACTTTGGAGATTTCCTAATCGTTCCTTTGTTGTGTTAATCTGTTTCTTAAAATAGTTGACATGTTATAATAGTTTAATAAATATAATACAACAGTTTATAATACTGTTTTAAGTCTTTGTTGATAATAACATAATTTCCATCATTTGGGGGTGCATTTCTATTGACTAATTTTTCTTCGGGTTACAGATCATACTTTCCTGCTCCTTCACATATCTAGTAACCTTTTATTATATGCTGGACATTATGAATGCATTGTTGAGTGCCTAGGGTTTTTTTTAAACTTCCGTAATAGAGTTTGGGATTTTCTTTGGTCATGGAGCTAATTTGCTTGGGAATTAGCTTAACCCTTTTGAGACTTGTTTTTAAGCTTTGTTAGGTAGCGTGGGTCTAGAGAAACCTTTACTCGAGGGCTAGATTAGTCCTTTTCCTAAGATGGGATCTTTCTGAAGCCTCTATTGAAGCATCATTTTTTGTAAAGTGTTTTAACTCTGGCTGGTTTAAATTTGAATATATCCTAGCCTTGTATCAGTTCAGTAATTATTTAGCTTACAGGTATCTGAAAGCTGTTCTTTCCCTGATAATTGTTCTTTGACTGTCCTCTTGGAGTCTTGTCCTGTGCATGTACAGTTTGGTATTTGGCCAAAGACTCAAGAGGGTCCTATGTGGATTTCTGGAGCAGCTTTTGGCATCACTCCTTTACCTTTGGTACTTTTCCCCACACATTCCAGATAACTAAGTGTTCCTGAACTCTGATTTCTGTCTTGTTAAGTCAGGGAGACTTCTGTGCTCTGTTTAGACTACTCTTCCTTACACCACAGTCCAGAATTTAATGACAGATAAAAAGGGAGGCCATATGGGGCTCACCTTATTTTTTTTCCCTTCTCTCAAGGAATATCACAGTCCTGTATTGCCTGTTATGCAATATCTGAAAACAGTTATGTCATGTGTTTTGTTCAGTTTTTTAGTTGTTTAGAGTGGGGGGACTGGTTGAATATCAGTTTCTGTCATAAATCCTTGAAATATAATATAAATATAATAAATAAAAACATTAATCTTTGCCTCTCAGCTGATTTTATATTTTAATTTTGAGGGATAATGGAAATGTTTTGTCATGATTTGTGTACCGAAAATTGGTAAATTTTATTGTATGTAAATTATACCTCAATAAAACTCATAAAAAGACAAAATAGGGCTTCCCTCGTGGCACAGTGGTTGAGAGTCCGCCTGCCGATGCGGAGGACACGGGCACGTGCCCCAGTCTGGGAAGATCCCACATGCCTTGGAGCGGCTGGGCCTGTGAGCCATGGCCGCTGAGCCTGAGCATCCGGAGCCTGTGCTCCGCAACAGGAGAGACCACAACAGTGAGAGGCCCGCGTACAGCAAAAAAAAAAAAAAAAAGACAAAATAGAGACTTTTGAGCCAAAGTTATATTATTAAATATTTCAGGCACGCAAAGATAAGTATAGAGAATAATATACGGAATGCCCTTATGGTTATCATTCAGATTACAAAATAAGACAATACAAATATAACCAGAAGCTCCCTGTGTATCCTTTTCTCCCCTGCAGAGTTAACCACTATCTTGAACATTGTGTTTATTATCCTAATGCTTGATTTTATCATTTTGCTTCATATACATATATGTATATATATAAACACACAAAGATACAAAGGTAAATATATATTTAACTTTGTATCTTAGCAAATATGTTGTTTTCACTGCTTTTCAACTTGACTGAATTTCATCCATGTAGCTGTTTTTAAATGATGTGATAATAAATAGGCAAACCCACAAACATAATTATATTTATATAACATGTAGTCTTGGGCCTGTACAGAAATGCACAAAGTTTAGCAGACTCTGCATTTCGAACTAACCTTCCCTCAGGAGAGAAAGTCAAGAAAATCACTGTCATTTATTCCTCTGCCCAGGGGAAAAAAAATTAGTGAACACTCACTCTTGGCAAGTGGCATGAAAGGCAATTTGTAAGGCTGGCCTTGTTCCAACAGCTGTAGTAAAGACTCATATGTCGAGGGGTGATGAGGGTTTGGCTGTTCCCATTGCCCTGAGTCAGCAGGCCTACTGGTGCCTGGTGTTAGCAGTTTCCAGTTAGAGAGTGGCTGCTGGATACCCTCCTGCTTTCTCCTGGATGGAAATGAGTGTCTCAAGAAAATTGATTCTAGTGCTCAGATTCAGGCTGGACCATTAACTCTGTGAATATTATTAATTCCTTAATAAGGGTCAGAAATATCTGTAATTCCTTCCCTATGCGACTCCTTTTTATGAGGTTCAGCCCACATGCTGTAACCATCCTCCAAGGCACAGGCTCAAGTGGCATCTCTTTCCTCATACCAGGCCTGATTCCCCCAATTCAAAATGATGGCTGCTTCTTTCAGCATTTATCCGTGCCTCTTTTATTGTTTTCTACATGTGCTATGTTTATTTCAGTACCTGTCTTGTTTCCTCTATGGAAGTCAGAGACATGCATATGCCAATTTCTCTTTATATCCATCCATTTGCCTCTCCTCTTACTCTCACTCTCAGTGCCTAGTGAAATATTTAACACAACTGTTTATTGAATAAATGACTGTAAGAGAAATTAATTTTTTGTTTCATTTTATCACACTATTAAAACAACAGAAATACACTGCTCGTGGAACGACTCTGTATACAACATAACATTTGTATTCTCTAGTTTAATCTGTAATTCCACACTTTTGGTTCATGTAAGTTCCCAAGAACAAGCCAATCCCTGTAATCACTAGCAAGACCACAGCTCATAAACATAGCTGGAGTCTCCAGAATGAGTTTTATTTTCTCATAACCTTTGCTTATTAAGTAGAGTTTCATTTTCTTTTTCATTGTTCTTTTGAGCTATAACAAGCCCCTCCTCTGTCCATTTCTTGATTTCCCAACAGGTCAGTTTTGATCACTAGCAGAGTGATTAAATTTCCTGAAATGCCACACAGCTGAGCCAGAAGTTCTAAACAGAAACAAAAGGGGCATCAAACAGAAGAGCCTGCTTTCAAAGTTCCCAGATGACATGAAATTCAGAAGCATTAACTAACTTATTTAAAGGTGAAGGAAAAATTTAATCAGAAAAAGTAATGAAAAGCATGTCTACATTAGCACACAACCACACACACACACAGTTTTTGTTTGTTTTTTTTTTAGCGGTACGCAGCCTCTCACTGTTGTGGCCTCTCCCATTGTGGAGCACAGGCTCCGGACGCACAGGCTCAGCGGCCATGGCTTACAGGCCCAGCCGCTCCGCGACATATGGGATCTTCCCGGACCGGGGCACGAACCCGTGTCCCCTGCATCGGCAGGCGGACTCCCAACCACTGTGCCACCAGGGAAGCCCACACACACACTTTTTTGCACATTTATTTTTCTTTTTACTTCAAGCTGGGCATAATAAATTTCTGTATCATTCAGTGAAATCAGTTCCTTCAGTTGGAATGTATGGAATTCCCGTTAATAAGTAAATAAGGGGAGAACAGAATTAATTTGTTTATAATTTATTTTATAAAAGATATTTTTGTCAAAATCATTTAAAAACCACATGAAACTAAAAAACTTATAACTAAAAACACAGGAGTCTCTCCCTTTCTTCCTCTCTCAGTTCTTTTCCCCAGCGACAACTACCAACACCCCTTCTGCCTTTTATTCAAGTATTCCTTCTAGTATCTACCTCTATTCTAAATATTATGCTTATATTTTTATTTCTTACTTTCTCAGTTTTAGACATTATCCATTTCTTGGTATGGAAGTTGAGATCTTAGCACCCTTTTCTTATACACACACCCTTTTCCTCCTCCCCATCCTCTCAGTATAGGTATATCACAATTTTCAGTGTATTAATATGCAGTGTTTTTCTTATTTTGACTGTGTCAGTATTGTTCACTTCTGAGCCAAGTGCTACAATATATTATGAATGAGTTTATTCATTGTCCTGATTGTTTCCAGTCTATCTGAGGTACAATTGACAAATAAATATTGTATATATTTAAGGTGTACAACATGATGATTCAATATACGTAGTCATTTTGAAATGATTACCACAATCAAGCTAGTTAACATATGCATCATCTCATACAGTTACCTTTATTTATTTATTTATTTATTTAATTTGGGTGAGAGCACTTGAGATCTACTCTCTTAGCAAATTTCAAGTATATAGTACTTTTTTCTTTCTTTTTTTTTTTTTTTGTGGCACGTGGACCTCTCACTGCTGTGGCCCCTCCCGCCGCGGAGCACAGGCTCCGGACACACAGGCCCCGCGGCCATGGCCCACAGGCCCAGCCGCTCCGCGGCATGTGGGATCCTCCTGGACCGGGGCACGAACCCGTGTCCCCTGCATCGGCAGGCGGACTCTCAACCACTGCGCCACCAGGGAAGCCCCTATAGTACATTTTTAACTATAGTTACCATGCTGTTCATTAGGTCTTCAGAACTTATTCATCTTGTGTTTGAAAGTTTGTACCCTTTGACCAACATCCCCCCTTTCTCCCCATCGCCCACCCACGGATAATCACAATTTTATTCTCTATTACTGTTACTCTAAGTTGAACACTTGAAGATTTCATGTGTAAGTGATGCCATGCAGTATTTGTCTATGTCTAGTTTATTTCTCTTAGCATAGTGTCCTCTGGGCTTATCAATGTTGTCACAAATGGCAGGATTTCCTTCTTTTTTATGGCTGGATAATATTCCATTACATATGCCACATTTTCTTTACCCATTCATCTGTTGATGGACACTTAGATTGTTTCCATATCTTGGCTGCTATGAATAATGCTGCAGTTAACATGGGTGTGAAGGTATCTCTTTGAAGTGCTGATTTTATGTCCTTTGGATAAATACCCGGGAGTAGGATTGCTGGATCATATGGGCAGTTCTATTTTTAATTTTTTAAAATAAATTTATTTATTTATTTATTTTTGGCTGCATTGGGTCTTCATTGCTGCACATGGGCTTTCTCTAGCTGTGGCGAGTGGGGGCTACTCTTCGTTGCGGTACACGGGCTTCTCATTGCGGTGGCTTCTCTTTGTTGCAAAGCATGGGCTCTAGGCGTGCAGGCTTCAGTAGTTGTGGCTCATGGGCTGTAGAGCATAGACTCAGGAGTTGTGGCGCACAGGCTTAGTTGCTCCATGGCATGTGGGATCTTCCCGGACCAGGGCTCGAACCCATGTCCCCTGCATTGGCAGCCGGATTCTTACCCACTGTGCCACTAGGGAAGTCCTATTTTTAATTATTTTGAGGAACCTCTACACTGTTTTCCATAGTGGCTGCACCAATTTACATTACTACCAACGATGCATAAGGGTTCCCTGTTCTCCACATCCTCACCAACACTTTGTTATTTCTTGATTTTTTGATAACAGCCATCCTAACAGATGTGATATGATATCTTATTGTGGTTTTGATATGCATTTTCCGGATGTCTAGAGATGTTGAGCACCCTTTCATGTACCCATTTGCCATTTGTGGTCTTCTTTGAAGAAATGTCTGTTCAAGTCCTTTGCCCATTTTAAAATCAGGTTATTTGTTTTTCTGCTATTAATTTGTATGAGTTCCTTATATATTTTGGATATTAACCCCTATGGAATATATGGCTTGCAAATACTTTCTCCCATTCTGTGGGTTGCTTTTTCACTTTTTTATTGTTTCTTTTGCTGTGCAGAAGCTTTTTGCTTGGATGTAGTCCTACTTGTTGACTTTTGCTTTTGTTACCTATGCTTTTGTTGTCAAATCCAAAAAGATCACTGCCAAGACCAATATCAAGGAGCTTCTTCCCTATGTTTTCTTCTAGGAGTTTTAGGGTATCAGGTCTTATGTTTAAGTCTTTATTTCATTTTGAGTTAATTTTTGTGAGTGTTGTAAGATAGGGGTCCAATTTTTCTGCATACGGTAATCCAGCTTACTCAGCACCATTTGTTGAAGAGGCTATTCTTTCCCCATCGAGTATTCTTGGCTCCCTTGTCAAATATTAATTGTTCATGTATGCAGGGGTTTACTAGTCTATTCTGTCATTGGTCTATGTTTCTATTTTTATGCCAGTATCATACTGTTTTAATTACTATAACTTTGGGCTATACAGACGGTCTCTGACTTACAATTTTTCGACTTTATGATAGTGCAAAATCGATACTTACCCAGTACAAACTGTACTTCACATTTTGAATTTTTATCTTTTCCGGGGCTAGCAATATGCAGTTCAGTACTTTCTCATGGTGCTGGGCGTCAGCAGCAAGCCACAGCTCCCAGTTAGCCATGCAATCATGAGGGTAAACAAATGATACACTTACAACCATTCTGTACCCATACAACCATTTTCTTTTTCACTTTCAGTATAGTATTCAATAAATTACATGAGATATTTAACACTTTATTACAAAATAAACTTTGTGTTTGATGATTTTTAAAATATATTTATCTATCTATTTATGTCTGCATTGGGTCTTCATTGCTGCGCATGGGCTTTCTCTAGTTGCAGCAGGCAGGGGCTATTCTTCGTTATGATGAGCAGGCTTCTCATTTCCGGTGGCTTCTCGTTGCAGAGCATGGGCTCTAGGCGTGCGGACTTCAGTAGTTGCAGCACATGGGCTCAGTAGTTGTGGCTCGCGGGCTCTGGAGCTCAGGCTCAGTAGTTGTGGTGCACGGGCTTAGTTGTTCCGCAGCATGTGGGATCTTCCCAGACCAGGGCTCAAACCCATGTCCCCTGCATTGGCAGGCAGATTCTTAACCACTGCACCACAAGGGAAGCCCGTGTTTGATGATTTTGCCAAACTGTAGGCTAGTGTAAGTGTCTTGAGCATGTTTAAAGTAGGCTAGGCTAAACTGTGATGTTCAGTAAGTTAGATGTATTAAATGCTTTTTAACTTCTGATATTTTCAACTTACAGTGGGTTTATTAGGATGTAACCCCATCATAAGTTGAGGAAGATCTGTAGTTTAAAATCAAGAACTGTGATGCCTCTGGCTTTGTTGTTCTTTTTCATGATTGCTTTAACTATATTCAGGGTCTTTCACAATTCCATAAAAATCTTAGGATCATTTTCTTCTATTTCTGTTCAAAATACCTTTGGAATTTTGATAGAGATTGTGTTGAATATATAATTGGCTTTGGGTAGTATGGACATTTTAACAATATTAATTCTTCTAATCCATGAACACAAATATCTTTCCATTTGTTTGTGTTTTCTTCAATTTCTTTTATCAAGGTCTTGTAGTTTTCATTGTACAGATCTTTCACTTCCTTAAAGTTTTTCCTATGTATATCATTATTGTTTTTGATGCTATTGTGAATGGAATTGTTTCCTTTATTTATTTTTCAGATAGTTTGTCTTTAGTGTATAGAAGTACAACAGATTTTTGTATGTTTATTTTACATCCTGCCAATTTACTGCATTTGTTGATTAGTTCCAATATTTTTTTGGTAGAGTCTTTAGGATTTTTTTAATATAAAATTATGTCATCTGCAAATAATAACAATTTTACTTTTTTGTTTCCAATTTGTATGCCATTTATTTCTCTTTCTTGCCTAATTGCTTTGGCTACAGCTTTCAGTATGATGTTGAATAAGAGTGGTGAGATTGGGGGATCTTAGAGGGAAAGCTTTCAGTTTTTCACTGTTGAGTGTAAGTTAGCTGTGGATTTCTCATATATGGCCTTTATTGTGTTGAGGTATATTCCTTTTATACCCAATTTGTTGAGAGTTTTTACCATGAAGGGCTTTTTCGGCATCTATTGAGATGATAATATGATTTTTATCGTAATAAGATGATAACTTTCATTCTATTAATATGGTGAATCACATGTATTGACTTGCATATGTTGAAACATTCTTGCATCAAGATAAATCCTAGTTGGTCATGGTGTATAATCCTTTACATGTGTTATTGAATTTGATTTGCTAATATTTTGTTGAGAATTTTTGAATCTATAATCATCAGGGATAGTGGCCTATAGTTTTCTTTTTGTCTAATGTCCTTATCTGGCTTTGGTGTCAGGATGATACTTATCTCATAAAATGAGATTGGGAATGTTCCCTCCTCTTCAATTTTTTGGAAGCGTTTGAGAAGTATTGGCATTAATTCCTCTTTAAATATTTGGTAGAATTCAACCATCTGGCCCTGGGCTTTTCTTTGATTACTGAATCAGTCTCCTCTTTGTTGGTTTGGTCAGGTTTTCTATTTCTTCATGATTCAATCTTGGTAGGTTGTATGTTTCTAGAAATTTATCCATTTCTTCTAGGTTATCCAGGTTGTTGGTATATAATGCTCATAATATTCTCTTATGAGTCTTTGTATCTCCATGGGTATGAGTTATTAATATCTCCTCTTTCATTTCTGATTTTATTTGGGTCTCTTTTCTTTTTTTCTTAGGTAGTCTAGCTAAAGTCTTGTCAATTTTGTTTATCTTTTCAAAAAGCCTTTCTCTCTTAGCTTTGTTGATCTTTTCTGTTGTCTTTGTAGTCCATATTTCATTTATTTCTGCACTGATCTTTATTGCTTTTTTTCTGCTCACTTTGAGCTTTGTTCTTCCTTTTCTAGTTCCATGAGATGTAAAATTGCTTTTTTAATTCGAGATTTTTCTCCTTTTTAATGTAGACATTAATTGCTATAAAGTTTCCTTTTAGAACTGCTTATGCTGCATTCCATAAGTTTTGGTATATTGTGTTTCCACTTTCATTTGTTTCAAGATTTTTTTTTTTTTTTTTTTTTTTTTGCGGTACGCGGGCCTCTCACTGTTGTGGCCTCTCCCATTCCGGAGTACAGGCTCCAGACGCACAGGCTCAGTGGCCATGGCTCACAGGCCCAGCCGCTCCGCGGCATGTGTGATCTTCCCGGACCAGGGCACAAACCCGTGTCCCCTGCGTCAGCAGGCGGACTCTCAACCACTGCGCCACCACGGAAGCCCTGTTTCAAGATTTTTTAAAATTCCCTTTTTATTTCTTATTTGATCCATTGGTTGTTTAGGAGTGTATTAATTTCTACATATTTTGAGAACTTTTATTCCTGTTACTGATTTTTAGTTTCACCTATTGTAGTTGGAAAAGATAATTTGTTCAGATTTGTTTTGTGTTCTTAACATATGACTTATGTACTGGAGGACGTTCTGTGTGTGATTTAGCATATGTATTCTGGTGCTGTTGCATGGATGTCTATTATGTTCATTTGGTCTAAAGAGTGGTTCAAGTCCAACTTTTCCTTATTGATTTTCTATCTGGATAATCTATCCATTGTTGAAAGTGGGTTATTGACCTCCCCTGCTATTATTGTATTGCTGTCTATTTCTCCCTTCAGATCTGTTAATATTTGCTTTGTATATTTAGGTGCTTTGATGTTGGGTGCACATTTATACATTGTTATATCCGCTTGATGAATTGAATGAATGGCTTTATCTACCACAAATTTTGTTTTTATCCTGGAGTTGAAAATTATCTTTTCATTTTTTAAGTTTTTCATATGCATATACCTAATTTCCCCCAATTACTTGGAAAAATAACAAATCATCTCTCAATGATTTTTCCGAATGCAAAAACTACAGTTCCATTTCTTTGTGGAGACTTCCCTCCAAAGTGGACATGGGTATCTCTAGACTGGAGACACAGCTGTCATCCTGGGCTTCCCTTTGCCATTCTTCTGGCTGGAATCCTCAATCTCTTAGATTCCATTTCTTTTTCTTGGGTTATGCCCTAATTTTGCCAAAGCCTATCTCCTAGGGGACTCCTTAAAAGTCATGTAGGGAAATTTTTCTTTAAAGAGAGTCTTTGTATGTCTGAAAACACCTTTATTCAATCCTCATAGTTAATTAAGTTTGAATGAGTGTAGGATTCTATGTTGAAAATAATTTTCCTCAGAATTTAAAGGCATTTACCCACTATTTTCTGGCATTCAGCATTGTTTTTGAAAAGTTCCATGTCGTTCTGACTCAGTTATATGTATCTTTGAATGGTACACCTATTCTCTCTCATGTCCTCCTTTGTTTCTCTCCTTCCCTCTCCTTCTGCCCCACTCCACCCTTTTAGGATTTTTTTTTCTTTTTAGTATTTTTAAGCTTCTACGTGGATTTCTGTGCTTCGGTACTGAGTGGGCTTTTTCAATACGAAGACCTCCTTTAGCTCTGGGAAATTTCTTTATACTATATCTTAGATAATTTTCTTCCCTCCATATTCTCTGGTCTCTCCTTCTGCAACTTCTGTGATTCCCAATCTTCTGGAATACTGTTCAATTTTTTTCTTATCATCAATAATTTCCACCTCTTTGGTTTTTGTATTCTGTTATACTGTTCAGAGGTCTTCCTCAACATTACCCTTCAACCTTTTATTAACTTCTATTCCACTCATCATGTTTTTAATTTTGAAGAGCTCTATCTTGTTGTCTGATTGTTCCTGGTTTTAGATGTAATATTCTTACTTCATAGATGCAGTAATTATCTTATTACTCTGATGCTATTAGTAATAATTTTAAAATATTTTTCTTCTGTTCCCTGTATAGTTCGTCTTTTATATAGATCCCCCCCACTTTAGCTTTTCTTCCCCAGACATTCCTAATGGCAGGTCAAAACAAGGTGATTTTTTTTTATCACAGCTGTGTCTTAATTAAAGACAAATCATTATTTAACAATTTATAATCATAGAATGGAAACTTTCAGGAACACATTTTGACATGACAGAAGAACCTTTGCTTTACCAAGGATCCACCAAGGGTCCCTCAAACAGGCTGTCCCATTTCCCATACTCCCCATCATGATTTTAAACCTTTATTAAATTTTAAACACTTTTACACGAATTTTAAGGGTTACGTTCCATTTATAGTTATTACAAGATATTGGCTATATTCTCTGTGCCATACAGTACATCCTTGAGCCTATCTCACACCCAGTAGATTGTACCTCCCACTTTCCTACCCCTTCATTGCCCCCCACTCCAGTTTAGCTTTTTAATTGAGGTATAACTCACTTACTGAAATCTATAGAGAATTCAGTTATACAGCTTGACAAATTTTACATATCATTACATTCATATAACTGCACCCAGATCAAGATACAGAACATTCCAGTAATACAAAAGGCTCCCTCATTTACCTTCCCAGGGAATACAACCCCCTAAGAAATAATCACTTTCTTTTTTTATTAATATATTATGTATTTGGCTGTGTTGGGTCTTCATTGCTGTGTGCGGGCTTTACTCTAGTTGCTGCGAGTGGGAGCTATTCTTCGTTGTGATGCGTGGGCCTCATTGCGGCGGCCTCTCTTGTTACAGAGCACAGGCTCTAGGTGTGCGGGCTTCAGTAGTTGCAGCACGCGGGCTCTGGAGCTCAGGCTTAGTAGTTGTGGTGCACGGGCTTAGTTGTTCCGTGGCATGTGGGATCTTCCCAGACCAGGGCTCAAACCCGTGTCCCCTGCATTGGCAGGCAGATTCTTAACCATTGTGCCACCAGGGAAGTCCCCCCTTTTCACTCTCTTAATACTGCCTTTTGATTATTAGAAGTTCTTAACAGCTATGTTAAAATTAATCCACCTAAATTGTACCTAAAAGTACAATTCAATACTTTTAGTACATTCAGAAAGTTATACAATCATCACCACATTCAGTGCTAGAATATTTTCATCATCCTTAAAGGAAATCCCACACCTATCACTAGTCACTCCCCATTCCTTCTGCAAACTCCCAGCCCTAGGAAGCCACTGATCTACTTTCTCTGGATATAAAATTGCCTGTTCTACACATTTCATATGAATTAAATCCTATAATAAGTTCTTTCTTGACTCACCTATTTAGCAAAATGTATTGAAGAATTATCAATGTTATAGCATGTGCTGGTATTCCATTCCTTTTAATTGATTATAAAGATTTATTTATTCATTTACCAGATGGAGGGCCATTTGGGTTGTTTCTACTTTTTGGACATTATAAATAATGCTACTATGAATATTCATATATTATATTTTGTATGAACATATGTTTTCAGTTATCTTGGATAAATACCTAAGAGTGGAATTGCCGGGCTGTATAACTCTGTTTAACTTAAAAAAAAAAAAAAAAAAAAAGACTTCATCCTTTCAGAACAGTTTTACATTCACAGCAAAATTGACAGGAATGTACAGAGATTTCTCATATACCTCCTGCCCCCACATGTGCATAGCCTCCCCCATTATCAACATCCTCCAACAGAGTGATGCATTTGTTACAATTAATGAACCTACATTGCCACATCATAATCACCCAAGGTCCACAATTTACATTACTCTTGGTGGTGTATATTCTATGGGTTTAAAAAAATGTATAATGACGTGTATTTACCCTCATAGTGTCATACAGAGTACTTTCATTGCCCTAAAACTCCTCTGTGCTTAGCCTAGTCATCCCTCTCCTTTGCCCCCAACCCCTGGCAACTACTATATTTTTACTGTCTTCATAGTTTTGTCTTTTCCAGAATGTCATATTAGTAGTAGGAATCATACAGCATATAGACTTTTCACATTGGCTTCTTTCATTTAGCAATATGTATGTTTCCTCCATGTCTTTTCATGGCTTGATAACTCATTAGTGATAAATAATATTAAATAAAATTACATTGTCTGGACGTACCAGTTTATCCATTCACCCACTGAAGGATACCTCTGTTGCTTCCCACTGTGGGGAATTATGAACAAAACTGCCAGAAACAGGGGTTTGAGTGGACCTAAATTTTCAACTTCTTTAGGTAAATACCAAGGAGTGTGATTGCTGGATTATACAATCCAAGATTATGTTCAGTTTTGTAAGACGCTGGCTACCAAACTGTCTTCCAAAATGTCTACCATTTTGCATTCCTACCAGCAGTAAGACTTCCTGTTGTATTACATCCTCACCAGCATCTGATGCTGTTGGTGTTCTGGATTTTTTGGGTCATTCTAATAGATGCGTAGTGGTATCTTGTTTTAATTTGCATTCCCTGGTGACACACGATGTGAGCATCTTTTCATGTTTATTCACCTTGTGTATATTTTCCCTTTGGTAAAGCTCTCTTTGGCCCGTTTGTTAATCGGTTGTTCATTTTTTTATTGCTGAGTTTTAAGAGTTCTTTGTATATTTTAGATAATACTCCTTTATCAGATGTGCCTTTTGCAAATATTTTCTCCCAGGGTGTGGCTTGCCTCCTCATTCTCTTGACATTATCTTTCACAAAGTAGAAGTTTTAAATTTTAAATGAGTCCAGGTTATTATTTCTTTCATGGATTATTCCTTTACTGTTTTCTCAAGAGTCACTACCATATCCAAGGTCATCTAAATTTTCTCCTATGCTACCTTCTAGAAGTTTTCTATTTTACATTTAGGTCTGTGATGCATTTTGAATTAATTTTTGTAAAGGTTTAAGGTCTGTGTCTACGTGTTTTTTGGGTTTTTTTGCATGAGAATATCCAGTTGTTTCAGCACTATTTGTTGAAAAGACTATCTTTTCCATTGCATTACCTTTGCTCCTTTGCTAAAGATCAGTTGACTTTATTTATATGGGTCTATTTCTGCGTTCTCTATTGTTTTATTGATCTATTCTTTCTCTAATACCACATTATATTTATTACTGTTAGGTCTTGAAGCCACGTGGTATCAGTCCTTCAGTTTTCTTCTTTTCCTTCAATATTGTGTTGATCATTCTGGGTCTTTTGCCTCTCCAAATAAACTTTAGAATCATTTTGTCAATATCAATGAAATAGCTTACTGGAATTTTTATTGGGATTGCATTGCATCTATAGATCAATTTGGAAAGAACTGACATCTTGACAATATTGTCTTCCTCTCCATGAACATGGAACACCTATTTATTCTTGGATTTTGTTCATCAGTTTCATAGTTTTCCTCATATAGTTCTTACATGTATTTTGTTAGATTTATACCTAATTATTTCAATTTTGGGGTGGTACTGTAAATGGTACTGTAGTTTTAATTTCAAATTCCACTTGTTAATTGCTCGTATATAGGAGTGTTGGCCTTTGTATTATTAACCTTGTATCGTGCAACCTTGCTATAATTGCTTATTAGTTCCAGGAGGGTTTTTGGGGTCAATTCTTTAAGATTTTCTACACAATCATGCCATCTGTGAACAAAACCAGTTTTGTTTCTTCCTTCTCAATCTGTATATTTTTATTTCCTTTTTTTGTGTTATTGCCTTAGCCAGGACTTTGAGGATGATGGTGAAAAGGAATGGTGAGACATCCTTTTCTTGTTCTTGATCTTAGTGGGAAAGCTCCGTTTATCTAGTACAATGTTAGCTCTAAGGGTCTTTGTAGTTTTTTTCTTAATCAAGCTGAGGAAGTTCCCCTCTATTCTTAGCTTATTGAGAGTTTTTATCATGGATAAGTGTTAGATTTTATCAAATGCGTTTTCTGCATATGATCATGTGATTTTTCTCAATTACCCTGTCAATGTAATGGATTACATTAATTGATTTTTGAATTCTGAACCAGTCTTTCATAATTGGGATAAATCCCACTTGGTCATGGTGTATAATTCTTTTATACATTGTTGGATTTGATTTGCTAATATTCTGTTGAAGATTTTTGCATGTGTGTTCATGAGAGATCTGTAATTTTCTTGTATTTGGTTTTGGTATTAGGGTAATGCTATCCTCATAGGATAGGGAGGATAGTTAGAAAGTACTTCCTTTGAAGAGAATTGGTACAATTTCTTCCTTAAATGTTTGGTACAATTCATCAGTGAATCCACCTGGATACTGTTTCGGAAGGTTATTCGTTAGTGATTCAATTTCTTTGATATAGGCCTATGCCAATTATTTTTTACTGTATAAACTATTAAGACAATGCCCACAAATTTCTTCTTGGACACACCCATGGTGTGGCCATGGTGACCTGTGGTCTTGGTGTGCTGGCTTCAGACACAGAGTCCCCAGAAGTAGACCAGCCATCTGTGGGCCCAAATCTTCTATTTTTCTCTTGTTAAGAAATTGCTCCATTTCATCTAGGTTATCAAATGTGTGGGCATAAAGTCGTTCATACTATTCTTTGATTATCCTTGTTAATGCCCATGGGTCTGAGATTATGTTCCTTTTTCTATTTATAATATTAGTAATTTGTGTCCCATCTCTTTTTTAAGTTAGCCTTGCTAGCAGCTCATCAATTTTATTGAACTTTTCAAAGAGCCAGCTTTTCTTTTGCTGTTCTCTATTGATTTCCTGTTTTCAATTTCATTGGTTTCTGCTCTAATTTTTATTATTTCCTTTTCTCTTACTTTGGATATAACTTGCTCTCCTTTTCCTAATTTTCTAAGGTGGAAGCTTAGGAAATTGATTTTAGACCTTTCTTCTTTTCTAATATTCACATTCAATGCTATAAATTTCCCTCTAAGCACTGTTTCCATTGCATCTCACAATTTTCGTTTCAAAATATTTTAAAATTTCTCGAGATTTTCACAATGACCTGTTATTTAGAAGTGTGTTGTTTAATCTCCAATTACTTGGGGATTTTTCCAGTTGTTACTGATTTCTACTTTAATTCCATTGTGGTAATGAGAGCAGGCATTGTATTGTTGTTTAAATTTGTTTAGTTTAGTTTTACGGCCCAGAATGTTATCTAGGTGAACCTGAGAAAAATGTGTATTCTGCTGTTGGTGGTGAAGCAATGGTGAAGCAATCTATAGCTGTCCATTACATCCAGTTGATTGTTGGTGGTGCTGAGTTCAGCTATGTCCTTACTGATCTTCTGCCTGTTGGATCTGTTCACTTCTGAGAGGGGAGCTGAAGTTTCTATCCAAGCTAGTGGATTTATCTATTTCTTCTTGCAGTTCTATCAGTTTTTGCTACACATATTTTGACGCTCTGTTGTTAGGTGCATAAGGATTCCTATATCTTCTTGAAGATCCCTTTATCATTATGCCTCTTTTTATTAACCCTGGTAATTTTCCTTGCTCTGAAGTCTACTCTGAAATTAATAAGAGTACAGTGTCCTCTACATACAAACAAGTTCTGTTCCGAGAGCACATCTGTAAGTCGTTTTTCACAAGTCCAACAAAGTTAACCTGGGTACCCAACTAACACAATAGGCTGCAGTGTACCAGCTGTATCACTGCTGCTTTTACGCTTGCTTCCAGACACCATGGGCTTGATATAAAGATACTGTGCTCTATACAGTAAAGTATACAGAAGCACAACCACTTGTAGAGGATGCACACACATGACGATGTACACTAGACACATGAACTAACGTGACTGGACATGCGAATGCACATTTGCATCTGCATCAAGTTCATAACTTGAAAGTTCGTATGTAGGGGACTTACTGTACTCCTGCTTTCTTTTCATTAGTATTATTAGCATGGTATATCTTTCTTCATCCATTTACTTTTAGTCTGTATGTGTCTTGTCTACAATAAATCCACTTTTTTTGATTCACTTTGATAATCTCCTTTATTTATACCATTGACATTCAAAGTGATTATTGATATAGTTAGATTAATATCTACCATGTTTGATTCTATTTTTGTTCTACTTGTTTTGTTCCTTATTTTTGTTCTTTCTCCTTTTTGTGGTTTTGAGCATATTTCCATTTTCTTAGCATATCAGTTATACTTTTTTACTTTCTTTAAGTGGTTATCCTAGAGTTTGCAATATACAGCTAATCCAAATCCACTTTAAAATGCTACTACACTGCTTCACCAGTAGTGTCCTTTTTAATAATAGTTCCTCCCTAGCATCCCTTGTATCATTGCTATCATTCATTTACATGTAAGAATATACAAATATACACATATATGACATACGTAAGCATACGTAATCAAACACACTGTTAACATTTTGTTCAAAATAATTGTTAGGTCAATTAAGAATAAAAAATTTTACCTTCACTAATCTTTCTTTGATGCTCTTCCTTTATGTAGATATCTTTATAATCTGTATTATTTTCCTTTTCTCTCAAGAGCTTATCTTGCAGGACAGGTGTACTAGCAACGAATTCCTTCAATTCTGATTCTGAGTCTTCACTGTTTTGTTTTGTTTTGTTTTGTTTTTTTTGCTGTACCCGGGCCTCTCACTGTTGCGGCCTCTCCCATTGCAGAGCACAGGCTCCGGACGCACAGCCTCAGCGGCCATGGCTCACGGGCCTAGCTGCTTTGCGGCCTGTGGGATCTTCCCGGACCGGGGCACAAACCCGCTTCCCCTGCATCAGCAGGCAGACTGTCAACCACTGCGCCACCGAGGAAGTCCCACTGTTCACTTTTGAAGGATAATTTCGCAAGGCACAGAAATTCTAAGTTGGTTTTTTTCTCTCAACATTGTTCACACACCACTCTTCCTTCATGGTTTCTGAGAAGTCAAATATAATTCTTATCTTTGCTCCTCTATAGGTAAAATGCGTTTTTCCTCTGGCTTCTTCCAGCATTTTTAATCTTCAATTACTTGTAGTTTGAAAATGACATGCCTTGTTGTGGTTTTGGGGCATTTACCCTGTTTGGTGTTCTGAGTTTTTTGGATCTGTGCTTTGGCATCCAGTCTGTTCAGGCTGCTCTAACATAGTATCATAAACTGGATTGGCTTATAAACAAATTTCTTATAGTTCTGGAGGCTGGAAAATCCAAGATCAAGACACTGGCAGATTCAGCATCTGGTGAAGATCCACCTCCTGATTCACTGTTGTGTTTGCATGGTGGAAGGAGCAAGGGAGCTCTCTGGTGTCTAATCCCATTTATGAGGGCCCCATCATCATGATCTAATTACCTCCCAAAGGCCAAAGCTCCAAATAACATGACTAATATTAGAGATGAAGTTTCAACATATTATTCCGAGGGCAACAGTCTGCAATAGACATTAACTTGGGTAAATTCTCAATCATTATTGTTTAAAATATTTCTTCTGTTCGTCGTCTTTTAGTATTACCATTATATATGAGCTATACCTTTTGCAGTTGTCTTAGTTCTTGGGTTTTTGGTGTTTTTCTTTCAGTTTTGGCAGTTTCTATTGAGAATTCCTTAAGCTCAGCAATTCCTTTCTTAGCTGTGTCCTGTTTTATTATCTGGTAAAGGCATTTTATTTCTGCGGTGTTTTTGATGTCTAGCATTTCTTTTTGATTTCTTCTTAGTTTGCATCTCTTTGCTTGCACTGCCCATCTGTTCCTGCATGCTATTTTATCCATTACAGCCCTTTGCATATTAAACAGTGGTTTTAATTAAGTTCCCAGTCTGTTAATTCCAACATCCCTGCCATATCTAAGTCTGGTTCTAATGCCTACTGTCTCTTCGAACTGTGGCTTTTGCCTTTTAATACGCCTTGTATTTTTTTCCCCCCGTTAGCTGGACATAATGTACTGGCTATAAGGAATTGCCGTAAGCCTTTAGAAATGTGGTGGTAAGGTATGGGTAGAGGGGAAACCATCTATACTCCTGTGATTAGTGTCAGTCTTCTAGTGTGTCTGTGCCTCTGCCCTGTAAACTTCACAAGTGCTTCTGAGCCCCCTGCCCCGACACACCACCACCATTCCTGGCCTCTTATGTGGGACAAGATAGCTAGAGCAAGCTGGAGTTGGGTATTTCCCTTTTCCACGTCAGCTAGGCTCTGATAAAATCCCAGCATGCTGGGCTCTGGTTAAATAGTTTCTCCTGGGGCCAGATCTTTAAGAGGTACAGAATGCTCTGGTGAATGGTTTTTGCAGAGATTTCTGCTTGTGGGTTTCAACTCCACTAAGCTGAGATTCCAATGTATTTGCCCATCTCTTCAATTTGGGGGGCAGCAGTTTGCCCTATGACCTTACCTCTCTTACAGATGGAAAAAGAGCTGTTGACTTTTTGTTGTTGTTCAGCTTTTACTTGTTAGGATGGAGTGGTGACTTCCAGTTTCCTTACATGCAGAACTAGAAATCAGAAGTAATTTGACAACCTTTAAATTCAAATAGCACCTTTAGACTGGAGAGAATTATCATGATATACAATTATCAGATAATTTGCTTTATATTGCCTAATGGGACAATCTTTTTGCCTGGGGAAAGAAGAGAGATACAGTATGTGTCTTATCAATCAGATAATTTTTAGCTTTAAATAAACTATATAGCCATTACACTGAAAAAATAATATCAACTTAACCTTAAGGAGACTCAGCTTTTAATAGCTTCAGGAAATTCATTTAAAAATATTTTAAAGGTCAAAAAATTTTAAGCTGCTTGCATTTTAAACTATGTTTTGAAAAAACTGTAATTATAAAGGTCAAGCAGGCAATAAGCAAGAATCAGCATTAGGGAATTGGTCCCAAGCCTAAAAAGTACCATAATAGATACTCAGTTCCAAGTCTTGTCTCCATCTTGCCTCCTCCTTGCTCCTCTCCTCTTCACAAGTGGCTTATTGTTGGAATTTCTACTCGTTTACTAAAGCTGAGGAAGCTCCTGCTTCTAGTATCCAAAAGGAAAGTTGCAAGATGAGGTTGGAGAGACCTGGTGGGTTGAGGGGTTAGTGAAGGTCCTTGCAGGTCACTAAAAAAGAAAATTTGGATTTATATCTAAATGCAAGAGGAAACCATTGAAGGATTTTAAAACAAAGGGATGATGTGATCTGATATACCTCTTAAAACATTGACCGCTTAATGAAGAATGGATTAGAGGGAATACAAATTGAGACTAGAGATGGCTACCAATTAAGCATCACAAAATGACAAGGAGTTACTTATCAGTCAAGATTCTTGATTATAAATAAAAAATGCCAGCTGACTTAAGCAGATACAGGAAATTTTTGGTGTCTTTTTAAGTTTGCAGACTGCAAGAGGAAAGGAGAGTCAGGCTTGGAAGGAAGTTTTAGCCACACCATGAAGTCAGTCCAGTGAGGTCATCACCACTGCCAAACTGTGGACACCAGCCTGTCCCACTGCTGCCACTGACACCAGATAAGGAATCTGCTGGCTAGAGATATAACCACCTCCCTATCCCCTAGTTCCACTCCCTCTCACATATTGCTGACATCTTTAAGGCGCTTACTATCCACTCTACTCACTTGAATAATTTTCTACTATCCCTACTTCTTGGGTTTAAGGTTTAAAGTTTGCATACACCTGACTGACCATGCCTAGTTCACAGGCATATGCTGTAGATGCAAAGAATGGGTAAACAAGCATCTGGGATTTGGGGCATCTATGGTGTTAGGTGGGCTCTGCCTCTCAGCAGGACTCAGCTTGGGGAATATCCGAATGGCAGGTCTGCATGCTGGGAAGCTGAGAAAATGACACCTATCTAATACCAGCTTGGAAAACTTGCTTTTGCCTATGAGAAAAGATGTAATGTTATTACAAGCAGAGGCTTAAAAATGTACTTGGATGATTGAACGTCATGATCTTGTGTTTCCACATCACAGTGAGAAATGTGCTGGTTTGCTCACTCTTCCAAGGAGGCTAAGCCATGTGGAACAAATGCACACACCTGCAGTCTATCAGTCAACCCCAGCTGTCCTACAGATGAGAGCCTGGATGAGATCAGCAGTGGAAGTACCTGTTGTGTGCCTGAGTTTTAATGACTGATTATGCAGCAACAGTTGATCAGATACACTCGGAAAGTATTCTGAGATCCCCCCAAAAGTGACAAAAGGTTGGCAATTAAATGTAAGAAAGCTTTAATTATGGGAACAAAATGTTCCATAGTGTGAACAGTAAGTCTTAAAGGGACCTGTTTGTACCAAATTCTACTGTGAGGAAGTGACCATTTACACCTTCCATACGCATGGTCTTCAATTCTTATGCTTATACACTGTTTTATGGCTTACAAAAACCCTTTTTGTAAACCAGGTAACTACCATCATAGCACACTAACAGATTACTACTTGCTTTCTTATCTCAGAAGAGGAAAGGAGTCTCACCACTCTTCAGCCTATCTCTACCTGTCCAGTAAGTTTGGCAAATTTAGGCCTACAAATAATGCCTACACTCCATTACCAGTATTTTTAATCATCTGGTTACCCAGGTTAGAGGCAGAATGACATCATGATTAAGAGTACAGAGTATGGATTGAGACTGGTCAAGTTCAGATCCCAGCATTGCTGTTTTAACAGCTGTTTGACCTAAGGTAAATTACTACACCATTTTGACTGATGCAGACTGAACATATTAATATATGGGAAGTGCTTTACAAAGTACCTGGGACACAGTATACTGTATTTAAGTAATAATACAAAGGTCAGCAGGCTAACAAAGTTTAATTACCTGCCTATAGCAATTTCGCTAGAAATGACCATGAAAATAAACTAAGAAGAATGTGCATTTCAGGTAACTTCAGGGCAAGTGTGGAGACTAGAGTTATTTTAATATAACACCATCTGCAAGTGGAGATGATCACTCCAATACCTAGTTACTCACTTCGATTTATCTGCCAGGAATACACAATTTATCTATTTAGAACACCAATAACAACAAAAAAGAATACAACTGAGTCCAAAAGAACTCTTAATTATATATGTAGCAAGGTTAAAACAAAATCTTTATAAACTGAGTTGTACCAGCCTTTTACTCTTTTCATTTGCGTTTATTTAAACACAGTTCTCAAAACATTTGAGTGAAATTGGGCCTCCTTTGGTAAGCAAAGGACCTGAAAATAATATTTAAAAAATGAACAGGCAAAGTCTTTAGTTCATCCACAACAGGTGTAGTGTTCCCTTCTCTCTTTCTCAAACCCTAAAGCACCCAGTTTTTCCATATAATCTAAAAGCTAGAAGAACAAGAGTACATTTGTGGTGGAATGTATTGTCACTTGCTGATAACTAGTTGAAATACCATTATCCCCTTGTAACAGCTTTAAGAAATAGCCTTTTAAAGGCATTCATTGTGTAACTCTTATCTTATTCCCTGCTATATATATAACACAGATTATATAAACGCCGACAAATTCACATTTATATTAAGCATTAGCTGTATTGAAAGATCTTTAGGCCTAATACTAGCAGTATAGAGTTACAGAGCATAATTTTTATCACTTAATTGCAGGTATATTAAGTATGGTTATGTTTTATGGACTGGAGGAAAACGGGCATTTTTGTCTTGAATTTACTACTGACAGTCTATTCTGAACAGTTCTGCTAACCATTGATATGTTAGAAAGAAAAGTAAAAACCAAACTTTATTGTTGCTTTTTGCCATTTGGTAGCTCATTTTACACACAGGCTTCGATCTTCAGAATACCCTGGATTCAGTAGAAAAACCATTTAAATGAAGTTTTGTACAATAGAAACTTCTCAGCAGTCAAAATTTAGACTGTAAAAAAATACATGCAAAACATACTTTTCTGAAAACACTTAACTTTGAACAAAGCACCGAACTACACAAATGCAGAATGAAAACAGCATTTCAACTCCACCAAAAGTAGTCATCATAAAAGGTGTAAAAGTCACCTAACTTCACTAGGCACTGTTCACTTTTTAAACAGGAGACAATAAAAAATATTGTCCACAAACAATATCCCAACTCTAGGGTAGGTTTCAGAAAGTCTTCAACTTCATGCTTTAATAGCGACCTAGGAAGAAAAGAAATAAATATTCTTCAATACTCAAGTGTGTACTTTTAATGTTGAGCATTTTAAACTACTCTGCCATCAGGAAATTCCTATGTACCAGATTCTCTCCTGTGAAAATAGAGGAAAACCTTCACATAAAGATTTCACTAAGACGACCAATATTAAACAGAAATAGCTGGGAGTATACAGCTGAAAGCTAAGGTTTTAAGTCACTCAAATGTTTCCAAGCTGTACAAACATTAACAAGGACTCCTAAAAAGAAAAGCTACAAATGATGATAGAACATAAGCAACAACAGTAAGATCCAAGGGTTGTTTTCCTATACTTCCTTAAACCAAAAGTTGGAGAGAAATACAGATAAAACTAATTGAATTAACCCATTATCTGCTGTTTGGTAAGTCACAGCAAGCCATGCTATTACAACGTATAAACAATCATGTAAGTCAATAAAAACTTACGAGGTGAGTATGATCGAGATCTGGAACGTGATCTGTATCCTCCACGACTATAGTAGGGAGAAGGTGACCGTCTTCTGTAAACAAATGTCAACACCATCTAAGACTACCGAGATTATATATGATCCCTTTGTCACTTTCCAAAACTAAAAGACCCTCACTGACCTTGAAAAATATTGCATTAGTCACAGGATTTCAAGGTCTGTTTTAGTCCTGAGAATGAAGCACACTATCAGGCCCAGTACCAAATAACCCCTCAAACTATCAGAGGTTGAATACTCCTTGCTATATTTGATCCACTGATCATCTGCTAATTAACATTATACTTAACAGAATTTAAAATGGCTTAGAGAAGGAGAAAAAAAAACTTTACCACTAATTATACCCTATGAGCACCCAAAACAAAATTTCATTCATAGTGCTTCAAAGTGATTTAGTTCTGTGTAAGAAAGATCAACTTGAATACTCACTTACTATTCTGAAATACTTATAAAAAGCTAATAAAACTATCAGGAATAATACTTAGTTTTGCCATATCTCATGTTAAGGTACAAAATGGTACCACTGAGTAAATGACCTAGTGTAAGCGCAATTAATTTCTATGAACACACAAATTAAGCCATGTACACATTGTCATTTGGCTTCAGTTACAGTATATTCATAAACTTCATGCAATCCAATTCTGTGTAATGCCAACTATAATTTACCAAAATACTAATAACGAAGATGTCTTTATGTGAGCCATTCTACTATTGTACAGATTTTAAATCTTCTCCTGGCATACCTGTATATCTGATCCCTGTCTTGAGCAGCTCTCCATCCTCCTCCTCCTCCTCCTCCTCCTCTGTGAAGGCAGAAAAGCAACATATATTCATTTAAAAATTTTTTGAAAGTACACACAATTCATGCAATAAAATTAAAACTCGCAGAAGTGAAAGCTAGCTGCTTTTGCCACCTCTTTACAAATTGGCATAGAGCTCTCCCTGGTGGTTAAAATGAATATCATTAAAAGTAAATGCTCATGAATTAAAATATTAAGACCCTAATCTTTGCAGCTTCCAAAAATCAATCCCTTAAGTGTCACTCAGTACAGAAATGCCAGTTTTAAGAAAGTTTCTTTTTGTCAGTATTAAATGTCAGACTGTCAACTTCTTAAAACATTACTGAATAGTGTGCAAAAGACGACATCCACACCTAAACACCACACTAAAATAAGGTGTCAAGGATTAACTGTTGTGGTCAATACTTTACACAATTTACATTTTGACAAGCAAGGAAGGGTCTGAATTACCTGCTGTTGCTAATAAAATAGAGAACTTTACTTCATTTTTGCCTTTCAAAGTATTCCCAGTGTCATGAACATTTCCCTGCCAAACCCCAAAATATATATCAATATTTTTGGTAATAAACTTCTTACCATTGTTTCACTAATTATTGTCCTTAAATAATTACTTCTTTGATTCTTCCAAGAATCAATTTCCCCTGCCCTTCAGTGCACGATTCCTTAGATACGAAAAATTGCTTTATAAAGCAATGACATTCAAAACACAGCTTATGAAACTCACTTTAAAAACAAAAAAGGGGGAAAAAACTGAAGTATGGTCTATAATTGTTTTCACTGTCATGTTCTGAAACCAAGGATTTCAGTTGGTTTACAACTTGGTGTTTAAAAAATATACATACAAAGATAAATTAAAAAGACACATAATCATAAAATCTAGTTTAGGGGCTTCCCTGGCAGTCGGTGGTTAAGACTCCGTGCTGCCAATGCAAGGGACTCGGGTTCGATCCCTGGTGAGGGAACTAAGATGCCGCATGGTGTGGCCAAAACAAACTAGTGTAAACTCTGGGCCTGGATCTTAGTATTAAAGGTAATGACTTGTATCAAAGACTAAAACTCAGGTATGTATAGTGCTGCCTTAAATTATGTTGCAACTGATTCAGGAGAAGACCTGGCGTGACCTTCAACTTTTTGGCAACTTAAACTTAGTATTATGCTTAACTTACCTGTATGACCTGCTGTAATAGTCCCGATCATCATAGCCTCGATCATAACCCCTGTCGTAGTAATCTCGACGGCGTGAGCTGCCACTATGAACAACAGTAAGATTTGTTCGAACTTAAAAAATCTTACCTATAATAACGGTTAAGTTTCCAGCATGGGAAAAATGGTCTGGTGAAAATCAATTACCCAGCAAAGCCAAATCTTATGGCATTTATTTATGATAAAAATGGGATGTGATCTATTAAATGATACCAATCAAAATGTGTGGTACCGACAGAATGTTTCCACTGAATATACTGTATTGACTTTGAGTTTTAGACAGTTTGAAATGCCAGATCCCCCCCACCCCTAACTACGTATAGTTCTTGGAGGAACTGAACAAACTGAACTGTCAAGTATTTTTAACAACCTTGAAAATAAACTTACTAGGTAGGTCTCCCCATGTAAATTCCTGGTGTTGGGGTATGTGGTCTCTTTGTTATAGAGAAATCAACTCTGATCCTACGTCCATCAAGCTCCATTCCATTGGCACGCTCTTTCGCCTTCAAAAGATATGTAAGTTGTTATATACACCCTGGACAAAGCCCCAAATTATCCAACAGCTATAAACAGGGTCCAACTGGATGTTTCAGCTAGGCCAGAACATTATGCCTGACAGCTTATTAATAGGCTTTTCCGCCTATTAAATCTTTATTTATAAAAGCTAGCCCAGAAAAGCTTACCCAAAAAAACCACAAAAGCCAATTTAACCCATGAAATATTTTATCTAACACAGTGCTTGTAGCTCTAAAGCAGTACATAGCTGTCAACCTATGACCCATGAGCTAAGAATTTAAATGGGTGAGGGGAAAGAAAATCAATAGTATTTCATCATAAATGGAATTCAAAATCAGTGACCATAAATGTTTTACCGAAAGATAGCTCCACTCATTAATTTGCATATTATATGGCTACTTTTACATTACTTTGACAGGGTTGAAAAGGTGTCATTAAGATCTTATGGTGGGCTTCCCTGGTGGCGCAGTGGTTGAGAGTCTGCCTGCCGATGCAGGGCACACGGGTTCGTGCCCCGGTCTGGGAAGATCCCACATGCCGCAGAGCGGCTGGACCCGTGAGCTACGGCCGCTGAGCCTGCGTGTCCGGAGCCTGTGCTCCGCAATGGGAGAGGCCACGACAGTGAGAGGCCCGCGTACCATCTTATGGTGCACAAAGCCCAAAATATTTACTGTCTAATCCTTTACAGAAGTTTATGGCTCCCTGCTATGGAAGCAAAAGGTTGGGATGAAGAAAGCTTGAATTACATATAGTTCTTTTATCTAGAACACAGACTAAATAAAACAGTATGTACTTAAGGAAAAAATATCCCAAAGACATAGCAGTTTGTTCACAATTTAAAGAAACACCCCTCCACCTAAATAGAATTTAAACGTCTAATTCCAAGTATGCTATTTTCTAGTTTGATCGTTTCTGCCTCAAGACAGTTTCTGGCACTACTGATTCAGATACAAAATATGCTATCTTTCAGAAAGTGAACTCTGGTCCTGTAGCAAAAAAAGAAAGAAAAAAAAATTTAGGGAAACCAGGAAGCCTATACGGTTCAATTATTACCAAAATGAAGTGAATGAGATCTTAAAGAATCTATTAAATCTCTTAAATTATAATTACTTGCATTCAGCTTTCAATTCTTCCTTTAGTAGATCAGCTTTTTATTTTAAAATCTATGGTTTTTAAAAATTAGTATAATCTTGACAAAGTTATATATACATATAAAAGAAAATGTATAACCATATAATCTCATTTAGAACTCAGTTACTCATCTCAACATTGACCTCAGATGGCTTGTCATTTAAGTTTCTCAACTTTTCCTTATACTGTATGTATCTAAAGTCCAGATTTCTTAAATGTGGCCTAGATTCTCACACTGAATTTTTACTTTAGTCTACATAATAAAAAAATTTAATTTGGCAGTCCAGTGGTTAGGACTCAGTGCTTTCACTGCCATGGCCTGGGTTCAATCCCTGGTCGGGGAACTAAGATCCCGTAAGCCATGCAGCACAGCCCCCCAAAAAATTACTTCCTATGTTTTGCCTCAAGTCAACTTAACTCTAAATATAAAATCACTTGCTAGTATACATTCAAAACCAGTTCCTTTCTCCTGAGTCAGAGTCATAGCTTTATCACTTTTTAATGTTCTTCTCCATTTTACAAAGTAATTTGGGGGGGACTTTGCTGGTGGCGCAGTGGTTTAGAATCCCCCTGCCAATGCAGGGGACACGGGTTTGATCCCTGGTCCAGGAAGATCTCACATGCCACGGAGCAACTAGCCCATGCGCCACAACTACTGAAGCCCGCGCACCTAGAGCCCGTGCTCTGCCAACAAGAGAAGCCACTGCGATGAGAAGCCTGTACACCACAACAAAGAGTAGCCCCTGCTCGACGCAACTAGAGAAAGCCTGTGCCTAGCAACAAAGACCCAATGCAGCCAAAATTTTTTTTAAAAAAAGGAATTTGGGGGCTTCCCTTGGTGGTGCAGTGGTTAATAATCTGCCTGCCTATACAAGGGACACGGGTTCAAGCCCTGGTCCACGAAGATCGCACATGCTGCACAGTAACTAAGCCTGTGCGCCACAACTACTTAAGTCCACATGCCTAGAGCCCATGTTCTGCAACAAGAGAAGCCACTGGGATGAGAAGCCTGCACACCACAACGAAGAGTAGCCCCCGCATGCCACAACTAGAGAAAGCCCGCACACAGCAACGAAGACCCAACGCAGCCAAAAATAAATAAAATTTAAAAAGTAATTTGATATAAACAGTGATTAAATATTCCAAATGAGTATTAATATTCTTATACTTTAGAAATATCTATATCTAGACACATACCACACCTGGAAACAGTTGACTATGTTGGGATTTACTTCAAATGTGGTGGAGAGGACTGAGTTGGAATATAGAACCAAACTGTCATACTTTTCTGTTACTGTACAAATATTTGAAAATGTCCACATTAGGTTTTTTAAAAAATTCAATATTGATCAGTGTATGTTCCCAGATGAATGCATTTCCTTTAGCTCAAGCTATATATAGTTACTAAAGCAAAAACTGTCCTTATCCCAGTAAAAATAGTTAAAAATAGGACTGGTACTTTTACAAACATACAAGACTTTTACTTACTTCCTTGGCATCATCTACATTTTCAAAATATACAAAGGCAAATCCTCTTGAACGTCTAGACTGCTGGTCATATACAATAGACACATCAGCAATTGGGCCATATTTAGAGAACACTTCTCTTAGATCTCTTTCTGTAGTGTATAAGCTCAATCCAAATACTCCAAGACAACAGTTGGGATCAGGATTTGCCTAGAAATAGAAAAATGGATTTTCAACTTTAAAACGTGTCATAAATCAAAGTTAAAAAAAAAAGGAAACTATGCATAAATTAGCCAAAAACGTCACACTAACCCTAAAAGATAATAAACGACGAAATAAAATGCTATTCTAAAATTAATATTACAGCAACACCATAAGCATGTTTAAGAACATGTAAAAAAGACCGCAAAAGGGGTAAGTTCAACTTAGTAAGTGGACGGGAAACAGCAGCTCATACTAGTGAAAAGCACATGACATTTTTTGGGGGGGGGGAGATTGGAGGGCAATTTGCCCAAAGGATTCACCTTCTAGGGCTTTATTCTAAGAAATGGCCACATACTCAACAATATGCACACATATTGATAATCAGAATAGCACTGTCTCTATAAGCCAGAGGGGGGAAAACAGCATACTGTTAAAATGTTATGATATACCACTCACGCAATAGGAGGCTCTAAATTGCCAAAAAGATATAGAAGAGCATGTTCAGCCCGATTTTATTTCTATAGAAACATTGTATACATTAAGTTTATATATATATACACACACACACATAAATGTGACCAAAGATGAGTACCAAACTGTATTTAACAGGTATTAATAAGTAGCTTGCAATTATTACCGTAAGGAAAATAATGAACCAAATGTCGCTGACACTCCAGTAGCCGTAATGAATTTGCCTAAAAGGTTTCATTTACGTCATACATACATTTACTGCAGTCAAATTCCATCGCACTTTCAAAAACAAACACTCCCTTTACATCTACTTGCATTACATTATACAATGAAACCACAATATGAACACACTAAATGCCATCTCATTTGGAACTTCTTGTGGAAGATAAAAAAGCCTTAATACCTGAAAGAAACTTGCTTAAAAGTAAATGGGAGGGCTTCCCTGGTGGCGCAGTAGTTAAGAAGCCACCTGCCAATGCAGGGGACACGGGTTCGAGCCCTGGTCTGGGAAGATCCCACATGCCGCGGAGCAACTAGGCCCCTGAGCCACAACTACTGAGCCTGCGCGTCTGGAGCCTGTGCCCCGTAACGAGAGGCTGCAACAGTGAAAGGCCCGCGCACCGCCATGAAGAGTGGCCCCCACTTACCGCAACTAGAGAAAGCCCTCGCACAGAAACAAAGACCCAACACAGCCAAGAATTAAAAAAAAAAAAAAAAGTAAATGAGAAAATCAGGACAGCATTCTGTAAAGTGTATTAAAACAAACCCAGAAAACGTAAATTAACATTAGTATGAAACATACAGACCTATGATCTAGTGTACTAATAGTAATAATAGTAATGTATAATGGAGATTTTTTTAATCTGATGTGCTGTTAATATGACAATACCTTGTTAATGTGACAATATCTTAAATGTGATCAATAGCACAAATATAGACAATTACATGGGTGGTATCTTTTAAAAAGAGACAATCTCGAAACACTAAAAAGGCACTACAGGTAACTCATGCCAAAGCTCCACTGTCAAATAATATCAGTTCTAACATCAAACAAAAGAAAAAAAGGGAACATATTATGTATTATTATAAAGTGGCTTTAAACAGTCCACTGCTTTAAAAACATATTTTTCATCTTACCCGATTCCCAACATGACGCCTGCGAGTAGACATGGGAGAATGACTGTGGCTATGCCGTCTTCGATAATCTCTACTGTAAGATCTGCTACGGGATCTTCTATGGGAGCGGGACCGAGATCGTGACCTTGTATAATGCCTTCGAGAACTTCTTCTGGATCTAGACCTGAAAGACAAAGGCTTCAAGGTTATGACTAAATAACTAACAGTAAGATATGGCTTTCAATACTCTATTCTAGAGTTATACTACAAAAGTTGGAACACACAATTCAGGCATATAGCAGGATCGATACTCTTCTTCTGTATATAGTCACTTCTACTCTGCTAGGAAGAGTTCCAAAAAACCACTACCAGCTAAAGTTCCCTTCCATCATATCTTAAAATAATTTAGAGATTAAACTTAACACAATTATCTTTCGAAAACCATAAAACATGCATTTCATACTAGCTTGATTTGCACCCACCTTTACCCCTCAGAATACCACCCTCTATTTTTCTGCTTCTTGCATTATGCCCACTATTCACTTAAGATAAAATCACCATCACAGTTTTCTCCAGCAGTATTTTAAAACCAGTTGCTCTTAACTACAGTGATTATATGAACTGTCATTTAAACCAAGGAGGATATACATTGTAAGAGAGAAAGGGGGCGCTGTTAATTATGCCTGACAATCGGCATAAACTGGGGCTGACCTGGGCAAACCAAGATGTATAGCTTACTCTTGACGAACATTTAAAAAAAAAAAAAAATAGCGCTGCATTAAGGTGTTTTTGTTTTATACATACATTTGTCATACTAGACTATACCTATTTATCAAGAATTGCAGTTACTGAAAGCCAATATTCTGCAGTCTATTTGCCATACTAATAAGCAGTTCACTTAAAACTCATAGTGAATCCTCACAATTCTGAAGAACTGGTACTATTACTAATTCGCCTTTTATAGATAAGGAAGCTAAGACTGAAAAAGGTTAAGTAATCTGCCCAAGCCAGAAAAAAATAGAGGTAAGATTTGAACCCTAACTCCAAAAACCCAGGCTCTTAACCACTTAGTCTTCTATCTCCCAGATCTTAACGACTAAGTTCATTTCTAGTACCAATATTAAATAAGCCAACAAATGAACTGACCCTCTCTATCTTCCTAGTTTACAAAAGCACACACCAATTTGAAAGCTAAGAGTAACAAGAAAATCCCAAGACAGTCTTTCTTACCTAGATTCAGATCTGGACCTGGACTTTGATCTGGAACGCCTGGAATCTTCCTTGGAGCGAGACCTTGCAGGGGTATGCCTTGCAGATTTCCCAGATCCATGAGCACTTCCACTTCTGGAAGCAGAACGGGATTCCTACACGTAGATGTCAAAAGTTTAATTTGTATACTTTCTGGGCAACTTTAAAAACAAATAAGCTGTGGTGAGATAAATGGTGAGGGAAAGCAATCCCCTTCCAAGATAAGAAAACATAGGTAAGGGCAGGAACTGAATATACCTGGTATAATAGTTACGTTGCTCCAATTGACATAAGCCAATTAACTTGAACTTCCACCTTTTTTTAGGGAGCAGGGGTAAGAGTTAACTGACCCCACTCTTCAGAAATGGGTGCCAAAGCCAAGCAGTTAAGGGAACTGCCCAAGGATTGTTTTGGGAATGTTACTCCATAAAGACTAGGGTGAGAAAGAACCTTATTAACTATGACACCTATACCTCACACCTATTTCAACCAAGTTGCCATCAACCAAAAAAACCCTATGAAATTAATTAAAACTTACTGTATATTCAAGTTTTATTTACTGTTGAGTGGGAAAAAAGACAAGGACGGTAACTGTTTCAAGTCCCAGAGAAAGGTAGAAACCTAGTGGAAAGCAAGGACCAGCTTGAAGGACACTAGATCTGTAGAGCCTGTCCACCTAACCATGGTAGGAAGCCCTTAAAAAGCTCAAAGCAACCAGATGGAGCTATAGCAGAGAGGCAGTGAATTAACTGCAGAGGTAAGAATTAAGAGGGTACCAGAGATCTTACTCAGCTAAGTGTAGATGAGCCAGTGCCAACTGATGGGGAACTGAGAATAAGCAGTTAGAAAAGTTACATAAAGGACATATTAAAACCAAAACAGTTTAGATCATGGGTTCCTTATCTAGGTTTAGGAAGGGAAGTTCAGGAAATCTAGGTATATACTGTATACCCAAGCTTTCCCCTATCATAACTGGAACTAGCTGGTAGGTAGGTAATACAAAAAAGATTTCTAAAAGAAACTAGCAAAGAAATGGGTAAACAGGATAACTAGTTCATCAGTGAACCAAAGGCATATAATTAGTGGAAAAAGCAAACATGTATAGAAAGAACTGGACCTAGGGAAAGGTTCTGCCAAGACACCAAAACAAAAATAGTGGAATGGACAAGAGAATCCACTCAGTCTGATAGCTAACCAAGGTATCATCAAACCAAGACAACCTTTATTCCAGGTTATCCATCTTCAGCAAATTAAAAGACATTAGTCTAATGAACTTCCTGCCCAACACAGGATAAACAGCCAGACTCAAAAGGAATCAACATTACAGGTAAGTCACTGTAGGGGTAAGAATCAATGTTGAAGCTGCATAGAAGTTATCACAAGAGACCTCCCTGTGTGGTAGACCCTCAGAATAAATACACTGGCCATTCTTCAAAGGACAGAAGATACGAAATTCTTTTAAATCACAGCCCAAAACATTTTAGAATGTTCTGTGACTTAAGAACATAATGGAGAAAATTTGGAAGATCCTTCCTATGATGCAACACAGAAGAGACAAATTAAAGCTTAAAGTTTAGAACAGGGAACATAAGAGTTAACTCAGTGGGCAAAAGGAGTTCTGGTCTCTGCACCCAAAACAACTCTAGAAACTTTACAGTAAGATTTCAGTCATTATGAAACATGGTGTAAAGTGACATGAAACATGACAGCCCCCCCTCTCCTTCCTGCCACAAGTTAGTAAAGAGATTCAAAGATGGTCCCTAATTATTAGTGAAAACAGCTGCTTTTACCATCAAGGAGTGGTTAGAAGTGGTTTGGGGACCCCAACCAACAATCCCTTGGCTTTCTCTGGCAAATATTCTGAAGAGACATTTTAAAGCACAATCCACCTCCTCCTCCTCGAACAAAGAAGTTCTCAAATTGGGGATGCACTTTCTGCCATCATTTCAACAGGCAAAAGCTAATCTAGAAGAGAAGGAAGAAACAGGGACCTAAAAGCTATTTACTAAATACCTTTGTTTACTCCAATGCTAGAAAGATTACTTCATGGAATGATTATGACTTTTAATGAAAACCAACGAAAACAATTTGCTCTGGCAGGAAGAGAATATGGGTGCCTCACAATAAGAGTTAAAAGATTCCCAATAAAGTAACTGTAGTTAACAGAAATCAGTTTACGGATCTGAAAAAGGAAGGAAGAGTAGAAAAAGTCAAGATCCTCTTTTAAGCCTCTCGCTTCAGTAAACAGAAAAGCCTTATTCCAAGCTGAGATGCTTTACCAGTCTGTCCACCAAGAGGGAAAAGAAAGTACTTCTAGCCTCAGAATAAACCTTAATGAGGTTTTCCCACGAAATTCTAGCAGATCAAGGGTCAAAGATACAGTATTTGTGAAATTATCATAAGACTTTTCACTCAACCTCTACAACTAATTGGCTACATGCAGATGCATTTTGTGAGTAATCACTTCTCAGACCAGGAATAGGAGAAACCACCAGAATGCTAAGATTTTTTCCATTCTGTACTGACACTTGTTAGGCTAACATAGAAAACAATGCCTCTAACCTCCTACCTTTCTTGTCAGGGGTAGTCTTAAAGTTAAACCTTTTTGCAGTTACATTGGCCATTAGCTGGTTTGTAACTATGTGCAAGGATATTTAGCCTGTCTAGAAGAAATGACACCTAAATTAGCCAAATCTAAAAGCATAAAGTTAGCTTTAAACCTTGGTCCATGGTCAAATCTGTAAAACCAGCTGGAAAAGCCCCTACACGCAAGGAAAATTCTAAGTCCACTTTCAGGGCTGTCAGAACAATAAATGTCAACACATTAAAATCCTACCAAAAGAAGCACTACTCTGAATATCAGTATCTCAAGGAAAAGGGTCATATACTTAAAGTTAGCATGAATAACAAAGCCAAAATTCCCTGAAAACTGCTCAGGGAATCAAGTTCTTATAGACTGGGTCTTAATCATATACTAATATACAATCTATACGGAACACATCAGAGAAAAACAAACTCAGCCTTCCAACAAAATACCAACCAGTGTCTACCTATTCTGAGAATGGCAATATCTTAGAAAAACTTTCTGAAAGAAATGAAAGAAGTGGGAAAAACCATCCAATCACTAGGTTTCTCATACATTTTAAAAACTAGATGCACTAAATTACATTTTGAACAGTGGCTCTTAGAGGTATGCAGTAAACGTACCTAGCACTTAAAAACACATCCCTAACTAGCGCTTATTTTAGTAGGTCTGGAGTTGGGCGTCTGTATTTCTTAAAAACACCATAGGTGTTTATGATGCTTAGTTAAGTCTCACTAATTTAATCAATTTCAAGCTTTATACTTCTTACCTATCTGATTTTTTTCCCCCAACAAAGTCATTTTCCTGAAACCTTGTTTTTTGTCACCTTCTCTGCCCCCACCTGCCCCCTGGCATTAATCAGCCCTCCTGAGGACATGTACCTTACACTTACACCTGCCCCAGGATAAGAGGCCTGTCTCCCCTATAGTCTCCAGACAAGGGGTAGAGGGATGCACTCTCATACTCAAAGATGCTTTGGCCAGGGCAGGAGAGGAACCTGAATGGATGAGATGCTCCATTAGCATCAATGTTTATTTCTGCTTTACATCTTTCCAGCTTGTGCCATATAATCGAATTCCAAACTGCTTCTTCCCCTTAGATGACTAACAGGTCTTTTCTCTTTTGGACCCCAAGGACCTTTCAGATCTCCTGATAGAAGAATCCATGAGCTTAAATAGAAAAACATCCATTCACATCACTTGCCTCAGCTCTCTGCCTAAACTGTAATTCAGAATGCAAAATCAACATTACCAATTTAATGTTATTAGTTTACATGTGCCAAGTTTTACAAAGCAATAATCGGGACAAATACTGGAAACTATTGCCTATAAATGGAAGTTAAGTTTCTTCTGCTTGCAAGATACAGAAATATTACAAAAACCACAAATCTGACACTAACAGGCCCTAAAATCTCAGAAAATGGATTCCTCTAGAATGTCATTTAGACCACTTTTTCCAAAAGCTGTAAAGTCTGACAACTCTCAAAGTTTTTTAGGCTATCTTCATTTCGGGGACAAGTGATAGCCTTGGCTTTCCCAATAGGGTAGAAGCCATCTGTTGGTTGGCTACTACTGGGCATTATTTTGACACATGCATTTGTCCCATCCAACTGAAAGTAACAAGACTGCACCATTTTTTTCTATTCAGCTAAAACACAACACACAGAAGGGAAAATGACAGAACTTTGGCGTCTATTTTCCCAGTAAGTGGAGGGAGTAGGGAACCAGAATAAAGCTACTTTATGATCTATATCTCTCACATTTTAACGGTTAAGTGTTAATAACAGAAAATGAGAAAAGGGAAAAAAGCACCTACTACTATTTTTGCCACTTTTCAGTTAGATATCCTGTTCACTTATGTGACCCACCTCATTCTAAGGGAAGCCCCCTATAACTTTTTAGCAGTAACCCTAGCAGTAACCCCAGTCATTGAGCTGGAATAAGAATTAAACAGAAAGAATTAAGAATCATCTTGTGAATTTAGCACACATGCATCTTAAAGTTAGGCCCTAAATGGTCATAGCTTTCCACTACTGCCATCTAGAAAGAAATTAATGTTTTCATAAACGCCAAAAGGAATTATCCTGTCCAATTCTTTGCTTGGATTTTCGGGGTTTGGTTCTATAACCAATCTGGTGACATTCTTTAGGAAAACTCTGACAGACTTAAGAAAACATTCTACTATATATTGCTCTGTACTGAATAGGGGTCTGTGCATTAAGAGTCCAGGGGGGTGGCAAAGACAGACCACCAACTCCAACTCTGGAGGTACTCACTCATGCCCCAGGACCAGCAAAGTTAGAGATGAAAAATCCAGGAGACAACATGAAGCTGGCTGTTACCCAAACTGAAGAGCTCATTCCTGCCTCCTATTTGACTACAAAGGGTTATTATTATTTTTTAAAGTTGCATTTCAATCATTTGACTAAGAAGTTAAAATTAGAATTACCTAATTTAAACGTTTCCCCTGGAAGGCACTTCTTTTCCCTGTATATATTTCTTCTATTAAACAAATAATGCATGCATGTTTAGCAAAATATACAGGGACACATAAACAGACTAGTAATTACTTAGCGTAGTGCTTTCTGATTCCAGATTACTTCTTATCTTAACTTCATTTTTATTTCTTTTCTTCATTCTTCCGTTTCAAATTCTGACTTCTTTCATCTTCCCCACTTCACACAAATTGCTCAATATTCTACAAGTGGGACTTCTGGTCTGATAATTAGCATGCATTCTTTCTTTTATTTTTTCAAATTTCAGCTTCACTTATTCCTGAGCTTCAAATACTCATTTATAAAACTTGTCAAATGACGACTTCCGCATTTTCCTTCTTCAACATTAACCTTAATAGAAAAAGAACAGGATGAAGAATATTTTAAAACTCCAGGATAAAATCCAGTGCCAAAACTGAAACTAGAAAAAAAAAAAAATCCCTCTTGTTGTTTTGGATTTTTAGAAAAGCTAGAATACGCAGCTCAAAAAACTGAAACTAGTTTCCTGCTGGCTCTAAAATATATAATCAATCTCTTTTGTCTACTCAAAGTAGATTTATCATGCTTAAGCTGAATGTGAAGTGCACGACTGAACATTTACTGTTCAACTGACATTTTAAGAACTGTAATTACATTTCACACTTCTTATCGTATTCATCAATAGAAAGTATGTTCAGTGTCAAAAGCACATCTCTAGTCAAAAAGTGACACGTAAATACAAAGTGCAAGAAAGGAAAGCACGGACAATTCATTTGCACAATGATGACAAGGCTGAGGGTTGAAGAGGTTTACAAATTGTGACTAAGGGCAAGATATGTATTTAACGTCACACATTTTTTTAACTGCAAAAGTAGCTCTGTAAAAAAACAATTAGGGAATTTGAAAATTTGGACTATAGTGTTCAACCCACCGCTAGAAAGCTGCTCTAGTGAGATTTTATAATATGAATGGCCCAACTTACTAAATTTAGAACTAAAATCATTAAAAAGATCAAGTCAACCAACTACTACATGCGAGTAGCTATGAAGAAAGCAGAACAAACTTGAATCCAACAGTGGTGTTTTCAAAGAATTTTTGGTGAAATCTCCCCCCTCAATGAACAAAGTATTAAAATCTTCTGCAGTCCAAAGGAGCAATTCTACTTTGAAAGGTGGCAATATTGGGAGAAAATTACAGCTCACCTCCTGAAATTATTAAAAAGACTCGATATCACCTAACAGATCAATAAAGTATAATAGTGTCTACTGAACACCTTAATCAAAATAACTGCCCTCATAAAACATCCTAGTTTCCCTGAACTTCACCTTATGATCTTTCACTGTTAACAATTTCCTCTCCTAGTTTTTCTGAAAATAAAACTTTCTGGGGGGGGGGGGAACCAGAGAGAGAGTGAGAGATGAGTCTTTATACCTATCTGATCAAAAAGACAACCATAACCTTCAGTCTAGTTTTTCAATGTTAATTATTGCTTATTTAATCCAGGAAAAAATTTAAATAACTTTTTATTTAAGGGAGTCACAGTAATTCGTTTTAATATCCATCACTAAAATGTAATGGGAAATGTTTACTGCCAGCACAAATGTAATCGTGGAATCAGAATGCCCAAGCAGGTTTCCTCTTAAGGCCTCCTAAAGTTTAAATACAGGGCTTAGGTGCAGAAGATGCTGGAAGAGGCCAAAGCTCTAGATACCACAAGTTTTCAATATGGACGCCTTCCTGCTATTTCATTACTCCTTCCCAACATTCTCCCTTCTTCCATATTTGAAGAACAAAGCACACTGCTAGATAATATAAATACTAGGTTCATTCAAACCTCAGCTAAGTTCAAGTGGCCACTTCATAAAACCAGAAGAACTACTGGGCTAATGTTATATACATATGGTTAAGAGATCCTACTTACAAATAAGCAGAAATTTGTCCCATAACCAACACAATTTTTGTTAAAATAATTCTAGGGACTACAGCTGGAATTTATGTAACATTAAAAACGTGCAAACTCATTAGGTTGATCGACAAGGTAGTATTTTAAAAACTAGGAGGAGATAAAGAAAAACTCATTGAATCTGCTATAAAGATCAATGCTCATATCAGCGTACGGACTATACTATTTCTTTCTGCAGCTAAACTCTACCGGAAGGTTGGTTGGATAGAAAAATCCTCAAAGACTGAAATTTTCTGAAAAAACTGTCATCTGACATGCCTAAATGAGCTCTAAGCCCAAGCTTTTAAAAGGATCTCTTGCAAATACATACAGACTCTGAATTTACATTCATAAAACATTCAAGCGCAAGTATGTTTTACTGTTTCAGAAGACTACTTTTTAATCTAATATCTAAGCAAAAAAAACAAACAAAAAACAACCCCAAAAGGGTCCTCATCCATGCTGTCATATTCAGCAATCCTGTTGATAAAAATCAGAATGTAACCTCCAAAACCCAATTCAAAGCAAAGATTTTGGGGGAATTTGAAGACTAATTTGCTATAATGAAGAACTCCCCAACCCCAGCTTAAAAACAAGCCTGACCCCCTCCCCCCAAAAAACTAAATTGGGTGAACACTTAAAATTCCCAATCACATCACTGTAGGTCATAGGAAAATAATACAATTATGAGTAAAACACTGATCAACATAACACGCAATGCTAAGGCTCAAAAGATATACACACTGTAGCATTGTCCTCTTGGGCAAAATGTCAACAACTATGCAAGTATTAATATTTACCAGGCTTTGGATTTTACTGGAGATAAGGAATGGGAAAAAGCTGCACAAGGCAAATTCCATTTAACACACCTCTCATCTTCTGAATTCCTGTTCAATCTTTTCACAAAACCAGTAGTACTTACCTTATAAACACTTGTAATTTCAGTATGAACATGCCACCTTCTAGTTCCAGGCCATATCCGTAACATTAAATCATTCTTAGTTAAGACCAAGAAAAATATTCTTCAACCTGGTTTCAAGAGACTTGTGCCTAACCAGACTCACACTGAAACAAAACTATTTCCTCCCACCAACATTAATTTAATCCTCTAGGAAGAAAGAGATTGATATTTTAGTTTTGAAAATTTGGATTTAGAGTTAGAAGCTAAAAACAATTCAAAAAGACAACCCAAGATTAAGCAGAAGAGGAAATAAACTGCAGAATCTGAAAGGCAGTTTGATGGGATAGTATCCAGATGCTATTCATCTCTACAAAGAATAAGACTAAAGATAATATACCTATATTGTATACACATTACTTCTACAAAAATAGGCAACACTATCAAAAGTAGTTATTGCAATCTTGATAGCAGACAAATTAAAATGATTTGGTCCATACAAATAGCGTTTCCTTAGTTTCTGGTTTCTCTAGTTAAAGACCCATTTATACAAGCTAAAGAAATTAGTTATGAGGGTTGAACATTAAACCAGTGCCAAGAACAAACAAACGTCACCACACCCTAAAGAGTGTGACCATAATTGGGCCTTACAAGATTTATTTACCACCCCCCTCTCACCATTACCATGCACCTCTAAACTTGGCTACATGACTCTATCATGTTCTTATTCTCCCAAATTGTGACATGACATATCTGCTAAAAGCACCTCTCTTTTTTCCAAAGGTGCTTTGCAAAAAACGTGACCAATTTTGGGAAATGACTGGAAAAAACTAGAACTTTGAAATGAATATCTTACTTTAACATGGATTTGGCCAGATCAGGGAAGTCAGCTCTAATTCGAAACAGGTTTTAATTTAAATCTATCAACTCTGACATGAAAAATCCCAGATACAGGTAAAAGGTAGATTCTGCCATAACTGAAAGTGTGAAACGAACCACAAAAATTCAGGAACGCACCCTAGCTGCACATTTAAAACAAGACAAAGGAACATAAGGAACCACGACTCTGTCAATATTCACGCAATAAAGTAAACACACTATCAACAAGCAAGTCGAGGATAATTTATTGCTCGCACCCCACCCCAGTCTGTATAGGAATCGAACTTATAATAGTCTAGAGCGGCGGGGCTGGTGGCTATGGTGGGGCAGGAGGTGGTTCCAGCTGATAAGATTTTAGTGATTACATTAACATTAGCTGATTAGACTAGTATTAGTGATTTACATCAACAATTTGTAATGTCTGAAAACTCAGAGTGGAATGAAAGTTAATTTTTCAGGCTCCAGATAAGCTATTCATAGCAGGCCATGTCCAAGATGGAATGCAACGGTTTTCCCACTGTTTTCAGGCACTTCCAAAAGGAAGTTTCTAGCCAATCAGACCTGAGTGCTCTACCTAGTGTTTTTAATGGCATTATATTTAAATCATCCCACTGAGCTTTACGGTTTTGCCACGCATTCTTTGGGAGTCCCAAACCTATTTGTTTTAGGTATAGGCTAACCACTTCAGGTTCCAATAAACCGACTGGAAAGCAATCTACATACAAAACAAACGCCAAAGAAAAGAATGTGGAAGTACTCCACAACGTCAGAGTTCAGAAAAACTCTTCCAAGAAGTCAAGACTCTATGTAAGACAAAATATCAATTTTTAACATGTACCTTTAAATTTTTTTATTACTTTGTCTCCTTCCATAAGAATTTATTGAATCACCATTCTATGTAACGGGATTGTGATATAACTAGGATGTATATTCTACTAACAGAAAGTACCAATTCAAAAACTTGATTAATGGGATGACAATGTCTCTTGAGATGTCTCAAACCAGGACCTAATTCTTGAAATTGTTTCCTCCCTTACTTAAAAAAATACCCTAACTTTCCTTTGGGGAATTTTTCATCTTCTCAAGCCCACCATCACAAGTAACTTACTCAGGTTTATTCAACTGACAGCTCTAGTCAGAGACCAGTCATTTTGTAGTCTCAAAACAATGCAAAAGTATCCTATAATTGTTTTGTTTAATAGCTGAAGACTAAAATTATCATTTGCTTTCCAGTCCGAACACTGACGCCTAGTTTCGACAGTATATTCAACCGGCAGAAACCATAACCCACAGCTTTAACAACTTGTGAACTTGATCCAAGCTTTCTCACCCTAAGAGCGAGCTTAAAAAATAATCACACACACACTGGTGACAGTGGCAATCAATCGTCTTACGGAAAAACATATAAAGCCAATACTCATCTGCACAGGTAAAGGCGGGGCCTGATTAGTTCAAGGCAAATTAATCAGTCTTGGCTCCAAAGTTACACAGTAAATTCACTAAGACTCCAAGAGCTAAGGAGTTTCTCTATAAAAACGCCCTTCTAATGAACCAACTAAAATTTGTTTCAGGAGTTTGAGAAGATATTTAAGTAGATTTACCTGACAATTACAGATAAACTGTAAAAACACCCAACTTAATCCCATCAAGTAAAAAAAAAAAAAGTCAAGTTCCATGGTGCTTTTTATTACCCTTCTAACAAACCTCCAAATATGCAAGATTCTGGCAAGACTGACATTTCTGCATCTTAGTACTCACGAACCCGCAACCAAGCTTTACATCATGCTTTCTTAGCCCGGGAACTTCCTTATTTCTGCAGTTTATCCAACCCTCACCAAACTCCACATTTTGGAGTGGAAACTTTAAAAAGTGCACCAACACAACTTGTGCTTCAGAGTAGGAATGCCTCAAAACAAAGAAAACAACGGCGCCGTAAATTGCTGCCCGCCAATTTCTCCTCCACCATCTCGCAGAAAAAAATCTACTCCCTCAAACAAGAAAATCTCAGCGAACCCGTGGTCTACTCTGGATACCGAAAACGATTTTGGGTTTGAAAGCCCTTTCGGTATCAAAGAAAAGCACTCCATTTAGGCCGAACACAAAGCTGGCGCGCAACCCCCTCAAACTAACGGGTCCAGAACTTAGTCTACCTAGTTTCCCCATTTTAAAAGAGGCCCCAAGAACACCGTAGATTCCCATTCTTTCGGGGCCCAGAATACGATCCTGTCTTAACCTAAATTCTGAGGAAAAAAATCCCAAAGAACGCTGCCTTTCTGCCCGCCCCGTCCCCCGCGGCCTGGAGGTTGTCGCGCGGCTCCTCCGCCATTTTGTGCCTCTGGCAGCGCGCCCAGTCCGCCAGCCCAAGATGGCTGCGGCGAGGCTTCACAGGAGAGCAACGGCGAAACGAGATACCGCTCCCCTCCCCCACCACGGAGGGGACGCAGCGGCCATTTTTAATTCCCCCCCACCCCCATAACGGAAAAAACCGCCGTTTCGAGTAAAGGGCCACCTAAACCCGCCGGCGGCCTCCTTCACGGATAAAGACACTATCCACTAGGGCTTTTAAACCTCTGACTCCCATCCCTCCCGGTCTCAGACTTCGGAGTCGAAATCGCCCCAGTCTCCCGGTCCGAGGCCGACGGGCCTGGAAAGAGATGCAAGAACCTGGGACCACACAGCCGCCCCCTGCACCACCGCTACGTACCCGCTCGCCGTAGTTCTGCTCGCCGCTGTCGCTCATGACTTCTAGCTGCTCTCGCCGCCCGACGTGCTTCAATCGAAGCTGCCAACCTCTTGCGCCTTCTACCTAGAGGCTCAGCCGCAGCTCCGTAGCACGCACTGGTTCCCGAGCCGCTGAGACGAGAAACGCTCCGCACCGCCTCCGCTCGGGCTCTAAGTCTCCCGGATGTGACGCGGCGCTCTTTAACCAGGCCCCACCCCCTCCCAGAAGGCGCGCTTTCTTGGCTCCGCCCCTCCGCGCTCGGCTTTCCCTTTACAGCAGTGGCGCGTCCCGAGCTGTACGTGACGTAAACCCCGCCCCTCGCGCCGCGCTAACCCCGTCTCCGGGTCTTTTTGAGGCGGGAAAGAAAGCGCGCCAGTGGCCTCAGTGGGGGTCGCCACGGGGCGTCGTGATGTCACCGGCCACGCCTGACTCTCTTCTGGAACTTTCTGGGAAGCTGTCGTGGAGCGTGGGGGAAGGGAGGGAGGAGAGGCCCGCCGTTTCTCCCATCCTTCTCTCCGTTCTTCCGCTTTATTCGTTTCTCTTTTTTTGTGTCTTGATTTGGTTGGAGAGGGAGGAGGTCCGTATATTGGGTTCCGTGCTTTCCTTTGGTTTTCTGTAGTTTCAGTTGTGGATCTTTCCTACCTGAAAACCCTTCATTTGAGCATCTGTTAAATACCAAAGCACTTTACCAGATCTTGATGTACTGAAATCAGCCACAATCTCTCATCTGAAGTTAGTGGTCTAATAAGGGAGAACTGTTAAACATACACTTGAAAACTAAGATTTTGAGTTAGAGAGATGTACAGCTATAGCCGTGTCACAAGGAGTGAAGATTAATTATGCCATCACTCAACAACATGACATAGTGGAAAGAGTCCAAACTTGGAAGTTCAGACATTCCTCTGGGCCTGTTGTTTCCCTTTGGAGAAAACAAAGTATGGTACCCAGCTGATGAGGTACTTTGATACCTGTAAAGGGCCATTTGATTTTTTAAAACAGCTTTCTTGAGATATAATTCACATACCACGCAATACTCCTGTTTATGGTGTACAATTCAAGTGGTTTTCGTATTTACGGAGTTGTGCAACCATCACAATTTCAGAACAGTTTCATCACCCCCAAAAAGAAACCTGTCATTAATAGTCCTGGTACATCTTCCCCCTCACATTCCCCCCCACACACACACATACACACACACAACCCTCCCAGCTCTAAGGACTCTAAAATCTGCTTTGTCTATAGTTTTGCCTATTCTGGACATTTCCTATAAGAATGGAATCATATATGTAATATGAAATCCTTTGTGACTGGCTTCTTTAACAGTATAAAGTTTTCAATGTTCATCTGTGCTGTAGCATGTATTACTATTTCAGTCCTTTTTATTGCTGAATAATATTTCATTGTATAAGTGTATCACATTTTATTTATCCACTCATCAGTTTGGTAGACTTTTGGGTGGTTTCCACTTTTTAGCTATTATGAATGATGCTGCTGTGAACATTCATGTACAAGTTTTTGGATGAACATATATTTTCAGTTCTTTGGGGAATATACCTAGTAATGGAACTGCTAGGTTGTATGGTAACTCTATGTTTAACTTTTAGAGGAACTGCCATTTAATTATAGGTGTGAAGTGGTATGCCATTGCGATTTAGATTTGCCTATCCCTAATAATGATGTTGAGCATATTTCATGTGTTTATTGCCCATTTGTAGATCTTGTTTAGGGAAATGTGTATTCAGATACCTTGCCCATTATTACTTTTATTATTGGGTTGTAAAAAGTGGCAGTTTGATTCTTCCTTGTTTAAAATAGTCATCTGGGGACTTCTTGGTGGTGCAGTGGTTAAGAATCTGCCTGCCAGTGCAGGGGATACTGGTTCGAGCCCTGTTCTGGGAAGATTCCACATCACGTGGAGCAACTAAGACCATGTGCCACAACTACTGAGCCTGTGCTCTAGACCCTGCGAGCCACAACTACTGAGCCCGTGTGCCACAACTACTGAAACCTGCACGCCTAGAGCCTGTGCTCTGCAACAAGAGAAGCCACCACAATGAGAAGCTCACCCACTGCAACAGAGTGGCCCCTGTGTGCTGCAACTAGAGAAAAGCCCATGCACAGCAATGAAGACCCAATGCAGCCAAAAATAAATAAATAAATAAATAGTCATCTGGAACAGTATCAAGTTTTTAAGGTACCTGAGACCCAGAGATTTCGTGATGACTCAAGGTGACAATTGTCCTCTCTTTTTGCATACTCTCCAAAGCCAACCTCATCTGCTTTCATGGTTTCAATCAGGGACCTATATGATTATGGTTTCCAAGTCTGTATTTTTAGACTTGAACATCCCCCACCCCTCCAGTTCCATGTTTAAATTCTAGTTGCTTATTGTAATATTTACCCAGATATTTCAGAGGCTTAGAAAAATTAGCATATCCAAAATTAAGCGTTTTAATAGTCTATTCCTCCTTTGCCCTTGAAACATCTCTGCTAAAACTTTCTTCTCTCTCTCCCTAATTTAATTAGTTAACACTTCTCATCAATTCCACTTCCCATACATTTTTAAAATTTATCTTTTTTTTCTCTATTCCTCTTGTCACCATTTGTCAGAGCTTCATCAACTCACTTATCTGAAGTGCAAATTATCTTAGAAACTAAAGTGTTTGTGGAGTTTTTATCTCTTTAAACACTGTATTTCAAGTTCTAATAAGAGGAAATCAGGTTATAAAAAAATAAAAATATAACCTGGGACCTGGAATCATAGTCCACAAAGATGAAATGATAAAGGGTGTATCTGAAAACAACTCTAGTACACTTTTCCCCAATAACTGTGTTTGGAATTTTGCAATGATCCCTTGTGCTTTTGTGCATTTAATAATTTCTAATCATTTTATCAGCTAGGCTGTACCATTTCTAAACATTTTTGTATCCTCCCTGGGATGAAGAGATTAAATTTATTTCCTCCTTTTTAACACCTACATACTTGTCAGTGTGATGTAATTTAAAAATTAAGTCAGGAGCAAAATGTTAATTGTAAAATCTATGTGAGTCAGCAATATGGGTGTTCATTGTACAATTCTCTTCACTGTTTGAACATTTTCATAATAAAATGTTGAGAGAAAAAAATGTAAGTCAGGTCATGGTATAACATGCTTTGAAACCATCAATGGCTTCTCATAACTTTTAGGAAGGACAAAGTCCAAAAAGCTTAATACAATCTGCAATTCACTGCATGATTCATTCCTTATCTGCCACTCTCTCCCTTGTTTGCTATGCTGTAGGCATACAGTTTCTCATGCCCCATGTATGCTCAAAGCTGGACCTCTGAATGAGCTGTTCCCTCTTCCTGGGACACTTAACAACTACCTTCCACCCAACACACACCTAAACCTGCGCTCCTACTCAGATCTCAGGCCTTGTCTTGCTTCCTGGTTTAGAATAGATCAGATCTCTCGTTTATATACTCTTATAGGCACCCCTCATATTGTTCATAATAATTTTAATTAATAGTAATTATATAATTATTTTTGTGATTTTGGCTTTTACGTCTGTCTTCCCCACTAGACTAAATTCCTTGAGGACAGCGCCCATGCCTCGTTTGTCCACCTTTATACCTAGTACCAGTACCTGGCACGTAGTAACCCTTCAGTAACACTTGAGTGAATGAAAGAAAGCAAAGTATGAATTTAAAATTTATTGGGTAGGCAACAGCATGCCTTTATACGTCCTTGAGGAGGGGACTGAGTTGCTGAGAGGAGGGAAGATTGTCCTGGCAAAGATATGGTCGTCAGGCTGGAGGGTTTATGTGACAATTCATGTCTATATCTTCAGCACCTTGCACAGGGCCAGGCTGTTGAATGAGTGACCTTGTGGAACATGGTTCCTGTACGGTAACTATGAGGTGAGGAGGACTGGACTCCCATGGCAGCAAGAATGGAGATTAAGCAGTGGGTGGGGAGACTCAGAAAGGGTGGGCTTGACTGGTCTTGATGATGGGAATACGAGGAGAAAAGGAAAAGAGATAGTAAAAAAAATGACTACAAAATGTTTATGTCTTGGTTGGGGAGATATATACAGGAGTAAATAATGTGCCCACTTGGGAGTACTCTCTGAGGCTTACTCCTACAACTTAGGGGAAAGCCAGAGGCTGGCCCCAAATTTAATTATCCTGTCCCTTTATAGAATCTAGGCCCTCTCCCCCAATGTCCCTTTATATTAAACTTTCTCTATTCATATTACTATGTGGCTTATCTCTCCTGATTGGACCCTGACTGATTCAGAATTGCTCCCAGGAGGGGTCCCCCAAGATACTACTGGGATGTGGAAGTGAAGGAGAGAGAAAATCTAGACCAAATTCTGGGTTCTGGCTTGGGTGACCAGGTAGAAGGACAATGGTACCATTAACTAAGGGAAAATAAGGGAAGGTGGGGCAGAATGAGGAGTTCAATTTGAGACATCCAAATGAAGATATCTAGTGAGTACTGGTTATAACAGTCTGGGGCTCAGGGTAGATTTGGGTGGAATATACAACCAGAACTAGAATTACCAATATAGAGATGGTCAAGAAAACCTTACACTGAATAAGCAAGATCCTCAAAGGAGACATGTGAGGGTGTCCTCATGTAACAGAGAAGAACAAACCTGACTCCATATTGGATCTATTCTTTTAGCTCTAACCTTTGTGCTCTGGTGCCTGTGCTTAGTCATGCTGGCTCTGTACCTGCGTTTAAAAGAATGTTGCCTATTGCCTGAAATATACATGATAGCCCTGTCTCAAGGCTCTGTCTCCCAGGCTTGACCTTTAAAGCCATAACACTTTTCATTCATATAAAGAGTTGTAGATCGTTCATATAGAGAAAAAGTTGTAGAACAGAAAATAACATTTGTCTTATTGGAGGTTTTCAGGAACATAGTGACTGGAGCTACATGGACAGCTACAAGATCAAGATCAAAGGATTATCACATCCCCTCTGGGGTCTGGCTGGCACCAAGAAGTCTGCAACAACCAGTCACACCCCCTTCCCTTTTAGCATAAAGAAGCCTGAATTCTAACTTGGGTAAGATGATTCTTTGGAACACTAGTCTGCCGTCTTCTTGGTCTGCTGAATTTCTGAATAAAGTTGCTATTCCTTACCCCAACGCTTCATCTCTCTATTTATTGACCTATCATGCAGCTAGCAGTATGAGCTTGGATTCGGTAACAGAGAACTAATAGCAGAGAAAGTGACTGAACGCTCATTCATTGCTTGGAAACATGAATATGGAAATCACAAGTTGGAGACTTAGTTAAGGCTGGTTTTCATGAACCAGCTTATTATTTATTTATTTATTTGTATTTATTTATTTTTTTGGCTGCTTTGGGTTTTCGTTGCCGCACGCAGGCTTTCTTTAGTTGTGGCGAGGGCTACTCTTCGTTGTGGTGAGTGGGCTTCTCATTGTGGTGGCTTCTCTTGTTGTGAAGCACATGGGCTCTAGGCGTGCAGGCTTCAGTAGTTGTGGCTCGTGGGCTCTAGAGCACAGGCTCAGTAGCTGTGGCACATGGCCTTAGTTGCTCCGCAGCATGTGGGATCTTCCTGGACCAGTGCTCGAACCCGTGTCCCCTGCATTGGCAGGCGGATTCTTAACCACTGCACGACCAGGGAAGTCCATGAACCAGCTTAGAACTGCGAGGAAATTAGGAAAACATTTATTATTATTATTTTTGGCCACACCACGTGGCATGCGGGATCTTAGTTCCCCGACCAGGGATCAAACTGGCACCCCCTGCAGTGGAAGCACAGAGTCTTAACCACTGGCCCGCCAGGGAAGCCCCTAGGAAAACATTTAGTTAGTAATGATGGCTATGGCTGTATAATGTAAATAATTGTGGTGAAACAACCAATCATTTTGGAGAGTCCTGAGCACTAAAGGAAAATTCAGCCTATGAAAAAATAAAAGAATTAAATTAGACACCTTCTCCAGCTACCTAAGAGAAACCTGGGAAAGTAGCAAAAATTAGAATACCAAAATAACAAAATGTAGCAATCAGATATTTAGCATATAAAGAAAACATTTGCCTTAGAATTATTATTACATTACTAATGTAGGATGAGGATAAAAAATTCAAACAATGTGCAATGTAAAAAGTGAAAATCCTGCACTTCCCTGGTGGCGCAGTGGTTGAGAGTCCACCTGCCGATGCAGGGGACACGGGTTTGTGCCCCGGTCCGGGAAGATCCCACATGCCGCAGAGCAGCTGGGCCCGTGAGCCATGGCCGCTGAGCTTGCGCGTCCGGAGCCTGTGCTCCGCATCGGGAGAGGCCACAACAGTGAGAGGTCCGCGTACCGCAAAAAAAAAGTGAAAATCCTTTTTCCTATTCTTTTTTCTTTCCAGCTCACTCCTCAGAGGTTACCTCAGTTAAAAATTTAGTGTATAAACCTTTAGACCTTTGATAGGTAAAAAAAATTTTTTTTAGTTTTGATAAAACACATGATATCTGGACTTCCCTGGTGGCGCAGTGGTTAAGAATCTGCCTGCCAATGCAGGGGACACGGGTTCGATCCCCGCCCGGTCCGGGAAGATCTCACATGGCGCGGAACACCTAAGCCTGTGTGCCACGACTACTGAACCTGCACTCTAGAGCCCGTGTGCCACAACTACTGAAGCCCACACACCTAGAGCCTGTGCGCCGCATCCAGAGAAGCCACTGCAATGAGAAGCCCGCGCACCAAAATAAAGAGTAGACCCCGCTCACCACAACTAGAGAAAGCCGCGCACAGCAACGAAGACCCAACGCAGCCAAAAATAAATAAATAAATAGATTTATTTAAAAAAAAAAAACACATGATATCATGGTATACATATTCCTTTAACATACTATTCTGAAACTTGGCTTTTTTCATTTAACGATCTAAAGTACGCTAAATATCTTTCCATATTAGTACATACAGATTTAGCTCAAATTTTAAAAATAGTTACGTTATTCCATTGTAAACATGTACCATGATCTATTTTACTATTCCCTTTTTATGAAGATGAGAAGCCGCTATTTAAAGAGCAGTGAAAACAGTGTTCCTGGGAGGAAATCAGCCAGGGCACAAATGCACTAAAGTGAGAACGTTTGTCAGTTTCCAGGAGCCTAGAGACCAGATCACGGGATCCCTGTGAGCACAGCTGAGTACCGGAGGGGGCTGGTGGTGCTGAGAGCAGGGTCTAGACTGTCTGGGGTTAAACACTGCCTCCACCATTACTGAGAGACGCTGGGTGAATTTAAACCCTGTGCCTTGTTTGCCTTGTCTGTAAATTGGAAATTATAAGAATACCTACTTCACAGGCTTCTTGTTAGGATTCCTTGAGTTAGTAAATATAAAACATTTATAGTAATTGTCCAGCTGATAATAAGTTAGCGATTATTATGTAGGTCATAGAAAGGGTGTTGGATGTTATTTTATTTATTTTTTAACATATGCAATTTAAATTAATTAATTAATTATTTTATTTTTTGGCTGCGCTGGGTCTTTGTTACTGCACGCAGGCTTTCTCTAGTTGCGGTCAGCAGGGGCTACTCTTTGCTGTGGTAGGAAGGCTTCTTTCTCATTGAGGTGGCTTCTCTTGTTGCGGAGCACGGGCTCCAGGCGCGCAGGCTTCTGTAGTTGTGGCACGCAGGCTCAGTAGTTATGGTGCATGGGCTTAGTTGCTCTGTGGCATGTGGAATCCTCCCGGACCAGGGATCGAACCCATGTCCCCTGCACTGGCAGACAGATTCTTATCCGCTGAACCACCAGGGAAGTCCCTGGATATTATTTAAATGTAATGGAAAGCATTGAAATGTTTTCAGCAGATGAATGGCTTAATTCAGTTTTTATTTTTACAGGACCACACTCTCCATTGGATGGAAAATGGGTTGGAGGGAGGTGAAAACTAGACCAGTTATGAAGCTATTGCATTGGTCCAGGAAAGAGACCATTGCAATAGTGTGGTGGCAAAGGAGACAGAGAGAAATGGACAGATTTTAGATCTATTTTGGAGACAGAATTGAGCTGACTTGTAGGAGGGTGAGGGGATGGAGACATGAAGAAGCACTCAAGAAAGGCTGTGGGTGCTCCAGCCTGAGATGCGGGAGCCTGAAAGGGAAAGAGTTAAAGACGGGGAAAGGGGGAGGGGGGAAGGGGAGGGGGGATTAGTGTTTGATTTTGAACTCAGTAAGTTTGAGATGTTATGAACTATCAAAGTGGAAGTTGTCAAGTAGGCAGTTTGATATACAAATACAAAATTGGATATACATTAAAGTCTTATAATACGTCTGGACTTCATAAATCGTATTTGTTGTCAATCATGAATTTTTATTCTGCAGGTAGTTATTAAGCAACAAATTATGCATTGAACACTAAAATATTTTGTTGACAATGGATCATTTTAATTGGATTCTTTAATTAGAAAAGTGATGTATCTTGCATGTATACTATTGACTATAATATTCTACCATATGGCTGCACATAATTTAATCCTTTCCTTGTTTTTTCTAATTTTTCAACATTTGAAATAATGCTTCAATGAATATTTTTTGTACATAAACCTATATCTGAGATCTTAATTTTTTTTTTCGCTTAGGATAGGTTTGTAGGAAAATAATTTGTCAAGTGTGATATTTTTTAGTATTCTTTTGTTTTAGTAGTACAATATTATTGTCTATATTCACTATACTGTGCATTAGATCTCTCTTTTTTAGGACTTTTGAAGCATATTGTCAACTTACTTTCCAGAAAAATTGTACTAATTTACACTCCTAGTCACAATATATGAAAGTTCACCATATCATTCATCAAAATTAAAATATTCATTAAACTAAGAGGTGAAACATGACATCTGGTAGTTGTTTAATTTGCATTTCTTTAACAACCAGTGACAGGATTATCTCTGCTAATCTCCTATTGCTTTTACCACTGACAGATGGCTGTGATTCTCCTGGCATGCAGTCTTCTCTCTGCCCTCATTATCCCTTTCACCTGGTTTATTCCTACCCAATTCTTCACCTTTCATCTCCAGTGACACTCCTTCAGTTCTGACTGCCCTCCTTCCTGCCTCTTGTGTATGTCTATTTTCTTTGATTTATGTTCTCATAGACCCATGTTCCTCTCCTTCAGAGAACTTATTTCAGCTTGTAATTATATATTTATTAGCAGAAGTGTTTGATTAATGCTTATTTTCCCCCAAATCCTAAGTTTCAAGAAAGTGCAGGAATATTTTGTTCATCATTGAATCCCCACTCCATAAACAGTTGTGGAATGAATTGATAGACAAAACAAATGAATAGGAAGTGGGAAGAGAGAGGCACTATAATTGGGTAACCTGGGTCACGTGCCTACCCCTGTGCTGGGAGGCAGGTCTATTACTGAGAAAAGAAGCAGTGGCACAAATAAGGTTAATGGGAAATTACTGTGAGCTGGGCAGCTGTCCCAATTTGTACTGACCACAAGACATTCTAAATTTTCTTGTAGTCAGAACTACAGATTTTCTTTATTAGGAAAATCTTTATTACATATAGGCTGAAAAGGTTCTATCTCATCCTGAGTAAAATTTTCCTCTAGGTATTTCCTTTTTATGGTTTCCTTTAAACATTTGATAGCAGTTGGACAGTTCTCATGATGAAAATGTAGAAAAAAAACACAAACAAAGTTTGGCATACAGGAATAAATTTTCTGAACTGGATAGAAGTGAAAGAGAGAGTAAAACTCTCTTTGTATTCTGATACATGACATATCAGACAAATCTGATATATTTTGTGGGGGGCTGGCCACACTGTGTGGCTTGAGGGGATCTTAACTCCTCCACCAGGGATCAAACCCATGCCTTCTGCAGTGGAAGGGTGAAGTTGTAACACCCTGGACCACCAAGGAAGTCCCACCTCTCAGTTTTCTTATGGAGACTCTGGTGCTATAGCTTTTTTGATACCCTCCCTATTAAGGTCCTAAACTGGCCACAAGTGTACTGAGAGATTTTGTTTATGAAGTCTTTCCTTACTCATAATTTACAAAGATAATCTATACTTTCTTCTACTTACTGTTTTCATCTGTCACATTTAGGTTGAATTCCATCTGGAGTCTACTTTTGTGTGTGCTGTGAGATATAGATCATTTTGTTTTTCCCATATAGATATAACCAGTTTCCCCAACATTGGATATTTAAATAACTTGTCTTTTCCTATGTGGTGCTGCTGACATTGTATATTACATTCCCATACATATTTATCTTGAAGCTATCTATTCTGTTCCATGGGTCTATCTGACTGGGCTTACAACAATATTGCTTTTTTAAAAAATATTGGGCTTCACGATACATCTTTTTGTTGTTGTTGTTTTGCATAGTACATCTTTAAAACTGGTAGGACAATTCCCCTTTTGTGATGGTCTTTTTGATGTGTCACCTTGGCTGTTTTTTTTATTATTTAACCACTATGCACTTTCCTTGGCTGGTTATTTACTCAGTCAAAACTAATCTAGGTGGTGTTGTGAAGATATTCTGTAGATGTGATTAAAGCCCATTAATCTGTTAACTTTAAGTAAGGAAAATAATCTTAGATAAACTGGGTAGGCCTGATCCAATCAGTTTAAAGGCCTTGAGAGCAGAGCTGGGGCTTCTCTGTGGAAGAAGACATTTGTCCTCTGGACTGCAGCTTCAGGCTGTACCTGAGAGTCCCAGCCTGTCCTCTGTGACAGCCTGCCCTATGAATTTCAGACTTGTATAGGCAAACCCAAAATTATGTGAGCCAATTTCTTGCAATAAATTTCTTAATATATATCTCCGACTGGTTCTGTTTCTCTGGTTTAAGCCTGACTGATACATCCTCTTTATGCTTTTAAATTTCTTTTTTTTTCTTTTGTTTTTTTCTCTCTTCATTTCTTATGCTTTTTTTTTTTAAAACAAAGATTGCCTTAGTTATTTGTAAAACTTTATTCTATAAAGTTATTTGTTTATTTATGGCTGCATTGGGTCTTTGTTGCTGCGTGGGGCTTTCTCTAGTTGTGGCAAGTGGAGGCTACTCTGTTGCGGTGTGTGGGCTTCTCACTGCAGTGGCTTCTCTTATGGCAGAACATGGGCTCTAGGCGTGAGGGCTTCAGTAGTTGTGGCACGTGGGCTCTAGATCACAGGCTCAGTAGTTGTGGCGCATGGGCTTAGTTGCTTCACGGCATGTGGAATCTTCCTGGACCAGGGCTCGAACCCGTGTCCCCTGCATTGGCAGGCAGATTCTGAACCACTGTGTCACCAGGGAAGTCCCAAACTTTATTCTTCTAAACAAATTGTAGAGATGTTTACTGAGTTCCTAAAAAAATCCATGTGAAATTTTGATTGCATCAGATTTACTGGTTAACTTGGGAGGAACTGACATCTTTATAATATTGTTATCCATTCCAAGAGGATGGCTGCCTTTGCATTTATTGAACTTCTATATATCCTTCATAAAAGTGTTTTTTTTTTCACATCTTATGCAGTCTTCATTAATGTCCACATACTTTACATTTTGGGGGCTTATTGTGAATAGTATTTTATTTTAAATTATATTTTCTAGTTGGTTATTGATGCTGTGAGAAATGCTATTGGGTTTTTGTAAGGTTGATTTTAATATGCAGAGAACTATTGACCTTTCTTATTTGTTCTAACAGTTTGTATCTAGATTCTATTGCTCTTTCTATATAGGTGATACATTCATTTACAAATAGCAGTAGTCTTATCTCTTCCTTTCCTGTTTTTATGCCTCTTATATCTTGTCATTACTTGATAAAAGGTAGAAGGAGAGATCTAAAGATTTAAAGAAATGGGAACCTTGTAGTGGATTTCTCTTTTTCAATCTGTTCACCTACCTTCTAGCTATGTCCTGAAAGAACCCAGAAAATTGTTCTCTCACTAAAGGAGAAATACTTTCATGAAATGAATATTGACTTCAAAAAATAGAGGTATAGTGACTGTTCTTTGTCAGTAAAAGCTTTTGTGGATAATATAAGGTAGAGGATGCCCCAATATTCCTAATATGGGCCAATAAAACGAATGCCAACTAGTCAAGATATTCCTGGAATTACTACAGTTGTTCTGGAGGTACTGGCCATTCACAGGATTCAGAATCACACCATCAACATTTAAACCAGAATAGATCATTTCTACCATGTGGTGCCAAACCTTAACCAGAACAGATATGCTTGGAAAGCACGAGATCCAGATGCCTAGATTTACATCGGCTCATTTTACCCCAAACATTTTATTAGCTTCTCAGTAACGTGTTTCTGCATTTCTGGCAATGGATAATTTGCCAAACACTCCACTTACAGTGTTTTGTTGGAGCTTTACCATCGCAATTTTACCATATTTAGCAAGTGACATGAACCCTGTACTGGATTTCTGACTTATAGACTAAGAGTTATTATGGGAAGAAGAGCCAGTGGAAGCCCCGGGAACTCTCGCTTCCTATCAAAATGTGGAATTTTGTAGAATCACAGGCATTAGTGCCCATACCAAAGGAATTGCTATTCCACATGGGAGCTTCTTTGGGGAGGAAATCACACAAGTCCTGGTGACTGGTATATAGCTATTTATCTAGCAAGTTATATTTATTTTTGATTCCAATAAACTGAGGATACCTTTAACCTAGAAGGGACAGCAATATACCTTTATTGTCTCCCATTGAGATTAGGTCAACTGGCTGTGTGCTACAGGAAACTATTGTTTCATCAATCCACAGGTTGGTACACACTAGTCTATTACATTGATGATTTTTGGCTGCAATGACCTATAGAACTGTAAGCAGTTACCCTAGATGCCTTTGGAAAAAAAAAAAGAAAAAAAATATGCCAGATGGTGGGAGAAAAATCCCATGAAATTACAACAGTTTGTCTCAGTGAAGTTTCTGGGGACCAGATGGTTTCTTTCTAAATGGAAGGACTAATTGTTGCGCCACTAAGAAAGAGGAAAAATTCTTGGTTGGTTGTTGACCAGCGCTGCCATGTTTAGTGGTAAAAGTTCGTGGAAAACTTCAGTAATCTTACACAGGCAGATGTAATTCTAAGATTAGTGGTAAAAGTTCATGGAAAACTTCAGTAATCTTACCTAAGCAGATGTAATTCTAAGATGTAATTTAATTCCACTAAGATTTCAAGTCTCTGAGGAATAAAAGTTTGATCAGCTGAGATTCTGCTGGCTATAGACAAAGATAAGGATGGGTAGTTGAGAAGTCAAGTTATAAATACCAACTGTGGCCTTGGATTCACTTGCAAAATTGAGAACTTTAAAATCTACTGGTATTTTCAGGTATATATTTATATATTTTAGAATAGTTTTTGTCTTTGTTCTCCCTTTCCCCCAATATTTTATATAGAAAAAGATGCCTGTTAATTTTATAATTTAAAGAATAGTGGACAAATTTTCAAAAGAATTAGTCAAATTCTTTAATTAAACAATTGAAGAGAATTAAGAGACTTAAAAGACAGATAAGCATTACTCCAAGATCCTGGATCCTGGGTGCAATAATTGAGATTTTGGCTTAAGCACTTTTAGGAGCGGCTAAAGACATAAGAGGTTGTTGCATTATGTTAGATGTTATTTTCTTTAAAGAAGTGTAAGTGTGGGAAGAAACATACATGTTGATTTTGGGAAGCCAAAGGGGTAGACCGTCGTGGAAATTTGTCTCTCACTTAGCATCTGAATTCCTTCCCTATGTTTGGGGGAATCGTCACACACAGCAGCATCTGCCTCCCATTATAGAAGCCATGGATCCCAGATCTCTGCTTTCCTTGCAGCCAGCAACCACCCCAGTCTTGGAATCAGAAGTTAGTGATACATCAGTACTGCTTTTTTAGAGTCCATATATATATGTTAGCATACAGTATTTGTTTTTCTCTTTCTGACTTACTTCACTCTGTATGACAGATTCTAGGTCCATCCACCTCACTACAAATAACTCAATTTCGTTCCTTTTTATGGCTGAGTAATATTTCAGTGTATACGCCAATAAAGATGTGAAGAAAAAAAAAGAAGTTAGTGATACAAAGAAACTAAGTTTGTACAGAGTACATTCTGGAAGTGGTAGCAACACAGCAGCAGCTTTCTAGTTGAGGTTTTACTGGGTCAAGTTAATTACACCTGGAAGTATGAAGCAAACTTAGGCAAGGATGTGCACAGCTGAATGTTGGGAGCAGAGAGTCCTGCCCATTCTCTTTGCTGGGTGGACGGAAAAAGCAGACTCCTTCCATCAAGGGGACCCTAAATGAAACTTCAAACTGCAAAGAAAAAGGCATCACTGACTCTTCGAGCACATAATCTATTTTTAAAATAAATTTTATTTATTTATTTATTTTTGGTTGTGTTGGTTCTTCATTGCTGTGTGCGGGCTTTCTCTAGTTGCAGCGAGCGGGGGCTACTCTTTCGTTGTGGTGCACAGGCTTCTCACTGTGGTAGCTTCTCTTGTTGCAGAGCGTGGGCTCTAGGCGTGCAGGCTTCAGTAGTTGTGGCATGTGGACTCAGTAGTTGTGGTACATGGGCTTAGTTGCTGCCAGGCATGTGGGATCTTCCTGGACCAGGGCTTGAACCCGTGTCCCCTGCATTGGCAGGCGGATTCTTAACCACTGCACCACCAGGGAACCCCCGAGCACAGAGTCTCTTAACGGGCTGCTACTTGCCCTGGTAGGGATTAGCCTAGTTAAAAAGCCACAGGGTGTTGTTTTGTTTTGTTTTGTTTTTCCCACCCATCATAAATGTTTACAGGCTGGTACATGCCCATTTTAGCTTTTCCTGTTCTGTCACTTTAAACTTCTTATTTTTCTTTAAAGATGATTTTTTTTTTTTTTTTTTTTGGCTGTGTTGGGTCTTCATTGTGGTGTGTGTGCTTCTCATTCGGTGGCTTCTCTTGTTGCAGGGCACAGGCTCTAGGTGAGCGGGCTTCAGTAGTTGTGGCACGTGGGCTCAGTAGTTGTGGCTTGTGGGCTCTAGAGCGCAGGCTCAGTAGTTGTGGTGCACGGGCTTAGTTACTCTGCGGCATGTGGGATCTTCCTGGACCAGGGATCTAACCCGTGTCCCCTGCATTAACCACTTCACCACCAGGGAAGTCCCCAAACACTGTTCATTCACCTTTTTTTTTAACCGTGTTGTACATTATATCCCCAGAAATTATTATCTTATAAATGAAAGTTTGTACCTGTTGACGGATCTGTTCTTTGTTTCTATGAATTCAGTTTTTTTAGATGCCACATATAAACAAGGTCACACAGTATTTGTCTTTCTCTCTCTGACATTTCACTTAGCATAATGCCCTTATGGTCCATCCCTGCTGTCATGGTGTCGCAAATGGTAAGATTTCCTTTTTGTGCTTGAATAACATTCCATTGTGTATAGATACTACATTCTCTTTATCCTTTCGTCCATCGATTTACACTTAGGTTGTTTCCATGTGTTGGCTATTGTAAATAATGCTGAATGAATGTCTCCTCAAAATAGTGATTTTGTTTTCTTCGGATATACACCCAGAAGTTTTAAATTTTTTGAGGAACCTCCATGCTGTTTTCTGTGATGTCTGCATCAATTTACATTCCCACCAACAGTACACAAGTGTTCCCTTTTCTCCACATCCTTGTCGCCAGTGTTTGTCTTTTGTCTTTTTTTTCCCCTTGTGCTATATAGTAGGTCCTTGCTGGTTATCTATTTAAAATATAGCAGTGTGTACATGTCAATCCCAAACTCCCAGTCTATCCCTCTCCCCAGACTTCCCCCCCAGTAACCATAAGTTCTTTCTCTAAGTCTGAGTCTGACAATATTTTATTTGTGAGATGCTTCCAGATTGTTGCCTGTTGCAATAGTTCATTCTTTCTTGTTCCTGTAAGGTATGCCAGTGTATGAATATGTCACACTTTATCCAACTCACTCTTGATAGACATTTGGGGTGTTTCCAAATTTTGGGTACCATGAACTGTGTTCTATGTCCTCATAGATTTTTTTAAAAATTTTACTGTTTAATTTATTTTTTAATAAATTTATTTATTTTATTTTTGGCTGCTTTGGGTCTTCGTTGCTGTGTGCAGGCTTTCTCTAGCTGCAGCGAGCGGGGGCTACTCTTCATTGCAGTGTGTGGGCTTCTCATTGCGGTGGCTTCTCTTGTTACGGAGCACGGGCTCTAGGTGCGCGGGCTCAGTAGTTGTGGCACACGGGCTTAGTTGCCCTGCAGCATGTGGGATCTTCCCAGAAGAGGGATCAAACCCGTGTCCCCTGCATTGGCAGGTGGACTCTTAACCACTGGACCACCAGGGAAGTCCTCCTCATAGATTTTTAATTTTCTTTGCAGTCAACTCTTAGGATGTGCATGTCATAGTACTATGCTGTAATCAAAGTGTGAGAGCAATCACTGTCATGCCAAGTCCTCTGGCTCTACCACCAACATATTGCGTAAAATCACTCAGCTACTCTTAGGCTGTATATGCATGAGTGTGTGTGTGTATACATATTTTTCTTTACAACATGGAATCACAACATAGATGTGGTTCTCTATTCTGCTGATTTCGTATAACTTTATATTGTGAGCATTTTCCCCTATTGTGAAAATTCTTAGAAAATGTAATTTTTAATGGAGATATACCATTGTGTCTTATGGCTTTGCCGTCATGTATTTAATTAATTCCCTAGTGGCGGACATTTAGATCATCTCCAGTTGTTTTCAATACGAATAATGCTATGGATAAACTCCCTTGAATATGAATTTTTATCCATTTTGCACATCTGTTTGGAATGGCACTGAGAGCTCTCCATATGGCTAGGGTATGGCTGTACGTAGCTTAGGGTAGCAGAGGTACCATATATATTTCCTGTGACATGAAATGGACAGATGTGCATGATCAACTCTTCCAGTCTCTAACAACTCCAGAATTTATCCTCAGTTTCCTTATGGGTTATGCAGTAGAGTGGGGCAGTTGGGAGAATCGCTTCCTCTTGCAAGGATAATCAGGCAGGAGCAGGTGATATGAGTATGAGGGTGGAGGGACAGGCAAGGGGCAGACAGGCTGCAGACCCACGATCTGCCCCGTTTCGGATCCATCTTCATATTCTTTTGGCAGAGGGCCCCGGGTATTCCTGTGGTAGCTGCTATTTTCAGTTCCTCTTCATCTGTGCTGCAGAGTCTGTGCCCTACATCTTTCCCATTAACCTCACTCCACCAATTATTCATTCATTCATTCAACAAATATTTAATGTGCACCTGCCATGTGCCAGATATAGCTGTAGGCATTGGATATATACACAAGTGAATAAAACAAAGTCAGTGCCCTTGTTGAGTACACAGTCTAGTTGTGGGGAGGGGCGGGGAGCAGAAATAAACACATGAGCAAATAAACACACCTGTAACATGTCAGGTCATAAACGTTATGAAGAAAAATAAAGCAGAGTATCAGGGAAGGAGAGACCCATCTTTAATCCACAAATGCGTTCAAGTGTTTCCTGATGAAATAAAACTTTATTGCATCTTGTAACCATAGTTCACTCTCACTTCCTTTATAGGGAGTCTCCTTAAAGGAGACATTGACACTTGCTTTCGTCACTTCCTCACCTCCCAATCTCTCAACCAGCTGCAGCCTCAGACCCAATAGTTCCAGTTCTGAGCTCATTCCCCCCGCCCCCGAGTCCCATTCCTGCTCCTCTATTGCCAATCCCTCCAGTTGGCAGAATTATATTTAGTCCTTTCTCACTTTCCCTTTCTCCACATCCAATCAATCATGAAGGCCTCCTTAATTTACCTCCTAAATATCTTTCACTTCACCCGCATTGTCACTGCCTCCATTGGTTTGCTAGGGCTGCTATACCAAAGTACCACAAAGTGGGTTGATTAAACTACAGAAATTTATTGTCTCATAGTTTCGGAGGTTGGAAATCCAGATTTTGGTAGGGTTGATTCCTTCTGAGGGCTGTGAGGGAAGGATCTGCTCCAGGCCTCTCTCCTTAGCTTTTAGATGGCCACCTTCATGTTCACATGGTGTTCTCCTTGTATCTCCACATCATCTTCCCTCTGTACTTATCTCTGTGTTCAAATTTCCCCTTTTTGTAAGGACACCAGTCATATTGGATTAGGCACACTGTAATGATCTCGCTTCACCTTGATTACCTCTGTATATACTGTCTCTCCAAATAAGGTCACATCCTGAGGTACTGGGAGTTAAGAATTTTGGAGGGACACAATTCAACCCAAAACATTGCCTTTGTTCAAGCCTTTGCCATTTCTCACCTGTATCATTTCTTTAGTCTCCTTAGGAGAGTCACTGCTTCCAGCATCATCTTCTTTCAACCCACCCTCCACTCTGCTGCCAGAGGACCACATAAAACCTGCTGTGGCTGCCAGGAAAATTCAAGCTCCTTGCCAATGCCTACCAGCCCTTTGTGTTCTGGCTTCTGCCATCCTTCCTAGTCTTACTTCCTACCATTCGTATAGCATTATTGCAGCCATCGTTGAGCCCTTTGTCATGATTGCCTTGCCTCTGACCTTGACTACGTGTGGTTCCTCTTGCCTGGGATGGTCTCTCTTCCTCCTCTCCCTGACTGAACAACTCATGGGGTCTTCAGGCCAGCTCCAGCATCATCTCCTCTAAAAGGCCTTCCTTAACACCCCCAGTCTGGGTTTTGTGTCTTTACTCCAAGACCTATGCTCCCTCTGCATTTCTCTCTGCTGTACTTTTACTTATTTACTTACTAATTCAATGCCTAGTATACCAAAGGCACTCAATACACATTTGCTGAACACATGAGTAAGTGAATAAATGAATCCTCCGGTAGAAAATTGCAGTGTTAGAGTGAGTAAGCTAGCTGGTGAGAACAAAAGTTTTTTAAGGGAGAGGCAAAATTAGGGGTGGGTGTGGTAATCAGACGTGGTTTATAATTCTCACACTCGAACAGAAATTGCATTTCAGCTGCTGTCGCTGCTGGGAGAAAAGTCCTGCTACTGCACTGACTCTTCCTTTGTTCAGTAACATAACCAGTAAGAAAATAATTGCAATGTTTGGAGCAACAGGTAAAAAACTCCTTACTTTTAAAGTGCATGCTGACTTTACTTACTTTCTTGTCTTCCTGTTTTTAACTTCAGAGCCTGCAAGCATGGACTGAACAAAGAGCCCTTTGGAGGAAACTGAGAAAAGTATCATTTGCTTGAATTTCTGATGTGGTAAAGGGGCAGGGTGATTTGACTTGATTTGTCAGAAATGATCTCAGCGGGACAAGGACAACTGACACATTCTCGTGTTCTTGAGCATGTGCTGATTTGTTGGTGTAAGTTTCATTTCAGCATAAGTTATATGCTAGAGACTTTTCTCCACTCGCTTCCTGACAAGCATGGGAGCAAGTGTGAGAGGCCCGTGGGTATGTAGGAGATATCCACATGCCTGACCAGTACTCCAGCGACTCTGAAAGGGTGGAGTGGGTGGGGATTAGGAGAACGTGTGGCGGGACTTCTCTCACCAGAGAGCTGCCCCGGCCTTTCAACTGGCATCTCTACTTCCCCTCTGCCTCCCTCACAATCTGTTCTCCAACAGCCAGACCTATCCTTGCAAAATGTTGTTCCAATCAGGTACTCTCCTTCAATCTATTCTCATTTCTGCCTCTCGATGATCTGTTTGAAAGTGTCAGATCATGGCATGCCTCTGCTCAAAATCCTCCCCCACATCTCACTCCAACTGAAATGCAAAGCCCAGCTAATGACCTGCAAGACCCTTCTCGGACCTTGTCTTCTACCATTCTCCCTCGCTCACTCTGCGTGTTCCTCAAACACACTCCCACTTTAAGGCCTTTGCATTGGCTACTCCCTCAACCTAGAGTAATCTTCCTCCAGTTACCCACGCTGCTTTCTCCCTCGTGTCTTCCAAGCCAGATGTCACCCTCTCCGTGAGTGCTTTCCAGACACACTTATTTAAAATTGCAACTCCGGGGACTTCCCTGGTGGCGCAGTGGTTAAGAATCCGCCTGCCAATGCAGAGGACACGAGTTTGAGCCCTGATCTGGGAAGATTCCACATGCCGCAGATCAACTAAGCCCATGAGCCACAGCTACTGAGCCTGCGTGCCACAGGTATTGAAACCCACGCACCTAGAGCTTGTGCTCCACTACAAGAGAAGCCACCGCAATGAGAAGCCCACACACCACAACAAAGAGTAGCCCCTGCTCGCTGCAACTAGAGAAAGCCTGCACACAGCAACAAAGACCCAACACAGCCAAAAATAAATTAATTAATTAATTTAAAAAATTGCAACTCTGCTCCACCCTGCCACTGTCTGACTCTCCTCCCTGCTTGATTTCTTCTGTTTCCATCTGTCTCTCCACACTAGGATAGAAGCTCTGTGAGGACAGGGATTTTGTCTGAAGGGAGGCTAGAGCAGAGACAAGAGAGAAGTAAAATCTCAAAAACCAACAGCCAGGTATGACATTAACTTTAAAAGGGAAAAAAAAAGGTAATGCGAGGAGGGTTGATTGTATACAGCATTAGGGTGATAGTGAAGTTGTTGGTTTTTCCTGAAAGAGATGAGAAGTCGTTGAAAGGTTTCGAGCAGAGTTGTGACATGATAAGACCTGGTGTTAAAAGGTTCATTTTAGCTTCTGTTTTGTGAAGTGACTGTAGGAGACAAGGGCTAAAGCAGGGAGACCTCTTATGAGGCCGAGGCCATTGCCCTAAACCAGGCAAGATGATAGTGGCTTAGACCAGGGAGTGGTCAGATTCCTAATATGTGGTCTCTTTTGGTTTTTTTTTTTTGCGGTACGCGGGCCTCTCAGTGTTGTGGCCTCTCCTGTTGCGGAGCACAGGCTCCGGATGCACAGGCCCAGTGGCCATGGCTCACGGGCCCAGCCGCTCCGCGGCAGGTGGGATCCACCCGGACCGGGGCACAAACCCACGTCCCCTGCATCGGCAGGCGGACTCTCAACCACTGCGCTACCAGGGAAGTTCCCTAATATGTTTTAAAGAGAGTTGACAGGGTTCTCTGATAGGCCAGATATCAGAGGTTACCAGGCGGGAGAAGAGAATGACTCCTAAGCATTTTGGCTTGAGCAACTAGAAGAATAAAGGTGTGATTCACGGAAATGGGAAAGATCATGGGGGAAGCAGGTCAAGGCAGGTCAGGAGCTCTGTTTTAGTCTCCTTAATCCTGACTTGCTGCTAAGCATCCAGAGTAGGAGGCTGGATAAGAGCAGGGGGGTGGCTGCTAAAGGAATCAGGTCAGATGTGTCAGAGTTGAAGAAGGCTGAGTCACAGTTAGCTAAGGAAGTGCCCTGATTGCTTTACTTCCCAGTTCTTGTCCTTAGTTCAGTAACCTTGGAGCTCAGGGTGTGTTTGGGCATTTGAGGAAGGGTTGCCAGATTTAGCAGATAAAAATACAAATGCCTAATTGAGGAACCAAGATGGCGGAGTAGAAGGATGTGCTCTCACTCGCTCTTGTGAGAACACCAGAATCACAACTAACTGCTGAACAATTATCGAAAGGAAGACACTGGAATTCACCAAAAAAGATACCCCACATCCAAAGACAAAGGAGAAGCTGCAAAGAGACAGTAGGAGGGGCACAATCGCAATAAAATCAAATCCCATAACTGCTGGGTGGGTGACTCAGAGACTGGAGAACACTTACACCACAGAAGTCCACCCACTGGAGTGAAGGTTCTGAGCCCCACGTCAGGCTTCCCAACCTGGGGGTCTGGCAATGGGAGGAGGAATTCCTGGAGAATCAGACTTTGAAGGCTAGTGGGATTTGATTGCAGGACTCTGACAGTACTGGGGGAAACAGAGACTCCACTCTTGGAGGACACACACAAAGTAGTGTGTGCATCGGGACCCAGGGGGAAGGAGCAGTGACCCCATAGGAGACTGAACCAGACCTACCTGCTAGTGTTGGAGGGTCTGCTGTAGAGGTGGGGGGTGGCTGTGTCTCACCAGGAGGACAAGGACACTGGTGGCAGAGATTCTGGGAAGTACTCCTTGGTGTGAGCCGTCCCAGAGTCCACCATTAGCCCCACCAAAGAGCCCGAGTAGGCTCCAGTGTTGGGTTGCCGCAGGCCAAACAACCAACAGGGAGGGAACCCAGCCTCACTCATCAGAAGACAAGTGGATTAAAGTTTTACTGAGCTCTGCCCACCACCAGTCCCTCCCATCAGGAAACTTGCTCAAGCCTCTTAGATAGCCTCATCCACCAGAGGGCAGACAGCAGAAGCAAGAAGAACTACAATCCTGCAGCCTGTGGAACAAAAACCACATTCACAGAGAGATAGACAAGATGAAAAGGCAGAGGGCTATGTACCAGTTGAAGGAACAAGATAAAACCCCAGAAAAACAACTAAATGAAGTGGAGATAGGCAACCTTCCAGAGAAATAATTCAGAATAATGGTAGTGAAGACGATCCAGGACCTCAGAAAAAGAATGGAGGCAAAGATCAAGAAGATGCAAGAAATGTATAACAACCTAGAAGAATTAAAGAACAAACAAACAGAGATGAATAATACAATAACTGAAATGAAAAATACACTAGAAGGAATCAATAGCAGAATAACTGAGGCAGAAGAACAGATAAGTGACCTGGAAGACAGAATGGTGGAATTCACTGCCACAGAACAGAATAAAGAAAAAAGAATGAAAAGAAATGAAGACAGCCTAAGAGACCTCTGGGACAACATTAAATGCAACAACATTCACATTATAGGGGTCCCAGAAGGAGACCAGAGAGAGAAAAGACCCAAGAAAATATTTGAAGAGATTATAGTCGAAAACTTCCCTAACATGGGAAAGGAAATAGCCACCCAAGTCCAGGAAGCACAGAGAGTCCCAGGCAGGATAAATCCAAGGAGAAACACGCCAAGCCACATAGTAATCAAATTGACAAAAATTAAAGACAAAGAAAAATTATTGAAAGCAGCAAGGGAAAAACGACAAATAACATAGAAAGGAACTCCCATAAGGTTAAGAGCTGATTTCTCAGCAGAAACTCTACAAGCCAGAAGGGAGTGCCATGATATACTAAAAGTGATGAAAGGGAAGAACCTACAACAAAGATGACTATCTGGCAAGGATCTCATTCAGATTCGATGGAGAAATCAAAAGCTTTACAGACAAGCAAAAGCTAAGAGAATTTAGCACCACCAAACCAGCTCTACAACAAATGCTAAAGGAACTTCTTTAAGTGGGAAACACAAGAGAAGAAAAGGACTTACAAAAACAAACCCAAAACAATTAAGAAAATGGTCATAGGAACATACATATCGATAATTACCTTAAACGTGAATGGATTAAATGCTCCAACCAAAAGACACAGGCTTGCTGAATGGATACAAAAACAAGACCCATATATATGCTGTCTACAAGAGACCCACTTCAGACCTAGGGACACATACAGACTGAAAGTGAGGGGATGGAAAAAGATATTCCATGCAAATGGAAATCAAAAGAAAGCTGGAGTAGCAATACTCATATGAGATAAAATAGACTTTAAAATAAAGGATGTTACAAGAGACAAGGAGGGACACTACATAATGATCAAGGGATCAATCCAAGAATAAGATATAACAATTATAAATACATATGCACCCAACATAGGAACACCTCAATACATAAGGCAACTGCTAACAGCTATAAAAGAGGAAATCAACAGTAACACAATAATAGTGGGGGACTTTAACACCTCACTTACACCAATGGACAGATCATGGAAAATGAAAATAAATAAGGAAACAGAAACTTTAAATGATACAATAGAACAGATAGTTTTTATTGATATTTATAGGACATTCCATCCAAAAACAGCAGATTACTTTCTTCTCAAGTGCGCACGGAACATTCCCCAGGATAGATCACACCTTGGGTCACAATTCAAGCCTCAGTAAATTTAAGAAAATTGAAATCATATCAAGCATCTTTTCTGACCACAACGTTATGAGATTAGAAACGAATTACAGGGAAAAAAAACACAGACACATGGAGGCTAAACAATGCGTTACTAAATAACCAAGAGATCACTGAGTAAATCAAAGAGGAAATCAAAAAATACCTAGAGAAAAATAACTATGAAAACACGACGACCCAAAACCTATGGGAGGCAGCAAAATCAGTTCAAAGAGGGAATTTTATAGCAATACAAGCCTACCTCAAGAAACAAGAGAAATTTCAAATAAACAATCTAACCTTACACCTAAAGGAACTAGAGAAAGAAGAAGAAACAAAACCCAAAGTTAGCAGAAGAAAAGAAATCATAAAAATCAGAACAGAAATAAATGAAACAGAAACAAAGAAAACAATAGCAAAGGTCAATAAAACTGAAAGCTGGTTCTTTGAGAAGATTAACAAAATTGATAAACCATTAGCCAGACTCATCAAGAAAAAGAGGGAGAGGACTCAAATCAATAAAATTAGAAATGAAAAAGGAGAAGTTACAACAGACACTGCAGAAATACAAAGCATCCTAAGAGACTACTACAAGCAACTCTATGCCAATAAAATGGACAACCTGGAAGAAATGGACAAATTCCTAGAAAGGTATAACCTTCCAAGACTGAAACAGGAAGAAATAGAAAATATGAACAGACGAATCACAAGTAATGAAATTGAAACTGTGGTTAAAAATCTTCCAACAAGGGCTTCCCTGGTGGTGCAGTGGTTGAGAGTCTGCCTGCCGTTGCAGGGGACACGGGTTCGTGCCCCGGTCTGGGAAGATCCCACATGCCGCGGAGCGGCTGGGCCCGTGAGCCATGGCCACTGAGCCTGCGCATCTGGAGCCTGTGCTCCGCAACGGGAGAGGCCACAACAGTGAGAGGCCCGCGTACCGCAAAAAAAAAAAAAAATCTTCCAACAAACAAAAGTCCAGGACCATATGGCTTCACAGGTGAATTCTATCAAACATTTAGAGAAGAGCTAACACCCATCCTTCTCAAACTCTTTCAAAAAATTGCAGAGGAAGGAACACTCCCAAACTCATTCTATGAGGCCACCATCACCCTGATACCAAAACCAGACAAAGATACTACAGAAAAAGAAAATTAGAGACCAATATCACTGATGAATATAGATGCAAAATCCTCAACAAAATACTAGCAAACAGAATCCAACAACACATTAAAAGGATCATACACCATGATCAAATGGGATTTATCCCAGTGATGCAATGATTCTTCAATATACGCAAATCAATCAATGTGATACACCATATTAACAAACTGAAGAATAAAAACCATATAATCATCTCAATAGATGCAGAAAAAGCTTTTGACAAAATTCAACACCGAAAAAGTTTTTGACAAAATTCAACACCGATTTATAATAAAAACTCTCCAGAAAGTGGGCATAGAGGGAACCTACCTCAACATAATAAAGGCCATATATGACAAACCCACAGCAAACATCATTCTCAAAGGTGAAAAACTGAAAGCATTTCCTCTAAGAGCAGGAACAAGACAAGGTTTTCTACTCTCACCACTATTATTCAACATAGTTTTGGAAGTCCTAACTATGGCAATCAGAGAAGAAAAAGAAGTAAAAGGAATACAAATTGGAAAAGCAGAAGTAAAGCTGTCACTGTTTGCAGATGACATGATACTATACACAGAGAATCCTAAAGATGTCACCAGAAAACTACTAGAGCTAATCAATGAATTTGGTAAAGCTGCAGGATACAAAATTAATGCACAGAAATCTCTTGCATTCCTATACAATAATGATGAAAAATCTGAAAGAGAAATTAAGGAAACACTCCCATTTATCACTGCAACAAAAAGAATAAAATACCTAGGAATAAACCTACCTAGGGAGACAAAAGACCTGTATGCAGAAAACTATAAGACACTGATGAAAAAAATTAAAGATGATACAAACAGATGGAGAGATATACCATGTTCTTGGATTGAAGACTCAATATTGTGAAAATGACTATATTACCCAAAGCAATCTACAGATCCAATGCAATCCCTATCAAATTACCAGTGGCTTTTTTTACAGAACTAGAACAAAAAATCATGAAATTTGTATGGGGACACAAAAGACCACGAATAGCCAAAACAGTCTTGAGGGAAAAAAACGGAGATGGAGGAATCAGCCTCCCTGACTTCAGACTATACTACAAAGTTACAGTAATCAAGACAATATGGTACTGGCACAAAAACAGAGATATAGATCAATGGAACAGGATAGAAAGCCCAGAGATAAACCCACACACCTATGGTCAACTAATCTATGACAAAGGAGGCAAGGATATACAATGGAGAAAAGGCAGTCTCTTCAATAAGTGGTGCTGGGAAACCTGGACAGCTACATGGGAAAGAATGAAATTAGAACACTCCCTAACACCATACACAAAAATAAAGTTAAAATGGATTAGAGACCTAAATGTAATACCGGACACTATAAAACTCTTAGAGGAAAACATAGGAAGAGCAAACTTTGACATAAATCACAGCAAGATCTTTTTTGATCCACCTCCTAGAGTAATGGAAATAAAAACAAAAATAAACAAATGGGACCTAATGAAACTTAAAACTTTTGCAAAGCAAAGGAAACTACAAACAAGATGAAAAGACAACCCTCAGAATGGGAGAAAATATTTGCAAACGAATCAATGGACAAAGGATTAACCTCCAAAATATATAAACAGCTCATGCAGCTCAATATTAAAAAAACAAACAACCTAATCCAAAAATGGGCAGAAGACCTAAATAGACATTTCTTCAAAGAAGACATACAGATGGTGAAGAAGCACATGAAAAGCTGCTCAACATCACTAATTATTAGAGAAATGCAAATCAAAACTACAATGAGGGGCTTCCCTGGTGGCACAGTGGTTGAGAGTCCACCTGCTGATGCAGGGGACGCGGGTTCATGCCCCGGTCCGGGAAGATCCCACATGCTGCGGAGCACCTGGGCCCGTGAGCCATGGCTGCTGGGCCTGTGCGTCCGGAGCCTGTGCTCTGCAATGGGAGAGGCCACAATGGTGAGAGGCCCGCATACCGCAAAAAAAAAAAAACTACAATGAAGTATCACCTCACACCAGTTAGAATGGGCATCATCAGAAAATCTACAAACAGCAAATGCTTGAGAGGGTGTGGAGAAAAGGGAACCCTCTTGCCCTGTTGGTGGGAATGTAAATTGAGACAGCCACTATGGAGAACAGTATGAAGGTTCTGTAAAAAACTAAAAATAGAATTACCATATGATCCAGCCATCCCACTACTGGGCATATACCCAGAGAAAACCATAATTCAAAAAGACACATGCACCCCAATGTTCATTGCAGTGCTATTTACAATAGCCAGGTTATGGAAGCAACATAAATGCCCATTGACAGATGAATGGATAAAGAAGAAGTGGTACATATATACAATGGAATATTACTCAGCCATAAAAAGGAATAAAATTGGGTCATTTGTTGAGATGTGGATGGGTCTAGAGACTGTCATATAGAGTGAGTAAGTCAGAAAGAGAAAAACAAATATCGTATATTAATGCATATATGTGGAGCCTAGAAAAATGGTACAGATGAACTGGTTTGCAGGGCAGAAATTGAGACACAGTTGTAGAGAACAAATGTATGGACATCAAGCGGGACAAGCGGCGGGGACAGGGGTGGTGGTGGTGTGATGAATTGGGTGATTGGGATTGACATGTATACACTGATGTGTATAAAATTGATGACTAATAAGAACCTGCTGTATAAAAAAATAAATAAAATGAAATTCAAAAAAAAAGAAAAGAAGATGAGATATAAAAGGAAGTGCTACTACTTTCTAAATATGATATTACACTAATATGTATAAAATCGATAACTAATAAGAACCTTCTATATAAAAAAATAAATAAAATAAAATTTAAAACAAAAAATACTAGATGCCTAATTAAATTTGACAGGGGACGTGTTAACCTTTACCTGTGTGTGTGTTTGCACGTCAAACTCTTGAGCAGTATCTCCAATGCCTGCCATTCAAATGCTACTCTCAACATGGACTCACCTGTAGGGGAACTGGGTCCAAAAGGGCACAATCCAGAAAAAGCAAGGAGGGTCTAGTACAGTTAAGTACAACAAAAATGGATGCTTTGGGGGCTGCTTTCTCAAGCTGATAGGTTTATTGGTGTGTCCTTGCTAGTTTAAAGGAAAAGGGCCAAGATGGATGAATTCCTCTTCTGGTTTGGATCTTAATGAAATATTAACGTGGGAGTAGTTAGGAGAGCCAGTCCTGGTTTTGGTCCAACTCCTCTTATTTTTTCATACTGGTCTATATCATTTGGTCCTCCATCTCCATCTCCTGGTGGGTCCAGGCAGGACTATCCACCCCCAAAGCTGAGAATGGAGAGCACAGAGATTTCGTTTTTTCTACTTCATTCATTTATTCAATAAATAGATATTGGAAACTTGCAATGTGCCAGGCACTAGTCTCAGAACACGGTTGGTAAACAGGAATAAAGAGTTTCTCTCTTCAAGGAGAATGTTATTTAGGTTATAGTACAGTTATGAGGAAATAATTACAACAGTCAATGTTGTGGGTTGAATTGTGTCCCCTCCCAAATTCATATGTTGAAGCCCTAAGCCCCAGTACCTCTGAATTGACAGTATTTACAGACAGGACCTTTAAAGAGTCAATTAGGGACTTCCCTGGTGGTGCAGTGGTTAAGAATACGCCTGCCAATGCAGGGCACAAGGGTTTGAGTCCTGGTCCGGGAAGATCCCGTGTACTGTGGAGCAGCTAAGCCCATGCGCCACAACTACTGAGCCTGTGAGCCACAACTACGGAGTCTGCGTGCCACAACTACTGAAGCCCACGTGCCTACAGCCCGTGCTCTGCAACAAGAGAAGCCACTGCAATGAGAAGCCCACACACCACAACAAAGAGTAGCTCCAGCTCACTGCAGCTAGAGAAAGCCTGCGCGCAGCAATGAAGACCCAATGCAGCCAAAAATAAATAAATAAATTTATTTAAAACAAAAGAGTTGATTAAGTTAAAGCAAGGCCATGAGAGTGGGCCATAATCTAATTTGAATGGTGTCCTCATAAGAAGAAGGAATTCTGACACAGAGAGAGACACGTGGAGGGGTCACCGCTCCTTCAACCCTTGGGTCCCCTTCTGATGCCTTCCTCTGGCCAGACCCCAACTGAGGGCAAGGGGGCCCACTGATAGAGTCCATACAGGTCGGCCTCCCAGGGCACTAGGTAGGATAGAGATGGTGAAGGTGGATTTTGAGGCGCACACACACAAAAAATTCAGGACGGGTATCCAACCAGTTTGATGGAGGATCCCAAATGTCAGTAACCCTGCACAGTACCTGGCATACATCACAGGGCATTCAGTAAATACTTGTAGAGTGGATAAATTGGGCAAGTAATGATCATATCATGAATGGCCTTGAACTCTATAAAAAGAAACTTCTGCAAGTTTTCAACCTTTAAAAAAATATATAGAATAGGAACCTGTCTTGAAAGTAAAATTGTATGAAGAACCTAAAAATGAAGTCTACAACCAGATAAAAGTGGAATTGCTTAGTCTGGGTTGGGGAGTCTGGTGCCCTGCTCACTTGGCCTCCCTGTTGCCTCCAGCTTCCCCCATTCTCTGCGCCCCCACCATGGCTTCTGCTAAGCTACCACTGAGGAGGCTGAGAGAAACCTAGCTTGAAAACCACTCTTGCAAGGCCATGCGGATGCCTCCCAAAGTAGTTACAACAGCAGCGTTACTCTGAGTAACGGGACTCCCTGACCAACTTCTTTTAGTGAACATTCTTCCTGACCCTTCCTGTACTTCTTCTTCCCCAATCCTGCAGGGTGGCTCTGTGGCCAGGGCCATTTTGGAGAGCAAAAAGTATGAGGTGAGAGCACTGGCCAGGGATGTGACTCAACCAAATGGGCAGGTGCTCCGGGACCTTGGGGCCGAGGTGGTAAAAGGCGACCTGAATGACAAAGCATCAGTGGAGACCTTGAAAGGAGCCTTCATGGTGACCAACTTCTGGGACCATTTCAGCAAAGAGAAAGAAGTGGGAACCACCTTTGAGCCCTTTCTTTTTCTCCTCCCTGGCTACTCTGCCCTCCCTGGAAGGCGGTAGGCCTTCAGCCTGGGCAAAAATGTAAGCCTCATCCCAGAACATCTCTCTGGCATTTATGAAATATATGTACTTCAGGTACTTGTTAGAGGTGGATTGTTAGGTGATTGTAAAGTCAGTGTTATGTGACACCTGTCCAAATGTGACCTTGGGGATCTGACAGTGACCGTGTGGTGGAGCCAGCCATTAGAGCCTCTGATTCTCACCAGTTGTTTGTAGATGGCACATGAGGGGTGGCAGCAAGAACACTCCACAGATTAAGGTTACTCTGAGAGTGAGATGGGAAGAACAAAAGTGTAATGAATATGTTCACTTCTGGCAGAGAACTGGGGATGAATTAGTAATGGGTACATAGGAAAAGAAGTAAGCAAACAAGCAAATAAGCCCACGGTGATTAACTCCAGGGAAAATGAACATTTGTAGAAAAAGTAAATGTAACCATAGAATATCACATGGCTCAGCTTCAGCTGTGTAAGCACTGATGAATGATGTAGTCCCAAATTGTGATATGCTGAGGATGAAAAAAGGGGAATCATGTTTGTGTATGTGTGTGATGGTCATGGTGGGCTGTGTGTGTGTGAGAGAGAGAGAGAGAGAGAGAGAAACTGAGAGAGAGAGAGCTGAAGATGAGGACTCATCTGTCATAGTAGAAATTTGGTAGACGATATCTTAAACTGAGAAAAATCAAGAATTAGCAGTATAAACATATTATTTAGACATAAAGAAGCAGCTGAAAGAGATGAAAATGGTATTTCTGGAGAGCAGCTATCAGCATGAAGGTGCAGGGAACTTCTTTGTCATTATGAGATCTACTTTCTCCCCCAAGACAGTACTATTTGAAAATTATACATACGTATAAACTAGAAAAATAGGAAGATTAGATTTTAAAAATGTAATGGATGGGTTCAGACTCTCTCAGAAATGGTACCATTCAAAAAGTTAAGAGCAGGATGGAACCATTTTTGGTTCCTTTGGCGTCCCATGACCAGTGTCCCTGCGGCAGCTTACTTTGAAAACTTTCTTGGCCCATGGAAGCCAGTGAAAGCCTCTGATGGAGGACTACACCCTGGTAAGTGGAAGGTTGCCGTGAAAGCTAACCAGACACCTGCTGTCCTCCCCTCATTCCTCTCTCCAGTGGATGCATGCCATCTGAGTGCCTACCATGTGCTCAGCCCCGTGTGAAGTGCTGAGAGGGACCCCACATTGCCCTAGACTTCCCAGAGAGCTGGATCTTGGGCTGGAAACACTAAGGATTACACTTGCAGTCTTATCGTGCTGACACCCCTCATATAAGCAGTGAGCCATGTGGCCTCAAGTCTCCATTTCCTCATGTCTAATGGGGAAGCTGGACGAGATGATTTCTCCTACTAGCTCATCTCTCTGCCCTTCTGCGGCAACAGGGAAAACATTCTCCTCTTGACTTGGGTCCCAGGGTCAGAAATCCCTAGAGGGACCCTGACTCCCGGGGATGGGTTTCCAGCCCTGCCTGCAGAGTCTGATTCCATAAGTCTGGGCTGGGGCCTGGAAGACTGTAGTTTTGACAAGGACTCCTGGTAATTCCAATGCTGGCACTCCCCTGCCCTTTGGGGACATTTTCTTTGCCCATAGGGTGGTTCTGTGGAGTGGAAGGAATATGGGAGAATCAGTGTCAGCAAGTCAGTCTTTCTTCCTTGGCTCATAATTAAGACTCATCAGGGGCATAACTAGTGGCAAAGTAGACCTGAGCTAGAACAAGGAGCACATGCCACACATCACAGACGACTTGGGTAACAGTTCAACAAGTGACAAGATAATGTATAAAGGTGACATATCTCTTCACCCGCCCTTCTTCCTATGCCCTTACCAGGTTTCAGAAGCCAGCTCACCTGACGTTTCCCAGGTCGTGAACTAGGACATTGTAATCTATGGATTAGATTGGCCCTAGGTGAAGAGGTGATGCCTTAAACTTCTGGTGGTACCCAGACCCATTTGGGGTCTTCACATCTGTAAAACCCAGCCTCAGGTATCCCGGAGCCTCATCCCCTCCACCCCTACCCCCAGAGGAATAACTAACATTTACTAAACACTTACTGGGTGTTTGGTATCTGTTTTACAGATGGGGAAACTGAGGCACAGATAGATTAACTTTGCCAAGGTCACTAATAAGGCAGAAACAGAACTTGAACTCAGGCAGTATGGCTCCAGAACCATATTCTTTTTATTTTTTATTTTAATTTTCTTGGCTGCGCTGCAAGGCATGCAGGATCTTAGTTCCCCGACCAGGGATGGAATCTGTGCCCCCCTGCAATGGAAGCACAGAGTCCTAACTACTGAACTGCCAAGGAATTCCAGAACCACATTCTTTACTGCTGTCCCTTAGCTGCTTTTAAACTCAGCCCAAGAATCTCAACCTTCAAATAAAAACAAACCTCAAAGTCAGAAGAGACTTGACTCTGAGTGCCTCAAAAAACTCAGACTGCTTTTTTATAAATATAAATTACAATTATAATTTAAGCAGAGGAACGAGCAGACATTTTGCCTACCAAGAAATTCAGGCAGGAAGTTAATTTTGCTGCAAAAGACAAGCTACGATATTTAGTCCCTGGTTGCTAAGCCTGAAGTCACTTTTATACTGGACTGAAATTCAGAGACCTCGATTCTTGTCCTAGGTTGTTGTTTTCTAACTGGGAGGCACTGGGTGAGTCAATAGACTTAGATTCTTCAGTTCAAAAAATGAGAGTGCTGGAGCTAGATCATGTCCACATTGGGTTCCAGCCTCAGGAGTCTGGGAATCTATGAGAGGCTATATCACACTGCAGGAAGGGCACAGGCTTTGGAGTGCCGGATGAGGGTTTGAACCCCCTTCTGCTGCTTACTGGCTGAGCAGCCTCAGGCAAGTACCTGATATTCCTATATTTCAAGGTTGTTTTGAGGATTAAACAAGCCAATATGTTTGCTCATTCATTCATTCAATATATATTTGAGGGCCTACTATGTGCCAGTCACTTACTGGGGAATCAGTAATAAACAGCTCAAAACGGACAAAGCTGAGCCCTCATTAAGCTCATATTCTGGTGGAGGAGTTAGATAATAAACATAATAGATGATAAGTAAAATATATTATATGTTAGAATGAGATAAATAAACATAATAGATAAGTAAAATATATGTTAGAAGGAGATAAATAAACATAATAGATAAGTAAAGTATATTATATGTTAGAAGGTGATAAGTGCAGTAAAAAAATAAGGCAGAGTGCTAGCAGTAAGGGAGTTGTGTGTGAAATTTAAATAAGGTGATTGGTGGGCTTCTTTGAGAAGGTGACATCTGAGCAACGTCTGATGGAGGTAAGTAATGGGCTTTGTGAATATTCAGGGGAAGAGCTTTTCAGGCAGAGAGAACGGCCAGTGTGGCTGGAACAGAGCAAGTTGGGGGGTTGGGGAGAGGGTAGTAGGAGGTGAGGCCAGAGGTAATAGAAGGTCTGGTCCTGTAAGCCATTGGTTTTTCTTCTGAGAGACACAGAGAGCCATTGGAGGGCTCTGGGCAGACATGACATGAGCCAACTTTAGTTTTTACAGAATCACTCTGACTTTTGTGTTGAAAAGAGACTGTGGAAGGGCAAGAGTGGAAACAAGGAGCCTAAATTTGCAATAATCCAAGTCAGAGATGATGGTGGCTTAGACCAGGGTGATAGCAGTGAGGATGGTGAGAAGTGGTCAGATTCTGGACATACTATAAATAGGACTTCAAAAAAAGGAAAGAATATGGGGTGGGAGAGACAGCTCAAGGTTGACTTCAAGATTTTGGACTTGAGAAACTGGAATGATAGAGTTGCCATTAACTGAGAGGGGGAAGTCCGTAGGGGGAGTGGGTTGTGCAGGAACTCATTTTGGAGCACCTTGAGTTTCAAATGTCTATTAAACAGTCAAGTAAGGATGTTGAGTAGGAAGTTGGACACATGAGTCAGGAGTTGAGCAGAGATGTCTGGGTTAGAGATAGCAGTCATACTTTTCACACAGGATATGCTTAGTAAATGGTCACTCTCTTTTCTTCTTTAAATCAACACCCAGGCATTACAGTATTTTTCTCCAGCAAACCTTATAACTGTGCATAGACGGCGGCTACTCAGTGTTCCCATCCCTCTTGTTTAAGTGGTGGGACCTACAAAGAATGTGAAGTAATTAGCTATTTTTATCTTTTTTTTTTCTTTTTTAAAACTAGCACTGCCCATGGGGGATGTACCAATGGATGGTATCTCTGTTGCTGATGTTGGAGAGGTCATCTGCAGCATTTTTAATTTGCCAGAGAAGTTTGTAGGCAAGACCGTGGGTCTCAGTGCAGAAGCACTGACAGTACAACAATATGCTGATGCTTTGTCCAAGGGTTTGGGGAAAGAAGTCCGAGATGCAGAGGTGAGTTCTTAAGAGATATAAACGTGATCGCAAATGGTCACAGCCCACTCACTTACAAATTCTGGGAGACTTTCGACAGATTTGGGCAGGGTTGAGCTTAGGCTGTGGGAAACAATTGAAGAGGATTCCTGTTCCACGAATCTGTCTTCATCTGTTGGTGTATCTGAATTCCACCCTTATGACTTTATCGCTTTGGCTTCAGGTTAATCAGTTTATTAAAATAAAATTCCTTTTGGGTGGAAAGAACTTAGACTCTGAAGACCGAGGTACAATGTTTCCGTATATGCTGTACCATCCCTCTCCTCCCAGGAGCTCATCACTGATCAGGCCGGTCTGCCAGAGCTGGTCTGCGTGGGGCATGGCACTTAGCTTCTCTGAGCTGCCGCTTCCTCATTCATAAAGTGGGATGAAAGCATCTACCTTGGGACGTTTTCCGAAAATTAGAGAGGATATATTTAAGGGGGTTAGCTTAGTGTTTGGCACGTAGTACGTATACCTCAAGGACCTATTATGTACCTGGTGCTATCTTTTAAAGTGTTTACAACAGAGTTGGGGTGAAAATGGTAATTTTCACATGAAGTCACAGTGATCAGTCCAAAGCAGAACACTGTGGGTGCTTAATTGTGTTACCCACACTCTCTGCGCTATAGGTGGTCAGAGAGGGTAGGAGAAGGCTTCATGGAAGAAGTAGCCTTGAGGTGGTCCTTGAGGGTGGGCAAGACTGTGTATGGGTGGAGGGAGCCATAGAGCTGGCCTGGCTAAATTCTAGAAACAACAGGAATGAACCAGAGGCAGTCTGGGGAAGTAAGCAAATCCTGGCTCTGCCCTTATCTATGTGGGGAATCTTGGCATTTACTTAACCTCTCCAGCCTCCCTTTATTCAGATGTTAAAAAGGTTATTATGGGACTTCCCTGGCAGTCCAGTGGTTAGGGGTCCTCGCTTCCACTGCAGGGGTCACAGGTTCGATCCCTGGTCGGGGAACTAAGGGCCCACAAACCACGTGGTGTGGCCAAAAATTAAAAAAAAAAAAAAGGCTATTACACCTGCCATAGGCTTGTTGTGAGGATGCAACGAGACCCACATGGGAGGGACCTGGCCCTGGGTCTGGCACTTAGTAAGCCTGCAATAACCGATCAGGCTGGAATGGCCACAAGAGACCTTTTATAGAGAAGCGAGGGGAATGGGTGATCCTGAGCACTGCCAGCCATTTCTCCAAGCAGGTGTTGATAAGAGGAAGGAGAGAGAGCAGCGTTTCTGAGAAGGAAGTATGTGTTTGTGTCTGCCAGGCAGAGACACCTTCGCAGCTGAAAGGAAGACCCATACCTTCCCTCAAGCTAGCAGGCATTAACTAACACGGCTCTTTGCCTCTCTCTGCTGCTGTTGTCCCATCTGTGGAGGGGGAGGGTGGTTTGGATGACTACTAAGGCTCTACCCAACACTAACATCTCTCCAGAGTAGAGACAGTCCCTTTTTCCTTGCAGGGGTCCAGCCTGCTTTGGTAAATTAAGACTTACCATACCTTTGTATGGTAAAACACAGCCATACCTTTGTTTATGTATGTCTCTGGCTGGTTTCAGGATACAGTGGTAGAGATGAGTAGTTGTGACAGAGACCATATGGCCGGAAGCCCTAAAATATTTATATCTAGCTCTTCAAGAAAAAGGTTGTTGACCCTTGTTCTAGAATGTTTCCTAGGGTTAGGGTTAGAGGATTGGTTTTTGTTTTCTTCTGCAACTCTTGGGCCCTGAGTCTTGAGGGGGTATCTATATTCTCAGTTCACCTCAGGGACGGGAGCTGTGAGGAGGCTGAGAGATCTTTTGGGGGGAAAACTATTGTAGTTGTTAATCCAGCCATAAAACCACATCTGGGGAGCTCCTAAGAAGGCACCACCCATTCAAAAATGGACTTGATGAGGAGGTCTGCAAAGTCTCTTATACCCGGGTGCAAATTTACTTTTCAGTGATTGACCCTTCTCCCAGTGCCTTTGAATTCGGGTCTTCTATTCATTTTTGTCTGTGGAGTCTGAACTCTGTAAAGTAGAAGGGGAGGAAGGTGAAGAGTGTGGGCATATGGTGTGTATGTGTTCATTCTCAGAGGACCGGGTAGACATTGTTTGGGAAGGCTCAGGTCTGTCCAAGCATCTCTCAGTCACATACCTGGTTTCTGACTGATTTTGGTACATCAATCTATTTCACAATGCAGCAGAAACTTCTCTGGCACCCAAAGTTTTAGGGGATTGGATGCTGGAAGTTCTACAGAATGGTTAATGCTGTTCTTAGTAACTAGTTTGACTTGAAGCCGCTGCCCACTGGTCTGGAGTGGGAAAATGCTTACAGGCTATGCTACTCTGGCGGAGGATGCATGTGGCCACAAGGTGGCGCCCCAGCCTTGGCAGTCTGACTTTTCCACAGTCTGATCAGAAGAAGGCTGTTTGCCTAATTATTTCAGTGACTACTCCCCTCTCCCCTAGAACAAGCTCCCACCAGGAACTCTGATCTGGCTGAAACTGCCTGTCTAGCCTCAAAAGGAACACGGTTCTCTCAGAAAGTGAGACACAACAGAACACATCTGTTTCCTTCAAAGATCTGCAGAAAAGGATCCCCTATTTTACTGAGGGATATTAGTTACCAAAGTTACAGGATGAGAGAGTAACTCAAGGAGACAGACATTTTAGAAGTCATCTTCCATGCTTTTCTTATAGCCTTCTATTTCCAGACTCACTAAAACTTAAATTTTTTTTTCTGATTTCAAAAATTACAAATGCTTATTGAAGAAAATACACAAAATTATAAAAAAGAATATAAAATCATATTGTTTAATCTATCAGAGATAGTAACTGTTAAGATTTACACATTTTCTTCTAGTCTTTTTCCAGTATATATGTAATAAAATTAAAACAACATGATAGGTACAATTTTGTAACCAGCTTTTTCACTTGACATTATATTATGAGCATTTTTCTATTTTGTTAAACTTCTTCAAAAATATTAATTTTAGTAACTGCATAATATTTTTAGAGTAGATGTACCATAACTTATTTTACCATTCCTCTGTTTCTGGAGCTGCAGGTTGGTCTTGGTTTTTCATTATTATAAATAGCATATGACGATCATTGTTTTATATGACTTTGCGTCTGCCACATTTCTCTAAGGCCAGGTGGAATAGCGAGATTAGAGTTTATCTCTGGGGGCTAAAGAGAGATTATACTGGATCCAATAGTTAGAAATGGTCTTAGCAGGAATTCCCTGACTGTCCAGTGGTTAGGGCTCTGCGCTTCCACTGTGGGGGGCATGGGTTCGATCCCTTTGGGGAACTAAGATCCTGCATGCCACGTGGTACAGCCAAAAAAAAAAAAAAAAAGAAATGGTCTTAGCTGATTGATTCAGGCAGCAGAACTATTGCTCTATTTAGTGTCAGAAGGGACTCAAGGGGTGGGTTTTGTGGAGGGTGATAGAAGGTGGGTGTGTGATGGGCAGCATTTGTTGTGTCCGGCCCTGGCCGAGGCTGGGATGGCTGAAGTCGAGATGCTCATTTCCAATCAAGGCAGGGAGTGGTGATGGAAGGGACACGGGTCAGGAGGGAAGGATGGAGAGCCCGGTGCTTTGATGCTGCATGCAGGGCCGGATGGGTAGAAGATCTCAGAGGGCTGCTGAGGGAATCCCAGGAGAAAATGTATATGAAAGCTGGTCGGATGAAGGGGCTACAGATCCATAATACCTTATCCCAAGTGCCTGGGGTCAGAAACAATTCCACTTTCAGAATCTTTCAGCTTTTCGATAGGTTATATCTATGTATATTATGCAATATCAACATCAGGGGCTGGGGCAGGACCCTATAATCAAACACATCAATATCTCTGCAGACAAAGACATGACTATTTCCACTAAATGGGATAATTAAAGACCAAAAATAACTTCCCATAAGTTCAGATCAGGTTTTGCCACCCAATCAGTTCAGAAAAGTCAGTATGTTGCCAAACTGCTTATGAAAAAACTTCCGTGTTTCTTGGGACTTGGCGTTAGGCTAAAGAACTGTGGACCTGTATCATCATGAAAGTGAATAATTTCTTCTCAAACTGTTTTAAATGAGGGCAATGACATTTCCCGTTTTTTCTTTTCTTCTTTTTTTTTTTTTTACTTGTTCTTAAAAGATCACCCTGGAAGCTTACGAGAAGCTAGAATTTCCTGCAGCGAAGGAAATGACCACGATGTGTCATTTCTATCAAATGAAGCCAGACTGTGATAGCAAGCTCACCCACCGACTGAACCCCAAAGTCAAAAGCTTCAGCCAGTTCATCTCAAAGAACCAGTCAGCCTTGAAGGGCACTTAAGCTGTTCACACAGGCCCCTGAGCAAACAATGTCCTTCCTCCCAGATCCTGGTCCTCTTTATAGCACAACATCTATGTTTACAGAACAGATAGTTTAGAATACAATGGTTTACACCCCCAAAGGCTTCCCTGGCGGGGAACACTGCAGAGCTGATCTGACATAGTAATTTGACCCACATATAACTTTCCAGCTACTTATAAGCATGGTACACCTGTTAGGTTAAATGAGAAGCCCGCAGCCTGTCACCTTTTGTAGCTCTCTCCCCAACAGCCCATTGCCTCAGAAGGCTCTGGCCTGAGGAACTTGGAGCTTCTTCCCTAACATGAATCAGTGGGGATGGGGGCACTCAGCTTTCTCCTGCATAAGTGATCCCGAGGCCTGTCTCTGGAACTGCCCTAGGCAACTCCTAGGACTTGTTCAAATGCATTGTCACATTCTCAGTGAAGTTTTAAGTGATTTTAATTTCTTAACATAAAAATCTTTGCAGAGTTTTCTGGGGAACATGGTGTTCAATGAACTGCACGAGTGTTGGAAACTGACATTCAGTTTTGCTTCAAAGTTAGAAGCTCATTTCTGATTCATTCATTAAATCATCATTCAATCACTCATCTTTTCATTCACCTACCCCTCATTTATCCATTTCACAAACTTTCTTTTTAGCACCTCTGCTTCTGTGTGTTTTCTTATTGGCGTGGTCCACCCTCCAAAGGCTGCCATGGCTCCTTCTCAGTTTTTGTTCGGCTTTGTGTCACGCCAGGGCAAGAGGGGCTATTGCGCTACTTAGCTACGAGTGAAGCCCAGAGGCTCTGCAGTGGGTAAAGGCCAGGAGCTTGAGGCAGTGTCTGGGGAACAGTAGGGAAGTGGAAAGAGAAGGTGATGGAAGGGCTCCCATAGTATCTTTGTATATCTCTGGCTTAGCATTTTCTACCCCGTACTGTAATTGCCTTGTTTACTTATTTTCCTCTTGGCTGTGAGAGACTTGCCCCCCTCTTTATCCCAGTGCCTGGCACATGATAGGTGATCAATAAATGTTGATTGACTAAATGAGTGAATAAAGTTATTGATCATACCGTTTCAAGAAGAGGGAAATAAACAGGTGCATGGCTTGGAGAGTGGTGAGAACCACCAATTGATACTGAAAGGGCAAGAGGCTGTCCACTTTCGGGAGAGGGGGTGAGTCCCTACTACTCTGGGGCAGGCAGCGGATGGGGCTGGCCGTGGCTGAGCAACGACAGGGTGGCAGAGCCTGTGTGAGAGGACACAGTGGCCTGGGACCTGGCTCAGAGGGGAGGCTCAGCAATGCCAAACATCAGCCTTTTTGTCTCTTAAGGTATCAAGTGGTATTTGTTGAATGAATGATGTTGAGGTAATTGCAGACAAATTTGGTCCTTGAGGGGAAATTACTGTCAGTTTGAGGACCACACTCCTTTCCAAAAGGCACTCTCCTCATCCCCCGACTCTATCTGGCTCAAGCTCTCAACCCTGGGAAACGGGTCTGGATAAATTTCTAAAACGGGAAAAGAAAAACAAAACCCTAAACTAAAAATAGGTGGTTTATTACCCTTCTGGGTGGGCCAGGCAGGAAGAATGGCTGCTGTTTCCTAAATAAACCTCAGCATCCCCTAAATGGGCCTGCCTGTAGGCCTGCGCATCCCCTGGCCCCCTTGTATGTTCACTGGGTGGCAGGTTGGTTCTTTCAGCCTTTGGGACAAGGCTGGGGTAGCCCTGGGACAGCCCCACTATTGTTCCTGGAAAGCACAAGAAACCCTTCCTGGGTTTAGAAGCAAACTTTAGAACCAGCCGATCTGAAATGAGTGCATTTTAGGGGCCTAGTTTGCATCTCCATCTCACACAACCAATAAGGGGAAAAGAGCTGTTAAAGTTGGTCTAAAACATTTTAACATTTTTAAAGAAAAGACGGGGGACTCCACCACTGCCCTTTCTTTTCTCCCCCTACAATCTCCAGGCCTAGGGAGAGAAAAGCTTCCCTTCCGAGTTGCTCAGGGTAGAGACCTGGGGACCCACAAGAAGCACAGCAGGTGGAAATGGGCTGTGCGCCACAGGGAATGCAATCACCCTCTGTGGTCCAGGGAATGGGTTGGGTGGGGGTGAGGGTGGAGGTGACAGAACAGAAGGGATGCAGAAGGAGGTATCTCTCTCTGATTCTAGAAATGTTCCTAGAAACGTTAGCTATGAAGTCAGAGGATGCTGAATTTGATTCCTGTCTGTGCCACTGACTAGTTGTGTGAATTTGGGCAAGTGTCTTGACTTCTCTGGATTTCAGTTTCCCCATCCTCGCAAGGTGTGCTGGGAGGGCTACAAGAGTAAAAGTGTAAAAAGCACTTTGGACAGTCTTTAGCAGATAAAAAGTACTCAATAAACAGTAGCTATAATTATTATTGAGAATAACTCCTGCCTTCGCCTCCTTCGTATATCACCCTGAGTTCTGAGGTGCTCACAAGATGCTCTGGGTCTCCCCCTGACCTGCCACCCACCCGTGGCTTCCTGGACGGCAGGTTCATCTCGCCCTCTGCCAGGGGTCTGGTCCCTGCCATCTCCCTTTGCCCACCACTAGATGGCAGGACGAGCCTAGCATCTAGCATGAGAAAGGGTCGCTGCAACCTCATCCACCGGGATTTCTCCAGAGGCCTTTTTTTTTTTTTTTTGAGGCAAGGAATAACAACTTTATTCAGAAAGCCGGCAGACCGAGAAGATGGCAGACTAAAGTCGCCAAAAAACCATCTTTCCAGGGGTCTTCTTTGGGAACAAGTCTCCAGGAGACAGTTATATGGTGCATATTACAGCCCTTCAGCCTTTCTCAGGATCTCTCAGTCACCCTCCACCGTCATTTCAACAAACAAGTGCTGGGCACCTTTCCTGAGCCTGGCATTGTGGGATTAAGGGCCTTCTCTGTGCCTGATGTGGGATTAACAAAAGGAAAGGAAGAGCCAACGTATTATCCAGAGGCTCCAGCCCTGGGACCACAAAGGGTCCCCTCAGGCCGAGGGTGAGTCTTCTATGGAAAGGGGGCCCCAGGTCCCCAGCCCAGGAGCACAGAGCTCTGCTTCGGACTGGTAGCGAGGGGGCGGAGCCTGGGGACAGCGCTCCCGCCCCCGGCTTCTCCACCTGCCTCCTTTCTCCCGCCCAGGGGACACTTCAGACTCTGATGTCCCACCAAACTGCACAGAGCAGAGACAATTCCCCAAAAGGAATTCAGGGCCTGCTGGGCCAAACACTGTGCGCTCTCCAAAGCAGCTGTTCCGCGGCAACCGAGCCAACCCCTGGACTCCTCGCAGAAGTGAACAGGAAGGCAAGAGCATAAACTTTAAAACACCCCAGAATGTGAGTTAGAGTATTTCTGAAGGGCTACTCAGCTAACTGTTGCAAGAGGACTAAAAACGTGCACACCCTTTAACTTGGCAGTACTTCTAGGAAGCTATTTTAAGTAAATAAACACAAATATTGATAAAAATAAAATTGCCAGGATTTTATATGGAAGTGTTGCTACTCATGAGAGTAAAAAAATGGAAATAAACTAAATGTTCAGCATTAAAGGAATGGATAACGAAATTACTGAATCGTTTTAAAGTTCCCTTAAATTTTAAATTCTTTAAAACTAGAATTTGTAAGTAATTTTACTGAAAAAAGCTTATTATGTTTCAAGTGAAAAATGTTGGATGTAAAATAACATTGTATCTAGGTTAATTAAAATTGTGTAAAGTACACAAGTACATAGGAAAATATTGAGAGGAAAACCACCAAGATGTTAAAAGTGGTTTTCATTGAATGGTGAGATTTTGGTTGGCTTCTACTTTCTCCTTTTATGTTTCCCCTTTCCTCCAGGTTTCCATAATAAAAATGTTAATTAGATATTGAAATTTTATGTAAAGAAATTACTTTTAAAGTTTAACGAATACCATAGATGATCTTAACTCTTCCTCATGTTTTGGCAACTATAATAATTGTTATTTACTACGTGCCAGCCACTATGATAGGAGCTCTATGTACATACTTTCACTAAATCTTTGTACCAACACTCTAAACAAGATTATCTTCTTATTTGACAGATAAAGGAACATACTTCAGAGGGTTTAGGTAATTTGCCCAAAGTCACACTATTACTAGGTGGCAGAGCCAGGATTTAAATTCAAGTCTGTGTGTCTGCAAAGTCTGTGAGCTTTCCACCATATCAGAACTTTGATCAATGCAATTCTCAACTTATGAAAGGACTGGGTCATCAAATTCATTCAGAGTTCAGTTGTTTGGAATTTGGGACATATTTTTCTCTTAGAAACTCTGTAGAAATGCTAACCTGCAACACTGTGTAAAGATCAATCCTCCAACACTGGTGAAACTACATCTACTCATATGCTGTGAAGCCACAACTTCCAATAAGGTGTTTCTTGCTAACCCTTTCTCCCAGGTGTACACCCGAGAGAATATCGAAACTAATATCAGAGTGAGGACAAGGCAGTACTTGGGGAAGTCATGAAAAGGGTATCTCAAAAGTGGGCTTCCCTGGTGGCGCAGTGTTTGAGAGTCCGCCTGCCGATGCAGGGGACACGGGTTCGTGCCCCGGTCCGGGAAGATCCCACGTGCCGCGGAGCGGCTGGGCCCGTGAGCCATGGCCGCTGAGCCTGCGCGTCTGGAGCCTGTGCTCCGCAACGGGAGAGGCCACAACAGTGAGAGGCCCGCGTACCGCAAAAAAAAAAAAAAAAAAAAAAGTGTATGTGTGCAGGGGATTCCCTGGCAGTCCAGTGGTTAGGACTCTGTGCTTCCACTGCAGGGGCACAGATTTGATCCCCGGTCAGGGAACTATATGATCCTGCATGGCACACGGTGTGTCCAAAAAAAAAACACGGCATGTCCAAAAAAAAAAAAAAGTGTATGTGTGCAGAAAGAGAAAGCAGAGTCAAGGTATGACCTGGGGTACAGGCAAAAGCCATGAGGTCTGAATGGCTGACTGTGTGAAGGCATCCAGGATAGGTTTGGTGGGCTTGAGTATGGAAGCCCAGCATGGAAACCTAGGGAGCCCCCAGGAGGTCTTGTGGGCATCAAATCCAAATGTTTCCAAGAGCCAGGCAGGTAAATTTATGAAGCAGCCGGATGTACCACAATACAGGATGGTGGAAACCATGGCAGTGAGAGCCTGCATGACTCAACTACAGGCATTAAGAATAGAATTCAGCAGAAACACAGTGCCACCGAACATCAGTTGCCTCAGCTGTTCCTAACATGATGGTTTTCTGACTTTAGGGTTTAACAGTTGAATCTTCCCATTTTGTGGAAGGAGAGGTACCAGGTGAGGCTGTAAGGACAGCAGGTAGAGGGCTTGATCATGAGAGGAAGGGGCAAGAACAAGACTCCGGGGTCCCCTGCTTTGGCAATGGGGAAAATGTCAGGCGAGGGCTGCGGGGGTCAGGGAGCTTCTTGGCAGCAGCTGGTCCTATTTGTGTGTCATTACAAATGAATCATTCCCTTATTGCTTCCAGCAAAAGTTTGGCCGTGGGGGAAGAGAAAGAAGAAAGGAATCAACGTTTGTTGAGAGCCACACTGTTTCATAATCATCATCTCATTTAAGCCTTATTATCGCCCTGAAAAGTTGGTGTACGTGGCAAAGACTTGCTAGATGTTTATCAAACCTGTCTCCTCATCTTCCTGGGCACAAGTGTTCTTTGTAATTCATTGCAGCCATGTGATATAGACTGTGATATAGACACTAGCCCGTGAGTGGAAGTGATGTGGGACATTTCTAGGCCCAGCAGAAAACTCTTCCACTTGCCACTGTCCTACATCATCTCCCTCCTACCTTTGGATTGACATCTACAAGCCTGGTGACCTTGAAAGCCATGTTTAGAAAATGGTGAAGTCGGACAAAGAAAGGACCCAGTCGCCTATCTCCCCTCTTGGAGGAGAGCAGCCCACAGATCAAGGAACATCTGTTCTAGGAGCATCAGAAATAAACTTCCATAACGTTAGAGCCAATTAACTCTGTGTGTGTGTTTATCACAGCTGCTAGCATTGCTTTAACCAATATGGCATTTTTAATGCCCGTTTTATAGAGAAGCAAACCTAAGCTCAGAGAAGTAATTTGCCCAAGGTCACACAACTGAAAATGAAAGAAATTGAACCCAGGTTTATCCAGTTCCCAAGCCCAGGCTCTTTTTATAACAACATATTGCTTCCAAGGGAACCAATAAACAGCGTAGTCCTAATTTGTGATTTCATATCTTATTTTAACCAGGCCGCCCACCCCCAAATCTGATGGGTGCCTCCAAAATGAAAGCAAGTGGGATGAAAGAGAGTAATGAATGACTCACCAGAATCTTGTTCTAACATCAAGTTGCAGGCAGGGGTAAGGCACAGGCAGCTCCCAGGTCTTTCTCCCGAGAGCCAGGTGGGGCTGCTGGCAGAGCAGCGTGGGGCCTGACAATTCTGGGGAAGTTTTTCCATTCCCAGTAGCACTCTTGCTTGGTCCCCTTGTTCATTAACATCTGTGTCCCTCCAATTTGGGCCCTGGCTTGAACTCTGTGAACTGCTCAAAGAGGCTCTTGCTACCTCTTTGTTCAAACAGACAATGGTTGCAGTGACAAAGAGGAAAATCAGATGCAGGTGAAAGTTTATTTTTAACATTTCCGAGGCCAAATGGGGATTTAACATGAAAATCAGAGCCCTCACTTCCGCCAGCTCTCTCCCAAAGTGGCTTGGGTGCTTTTGGCTGGCCGGGACTCCAACATGCTTGGATATTTTCCAAGCAAGTGCACCATTGATGAGGTAGACAGTTCAGTCTTTTCTGGGGCCTTCGTTTGGCCAGAAATAGACATTTGTTTGGAGATGGTGTTCAACTTGGGCTGACAGAATGTGATAAGCCTAGGAAGGAAGGCATGCCGCTCTGGCCACCCAAATATGTGAGGTTTCTTTACATTTTAGTCAAGTCAGGCTGAAGCCTGAAAAAATGTGTAATAAAGTGAAAATTCTTGGAAATCCCTAGGTGTAAAGCTCCCTTGGGGACTTCCCTGGTGGCGCAGTGGTTAAGAATCTGCCTGCCAATGCAGGGGACACGGGTTCGAGCCCTGGTCCTGGTCCCACGTGCCGCGGAGCAACTAAGTCCGTGCACCACAACTACTGAGCCTGTGCTCTAGAGCTCACGAGCCACAACTACTGAAGCCCGTGAGCCACAACTACTGAGCCCGCGAGCCACAACTACTGAAGCCTGCACTCCTAGAGCCTGTGCTCCGCAACAAGAGAAGCCACCGCAATGAGAAGCCCGCGCACCACAATGAAGAGTAGCCCCCACTCGCCGCAACTAGAGAAAGCCCACGTGCAGCAACAGAGACCCAATGCAGCTATAAATAAATAAATATATTGAAAAAAAAGTCAGACCTTTGCCCTTCAGTGCCCCTCAAGAATGAGGAGCAGTAGCAAGGAAAGGGGGGATTTTATTGCCAGAGCTTCTCCAGGTCTTTGCTCAAAAAAAAAAAAGAAAAGCTCTTTTGGGAGTGGGCCCCTAGTTCATCCCTCCTCTGTGGATCCCCTAGAGGCCTGCAGATAGCAGAGGCTGGGAGGTTCCTGTGAGAAACATCGAGGACCACCAGGAGTAGGTCTTCAGGGAGCACCTACATGGAGCAAAGTACTTGACTATGTTACCTCCTCATCATATCATCTTGGGAGGTTAGAGTCATTATCAGCTGTGGGGTTTTTTTTTGTTTTTTTTTTTGCGGTACGCGGGCCTTTCGCTGTTGTGGCCTCTCCCGTTGTGGAGCACAGGCTCCGGACGCGCAGGCTCAGCGGCCATGGCTCGCGGGCCCAGCCGCTCCGCGGCATGTGGGATCTTCCCAGACCGGGGCACGAACCTGTGTCCCCTGCATTGGCAGGCGGACTCTCAACCACTGTGACACCAGGGAAGCCCTATTAGCTGTATTTGATCAATGAGGGGACCAGCTCTGTGAGGTAATGAGTCGGCCAGTAGTTACAGAGCACACCCAAGATTATTTGACTCCAGACTCACTCACCTTTGGTCAATTAATCTACAAGGAAGGAGGCAAGAACATACAATGACTGAAAAGACAGTCTCTTCAGCAAGTGGTGTTGGGAAAGCTGGACAGCTATGTGTAAATCAATGAAATTAGAACACACCCTCATACGATCTACAGAAATACACTCAAGATGGTTTAAAGACCGAAATACAAGACATGACACCATAAAACTCCTAGGAGAGAATATAGGTAAAACATTCTCTGACATAAATCTTAGCAATATTTTCTTAGATGGGTCTCCCAAGGCAAAAGAAATAAAAGTAAAAATAAACAAATGGAACCTCCTCAAACTTAAAAGCTTTTGCATGGCAAAGGAAATCATTAATAAAACGAAAAGACAATGTACAGAATGGGAGAAAATATTTGCAAATGATGCAACCAACAAGGGGTTAATATCTAAAATATACAAATAGCTCATACACCTTAATATCAAAAAAAAAAAACAAACCAAACAACCCAATCAAAAAATGGGCAGAAGACCTAAATAGACATTTCTCCAAAGAAGACATACAGATGGCCAAGAGGCACATGAAAAGCTGCTCAACATCACTAATTATTAGAGAAATGCAAATCAAAACTACAATGAGCTATCACCTCACACCAATCAGAATGGCTATCATCAAAAAGTGTACAAATAATAAATGCTGGAGAGGGTGTGGAGGAAAGGGAACCCTCCTACACTACTGGTGGGAATGTAAATTGGTGCAGCCACTGTGGAGAACAGTGTGGAGCTTCCTTAAAAAAATAAAAAAAGAATTAGCATATGATCCAGTAATCCCACTCCTGGGTATATAGCCAGGAAAAATGAAAACACTAATTCAAAAAGATACATGCATCCCCATGTTCATAACAGCACTATTTACCATAGCCAAGACATGAAAACAACCCAAGTGCACATCAACAGCTGATGGGCTTAAGAAGATATGGCATATGTATACAATGGAATATCACTCAGCCATTAAAAAAAGAATGAAATATTTCCATTTGCAGCAACATGGATAGACTTAGAGGATATCACACTAAGTGAAGTAAGTCAGACAGAGAAAGACAAATATTATTTGATATCACTCATGTGGAATCTAAAAAATAATACAAATGAATCTATACACAAAACAGAAACAGACTCACAGCCATAGGAAAAAAACGTATGGTTACCAAAGGGGAAACGGAGGGAGTGGAGGGATAAATTAGGAGTATGGGATTAACATGTACAAACTACTATGCATAAAATAGGTAAGCGACAAGAATTTATTGTATAGCACAGGGAACTATAATCAATATATTATAATAACCTATAATGGAAAGTAATCTGAAAAAAATTATTATAACTGAATCTCTTTGCTGTACACCTGAAACTAACACAATATTGTAAAACAACTACACTTCAATATAAAAAAGATTATTTGACTCCAAAGTAGATTTTCCCCATTGTCCCATAGTGAGACGAGCATTAGTTTTCTTTTCCCTGATTATCTACCTACCAGGGGGAGGCAGAAACATGCAGAAATGGCTCTGTGCTTTCACTCTCTTGAGCCCCAGCAGCTGCAGTTTTCCTGCAGAAGTGAAGAAATGAGAAGTTGTGGGTTCGCAGTAGCCATGACTGTAATAAAATATTTCAAGAAAACAAAACAAAAATGAAATGGTTGTTCTTTTCGTGCTTCACTTTAAGCTAAGTTGGCTTTCTGATATGAAATGGCCTTCCTTTCTGATGTCATTCTTCCATTGGCAGGTCTTGGGCAAAGTACGGATTGAGGAAGAAAGGAAGAGGGGAGTAAGTGCTCCCCAAGAGCTAAGAGCTGCCTTTCTGTTCTTAGGACACTTGGCGAATGTGCCGTCTTCTTGCTTGTATTTTGTTTATGTTTTCCTTTGTGAAGCAGGGAAAAGGTGGAATGACCACCCAAGGGAAGGGAAGAGCAAGGATGGGCAGTGTGAGGAGGTAGGGTGGAGGTCAGTGTCGGAGCAGGGCCACGGGTTGGCTGGAAAGCCAGCTCCATCAGGTGGATGGGGTGCCTGAGGCGAAACTGACAGGCTGGGAACGACATTACATCCAAGCGCCTTATTGCCATCTACCTGTTTCCTCTCTGCTCTAAGCCTCCTCTGACTGTCCATCCCGCCTGCCTCCTGGTGCTCTCTCCTTTCCCAGGGAAGAGGCACTCATTGAGGGTTACCAAACGAGTTCTTCCCAAATTCCCATCTCCAGCCAGTCCCTCTCACAATAGTACTGTATTACTCCATTTTCCTCACCAACAACTTTTTCTTTTTTTTTTTTTTTTTTTTGGCTGCCTCGGGTTTTTGTTGCTGCGTGCGGGCTTTCTCTAGTTGCGGCGAGCGGGGGCTACTCTTCATTGTGGTGTGCGGGCTTCTCACTGCGGTGGCTTCTCTTGTTGCAGAGCATGGGCTCTAGGCACGCGGGCTTCAGTAGTTGTGGCGCAGGGGCTTAGCTGCTCCGTGGCATGTGGGATCTTCCCGGACCAGGGCTTGAACCGGCGTCTCCTGCATTGGCAGGTGGATTCTTAACCACTGCACCACCAGGGAAATCCTCACCAGCAACTTTTATGAAGTTCAGCAAGGGCAAAGTCACTGCCAAATCTTCTCTTACAAGCCAGTTTCTCCTTTCTTTCTTCCCATTTCTAAAGGGCCGTTGCCAGTGTCCGGGAGTCCAGGATTGGGGTCAATATTGACCCTTCCTTTCCCATAAACTCCCATAGTCTGTCATTCACAAAGTCCTACCTGTCCTTTTTCCCACTTGCCTCTTGCATTTCTTACTCCCTCTGCCTCTATCCTAAGACAGCATCTTGCATCTGACTCTTGAATCTGCCATTGGCTGGTCTCCCCTAGACTCTTTCCTCTTCAAACTATCATCCCACATTCATTTATTATTCACTCATCAGAAAAGTATTTATTGAGCACCCACTAAGTGCCAGACAATGTATTGGACACAAGATCTACCAGTGAGTAAGACAGGTGTGGTCCCTTTGAGGAGGCAAGTAATTGTCAGGCAATTACAGTGCCTTGGGGTGAGTGTGGTGATGGACAGGTTGCTAGAGAAGTCCTCAGAGGGGTTCCTAGTCCAGATGGGGAAAGGTGTCAGGGAGGCCTGTGCACTCCTGCCAGACTCATCCTCCTAAAACAACACTTTTTACCCTGTTTTAACTACAACTGGCCTCCTATTACTTTTGCTCCTTCAGGAGCATTTTGCATTGGGCTGAATATGTCCCCCCCAAATTCATATGTGGAAACCCTAACCCTCAATGTGATATTATTAGGAGGTGGGGCCTTTGGGAGGTGATTAGGTCATGAGGGTGGAGCCCTCAGGAATGGGATTATTGCCTTTGTAAAAGAGACCCCAGAAAGCTCTCTTGCCCTATTTCTGTTATGTGAGGACGCAACGAGAAGACAGCAGTCTGCAACCCAGAAGAGGGCTCTCACCAAAGCCTGACCCTGCTGGCACCCTGATCTCAGACTTCTAGCCTCCGGAACTGTGAGAAATAAATTTCTGTTGTTTATAAGCCATCCAGGCTACAGTACTTTGTTGTAGCAGCCTGAAAAAACAAGGTTCAAACTCTGCACCTTGAGATCCTAAGCCCTCCCTCTTCAGCGCAGCCTTATCCCCAGAACTCTCTGACGGCAGAAGTAGTAACGGTAGCAATCATTAGCACAATAGCAAAACTTCATTATGATCCTGTATGCCTCAGGCCCTCTTCTGAGTGCTTCTCCCGTGTCCACTTTCACAGCGTTTTCCATGAGGGAGGCGCTATTACTATCACCACTTACAGATAAGGAAACTGAGGCATGGGTGGCCTAAATGGCAGAATCTGGGTTCAAATCCCAGTGGTGTGGCTCCAGGCCTGACACATGACCACACCACCACTGCGTGTCAGTGTAACTCTGTGGATCTTGGACTTTCTACCTCACGCCCTAAATTCTCCCTTGGGGCTTTCCCCCTGGTCCTCTCTCTCCTGGGAATGCCCTTCTCTTTCTTATCAAACCCCTTATCTTTTACAGAGCCTCCCTCTATGGAAAAAGAGCTGAGCCTCTACTCAGTTCTGTGTTCAAGTCCCAGCTCCCAGCTGTGAACCCCCTTCTTCTCCCTGACACTTGGTTCCCTCTTCTCTACAATGGGAATATTACTGTCCTTCTCCCAGGGCCTTTCTGAATATGACGTGAGAACACTGTATGTGAGTGTGCTTTGCAAACTCTAGAATCCTATGCAAATGTAAAGGAACTGACATCATTTTTCCTCGTGTTTCCCAAAGTAAGAATATTTCTATACAGCCTGCACTTCATTATAACAACATTTGCTTTTATATTCCCTTGGGCACATGACTTCATCTTTCTAAACCTCAGCTCTCTCATCTGTGAATGGGCACAATACCATCAGCCTTATTGGACGACTGTGGGGATTAAATGCAATAGTGCTTTAAAAGGATTAGACACACAAGAATGTGCATTGCCTGTCTCCCAAACCTTGACTTTTCTCCAGCTGCTGGGGCTAAATGGTTTTTGTCTCTCACTAGAAGAAGGCCGTCCAAAATCGTGCCTTCTCTCTCCCCCTACTTTTTAATAAATGAAAGGCAGCTGTCTTCTTGGAGCTTCGGATTTAATCAGCATCAACAGTGGAATATTTATTTACCAAAGAAAAATACTTTTCATGCTCCTTTTGACCATGTCGCCCACATGCACCGCCACCAGCTGCCCAAAGCCCGTTCTGAAGCAGCAGAGCGTTTTGCGAGCACAGCAGTGCTCTGTGACCCTCCGAGTGCTTGTTCAGCTGAAATTACTTGTGCCTGGCACAGACCTTCTCTTTTGATTTTGGCAGAACTTCAGGGAGCGAAAAAGCTGGGTTAGTGTTAGGGCTGGGTTTAGAATTTGAGACTCAACAGATATACTGTTAACACTTCTCCTCTTTGCTAACTTTACGAAGTTCGAGAAAAGCTTTCTGGGGAACGACACAAGTTTATTTGCCAAAAGCTGAGATGGGCCAAGGAAGATGTAGTCAGCATTTGGAATCTCCTTGCCTTAGAATCTAACAGCCAAGGAGGGAAGAAGGATGCTGGGAAGCTGGGAGTGGGGGTCTGAGGGGGTAGGTGTGTAGAAAGGATTTGGAAGGATTCAGGATGCTGAACGGGCCTGGCTCCTTGTGATTCCACCCCCATGACATCTCTTAAACCATCCCTTCCTCTCCTTCTCTAGCACAGCCCCTGTCCTTGTCCTCGTCATCCTTACCAACAACAGCGATACTTTCTAATACGCCTCCTTGTCCCTCTTGTTCACTCTAAACACAGCTGCCAGTTTCTAGTCCTCTGCTTAAAAACAGTCAAGACCCCCCAGTGCTTATCAAACAAAAGCCTCACCTTTAGGTGAGTGCTCAAGGCCCCCCTCCTTCCCCCAAGCAGGCCCCAAACCACCCCCTGTCCTCATCTCATCCCTCATCCTCCACGGAGCCTCTACCTACACCAGCCAGGTACATATGTGCTATCCCACCGACTTGCCAGTACCGTACCTTCCAGCCTTCCAGCCTTCCAGCCTTTTGCCTGGGCTGGCGCCTCTGCCTGGATGGCTCTACCCTAGTTCCCACCTTTGCCTGGATTCCCCCCTCAGCCTCCAGGACCCAGTTCAAAGACGCCTCCTTCTGCAAAGCCTTTCTCAGCTCCTCCAGGCAGAGCTGACGTCACCTCATCTCTGCTGTGTACTGCAGACCTGTGTACTGCTCTTGTTCGTGTGTGCCACTAGGTGACCTTGGGACTGGACTAAGCCTTGTTTATGTCTCCCACACCCCCACCTAGTGCCTTGTTCAGCGTATGCTACTTTATTTGAATTTTTGAAAGCTGATGGGACAAACTCCCATGATGCCAGGGAGGAGCCAGAGCAGTAGACTGAGTTTTTGGCTGTGTCAGGCTCACATCGCCAGAGCAGTGCCGTTTACTGGGTAAATGCCTTCTCGTTTACCCTGGGTTAGTGCTCACTGAGAATGTGTCTGTCTCTAAGACAGTGTCCCAGCTGGCAGGTACTCCAGCCCAGTTAAGCTCCTGGAACTGATCCCCATTATGTTGCAAACCCTGTGTTGGACTCAGGGCACACGCACATGACTGTGACTCTGTCCCTGCCATGGGGGTCCTCAGGGATAGTGGGGGAGAGACACACACATAATTTCAAGACCAGGCAGAAGCTTGATGGGGCGCTCAGTCAAGCCTTAGAGCATCAGGATAGGCTTCTTAAAGGAGGTGATACCTGGACTGAACATTAAAGAATGTATTGGAGTTAGGCAAAGACTGTGAGTCTAAATAACACAGCCTCAAGCTACCATGAGCATTCAGGACTACAGATTACTGGTAGGGTGGGGAAAGGGGTCAGATGAAGAGAGAGAGAGAGAGATTGACAGAGAAGATGAAGGCATTTGAGGTGGACTTTGAAAGATGAGAGTTTTGGATGCATAGAGATCTGAATAGGATAGAGGTTGGAGGACAATCTGGGCAGAGGAACAGCATGAGGAAAGGCATGGAACAGTGATGCAACTTGCTTTAAGTGGTCAACTCCAAGAAGGTTATCACTGGAAAAGATGAAAGCTCTAATTCGAAAAGATACATGCACCCCAATGTTCATAGCAGCACTATGAACACTATTGTAATAGCCAAAACATGGAAGCAACCTAAGTGTCCATTGACAGATGAGTGGATAAAGAAGATGTGGTATATGTATATATATATATATATATATATATATATATATATATATATACACACAATGGAATATTACTCAGCCATAAAAAGAATGAAATAATGCCAACATGGATGGACCTAGAGATTATCATACTAACTGAAGTAAGTCAGACAAAGACAAATATTACATGATATCACTTATATGTGGAATCTAAAAAATAGTACAAATGAACTGATTTACAAAACAGAAACAGTCTCACAGACATAGAGAACAAATTTATGCTTACCAAAGCGGGGGGGAGGGGATAAATTAGGAGTATGAGATTAACAGATGCATGCTACCATATATAAAATAAACAACAAGGATTTACTGTTACAGCACAGGGAACTATATTCAATATCTTACAATGAACTAATTATAAGAAAAGAATTGAAAAAAAAGAATATACGTGTATAAACAAATCACTTTGCTGTGTACCTGAAACTAACACAATACTGTAAATCAATTATACTTTAATGAAAAAAAGAAAAGTGTCACTAGAGTATGGACCATGGGGTCATAGGGAGAGATGGGGCTGAAGAGAGAAAAGGGTCCAGGTCACAGAGGGTCTAAATGGTGAGACTTGTATATTCTGATCATCTCCTGCTAACAGTGGGATCTGCAGAAGTGGGACACAGGGGCCCTGGGGTTCAATCAGCTGTAATACCAACCAGCAAAAGTGCCGCAGGTTCATCACTTCTGTTCTCATCTTCTCAATTACCATATTGGTATGATCAAGGTGACCCATCTCCTAGCAGCAAAGGCAGGAATTAAAGCAACCCAGGGCCCCACAGTGCTAAGATGCTGAGGACAAAGCTTGCTGTTCTGCTCTCTCAAGAATAGTCACCTAAACGTCCCTCCCCGAAAGAAGAGGCTGAGCTCTTCCTTCCAGGCTAGTGTGTTTTTAGAAAGTTAAGTTCTTCGGGTGTTGTGCATTTCAGATGGGTCATGGAGATGTTGGAAATTGAGAGGCCCTTAGCCTCTTGCAAACAGACTGGGAGAGTCTTAGGTCAGAGCCCAAAGGAGAGGGCTGTGAGATTGTTCATTGATATCCAAGAGAGATCAAGCTTGTTCCAATAATTCTCTCTGCTCTTAGCTCCAGGCTCTGCCAGAATGCAGGTCTGTTGGAAAGTGGGAATCCTGACAGGTTCTGGGAAACAACAGGAGTCTGGCTTAAATGGAAGAAACTACCTTTTTTTTAGGTACATGGCAGTCCTGGGGTCCTTGAGCTCAGGGTCAACATTCGGCCCTCATGCAAAATATATAAGCAGCGCCTCTTGCTTAGCTGCAAAATAAACAGCTCTTGTGTAAAGCTCTGCATTTCAGGGTCTACTTTGGGTGGGAGTGGAGCAATGAGATGGGTGAAACTGGCCTCTACTGTTCCAACTGGAGCCTCCAAGTTGACCACGCAGTCATAACCCACACTGTAGCTTCCCTTGTGACTAAAACCTGTGCATCTCTGTCGATGACTCAGGAAGGGTCCTAGCCTTGCATTAGTACCTGCCCAGGGAAGGGAAAAAGGCTCTTCTAGTTACTCTGAGCCTGGGATTCTATTAGAAATGTCTTGTGAAGGCAGCCTCAAGCCCATCCAAGAAACTCTCCTTCAGTACCTGCTGTGTGTCTCGCACTAATACGGCTGCCAGGAACACAACTGCAGATAAGATCCAGTCTCTGCTCTCACACGATCTAATTGCAGCTGGAGGAGTGGGGAAGAGGATTTATCAGTTAGGACACTTTTGTTTGTAAGTGATGAAAATGCTGCTTCCATCTGACTTAAGCAAAGAGAAAGAGTAGGCACAACAGGGGTGAGGGGCTCAGGGTCCAGTTTTTCTCTTTCTGGGTTGACTCCCTTCTCAGACAGCCTTTACCCTTATGGTCGCAAGATGGTTCCTAGCAGCTACTGGGGCTAGCTATCTGGCTCATGTCTAATGGAAAATAGGGGAAAATTTCCTTACCAGGATTCCTAGCAAAAGCCTCATAATGCATCACTGGCTATAAACAGGAAACACGCCCATTTCTCTACCCATTGAAGGTCAGGGAGAAGAGATGGCATGCTGATGAGCTTCTGTCTAGGTTACATGCTCCATCTTTGAGCCAAAGGTAGGACCCCAGCTAAAGCCATAGGCTTGCAAGTTGGAGAGGGGAATAGGGCTATGGTTACCTAGAGGGTGAATGGAAACTGGTGACAAAAAATGAGATACTCCAAGGTAGACTTAGATAATAGTGATCTGATTGGAATGAACAGCAACCCAAGGCAAATAAAGCAAAAAACAAAAACAAACCTAATAATAAGTGGAAGTCTACTGGGGTAGGGGTCACAGGATCAAAGGAAGAGTTGAACAATAAATTTTCTAGAAGGAGAGCTCCTGGGTTCTGTGGAGATCTTTGTGAATGACTCCATGACATAGCTTGAGGCTGTGCTGGCTGTACTCACTGCTTTTGCCTGTCTAACTTTACATTACATTCTTTAATCTTCTACCCCCATGATTAATCTATGCCAATGATAATATCCAAGTAGTAAGAGCAGAGTGATGGAAAAAACCCAGGTTTTGGTGAAATTGTTCTGTGCCTGGATCAGCCAGTCCTAGAGCCCACCTTATATTAGGTTATATGAGACAATTAATTTTCTTAATTTTGATATTTATTTTGTTCATGGTTTGAGTTCAATGTCTACCACTTTCAGCTAAAAGTGTCCAAATTAGTATAGGCTCAGACAAACACCTTTGGGACTCTGTATTTCATCTGGGTTTCTTTCCAATGCTGGCTATACTCCACTGTAGGAAGGCTCCACACATACATCTAAATGGTTCTATGTTTGAAAAATCATGGTGGAGGGTTCTGATTGGTCTGGCATGAGCAGCTGGTTTGCCCTTTGGACCAATTCTGTTCCCAGGGGCATGATATAGTCTGAAGGGCACAGCTTGTGTGAATTGTCTCTAGTCTTGGATTAATCAGTCTGGGGCAGGGGTTGAGTTAGGAATAGAATAGGCAATGCTCCTGGAGGTGGGGATGCTATTACATCTGCATCTACTCCTACAAGGTTTCTCAAAGTGTGGTCCCCAGACTAGCAGTATGCGCATCCCAGGGAAATTGTCAGAAATGCAAAGTCTTAGACTTCACACAGATCTCCTGAATCAGAAACTCTGGGGGTGAGGCCCAGCAATGACCAGCAGGTGTTTTGATGCACATACAAGTTTGAGAACTACTGGGCCACAATCATACAACGACTAAAACCAAACACCATGGTGGTTCAAAGAAGAAACAATAATGTTTGATCAGAAGATGAGGAAAGCCTTTAGAAAAGAGGAGGTCTTTGAGATGAATCTTGAAGATTGGTTAGATTGGTTGAAATGAATATAAGTTCACAAATCATACTGTAATTACAATAAAGAATTTAAAAAATCCTTCACCCAAACAAATCAACTGTTTGCTTTTACCTATGGTCTTTTTCATTCTTGGTTCATGAGAAAGCATACATATTCTTTTTTTTGTACTAACACAAAAATTTTCTATTTTGCTTTTCTCACTTAGCAGTTTTATTCCTAGTACACTATGGTTTCTATTATATAAACATTTTGACCATTTACAATAGCTTTGAGGAAATGCATTTAAAAAAACTTTAGAAGTCATCCATGGATTCGCCACCCTAACCCAATCATTATGATCATTTTCTTCTAGTATTTTTTCCTGTGGAAATTATTTACATAATTGGGATAAGAGCAGATATATTTTATACATATATACTTTACATTATAGCACAAGCATTCATCTTCATTACTGAACAGTTTCATTATGTACAAGAGGTCAACAAAGAAATTTATCATAACTTATTTAACTAATCTCCTGTTATTAGACATTTTGGTTCTTTCCAGTTTCTGCTGTGGTAAACATCTCTGCGTATGAAGCGCTTTCTCCCACATTTTGAGTTATTTCCTTGGAATAGATTTCCAGAAGTGGACTTACAGGATCACAGGATACAAACTCTTTTATGGTCCTTGATGCATTTTGCCAAATTTCTTTTAAAAGGCTTGTACCAATTTATACGGCCACCAGTAATGTGGAAGAGTGCCAGTTTCCCCACATCCTTGGCAGCTTTGGGCATTTTAATTAAAAAAAATTTTTTTTGCCAGTTTAATAGGGGAAGAACTTTACGTTGTTTTAATTTGCATTTTTTTAAACTTTACCTAACATTACTGAATAAATGTTTCCCATGTTTCTTCAACGTTCTTAATAAGCTCTTTTATGGTCGCAAAGCCTTTTTATGGTTGAGATTTGATTACTGAATATAAGTGTAGGGCATTTCAGTTTAGTGACCACCAGGAGCCATAGCAGAGGGTCAGGAAATCTCCCACACAGGCTGTCAGGAGCTGAACTCATTGTTTTCAACACCCTCCTCCTTCTGGGCTTCCCATCTTAGTGAATAGCACCACCAGCCATCAGGTCATTCAAGCCAAAGCCTGAGTGTCATTTTTGACTTCTCTCTGTGTTACGGAACCAAACTTGGGTCTGCTCGCCTGTGCGCAGTAAAGCCCGTCTACTGACCCCGGGTTGTGGTAAAGGAAAGTGCAGCGTTTATTGCAGGGCACCAAGCAAGGAGTCCAGGGCAGCTAGTGCTCAAAACGCTCAAACTCTCTGATGGGTTTTAGCAAAGCATGTTTAAAGGCAAGATGAGGGAGGGAAGTCCCAGGGTATGTGATCAGCTTGTGCACATTTCTCTGATTGGTAACAGGGCGGTGTCACAGGGGTTAACATTATCAATCCTCAGGTTCCCATAGGCCTGGGAGCTAAGTGTTCATGGTCATCAAGTAGTTTACGTCTTCCTTTTGGTGGGAGTTTTCGCAGCTGTAAAACAACTCAGGAAATGTGTATCAGATACTATTATTTAGGTACTTCAGAGAAGAGCTAAAGAAGACAATCTGGGGAGGGGTCTGCCCTGGGAAGGCCCCATGACGTCCTGCTCAGTTACACCTGCCCTTCATCACCTACATTCAATCAATAACCAAGTCCCTAAATTGCTCTTGAAACCCTACTGCTATTACCTGAGTTCAGGTCATATCAACTCTTCCCGAAACGACCGCAGAAGCCTTCTAATCGGTTTTGTTTCCCTCTAAACCATGCTCCACATTGCAGGCAAAACTATCTTTCTTATACCCAAATATGACTCGAGTGTGTTAGCTTCCCATTACTTTTGTGATGAAATCCCCAGATTCCTTAGTCCATTTTGGAAGCCTGCCATGACCTGAACCCTGCCCTACTCTGTCCCAGGTGGTGCAATCAGAAGGTTGTGTACTTGTCTTTCCCCCTGAGGTGTACAGAGACCATGACTCAGACCTTTGAGGACCATAACCACATTCTCAAAGTGGCTGACTGGGGCTGGGATTAAAAGATGGGGAGCAGTACCTGGTTCACATGAGCAGCCTTACTGACATGCCCTGTATCCGGCAACACTTGGATGGTGATTTACTCTGGAGCTCCTCAAAGTAGCTCCAAGACGTGTCCATGAAATATTTGTTACTGGCTCATGATGGGGTGAGTACAGGAATAGAAAGTAGGCATTTAGAAACTGTTATAGAAATTTGATAGACTGATTTTATGTTTAGCATCTAATAATAAAAAAGTTTGTATTTTGTGAGTCAAAAATTTCTCTTGTCTATTAATTGAATTTTATTGTATTTTAAAATTACTGGTCTACAATGTGCTGAATTGGAAATTTAAAAATAAAAGCCCTTTGACCACAGGTAGTGTGACTCGAATTCTCTTGGAAAAGTTCAGTCTGAAACAATCTTCCCATGAGTTTGTAAATGCGTTTTCTGGAGTAAAGAGATACTTGAATGCCCAGCTGGGAAGAGTGTGTTTCAAAAATTGAAGAAAGTTACAAAGAGAAAGAAATCACAACTTTATATCTTAACTTCATTATTTTCGTAGAGAAACTGGTTAAAATAGAAAGTTCTGGCTTCTACCATCAAGTCAAGATATAACAGTCCTGGATATACTGAACAGGATGGTAACTTGGAACACTTAAGAGGGGGAATTGGTTTCAAGCAATTCCTCATTTTCCTGGTCTGTAAGATGAGGGGGTGGGATGAAAAAAACTTCTCATATTTCTTTCAGCTCTAAGACCATGTGCTTTCACAATTCTATGCTTGACTATTGAGTTTAAAACTTTGCTAATAAAGGTAACTGCTGGTATGTGACAAGAAGGCTTGAAAAAAGAAGCAGATGGGTAATTATTATTCAATCATCATTGTACTTTGTTCAAATTCAACAACTTTTTTTAAAATTTTATTTTTTTATTTTTGCAGTACACGGGCCTCTCACTGTTGTGGCCTCTCCCGCTGCGGAGCACAGGCTCCGGACGCGCAGGCTCAGCGGCCATGGCTCACGGGCCCAGCCGCTCCGCGGCATGTGGGATCTTCCCGGACTGGGGCACGAACCCGTGTCCCCTGCATCGGCAGGCAGACTCTCAACCACTGCGCCACCAGGGAAGCCCTCAACAACTTTTTAATGGAAGAAACTGCCAAACCATGAATCATTTAACAGAGACCTGGGTTCTCTACCACTAACTAGCTGTGTGACTGAGGACAGGTGGCGTCACTTATTTGTGCCCTCTGCTTTGTAACGAGGAGACTGGACTGTTGCCAGCACCCCTAAAGTGTTAAGCGGCCCCCCAAGGGTACAGGGGAGAAGGGTAGGGAATAAAAGTAACCAAGCAGGTTGGCTCTTTCTTGGGGTTTTCCCCACCCTCAGCCAGAACAGCCCCTGTTTTAGAGATCAGGTCTTTGTGTAAGACTTTGTTAGAAAAAATACTTCACTACTATAAAAAGTTTGGAAAAACAATCAGGCTATACGATTGTTAGTGTCCTTTTCAGCTTTATGTCTACCTAAAAGCATTGTACCATTTTGTGGCCGATGCCTGACTTGCAGTCATAATATCTAAATGGAGGGATTGAAAAATGAAATGCACAGGAGACGGGTAAGCTATGTAAATGAAAGAAGGAGGCTGGGTGTCAGCCCAATAGGGAGCTGTGGGGACTATGGTGCACTAGAAAGTGCCTTGTCTGAAGGGAACCTCAGAAATTCAGCTCCTTCCCATTGTTGCCTGTGGGGATGTGGGCACTTCTCTAGGGCCTATGCACCCAATATGTATTCTGGGACCCGAATGTGACTCATCTGCCTCCAAACTGTGGCTCACCTGAATTTCCTAGACTTTTTTTTATGCTAAAGAGTGGCACACATGAACTATCAGTCTGGTAGGCCTAATCATCTTCCCAATTGCTTGGCACCGTATTTGGCACATGGTAACCAGACTACAGATGTTAGCTATCATTATTATCAACATCATCATTATTACTTAATAATGATGTGGCAGACTTGGATCTGTTAGTAATTGCAATTGAATTCTAACATAATTATACAATTTTGTGCTATTCAAGTTTAATTCCTTTAAAAGCCATATCATAAAACTGGAGCATTTTGGAGAATTACTGACAAGAGGAAAAAGGAAATAAATGATGCCTCTCTATGAACTTGAGTCATGTCCAAGGTCTGTCCTACAGTACTCTGCCAAGCTTGGCCCTTCAGCCTCATCAAGGCTCACAGTGAAGTGTGTTGGCGTCCAGCACTACTGCACACTTAGATGTACGTGCTCTGTGTGCGTCTTAAAGTCAGGCCTATTCCAGTGATGATACAACTACAGTCACACTCAGATAGGTGCCCAGATCGCTGACGTCTTTCTCAGTCGCATGATCACTGTAGCTTTAAAGAAGTTATCATCTCTACAGAAATAGGCCCCTTCCTTACTTTTTATCAGAAGTGTCTTGGCTTGTTTATCAACTTATCTTTCCAGACAAGCTTGCTTGCTCATATGGGACGTAAATGTCTAGAGCCTGATTTCAGATAGCACCATGAAACCCCGCCCAGGAAATTGGGGTTCTGTCATTTAAAAAAAAAGTTGTAAAACAAAATATAAAAGAAAAAAAATTTAAATGCTCAGTTCCACCAGCCTAACAAAATGATTGTCGTTTCTCTGCCTTCTCTCTCATACACGTGTGTACATTGTTAAGTAGATTAGACAATCATGACTTTATTGAATTTGTTGGTGGCTGGTGAAGGGGTAGGTGGTTACAAAAACGACTAGGATATAGTTTTTACCCTCAAAGGGAGGGAGACAGAGAGGTAAAAAAGAATCTTAAAATGGAATAAAGCAAGCAGGGGATGACAAGAGTGGGAGGTGGCTAAGGAAGAAAGAAGCATAAAAGAGAAGGGCTCATTAACTCTGACTATGGGGTAATCTATCTGAAAGTTTCCTCAACCATTTTGAAACCTGTTTTAGCTGAGGGTTTTTGATGCTGGAGTCTAGCTGGATCTGGAGGCTGGAGTTATATTTATTATTATATACAGTGTTGTGTTTTCCTTTTATTAAATTTTATATCAAGAAGTAAACCATTTCTCATGTTACTACAGAGCCTTTATCATTATTTTGTGTACTCTACTAAAACAGTCCCCTTACATTAGGTATGTATGTTATAACCAGTTTATCCCTAAGGTAAATAACAGTGACAATAATATGTAATAACGCTACAAGTAACAGTGACAAACATCTTTATACATATAGTTTTTTCCTTCATTACAATTATTTTCTTAGGATAAATTCTGTGGAATTGAGAGCCTTGGTTTTAAAAATATAGTTATTATTTTGACTTGTGTCATATTGCCCAACTGTCTTCCAAGAGGTTTGTATACATTTGCATTGCTACTGGATTAAATGAAGTCTCGATCTTTCTGTAGACTTCTAAGAATTGGACTTTATACATTTTTGTTTTAGTTTTTGTGTCTCTGAAGACTAATAAAATAGAGGATCTTTTCAAACTGCTTGTTCATTACTTTTGTTGTTATTGTTGTGTTAATTGCCTATTTTTGTCCGTTCCCATTTGTCTAATGTGGTTGAGGTGATGTTCTTATATATATTTTACCCACTTTTATATAGTATAAAAAATAGCCCTTTGATAATCACTTTTACAAACAGCTATACTGGCCAGGTGTTTTCCTTTTTAAATCTTAGTTTAACTGAGTGTGTGCAAAATTCACCCTGAGCTTCTGTGTACTTTCTTTCTATCTCATTCTGGTACCTACCAGGTTGCGCTGCAATTACTGGTTTACATGTCTCTCTCTCCTATTAAACTGCGAGCTCCTTTCTATATGCCCAACACCTTAGATAGAATCTGTTACATAATATTTGCTCAAAATTGCTTGTTGAGGTTTGGAAGAAAAAGAATGTTTGAGTGAAAGAATTGAGGGAATGCTCCATAGCCCTTTTGAATTTCTAGAACCAGAGAGAGTCCCGACTTTTCCTCCTTCAGTCAGGAAGGCAGAAGGCAAACCTCTGGCTGACCCTTGGGGAGGCCTATCTGTGGGAGCGTGGGTCTCCCTCTCTCCCCTGGGGCCTCACCCAAGACTCAGGTCCTATGTGGAGAGTCCCTGGGGGTCTGGTTGGGGAGATGATTTCCTTTGGCGCCACTTTCTGGGCAAAAAGTTCCAGTGTTTGGATTTTATTAGCCAATAAAATTAAAGGAAAAATGCTGGGAAAAAAAAATCACAGCGCACTGTTGTTACTCTTGTGAATGAATCACATAACTTGCAGCTCCACTATTAATGTCTAAATGGATTTTCTGTGCTCCAAGCCAAAACATGTTTCATAAAGTTACCCAGAGGTGGATGGTATCCCAGTTAATAAAAACAGTTGTGGGTGAAGGGTGCATGGTCTGACGGAAGGGGAGGTGATTGATGCTAGGTTGCTGGGATTTAACTGTGATTTTATTTATTTTTAAAGAAAAATAAAACATTTTATTAAATAGTTGAACTTCAGTGTTATTACCAAACCCTAACTCAAAACAGGGAATTTATTGAGTGTTTGGAGATACAAATATGCAGATGGAATTTTATGAGGTGTCTTGAATAATTTTCCACATTGTATTATCAACCAGTTTAATCCAATCCTAGTTTGTGTCTAGTCAGGGTAGGGATATTTCTTTTTAATTTACATTTATTTGTCGGAGTAATATCCCTCCCAGAATTCAGGCACAGTCCTAGAAGTTTAGTCGATACTTGAAAACAAAAATAAACAGCTCTACAGATTCTGACAGCTGTAGATACCTTAGCTCAAAGAATTATTTCTGTGATCCTCTCCCTCCACAATATTTTGTGATGATATATTTCAGAGTTTAATTTCTTTAGAGCCTCCATCATAGTCAGCCAGAGAAGAAAAGAAAGAATGCAAGTCACTGTACTGAAAGCTTAAAAAACCCAGGACTTTGATCTGAAAAAGCTAACTTTTCATTCCAAGAAGTCTTCCCCATCCCAACAGATCTCATTAGCGGTGATCGGTGGCTGGTGGCTGGTGGCTGGATATCACCTGAAATTGCAACCACCTCTTCCAACAAGGCTATTTGTAACAACGGCTAGGAAATACGTGGCATGGGTCACAGACTGCTTGGCCAAAGTAGTTAGATCCTATATGTAACAAATATCGTTTTCCTTTTCTCACAAGTGTAGCACAGATACAATGTAGAAAAGTGATAAAATATGAAAAATAAATTTGATGTATATGTGGAAACATACCAAATGTTAACAGTGGGTTACTTCTGGGTCATGGAATTAGGAGTGATTTATTTATTGTTTGCTTGGTTGTATTTTTTTTTGCTGCAATAAGCCTGCACTTTTTAATAGCAGGAAAAAAGGAGCTTCTTTTCCCTTTATTATTTTTTTAATTTTGGAAAATTTTAAACAAATATAAAAATAGCAAGACTAGATTAGTATACCTAGGCCATCACCTAGACTTGTGCACTGGGTTTCAGGCTTGCTTGGGACCCGTGAGCCCCTTTTTCCCTTCCTCTTTCTCCTTTTAGACTGGGAATATCCATCCCATGCCTGACCCACCGTTGTATTTTGGAAGGACATAACTTGTTTTCTGGTTTCACAAGTCCACAGATAGAGAGGAATTTTGTTCCAGGAGGTACCATATTCCAAATCTCACCCATAAGTGATTTAGATGATGAAATTTTTGACTTTTTGAATTGATGATATTTAGATGAGATATTGGACTTAGATGCTGGAATGACTTATAACTTTTGGGGATGTTGGGATCAGGTGAATATATTTTGTACATGGGACAGATGTGAATTTGGAGAGGCCAGAGGGCAGACTATATTGGATTGGCTAACGTCTGCCGAAATTCATGTCTTTCCTAGAACCTCAGAATTTGACCTTATTTGGAAATAGGGTTGTTGCAGATGTAGTTAAGATATAAGTTAAGGGACTTCCCTGGTGGCGCAGTGGTTAAGAATCCTCCTGCCAAGGGAACACTCTTGCACTGTTGGTGAGAATGTAAATTGATACAGCCACTATGGAGAACAGTATGGAGGTTCCTTAAAAAACTACAAATAGAACTACCATACGACCCAGCAATCCCACTACTGGGCATATACCCTGAGAAAACCATAATTCAAAAAGAGTCATGTACCAGAATGATCATTGCAGCTCTATTTACAATAGCCAGGACATGGAAGCAACCTAAGTGTCCATCAACAGATGAATGGATAAAGAAGATGTGGCACATATATGCAATGGAATATTACTCAGCCATAAAAAGAAATGAAATCGAGTTATTTGTAGTGAGGTGGATGGACCTAGAGTCTGTCATACAGAGTGAAGTAAGTCAGAAGGAGAAAAACAAATACCGTATGCTAACACATATATATGGAATCTAAGGGAAAAAAATGTCATGAAGAACATAGGGGTAAGACAGGAATAAAGACACAGACCTACTAGAGAATGGACTTGAGGATATGGGGAGGGGGAAGGGTAAGCTGTGACAAAGTGAGAGAGTGGCATGGACATATATACACTACCAAACATAAAATAGATAGCTAGTGGGAAGCAGCCGCATAGCACAGGGAGATCAGCTAGGTGATCCCACCTAGAGGGCTGGGATAGGGAGGGTGGGAGGGAGATGCAAGAGAGAGGGGATATGGGGATATATGTATGCATATAGCTGATTCATTTTGTTATAAAGCAGAAAATAACACACCATTGTAAAGCAATTATACTCCAATAAAGATGTTAAAAAAAAAAAAAAAAGAATCCGCCTGCCAATGCAGGCGACACGGGTTTGAGCCCTGGTCCGGAAAGATCCCACATGCCACAGAGCAACTAAGCCCGTGAGCCACAACTACTGAGCCTGCGCTCTAGAGCCCGAGTGCCACAACTACTGAAGCCTAGAGTTCACACTCCACAACAAATAGAAGCCACTGCAATGAGAAGCCCGCACTCCACAACAAAGAGTAGCCCCCGCTCACTGCAACTAGAGAAAGCCTGCGTGCAGCAACGAAAGACCCAACGCAGCCAAATAAATAAATAAATACATTTATTTAAAAAAAAAAAAGATGTAAGTTAAGCTAAGCTCATGTAGGAGTAGAGTGGGCCCATAATCCAATATGACTGGTGTCCTTATAAGAGAAGATACAGAGAGAGACACACACAAGGAAAAGGTCATGTGACAAAGGAGGCAGAGATTGGAGGTATGCGTCTAGAAGCCGAAAACCACCAAAGAGGAGACACCAGAGGCAAAGAGAAAAGGCATGGAATGGGTTCTCCCCTCCAGCCTTTAAAGACAGCATGGCCCTGCCCATGCCTTGACTTCACACTTCCAGCATTCAGAACTGTGAGTCAATAAATTTCTGTTGTTTTAAGCTATGCAATTTGTGGTACTTTGTTACAGCAGCTCCAATAAACGAATACAACTTGGATATGTGCTACTGTATTGGTATATTATGCACATTATAAAACATATATAGAAATAGATATTGAAAATGGGTAAAAATGAAAAAAACTAATATTTGAAAACAATTTTATCTTGTTTCCTGCATGCAAAACGTTTGAGAGCAATAAGACTGAATATTTGCTGTTTTAAAATTAACTTGTTTTGGAATATGTTTACATTTTCAGAAAAATTGCAAAGATAGTACAGCGAGCTCTCCAGAGCCCCTCCTGGTGTGGACCGGGTGGGTGGGAGAGCACAGTGCCTCCCAGGTCAACAGGCAGCTTGACACCCCCGAGCACTGACCTTGGAGTAGGAGACCAACGTGAATGTCTAACGCAGCTGCCCACCATCTTCCTACCTCTGTTTCCTCATCTGAAAACAGGGATGATAATACCTCCCTCATAGAGTCGTTGTGCAGATGAAGTAAATCCTAGCTTATCCGGTGCTAAACGACCCTGGAGAAGACATCTGACTCTTTAAGGCACTGTTTCCTCCTCTGTAAAGTGGGGAGAGTCACACCTTCCCTATAAGTTTTTAAGGGCGTGCGAAGTTGTTTAACTCTAGGCCACCGGGTCTTCCCGTTCTTTATCCCTCAGACATGTTTTCTAGGCTTTTCCTTAAACAGAGTACTTGGTTGCGGTGGCAAAAATGCCAAAAGGCAGATCAAATATCTACATGGTATGTTAGGATGCACCAGGAAAACTTGCTGTGAGACATACAGCTTGTGGCACTAACAGTATTGACATGTGTGCATGTCGGGGCGGGGGCGGGGGTGGGAGAGGGAGAATGGCGCCCCCTTAAGGACCTTCCAGTCTTGATATTCTTCGTACCTACCAAGATAAGCCAAATCCAGGCTTGATGCTTTTATGCTGGGAGTAGTCCTCAGCTCTGTCTGGAAAATTCCAGGAGGAGGCTTCTTCAGTATATATGTCTGAGAAGAGCTGATTTGTTCTAAAACAAGCAAATGCGTGGGCTGGTACGCACCACTGCTCCTCGGCTCCGCCCCGCCCCCACTTCTGCCAGCGCCAGTCTTGCTTTCAGCTGAGGAACCTCTGCCACCCCCGCTCCTTTTCCCCCCCGGACTCCCTCAGGGGGAGGGGACACTCCCAGGGTCTGGACTTCAGCCCTTTTCTCCTCCTTTTTCCATGACGACTAAGATCACAGAACACTCATTTTAGAGCAGGTTGTTCTTAGATCGTTTAGTCAACGTTTCTCAATCCTGGTTATACTTTGGAGTCTCTTGGTGGAGCTTTTAAAGCATACACACTCCTGGGTCCCACCGTCGGAGATGCTGGGGAGAAACCAAGGCATTGGCATTAAAAAAAAAACTCCCCAGGTGATTCTAAAGTCCAGCCAGGATTGAGGACCAGCCCAGGGTTTCAGGCCACCTCTTGCTGAAGGCAGAGGTCTTGTCTCTCTTGTTTACCACTGTATCCCGTAGCAACACAAATATTTGTTGAACGAATGATCAAACTTACTCCTTGGAGCCGTGGGCAGTCCCTTGGATGCTGTGGCCGGTTGGGGAGATGAGGGCCAATTTACTGGGCTCCAGGCCCTCATTTTTATCTGTTAATTTTTAAATATATACTTCCAGGTAGGATATGGAAACTTGTCATTTACTATTAAGTCTGGTTGTTGTAGACAAAAAAAACTGGAAAATTTCTCCTGATGCAGCAAGATGGCCTAAGAACAAGCGTTCTCATGATAGAACTCCAACACATGTTGATTAATAAGTATAATTTAAGTTTAAGAATAATTTAATTACACATTTATGGAGTTTAATACAACACTATAGCCATTTTTCCTACTAGACTTTATTTTTTAGAACAGTTTTAGATTTACATGAAAGTTGTTAAGAGAGTACAGAGTTCCCACATACCTTGTACCCAGTTTTCCCCTACTATTAATTTTTTACATGAGTAAGGTATATTTATTATAATTAATGAACCAGTATTGATACATTATCATTAACTAAAGTTCATATTTTATTCAGATTTCCTTATTTTTTACCTAATGTCCTTTTTCTGTTTCAGGATCCCATCCATGACACACTACATTAGTTGTCATGTAGCCTTAACACTCTTCAATGTTGTGATATTTTCTCAAATTTTCCTTCTTTTGAAGGCTTTGACCACTTTTGAGGAGTACGGGTCAGATTTTTATAGGATTCCCCTCTATTGGTATTTGTCTGTTTTTCTCATGGTTAGGTTGGGGTTATGAGTCTGGGGGAGGAAAGCCACAGAGGTAAAGTGTCATTCTCATCACATCATATCAAGGGTATGTACTATCAACATGACTTATCACTGTTAATGTTGACCGAGATCAACTGGCTGAAGTAGTGTTTGTTACATTCCTCCACTGTATGGTTACTCTTTCCATCCCTGCCCTTTTCCTACTGTATTCTTTGGAAAGGAATTGCTATGTGCAGCCCACCCTTAAGGGATGGGTAGTTAGGTAACTTTGCTTGAGGGAGTGTTATCTACATAAATTATTTGGAATTCTTCTACTTGGAAGATTTCTCTCTCTTTTCTTTGTTCTTTCTTTCCTTCCTCCCTTCCTCCCTTTCTTTCTTCCTCTCTCCCTCCCTCCCTCCCTTCCTTCCTTTCTACTTATTCAATCATTTATTTATATCAATATGGACTCTGGATATATATTTTATACCTTAGGTTATAATCCAACACTTCTTTATTTATTTTTTTTACTCAAATTGTTCCAGCTTTGGCCATTGGGAGCTTTTCCTGTCGGCTCTGATAGATAACCATCTTTTTTTTTAGTACTTCTTTACTCTCTGGCATAACAACATGCTACAGGCTCATCATGCATATTTCCTGCCAGATTGTAGCCATTTAAAGTGTATTTGAATTGTTCTTGTGTACTCCTTAATTTCAGGTTAATGTATATTTTTCTCAGAATAATTAAAAACTTTAAAAAGTATTACAAGGAAAAAAAAATATTACAGGGAGATTGGTTCAAGATTGTGGAGTAGAAGGATGTGTGTTCACTCCCTCTTGTGAGAGCACCGAAATCACAACTAAGTGCTGAACAATCATTGACAGGAAGACACTGGGACTCACCAAAAGTTTTTTTGTCTTTGTCCAAAGACAAAGGAGAAGCTGCAAAGAGACAGTAGGAGGGGCACAATCACAATAAAATCAAATCTCATAACTGCTGGGTGGGTGACTCACAAACTAGAGAAAATTATACCACAGAAGCCCACCCACTGGAGTGAAGGTTCTGAGCCCCACATCAGACTTCCCAACCTGGGGGGTGTGGCAATGGGAGGAAGAATTCCTAGAGAATCAGACTTTGAAGGCTAGTGAGATTTGATTGCAGGACTTCGACAGGACTGGGGGAAACAGAGACTCCACTATTGGAGGGCACACGCAAAATAGTGTGCATATCGGGACCCAGGGGAAGGAGCAGTGACCCCATAGGAGACTGAACCAGACCTAACTGCTAGTGTTGAAGGATCTCCTGCAGAGGTGGGGGGGTGGCTTTGGCTCACCATGGGGACAAGGACACTGGCAGCAGAGATTCTGGGAAGTACTGCTTGGCGTGAGCCCTCCCAGAGTCTGCCATTAGCCTCACCAAAGAGCTGGGTAGGCTCCAGTGTTGGGTTGCCTCAGGCCAAACAACCAACAGGGAGGGAACCCAGCCCCACCCATTAGGAGACAAGCAGATTAAAGTTTTTACTGAGCTCTGCCCACCAGAGCAACACCCAGCTCTACCCACCACCAGTCCCTCCCATCAGGAAGCTTGCACAAGCCTCTTAGATAGCCTCATCCACCAGAGGGCAGACAGCAGAAGCAAGAAGAACTACAGTTCTGCAGCCTGTGGAAGGAAAACCACATTCACAGAACGATAGACAAAATGAAAAGGCAGAGGACTTTGTACCAGATGAAGGAACAAGATTAAACCCCAGAAAAACAACTAAAGGAAGTGGAGATAGGCAACCTTCCAGAAAAATAATTCAGAATAATAACAGTGAAGATGATTCAGGACCTCAGAAAAAGAATGGAGGCAAAGATGGAGAAGATGCAAGAAATGTTTAACAGAGGCCTAGAAGAATTAAGGAACAAACACCTGGAAGAATTAAAGAACAAACAAACAGAGATGAACAATACAATAAATGAAATGAAAAGTACACTAGAAGGAATCAATAGCAGAATAACTGAGGGAGAAGAACGGATAAGTGATCTGGAAGACAGAATGGTGGAAATCACTGCCACAGAACAGAATAAAGAAAAAAGAATGAAAAGAAATGAAGACAGCCTAAGAGACCTCTGGGACAACATTAAATGCAACAATATTCACATTATAGGGGTCCCAGAAGGAAAAGAGAGAGAGAAAGGACCCAAGAAAATATTTGAAGAGATTATAGTCGAAAACTTCCCTAACATGGGAAAGGAAATAGCCACCCAAGTCCAGGAAGCACAGAGAGTCCCAGGCAGGATAAACCCAAGGAGAAACATGCCAAGACACATAGTAATCAAATTGACAAAAATTAAAGACAAAGAAAAATTATTGAAAGCAGCAAGGGAAAAATGACAAAAAACATACAAGGCAACCCCCATAAGGTTAACAGCTGATTTCTCAGCAGAAACTCTACAAGTCAGAAGGGAGTGGCATGATATATTTAAAGTGATGAAAGGGAAGAACCTACAACCAAGATGACTCTACCCAGCAAGGATCTCATTCAGATTCGATGGAGAAATCAAAAGCTTTACAGACAAGCAAAAGCTAAGAGAATTCAGCACTACCAAACCAGCCCTACAACAAATGCTAAAGGAACTTCTTTAAGTGGGAGACACAAGAGAAGAAAAGGACCTACAAAAAACAAATCCATAACAATTAAGAAAATGGTAATAGGAACATATATATCGATAATTACCTTAAACGTGAATGGATTAAATGCTCCACCCAAAAGACACAGGCTCACTGAATGGATACAAAAACAAGACCCATATATATGCTGTCTACAAGAGACCCACTTCAGACCTAGGGACACATACAGACTGAAAGTGAAGGGATGGAAAAAGATATTACATGCAAATGGAAAGCAAAAGAAAGCTGGAGTAGCAATACTCATATGAGATAAAATAGACTTTAAAATAAAGAATGTTACAAGAGACAAGGAAGGATACTATATAATGATCAAAGGATCAATCCAAGAAGAAGATATAACAATTATAAATATATATGCACCCAACTTAGGAGCACCTCAATACATAAGGCAACTGCTAACATCTATAAAAGAGGAAATTGATGGTAACACAATAATAATGGGGTACTTTAACACCTCACTTACACCAATGGACAGATCATCCAGACAGAAAATTAATAAGGAAACACAAGCTTTAAATGACACAGTAGACCAGATAGATTTTATTGATATTTATAGGACATTCCATCCAAAAACACTTTCTTCTCAAGTGCACATGGAACATTCTCCAGAATAGATCACATCTTGGGTCACAAATGAAGCCTCAGTAAATTTAAGAAAATTGAAATAATATCAAGCATCTTTTCTGACCACAATGTTATGAGATTAGAAATGAATTACAGGGGGAAAAAAAGTAAAAAACACAAACACATGGAGGCTAAATAATATGCTACTAAATAACCAAGATATCACTGAAGAAATCAAAAAAAAACCTTGGGACAAATGACAATGAAAACACGACGACCCAAAATCTATGGGAGGCAGCAAAAACTGTTCTAAGAGGGAAGTTTATAGCAATACAATCCTACCGCAAGAAACAAGAAAAATCTCAAATAAACAATCTAATCTTACATCTAAAGGAACTAGAGAAAGAAGAACAAACAAAACCCAAAGTTAGTAGAAGGAAAGAAATTATAAAATCAGAGCAGAAATAAATGAAATAGAAACAAAGAAAACAATAGCAAAGATGAATAAAGCTAAAAGCTGGTTCTCTGAGAAGGTAAACAAAATTGATCAACCTTTAGCCAGACTCATCAAGAAAAAGAGGGAGAGGACTCAAATCAATAAAGTTAGAAATGAAAAAGGAGACGTTACAACAGACACTGCAGAAATACAAAGCATCCTAAGAGACTACTAGAAGCAACTCTATGCCAATAAAATGGACAACCTGGAAGAAATGGACAAATTCCTAGAAAGGTATAGCCTTCCAAGACTGAACCAGGAAGAAATAGAAAATATGAACAGACCAATCACAAGTAATGAAATTGAAACTGTGATTAAAAACCTTCCAACAAACAAAAGCCCAGGACCAGATGGCTTCACAGGTGAATTCTATCAAACATTTAGAGAAGAGCTAACACCCATCCTTCTCAAACTCTTCCAAAAAAATCTCAGAGGAGGGAACACTCCCAAACTCATTCTATGAGGCCACCATCACCCTGATACCAAAACCAGACAAAGGTACTACAGAAAAAGAAAATTACAGACCAATATCATTGATGAATATAGATGCAAAAATCCTCAATACTAGCAAACAGAATCCAACAACACATTAAAAGGATCATACACCATGATCAAATGGGATTTATCCCAGTGATGCAATGATTCTTCAATATACGCAAATCAATCCATGTGATACACCATAGTAACGAATTGAAAAATAAAAACCATATGATCATCTTAATAGGTGCAGAAAAAGCTTTTGACAAAATTCAATGCCCATTTATGGTAAAAACTCTCCAGAAAGTGGGCATAGAGGGAACCTACCTCAACATAATAAAGGCCATATATGACAAACCCACAGCAAACATCCTTCTCAATGGTGAAAAACTGAAAGCATTTCCTCTAAGATCAGGAACAAGATAAGGAGGTCCACTCTCACCACTATTATTCAACACAGTTTTGGAAGTCCTAGCCACAGCAATCAGAGAAGAAAAAGAAATAAAAGGAATACAAATAAAAAAAGAAGAAGTAAAGCTGTCACTCTTTGCAGATGACATACTATACATAGACAATCCTAAAGATGCCACCAGAAAACTACTAGAGCTAATCAATGAATCTGGTAAAGTGCAGGATACAAAATTAATGCACTGAAATCTCTTGCATTCCTATACACTAACAACAAAAGATCAGCAAGAGAAATTAAGGAAACAGTCCCATTTACCACTGCAACAGAAAGAATAAAATACCTAAGAATAAACCTACCTAAGGAGGTAAAAGACCTGTACTCAGAAAACTATAAGACACTGATGAAAGAAATCAAAGATGACACAAACAGATGGAGAGATATACCACGTTCTTGGATTGGAAGACTCAATATTGTGAAAATGACCATACTACCCAAAGCAATCTACAGATTCAATGCAATCCTTATCAAATTACCAGTGGCTTTTTTTTTTTTACAGAACTAGAACAAAAAATCATGAAATTTGTATGGAGACACAAAAGATCCTGAATAGCCAAAACAGTCTTGAGGGAAAAAAACAGAGCTGGAGGAATCAGCCTCCCTGACTTCAGACTATACTACAAAGCTACAGTAATCAAGACAATATGGTACTGGCACAAAAACAGAGATATAGATCAATGGAACAGGATAGAAAGCCCAGAGATAAACCCACACACCTATGGTCAACTAATCTATGACAAAGGAGGCAAGGATATACAATGGAGAAAAGACAGCCTCTTCAATAAGTGGTGCTGGGAAAACTGGACAGCTACATGGAAAAGAATGAAATTAGAACACTCCCTAACACCATACACAGAAATAAACTCAAAATGGATTGAAGACCTACATGTAAGACTGGACACTATAAAACTCTTAGAGGAAAACAAAGGAAGAACGCTCTTTGACCTAAATCACAGCAAGATCTTTTTTGGTCCACCTCCTACAGTAATGGAAATAAAAACAAAAATAAACAAATGGGACCTAATGAAACTTAAAAGCTTTTGCACAGCAGGAAACTACAAACAAGCCGAAAAGACAACCCTCGGAATGGGAGAAAATATTTGCAAACGAATCAGTGGACAAAGGATTAATCTCCAAAATATATAAACAGCTCATGCAGCTCAATATCAAAGAAACAAACAACCCAATCCAAAAATGGGCAGAAAACCTAAATAGACATTTCTCCAAAGAAGACATACAGATGGCCAAAAAGCACATGAAAAGCTGCTCACCATCACTAATTATTAGAGAAATGCAAATCAAAACTACGAGGTATCACCTCACACCAGTTAGAATGGGCATCATCAGAAAATCTACAAACAACAAATGCTGGAGAGGATGTGGAGAAAAGGGAACCCTCTTGCACTGTTGGTGGGAATATAAATTGATACAGCCACTATGGAGAACAGTATGGAGGTTCCTTAAAAAACTAAAAATAGAATTACCATGTGATCCAGCAATCCCACTACAGGGCATATACCCAGAGAAAACCATAATTCAAAAAGACACATGCACCCCAATGTTCATTGCAGCACTATTTACAATAGCCAGGTCATGGAAGCAACCTAAATGCCCATCAACAGAATGGATAAAGAACATGTGGTACATACACACAATGGAATATTTCTCAGCCATAAGAAGGAACGAAATTGGGTCATTTGTAGAGACGTGGATGGATCTAGAGACTGTCATATAGAGTGAAGTAAGTCAGAAAGAGAAAAACAAATATCGTATATTAACTCATATATGTGGAACCTAGAAAAATGGTACAAATGAACTGCTTTGCAAGGCAGAAATAGAGACACAGACGTAGAGAACAAACGTATGAACAGCAAGGGGCGAAAGCAGCAGGGCTGGTGGAGGGAGGAATTGGGAGATTGGGATTGACATATATACACTAATATGTATAAAATAGATAAATAATAAGAACCTGCTGTATAAAAAATAAATAACAAAATTCAAAGTTTAAAAAAAGTATTACAGAGGTGTGTGAGGCAGTTACAGATTTTGTGATGTTGGTCAGATTTTAAAATTTGTAACTTGTGATTATTTTCCTTGGTTGATATAAATATAATTTTTATACCTAATTTGATATTCATAATTTTGCATATTTTTCTTTTTAAACATTCCCCTAATTATAAAAATTTTAGACCCTGGTGAGCCCATGGTGCCCCTTGGCTGCATAAGCAAGCCAAGACACTTAGGAATGAAGTCTAGGTCTTCAACAGTCAGGGTCAAGAAAAAGAATGCCGAAATATGTACATGGGAAAAGCTGGCCATCCCATGGGCCAGGACAGCTGAGCCTTCCCTTAAACAGGTTGCTGACCACAGGCCTTTGTTAAGATAAGATCCCTGCTTTGCCAATAATGTAACTTCAGTTGTTGTATTTGTTATTTTACTAAGCACATGGTACTAGTGATTCATTCAATAAACATTCAGTGACAACACTGCCTATGTGTTAGGCATCTTGCTAGGCATAGCTGGAAATGATAAGTAAGACAAAGTCTTCAACTCCAAGGAACCTACACTGCAGAGAAAGTGATGAGATAGGGAGGTACACGGATGATTACCAATGGAATGCAACAGGAGCTCTGGGGCCATAAAATTCTTCAGGAGAGACTTATTCTTTCTGGAGGGGTCAGGGAAGGCTTCATAGAGAAAGGGATATTTGGATTGGGTCTTGAAATATGAGTAGAAGTATGCCAGGCAGAGAAAGGGTCATTTCTGGTAAGGGAGTAGGGTGGCTGTATTAGTAAGACAGGATTGTGAAAGGGCCTGCCAGGGACATCAGGACATCTAGGGGATTCAATGAGGCCAAAAATGTAATTGTGATTCCTTCAGTATCCTTTCCTAGAGTAACAGTTCCTGTGCCAGATTCATCTTCGTAACTCTAGCACCTTGACAGTTTACAGTGAATAGTAGGTGCTCAAGAACAGTTGTTCAATGAATAAAAGAAAACATGCAACACTTGTTCTAAATTGACTTCTTCAATGAATGTGAATATTTGGCTATAAAGTTGTCCAGTATAGCATCATATATAATAATAAAAACTCAAAAGAATCTAAATTTCCAGGCAAAGTGGATTGGTTAGACAAAGTGTGGTATATTCATTAATACAATAGAATTCAAAGTAGCTAATAATAACAATAAAGTTATATTTGGTAATATGAAACAGTAGTTATAGTATATTATTGAGGGGGAAGAGGAGATTACAAAACAAAATAAACAACATGAGCCCAGTTTTGTAAATTATGTGTGTGTGTGTGTCTGTGTGTGTGTACACATGCATTCATGAATGTCTATATATGAAAAATTTGGAAGGATTTTTATAAATAAATTACAGATTATTTCAATTGTCTCCTTTTCCCCCCTAATTTCTCTATAATGCATATACATTAAACATGTAAAAAGAAAAATGTTTTTCGAAGACTCACATTTTGGCAAAACATGTTTATTGAAAAAACATAAAATAGTAACTGAAAGAGTTCCTTATTAAAATGCTGATACTGGGCTTCTCTGGTGGCACAGTGGTTGAGAGTCCGCCTGCCGATGCAGGGGATACGGGTTTGTGCCCCGGTCCGGGAAGATCCCACATGCCGCGGAGCGGCTGGGCCCGTGAGCCATGGCCGCTGAGCCTGCGCGTCTGGAGCCTGTGCTCCGCAACGGAAGAGGCCACAACAGTGAGAGGCCCACGTACAGCAAAAAAAAAAAAAAAAAAAAAAAAAATGCTGATACTTGTGCAGGCACGGGTGTATGCGTGTGTATACAGTATAGCTATATTAATATTTTAAAACCTTGTTGCCTCACATTGAATAGTCTTTTCCTACGCATCGTCTCATTTAATTTTCACTACATGCCTGGGTTAGAGGCCAGGATGGCATTATTGTGGGTGAGAAGGAGTAAGTGTTGGTAACCGATGTTCACAGCCTCAGTCTTACCTCTGTGCACACAGCTGGTAACTGGTTGAGCTGGAACACATCCATAAGCCTCTTGACTCCAGGGGCCAGAGCATTTTTCTTTATTATTCTAGAGATTATCCTGGGAGAGGCAAAAAATAGCCATATTAGTAAACCAGGGCTTTTTCCTGACGTCATAGCCCTTAAAAATCATGCTGTAGAATATTTGATGATATGCAAACATTTCCATAAAAATTCTTAAGTGAAAAAAGCAAATTACAAAAGTATGATTCCATTTTAGTAAAAAACTAAAATGTTTGCATAAACACATGAAAAAACTTGAACTAGGATATATTGTCAAGTGCAAAATGCTAGATGCAGTGCATGTAATGTGCTGCCTTTTACAGTAAGAAAGGTGTAAAATAAGAATTTATGCTTGTATTTGTATCTTCATTAAGGAACAACAGAAGGATACACAAACGACCAAAGGTTTCACCTAAGAGGGTGGGAGTGGGAGAGAAACATGATAGAGGGAGGAGGGGTGGAGACAACACTTCTTAAGGAATATCTTTTTAATACCACTTTGATTTTGAACTATTCAAAAACCTAAAATTTTAAAAATCTAGCAAACATACCAAAATGCATATTTTTGGGTGGTGGAGAAACATGTAATGTTTATTTTCTTCTCTTGGTACATCTGTATTTTCTCAGTGTTTTTACAAGTGTAAGAAAAGGAGTTATTTTAAAACCATTTCTTCTAAACTTATTAAAGTCTTTGTACCCTTGGTTGAAAAGAGGACTTGAACGAGATTTCTAAAGGAAATCTTTTTGGGAAAAGGGCATTCTGTAGTATACTGTAAATGTGAATTCTTTTTTCACCTGGAACTCTTTATTACTTTAGTCGGCCAAGATACATCCTGGACCTGGTTTCCATTGTAAGAAAAGCAGTAGTCCCCAGAACTCCTCCTAGAATTGCATTCAAAACATGGCTCCAGCTGAAAGATGAAATGCAGATTTCCCACTGAAGGCCTGTCCTCCCCACCCTCCACCCCTGCATGTTGATTCAGGTAATGCTTTAAAAAAAAATCCCTTACTACTTATTCTCAGGGAAATGCAAGAAGTCTAATCCAAAGATATTCCCTGAGCTGTTAGCATTTTGATTGATTGTGAATTTAATATATTTTTAACTCAATTCAAGCACTTTTCTCTCAGGAGATTGCTCCTCTGTTTCTGGTCTGTGTTGCCTGAGTTGTAGGCAGTGATGTCTGGCTGGGTGTTTGTGGACACATTTTCTGGGCAAGACTATTTGAGAAATACTGACATTTCCCCTAGCTTTCTCCTTAGGCATCGACCCAGTTTGTCTCCGCATCCCTGTTGGGGCTCCAGGCTCTTTCCTGGAAGATAAGAATCTGCTTTCGTCTTCACAGTCTCTCTCAGATTTTTTTCTTTCTCTCTTTCTCCAGACTTGTCTCTATTCCACAGCCTGGGTCTTTGCCCAGCCAGCTTCCGAACCATGCTGTCTTCCTAAGCACAGAGGCCTCTGCTTCAAATTTGGAGGGACCTCAGAGACCTTTTTAGTTTGCAAATCAGGAATTTCCTCTACCACATCTTTGCTGGAGAGTCCTCCAATGTCTCCTTAAACACCCCTAGTGACAGAGCTGACTACCTTTCAAATCAGCTGTGCATCCCTTCGCTGGTGTCAGAAAGCTGTTTTGTAAGGAAGCTGAGAGCAAGCCTGTGGTCCTCTTGTTTGTTCTTTAGTTGATTTCTGATCTGGTCTGAGAGAAGGAGGATGGAGAAGAGAGGTTGTTGCCCAGCCTGACCAAAGGGAGCGGGTCCAAGACTGGCACTTGTCCACAAGGCAATGGGGAGCAGTGGGGAGTGGACCTGAAAAGAGCTCTGAATTTGGCCTCAGGAGACAAGGCTTTGTCCCAGCTCCATCTTTCAATTACTGACCTAGTTATCTCAGGCAAATCATTTGTATTCTGAATCTAGTTTCTCTCATTTATAAAAGTGGAGTTGTAGAAATAATGATGTCAAGAGGTTAATGGGAGGATTGAATGAAATCATGCCGGTGAAAATGCTTTGTACCTAAAAAGAGTTTTACAAACAAGAGCACAGTTACCATCTAAGATGCTAGATGCCTAGCTTAGTGAATCTGTGAACCAGCCCAGCCCAAGGAGGTTACAAAGTGGAGAGTTTTGGGATTTACTCTGCCTATACCTGTGTGTCATTGGCAGAATCAGCTCATGGCCACTGTTGGCCTTCTCGGAGGGGCCAAGCACACGTGATGACAGAATTTGGGCAAGTCAAAGACTGAAGGATGTGAATTTCCATCAGGTATAAAATGCTCATTTTCAAGATGAATGAGAAGGATTGGTGACTTGCCCAGTCACATAGCTCAGTAATGGTGGGCTGGACCTTGATCCCAGAAGTCAGATTTCTAGGCACAGCTCCTGGAAGTTTTCCTGACAGAAGGGCATTTGGTGTTTTGGACAGCGATCTTTTCATTGTTCAGGTCTTCCTGGCCACTGTAGCAAGTTTAACATCTGTTCCCCATCCATTAAATGGCAGTAGCATCCCCTTGTCTTATGACAATCAAAAAGGCTCCTACACATCTGCTATGGCTTCAAGGGGACAGTACCTCCCCTGGTTGACAACTTCAGTGATAGGTCCTATAAAACATTGAATTGGGGGTTAGAAAATGATGTTTGACATTAACTAACTCTGTAATCTAAAGAACTTCATGTCTCCAAGCCTTAGTTTCCTCATCTAAGAAATGAGGGAGTAGGCCTAGAGGCCCTCTGGAGTCTCCTGCATGCCTCTGTGCTCCCGGCCTCCCCTTAGCCTGCCTGCACCTGAAATGCCTCCATCAGTGAGCCTTGGTGGTTAGGTCTTAACAGCATGAGTGATTTGTGTTTGTATTTATATAAACCGTTCTGCATTCTACATGTATTCTACACGTATGGAATGTGTATTATTTTCACAGTCACAGTCATTTCCTCATTCTCTCTATTCTCTTTCATTTTTTCTTTCTCACCCTCTTGCTCTCTTTCCCCCATTCTTCATGCTGTCCCCTCCACCGACATCTTCCCATTGGTATTTAAGTATGCTCAAGTTTCTGTCATTCAAAAAACCAAAAAAAAAAAAAAAAAAACAACCCCCCAAAAAACCCCAACCTTTGACCAACTTCTCTCTTTCCTCATCACAATCAAAGCTGTTTAAGAATTACAAAAATAGTACAAAGAATTCCTACATACTCTTCACCCAGATTTCCCAAATGTTTGCATTTTATATTTGCTTCCTCGCTCTAATTTAATATAAATGCATACACATGTTTATATTTATAAATATTTTATTTTTCCCTTTCTTTCATTATGTCTTTGATTTCTTCTTATTTCCACTATTTTGCCAATGTGTTTTCTAACACATGGATTTATTCTTATATATATGTTCTTGAACTGTTGCACATAGGATGCTCCTTTATCCTTAAATACTTAATTTTCTATAAATATAAGTACAATTATCAAAATAAGAAAATTAATATTAACATATTATTTAATCTGCAGACCTTATTCAGATTTACCCACTGTCCCAATAATGTCCTTTATAGCAAAGGAAAATTCTGGATCATGCTTTGCATTCATCTGTCATGCTTCTTTAGAAGTTTTTTTGTTTTTTTGTTTAAATCGAACAGTTCCTCAGTTTTTTCTTTGTGTTTCATGACACTGACATTTTAAAAACTGTAGTGGCTTTTGTTTGTTTGTTTGTTTTTGGTTTGTTTGTTTTTGTAGAAAATCCCTCAGTTTAAGTTTGTCTGACATTTCCTTATGATTTGAATAAGGTTATACTTCTCTGGGAGGAATACCACAAAAGTGATGCTGTGTTTTCTCAGTGCATCAGACCAAGAGGCACAGGATGTTGATTTGTCCTATTATCGGTGATATCAATGTTCATCACTTGGTGGTGTTAACAGGCTTTTCCACTATAAAGTTTCTACTTTTTCCATTGTAATTAGTAAGTATCTTTGGGGAGATACCCTGAGACTTTGCAAATATCCTGTTAGCCCTCAAACTTTTCACATACTAATTTTAGCACCCACTGATGATTCTTAGCTTGAATTAATTATATTACCATAATGGTTGCCAAATGATGATTTTCTAATTCCTTCATTCTTTCTACATTTATCAGTGATTTAAATGAATGCTCTTTTACTTTTGTCAAATACCTTTTCAGTGTCTATCATATTATTTTTCCTCTTAGGTCTATTAATATAAATTATACTGATAGATTTGCTAGTATTGAACCATCCATGCGTTCACAGAGTAAAACTCACATAGGCTTTATTATTATTTTTTAAATCAATTAATTAATTTTTGGCTGCATTGGGTCTTCGTTGCTGCACGTGGGCTCTCTCTAGCTGTGGCAAGCGGGGGCTACTCTTCATTGCGGTGCGCAGGCTTCTCATTGTGGTGGCTTCTCTTGTTGTGGAGCACAGGCTCTAGACACATGGGCTTCAGTAGTTGCGGTATGTGAGCTCAGCAGTTGTGGCACACAGGCTCTAGAGCACAGGCTCAGTAGTTGTGGTGCACAGGCTTAGCTGCTCTGTGGCGGCATGTGGGATCTTCCCGGACCAGGGCTCGAACCCGTGTCCCCTGCATTGGCAGGCGGATTCTTAACCACTGTGCCACCAGGGAAGTCCCATGCTCTATTATTTTTTAAAACTGCTGCTGGGGGCTTCCCTGGTGGCACAGTGGTTGAGAATCTGCCTGCCAATTCAGGGGACACTGGTTCAAGCCCTGTCTGGGAAGATCCCACATGCCGCGGAGCAAATGAACCCGTGAGCCACAACTATTGAGCCTGCACGTCTGGAGCCTGTGCTCCGCAACAAGAGAATCCGCGACAGTGAGAGGCCTGCGCACCGTGATGAAGAGTGGCCGCAACTAGAGAAAGCCCTCGCACAGAAACAAAGACCCAACACAGCCAAAAATAATAAATAATTAAAAATTAAAAAAAAAACTGCTGCTGGGTCTATTTGTTAATATTTTATTTATGATTTTTGCACCCATATTTATAAATTAGATTTATTTATATCTTTTGTGTATTCAGTTTGTTATTTATGTGTATCGATATTATATTCTTATTATGAAAAACATTTACAAGGTTTCTTTTTTTTTTTCCTAAGCTGTGGAACAGTTTAAATAACATTGGCATTATCAACTCGAACGGCTGGTAAAAATTCCCTGTGAAATTCTGTGAGTGTGCTGCTTTTTGAGGGAGTAGCTCTCTGATAAATTTCTCACCTCCTTTTCTGGAAATTGGTCTATTTTTATCTTATATCTGTTCTGGGGTTGATTTTAGAGAATTGTATTCTCCTAGAAATGTATTCATTTCATTCAGATTTCTAAAGTTATCTGCATAGAATTAACAAATTTGTTTCATGATTTTTAAATTTTCTCTAATGCTTGGTTGATTTCTCCCTTGCCATTTCTTATTTTGTGAAGTTTCACTTTCTCATTGTATCAGTTTTGTTGTTGTTATTGTTGTTTTTCTGCTGTAACAAATTACCACAAACATAGTGGCTTATTATCTTATATTTCAGTAGGTCAGAAGTCCAACTTGGGCGTCATCAGGCTAAAAATCAGGATGTCCACAGGGCTGTGTTCCTTTCTGGAGGCTCTAGGAGAGAAGCAGATTCTTTGCCTTTTCCAGTTTCTAGCGGCTGCCTGCATTCCTTGGCTTACGGTCTCCTCTTTCCATCTTCAAGCCAGTAATGGCAGGACAAAGTCTCACATGTCTCTCTGACCCATCACCCATTGTTATCTCTCTCTCTGGCCTCAACCAGGAAAGGTTCTCTGAGTTTAAGGACTCATGGGTTAGGTTGAATCCACCTGGATAACGCAGGAAACTCCCCCCATCCTCATGTCCTTCACCCCAATCACATCTGCAAAGTTCCTTTTGCCATGGAAGGTAACATATTCACAGGTTCTAGGGATTAGAGTGTGGACATCTTCGGGAGGTCATTCTATGTGCCATACACTTTTTTTTCTTGATAAGATCGGTTAAATTTTAAGCTACTTTATTATTTTTTTCTTTTATTCATTTCATCTTGATTTATTCTTATTTCTACTATTTTCAGTTTCCTAACACATTGGTTTATTCTTTTTCTTTCTACTTTTCTATTCTTTATTTTGTTGTTCTTTTTATAATTTTGGAGTCATATGCTTAAATTAATTTCTCTTCTATCTTCTCTATCAGTACAAATAAAGGTATGGAATCTCCTCTGCACATTGTTTTAACTCTAAGGTTCTGATATGTTGTTTTCATTATTATTGTTTCTAGATAGATTACACACTTAGTTGTTATTCTCCCTTAAGCCTAAGAAATGTTTAAGACAGAATTTTAACATTCTTTTTATTTTCTGAAGGTGGAAGTGTCTTTTTATTTTCTGACTTTCTTATTGTTACTGGTTTTATTATACATTGATCTGAGAGTGCTTTCTTACAGCCTAACACTTAGTTGAGTTTTGTGAATGTTTCATGGGCCCTTGCAGGGGCTGGAGAAAGTATTCTTTTCTTTCAGGGTACAGAGTTGAAATTTTATCTATCAGACTTCCTTACTAATAATTATGTATATATATGATCTTATCTATCATTGTTTATCCACTTGACCTGTCATCACTGAGAGAGGTAAATTTTCCTACTAATGTGTTTGTGTCTATTTCTTCTTGTATCTTTTATAATTTATGGTATGTAATGGTTGTTATATTACTTGGTGTATAGATTTTCATAACTATTATATCTTCATTGTGGATCTTTCTTATCTCATTCAGTATGATATTTTTGATGTACAAAAGCTTTTAAGGTTTTACGTGGTCAAATTTTATCAATATTATCCACTATGGTTTCTGTGTTTTGGGTCATGCTTAAATAGGCTATCTTTACTCTCAGCTTTTAAAATTATTCAGTCATGCTTTCTTCCAGTAGTTTTGTGGTTTTGTTTTTTACATAAAAATTTTTAAAAATCATCTGGAATTTATTTTGATGTAAAGAGTAAGTAGGTGCCTCCCTTCACTCCCCAACCTTAGTCTTTTCCGATGGCTTATCAGATGTCTAAGCATCTTTACGGAATAATCAGTTTATAGGAAACATCTGTTTTACCTGCCTCCTGCCCAGAGTCCTTTGACTCTTCTTTTAATAACAGGCCCTCGATTTTCCTCGGGGAACCACCTTTCAGTCCATACGATTTGTTTGGAACTGACGCTAGCTCCTGCTCCAGGGTTGGGTATATAAATCAACCTTGGTATCATTTCCCTGGCCATGGTTATTGGTTCAGGGCTGGGGCATGACCCAAGCTAAGACGATCAGGGTCAAGATGACTCAGCACTAAGACTCTTACTGGTATTATTTCAGAAGAGATAGTCTTTTACCGTTGGACTTGAAGCTGTAAAAGTGTAAGCCTGGGCTTTCAGGGACTACCACCATGTGTAGCCCAAGAATGAAACTAACCCAATGAAAAGCAGAGTGTGTGTGATGGAGACTAGGTACTGATGAAATTGTCTGAGCCTCTGGATCCTACTGTGTCTTACCCCTGGACTTGTCAGTGATCTGAGCCAATTTACACATATACAGCTGGAGTTTTCACTTGCTAACAGAAGACCCTCTAAATGAAAAAAAAATCCGCTAACTTGAAATAATGTTTTTTATCATATATAAAATTCTGATATGAGCATATCCCTCTAATCTGTTCCATTGACCTATTTATCTGTTCTAAGGTTCATAAATTAGAGGAAATTTGTTTTCAGATAACTGTTGTTTAGTTAGCTCAATGTTTAAAAACATTTTGAATTTGAATGTTGCTGTGAGTGTTGGCTGGTAACTGTTTTTGGCTACCCCCTTCTTCAGAGAATCATTCTTGACCAAATAGGAGGCCTCCCACCATGGAGGCTATGCCCCCTGTCCACCCCAGATGCTGCTAATGACTGACTGGTGGGCGTGGCATAAAAAAAGGCCAATTCTCTTTTCTCAAAGTGAGACTGTGTTCTAGAGCATTCTTGCTTAGCTTTCTCCCTTGCCCTTTCCTACTGCCTTTACTCCTCCTCTCCTGAGAATACTTCCCAATAAGTCACTTGTGCAGAATCCCAATCTCAGGCTCTACTTCTGGGGGACCTGACCTAAGAAAGAGGGAATTCTTTTCAGCTATCGTCAACACTCGTTCCTATTCTCAACACTCACTAACTGGAAGGAGTAGCCTCTGTAACAACTGAAGCAATGCAGATTAAGGATGCTAATTTTTAAAAATGTATCTGCAAAGTTTTCTGGATCTACTCATCTTTCAAGGCATACCAGAAAATCAACATTGGACAATGGCCAATGGGTATATTTATTTATTCAGGCAAGATTTTCAGAGGATGATAAAACAATTAGGTGAAATTTAGTTGAGGAACGGGCTGCTTATTAATTATGAGTAGGGAAAAAGTACTTTTTGGCATCTCTGAGTTAACCAAGTGACTGAACTCAGCATCAGTTACATCAGGGCAAATTGACATCACGTGCCTCTTGAGGTGATGTGCTAGGAAGCACACAATAACACATTAAGTAGCAGTCCTGTCAAAAATGTTTAACCTGAACGCAATCATGAGAAATCATCAAATTCAGCTTGTGAGACTTTCTGCTGGACAATAGGCTCAGAGAATGTCCTTTCACTCAAGAGCTTGCACTTTTCACTTTTCATTGAAAAGTACATACATAGGAAGGAGGATAGATGAACTTAAATATTCACATGTGTTCATTATATGATTCTTACAGCTTTTCATATACTTGAAATAAAAAAACAAATTTGCAAAGGAAATAAAGTACCTTTCATATAAGCACACAAAAATGTATTCTATATAAAAATCTCACGTGCTTGCAGATTTGGTGTGCATCATTCGATTAAATAGTTAAAACCCATTTTGTCAAATCATATTGCGAAATGTGCATTACGATTATAGTCAATACTCATTTTATTTCAGCTTATAATAAGATTTTCCAGCTCCTATTAACAAAAAGTAAAATTATATGCTAGCTGCCAGACTAGTTAGTTTTGCAACATATATACCTTTCTTTTTAATTAAATACATGGGAAGTTAATCATAATGTCTAATGAAATAAATGGAGCTATTTTGGCTTTTTAATGCATTATTTTATTGCATTATCCCCAAAAGCTTTCCACTGGAGTGGAATATTTTTTGGCTTTTTAATGCATTATTTTATTGCATTATCCCCAAAAGCTTTCCACTAGAATATTCCACAATATTCACACGAACACACATTTACTGAAGTGTGAAGTACACATTACTTGCCTTCAGTAATAGTCATCCCGTTAATAATAACTGATAACTTTAGCCACATATCACACTGGGTAATTAGAAGATAATGAATACTACCATTATCATCTTGTTTTGATAACTCCAATATGATTAATTATATTCGCTCTGCATCAGTTTGATTTTGACCTGACTGCTTTTAGTAATCTTTCTTACATTATGTGCTACAAAATATATTATTCCAAGCTTTCATATTGTTTCTTAAAATTTTTCCTAACACATTTATTTGATTTGAAAAATGACATCAGACTCTGACAAAAAGTAGTACATAGTCAGGTTTGGCTGATAGGTTTGAACATGAGGCCCAGCTTTGCCAGAGGTGCCCTAGTAAACATTTTTCAGAATGTTTAGTACTGAATGATCTAAATGGAACCTCTGAAGTTTTGATAAAAGAGGTAAAGCATGCGATAAAACAAAAGCATTTAAACTAAAAATATTGAGTAATATGGCAGAGTATGAAGTGGCACCCATGATCCCTGTTTCCTAGGATTCCTGCCTGTGTGTCATCCTCCCCCCGCCCTCCCTTGAGTGGGTGTGGGACCTTGGGATTGCTTCTGACCAAGAGAATACAGCAAAGATGATGGGACTGAGTGATTGTGTTAATGTGATTATGTTAGATGAGGTTGTAGCACCAGTTTTGTTAGGAGAGACTCTTTTCCTTGTGTTGAAGAAGCAAGTGGCCATGCTGGGAAGACCCGTGTGGCAAGGAGCTGAGGGCGGCCCCTAGCTGGCAGACAGCAAAGAACTAAATGCTGCCAACAACCACGTGAATTTAGAAGTGGATCCTGTCCCCGTTGTGCCTCAGATGAGACTGCTGTCCCAGCTGACACCTTGACTGCAGCCGTGGGAGACCCTGAAGTAGAAGAGCCAGTTAAGTCATGCCTGGACTCCTGACCCGCAGAAATTGGGAGAAAATAAATGTGTGCTGTTTTAAGCCACTGTGTTTGTGGTAACAGTGTTGTGCCCTAACAGATACCTAAAACAAATGGCAAAGATATGTTGAAATCCACATTTCAATATTTAAACTTTTGGAAACTATCAGTTTCCTATAAGTACTATAAATACAAGTCCAGGTGAAAGAATTACAGACATAATGGGCAGCAGTGATTCTCAAACTTGAGCATGCATCAGAAACACCTGGAGGTCTTGCTGGTAAAACACAGACCACTGGTCCCACCCCCAGAGTTTCTGTTTCAGCAGGCCTGGGGCGGGGGGGCCTGAAACTTTGCATTTCTAACAAGTTGCCAGATGATGCTAATGCGGCTTGTCTGAAATCCACACTTTGAAAACCACTGATGTAGACGCATTTGGTAGCTTAGTCTTGGTAAGACTTTTTTGGTATACTCATCAGAAATTGAGAAAATGATTAGATTCTAGTAACTGGTAACTTTTACTTTTGTAAGTTAAATTGTTGTCAATAGACCTAAGGAGCTGTTAGTTGATAGATCATTTAAAATAATTTCTGATGAAAGATCAGTATGTGATCAGTATGTGAATTTTGGCATATAACTTGGAAAGACTTCCAAGAATGGAATGGCATTTCTATTAAAAAACACATACACACAACTCCTTCCAACTCCTTCCATTCCTAAGTACTTGTTTAAGTGAACAAGGTATATTGGTTGGGGTAGGTTAAACTGCTGTTACAAATGGACTCAAACATGGTTCAAACATCACCCATGTTATTTCTTAATTGGCAGGCGTTCTGCATGTGGTGAATCAGAGACCCTGGCTTCTCCAACTGGAGGAGAGCATGGAGGAAGTACACATGCTTTCTTAATAGCCCTAGCCCAGAAATAGCACACGTTATTGTCCCTCAGTGAGAACAAAGTGACATGACCACTGTAACTATCTGGGTCCAGTCAGAAGAGAAACCATGAAGTAATCTGAATAGGAAGATTGGAATAACAAGAGATTGGCAGTTCAGAAGTAAAGAAATAGCAGATAAAGAACAGATACTACTCACAGAGCTGAGATAGGGTGCCCATGGAAGCGTCCCTCCTTCTCCACCCTCAGGGCTGAGTCACCCTTGTTGGAGAGGTGTATTTGAGGGCCCTCAAAATCACACTCAGGTTCAATGATTTGTGAGAAGGACTCAAAGAACTCAGAAAACCTGTTGTACTCAGGGTTATGGTTTATGAGAGTGAAAGTATATAGATTAAAATCAGCAAGGAAAAAGGCACTAGGGCAGAGTCCAGGGGAGACCCGATACAAGCTTCCACTTGTCCTCTCCCAGTGGAGTCATATGGACAGCATTTAATTCTCCCAGCAACGATGTGTGAAAACATTTATAAAGTACTGCCAATGAGGGAACCTCACCTGAGCCTTGTTGTCCAAGGCTTACTGCCCACATGTGTGGCCTTACTTAGTCTCCAGCCCTTCCAGAGGTCAGTTGATACTGTGAGGTCCAAGGCCTCCCCTCACTCTCCACATAAATCACATCGTTAGCATAGACTGCCAGCATGGCCCAAGGTCCTAGTTAAATGACGTTACCCTTCTCAAGCAGAATATTCCAAGGACTTAGAGGTTAATTCCCAGGAGCCAGGCAAAGGCCAAGCTTTTTTTTGGAATGTGCAGGGTTTGGACAATGTAAAACTGCAGTAGACGTCATGGCTGTGGCTCATTGAAAGGCAGAGGAATGTCTGGCTGGTGGAACTTGATGGAAATCCACCCTTTTGGATGCCAGAGAAAGGTGCTCAAGGCACTTTGCTACAAAACTGCCTGGGAGGGTATGATGCCAGGGGAGCTGTTCATTGCTGGGTGCTGCTGGCTACTGTGCACTGAAGGAGCCCTCACAGGCACTGGAGAAGCTATGAGCATGGCAGGGGGCAGAGGCACTCTGCTACCAAATCACCCAAGATAAGTGGTGCCAGAGAAAACTGCTGGAAGCTGACTGCTGTGCGCTGCAGTAGCTGGACACTGGAGAAGCTGTGGTCACATCAGCAGTCTGCACACAGGATCTAGGAAGTAAACCCTCTTCTTTAATGTGACACCAGTGCCCTCTACTGACAAAGCTTCAGTGCCATCTAGCAAAGGAAAGATGTTTAAAGGGCCCAGATCCATGTCACAGAGCAAACAAAAAGGACGAATTTGAGCTGAAAGGCAATAAATTGACAACCGGCACCGCCAACTACAAGGGATGCTGGGGAAGGTAGTCCAGCCAGATATCTGGCTGCAATCTTATTACCAAGAGAGAAGAAGAAAAATGGGGGCAGCTAGCACTCTGTCACATGATATTTCTTAGCACTTACTTGAAATTAAAAATCAGGAATAGAATTGATGCTAAACCCTATCTCATTCTTGCAATGAACAAATGGAAAAAACAACACTCCCATTCTGATGAGATCATTGAGAGATTTATTTCTGATAAATTTTTACTTTTTCTGTTTCATAATTATACATCAGATTTGGCTATATATTTATGTTGTCTTGATCAATTATGAACTAATAGTTATAATAATCACTCAATACAGAATAATATTTAACTTGTAAAGCCTTATCATCAAAGGAAATTATTTAAAATAATTTGTTGTGTACAAGTATGATAAGTAAGATATAAAAGCAGGATAAAGACTTCCAAGCATAAAAATATATTGGGATAAAATTTGGGGGGTGGGAACACATGGAAATATGGATTCAAGAATAAAAAGGAATGACAAAATTCTGTTAAGGAAGAGATTCTGTATTTTGGTGATAGTTAATGGTGATAATTTAGTGATGGTGGTAATTTCATTGCTGGTGTATATAGAATCCGTTGTTAAATTGGAATAATTATAGTTTAAAATGTCATAATTTGCAATATATTGGAAATTATATACTTTTCAACTTTTAACAATGTGATGAAAAATATTAAATGTTAACTTAAAATAGTGCTAAAGGGTGCCTTGTTTTTCAAAATTCTTTTAGAGGGTATGTAAGCAAAAAATGTGAAAACTACTGATCTAATTCATCCACCTTGGTACATGGTATGTAACAGGTGCTCAATAAATAACATTTGAATAAAGAAAGATAAGACAGGAATGGTAGATAGATGTGTAAATGTAAATAATGCCCAGTGTAGACAGAGGTTGTAAGAACCAGGTAGTCCCCTACTGATACAGGTACAAATTAATACAATCTTTTTGGTGGGTCTTTTGCAGTTTACATAAATAATCTTAAAATGTGCCTACACTTTGCCCAAACAATCTATCTTCTAGGAATTTATCCTGAAAGTCATATATGAATAAACATGCATATTACTGTATTTACTTGTTCAATAGATATTTTACAATCATCTACTCTGTGTTGGAGAGAAAGCAGTAGCAAAATAGATATGGTCCTGCCTTCATGGAATTTATAGTCTATTGGGGAAAACAATCAACTAATCTTTCAAATAACTGAATAATTCAGAATTATGAGACGTGCTATGAAAAAAAGATAGTGAGTGCTGAAAGAGTATACAATGGCAGAAAAGAACATATCTAGGAAGGTCAGGCAATTAAAATTATTCACTTAGGACTTCCCTGGTGGCACAGTGGTTAAGAATCTGCCTGCCAATGAAGGGGACACAGGTTCGAGCCCTGGTCCAGGAAGATCCCACCTGTCGCAGAGCAACTAAGCCCGTGCACCATGACTACTGAGCCTGCACTTTAGAGTCCACAAACCACAACTACTGAGCCCACCTGCCACAACTACTGAAGCCCGTGCACCGCAAGGAAGAGTGCGGAGGCTCGCCACAACTAGAGAAAGCCTGCGTGCAGCAAGGAAGACCCAATGCAACCAAAAATAAAAAATAGTAAATTAATTTAAAAAAATTATTCACTTATTTGCTGGATTAGTAGATTGTCTTCTCCTGCGGAGACCTCGGAATTGGGATTAAAGTATGTGTGGAGGTTGAGCTGGTTGGAGGTTAGGGATGGACTTGGAGGCAGTGTAACATTTCAGGTCCAGGGAACAGTTTGTCTCAGGGTGGGAGCAACGTACAGTTGAGACACCAGAAGAAGGCTAGGGGCACTGGAACAAATAAGGGAGAGAATTGTGCAGGGTGAAACTGAAGAGATAGGCAAGGACTTGCCTTGTAAGGCCAAGTTAAGGATTTTGGTTTTATCCCAAGAAATGACTATATGTATTTTTTGGAGGAATAACTAATGTAAAATAAAATGCCTACCCAACCCTTGCTACCACTTTCTGATCTTTATCACCATAGTTCATTCTTCTTTTTATTGATGAGTAGTGTTCTGTTCTATGGTTACCACACCTTGTTTATCTGATCTCCTGTTGATGGACATCTGGGTTGTTTTGGTGGCTAGTGTGAATAAAGCTTATATAAATGTTCTTGCAGAGGTCTTTTTGTGAACACATGTTTATCTCTCTCATGCATAAATACTTAAAATTGAAATTGCTGGATCATAGAGTATATGTATGTACTTTGATAAGAAATTGCCAGACACTGGAGCACTGCCACACTGTGTCACGCCATGTGGCTTTCGAGGAGCCACTAAAACTTTCTGTACCTAGACCTCCCCATCTGTAGAATGGGGTCAATACCACCTACCTCACAGGGCTGTTGTGAAGACTTAGAAGAACAATGTCAAATGGTTTTAATACTTTGGCGAGGGAGACGGCATAGATGAAACCACTACTTCATGAGTTACACAAAAATGGACATTTGGTTCACTGTACCAGATACCGGAAATGTGTGTTCAGAAAAGCATTTTAAAAACTCAAAATATTTCTTATTTCTAGAAAAAAGAGAAATTGTCAAACAGTTTTCCAGAGTGGTTGTACTGTTTTATAGTCCCACAAGCATTGCATCCTTGCCAACATTTGGTGTTGTTAGTCTTTTTAAATTTTAGGTGTTCCGGTGGGTATCATTAAAGTCTCAAGAAGGGGAATGACTTCGGCTTAAAAAAGAATCACTCTGACTACAATGTGGAGAAGGGGTGGGAGTGGGATAAGAGTGGACGTGGTGAGACCTGTTAGGTGGTGATTGCAACAGCCCAGGTGAGAGGCGATGGCGAATTGGTTATGGCAGTGATGACGGAGATGGGTCTGAGAAATATTTAGATGGTAAAATTAATAGGAGCTGGCTGCTAATTAGAAGCACTAGGAAAAGCCCAAATTGTTATCTTTTGTTTATTTGATTTTGGGGGACGAAGATCACTTGGTTTGGTTTTGGATATATATTTGTGGTGCCTTAATCTCCAGTAAAGGGGGCTGCTTAAATATGTCATATTACATACGTACTTTGGGATAGCATGCAGGCAGGTATTGTAGGAGAATATTTCATGATATGGAAAGATGTTCAAAATATATTGTTAAAAAATAAATTTCAAAACTACGTACAATATATAGTATAACCACATTTTCCATTTGAATAACAGTACAGAGAAAAGACATCTGAAATGAAGTAAAGTGTTAACTGTGATCTCCATGTTGAGTTTTCAGAGTAGTTTTAAATTTGGGCTATGTCTTTTTCTGTTTTTCTACAAAGAACATATGCTAATTGTGTAATATGAAAAAAAGTTATTTAAAAAACACTTAACATTTCAAAAAAAGAAATTTAAGAGCACAAAACAAGAAGAGAATCTCATAGGGATGGGAAAGGTGTTGGTAACAGCATCCTCACCTCTTCTTTATCCTCAAATGGCTCACCCTATACCTTCTGGGTGGGATACCTGGCCGGGATTCCTAAGCCTCTCTCAGATTTTGAGAATCTGAGAATGGAAGGGCTTAGTGAGCGAGACTGGGCTGAACTCAAACCCAGGATTTTGGAATCCATGGAGCTTTCTCTGATCCCTGTCCCCAGCTGAGAGTAAACGCAAACCTCCTTTGGATTCCAGTAGTATCAATCAGTTCTATCTATTATCTCTCTCACTCCATGGAAATGGCTTGTGCGAGTTACTCGTGACCTCCACTGTTGCCAACTCAGTGCCCATCCTCACCCTACTTGACACATCAGAAGCACCTGTTGATCCGTCTCCTGGAAATATCCTCCTGGTTACCCCTACTTCACCAGACACTCTTTTGCAGTCTCCTCTGTTCTTCATCTCCCCAACCTCTTAATCTTGGAGCATCTCAGGGCTTTCTTTTTTCTCCCTAGACCTATTCCCTTAGTGATCTCATCCAGTCTCAGCTTTAAATACTCTCTTACATACTGATGACTCCTAATTTCTCTCTCCAGCCTGGATCTCTCCCCTAAACTCCAGACTTGTATATCCAAGTCGACATTACCATTTGGATTTCTAACAGGCATCTCAAAGTTATTTTGTCTAAAACACAGTGCCTCTTCTTCCCCTACTCCCACCCTCCATTTGTCTTCCTCAGGCTTTTCTATCTCAGTAAATGGCAACCTCACGCTTCCCTGTACTCAGGCCAAAAACCTTGGTGTCGGAACTGACTCCTTTCTTCCTCTCACTCTACAATCCAAAACCTATTGGCTCTACCTAAAAATGTATCCAGAATATGACCTCCTCATGCCCTGGTCCAGACCACCATCTCGCCCCACCTGGATTACTGCAATAGCCTACTCCTTGGTCTTGCTTCCTTCCTTACTCCCCTGCAATTGATTTCAACTCAGCAGCCAGTGATCCTTTAAAATATAAATCAGATTATGTCACTTCTCTGCTCAAGACCTCTAACAGCTAAACACTGACAGAGTAAATGCCAGAGTCCTTAAAAAACCTACAGGGCCCTAGATGATACGTCCCCAGTTACTTTTCTGACTTTCTCTCTTACTGTGCCCTGTCTCACTCCCTCTGACCCATTGTCACAGGCCTTGCTATTCCATAAATAGTCCAAGCATGTTCAAAGTCTCACGGCCTTGCTCTTCCCTCTGGCTACATGTTTTTCCTTCAGATAACCATCTGGCTACTTCTGTATTTATTGTCAAGTCTTTGCTCAACTGTGAGGTCTTCCCTGACCTTCCTATTTAAAATTGCAACTCCCATCCCCATCACTCAGCATATCACTTCCCTGCTTAATTTTTCTCCATGGTACTTAACATCATCTAATGAATACTATCATTTATTTGTTTCATTTGTTTTTTTGCTCCCTTCCCCAGATGTAAGATCCTCAGCAAAGATTTATATCTATTTTTTCCCCTCCACTGATCCTAGAGCAGTACCTGGCATAGAACAGGCACTATTCATTGGGTGAGTAATACTCAGTATGCTATAACTTGTATTCTAGTTTCATGCAGACAAATGTTTCTCCCACTAGCCTGTGAGCTAAGGGGAGGGTGGGTTTCACTGCGAGGTCCCTCTCCCCACCCCCTGCGGAAACGTCTATCATGGTGTCTCACAAACAACAGATGTTTGATATATGTTTGTTAATGGAATGATGGAAGCAAAGAATCACCCACCTTAAGTATGGAGACAAAGAAGCCAGGTCACGCAGGAGAGCCCTGCTAGTGTTAAAGGTGGGCGTAGCGAACACCATGATGTCTACTCCAGGTCTCCTGCCAGCAGTGCCCAGCACACTGATACCTGCTCTTCTTTTCTTCCTGGTAGGAAGTACATTGGAGTGTTAGCCTCCCTGGGGTTGATCCTCAACCAGTAGGGGAACGAATTGGTAGATAAATGCCCCAGCCTCCTTGGCCTCTGGTCAATGTGGTCAGATTAAGACAATGCCAGTAGTGTTGAAGTAGGAGCTGGAGAGTAGAGCATTTAAACATTTACAAGGTCAAGAACAGGCATTTATTTGAAAATGCCATCCTAAACCTCTATTTTCAGTATCCAGCAGTGTCTGGCATCTAGTAGGTGCTCTGTGGATGCTTAGGGAATCAACAAACATGCCTTTAATGGTGGGACTGAGCAATCTTCAGAGCTTGCTCAAAGGTGAGAATGACGTTAACTGTTAAATCTGCCTACACACTCATACACACACACACGCGCGCGCATGCACACACACACACACACCCCCTTTGAATTTCCAAGGAACTCCTTTCTCCTTTACTTCCTAAGAGATTTGGGAAGTAACAATTCATCAGTGCCCTCACTGATGTAGGAGGTTAGGCCAGGATGGCCCTCTGAGATCATCTAGTCAAATCCAATCAATCCCTGAACTGGGGCCAGAGCCCCAATGTTCCACCTCCCAGTGTCCAGTCCTCTTTCCACAGTAGCCACTGAGAACATTCCAAAAAAGTAATTTGGGAGGCTAACAGCCGTGAATATTTTCAAATTCAATTTCAGCAAAGTGTTACCATTTAAGAAAGTCTGCCAAAAAGATAATGCAGATGAAAATGTACTGTGTAAACTGTGAAGTGCTATCCAAACGTTAGCTATCTGAGGTCCACTGCCAAGGTCAACAAGGCCTGGGTGTAGAGCCAGCTCTTAAATTGGAGGAGCTAAGTAAAGGCTGGTCATTCAAGGGGCCCCTTCCGAATGGGACACTGGTGTCTTTGCTGGGATCAGAAGGACACAGTGGCTTGTCTGTGTGCCTCTTTCACCCCCATCCCGCTAAGTACAATACACTTGTGCTGAATAAGATCAATGCTTACATTGTATATGCGATAAAACTGATGATTTTCCAGCTTCTTTTCCTTTTGCTTGTGTTTTAGAAGCCACACACTAAGCCCCAGCCACCTGTACCACCGGGCAACGGACTGTCTCTCCAAGGTTTCCAACTGTCTGGGTACGTGAGTGTTTTTCTCCCACATTAGTTTACATTTGTCCCAGCTGCACTACAATTTAGATTCTGCACATACTCTGGCTCTCAAAACCGCATTCTTTTGCCCTCACACTACTTCTTTGTCATCTAACAACTGAAAAAGCATTGTTTCCTTGACTTGGCTCGAGAAAGGGGACCTCGATGAAGAGTAAACTTCACATTTTCTGGGCTTTCTTATCCTAGTGCCCAACAGGAGAAGGGAGGCCCAGTGTTTGGTGACCTCCTGCATTAGGTTAACGATCTGGATATGGGCCCAGGGGGATAATGAGCCCATGAATAATAGGGAGCTGATTGTCCAAGTCTTATCATGGTGAAGCTGAGTGGCAGAGCTTGCTTTGTCCTGGCTCCCTTGCCTTCTCCCCAAGCATCTCTTAATCTGTCGAAGCCAATGGGTTTATGTGGCAGACATTCATTCCTCACAAGCTTCGATTCAAGCGGCTGTGCACCAATTCAGGCTCAGATGTTTCTACACTTAGGGCTTGTAAAACAGTGAAAGAAATATAGCAGATAAATTCACAGAAAGCCTTCTGTTATAGGCTTGAAAAAAAGATCTACTCATTTCTCTACTGTAACAGGAGTCTTGAAAAGCCCAAATTAAGGTGCAGAAAAAGGGTGAAATGAGAACACTAAAAGGCCTAATACTGCAGAGAGCCCGGCAAACTTTTCCCAAGTGATATATATATTCCCGAAATCATGAGTTAAATTCATTTCACCTGCATTCGCTAATCAACGTTGTTTTTAAGACCTGCCATGTCCTCCAAGGAGCACGTGGCCTAAACAATGTTTGCCTGAGATATTCTCGGGAACTTGGAGTCAGCTGTGTGTATCTAGTTGGAGCTGGGCTGGTTAAGACTGGACAGGAGCACGGACCCTCCAACTGGGCATGCGCGGTGTCCGCTGGGTGACCTTTCGACACAGAGGGCTGAAAACTCCACCCTCAGGATGTGCAGAGGCCTATAATATACTACTGCAGAACCTCGATTCCCGCACCTTTTTCCAATCACCTTTCCCCGTGCTCCCCACGCCTCAGTCGGCCCTGACGCTTGATTCCTAAACCTATAAATACTGCCGCCCCTTGCCTTGTAGGAGGTAGTTTTCAGACTTGATTTCTTGTTTCCTGTCTTCGCTGCTTTCCTATTAAGCCCTCTTTCTGCTGCAAACCTCGGTGTCTCAGCATTTTGGCTTGCTGAGCGATAGAATGAACCTGGTTCGGTAACATGGTTCAAACTCGGAAGAAAGGTTTTTACTGCTCTATGGCTGGAATAAACAAACAGCCATAAGCCTTCCTAAGTTGTTGTTTTTGAGGGAACTATTAGTAAAATTTCTACTCCTTAAGGTTAAACCTTTTGGGGGGGGAAACTAGGGAATGGGTGGCCTTAACTTCTGTCTGGTTTTCTAGGAATCCATCTAAGGGGCTGAGCTGGATGTATCTTGGAACTCAAAGTCCTAGCCTAGTTAGTGATCTTTTCATGCAACCCAGGGCCCAAGCATGAGCTATGCTTTAAAAAAAAGTAGACTAAGGGCTTCCCTGGTGGTGCAGTGGTTGAGAGTCTGCCTGCCGATGCAGGGGACACAGGTTCGTGCCCTGGTCCGGGAAGATACCACTTGCCTCGGAGCGGCTGGGCCCGTGAGCCGTGGCCGCTGAGCCTGCGCGTCCGGAGCCTGTGCTCCACAACGGGAGAGGCCACAACAGTGAGAGGCCCGCGTACCCAAAAAAAAAAAAAGTTGACTGAAAGTTGGCAAGTAGGTGGGTTCAAGGAGAGGGGGTGGTGTCTGCTCACCATTGGCTGCGAAACCCGCTCTGCTTTCTACTCTCCTACTCTCTTGGGTCAAATGTTTGGTCAGAGCTTAAGAGATGAGGCGATGGGGTAGTTGTACACAAACTATCAACTTCCACAGTCCTAAGGCTAAACAGCTGAGAGGGGGAAAGAAAGACGCCAGGTAGCTTCTGCTTGCTTCAAGATTAGACCACTGAGGGCAAGAAAGAGACGGGTTTCAGGCACTTGGTAAACTGAAAGCAAACTTCTTTATTGTACACAGTACAGAATATAACGCAGCTTGGCAGGATGCAAACGGCCCTGCGCAGGGGAAAGTATTTCAAATCAACTGGCAGGTTAAAGCCTTTCTGCACTGTAGACTTTCCACACTCTGGAAAGAAGCAAAAACAAGAACAAAGAAACAAAACCATCAGGGAGGTGCATGAATCCGATGGGAAAGCGACGGTGATGCTGCCATCCTGTGTCCCGAGACAGCACAGGCCACGTGGCTACAGCAGGGGAGAGGAGCTCAGGCTACAGAGGATTCTTTTCAGTACTTGCTAAGACAGCATAAATCCATCAAAAAAAAAAAAACCCAACAAAACCCAAACCCGGATAAGTAAAGAAAGGAAAAAACAAATCCTATACAGCATTTACAACAAATTAACCTCTAGCCAGCTGGGGATAAAATATGCATCTATGTATAGACTATGTGTAGGTTAGAAAGCTATAAATACCAGCTTGGAAAGTCCTTTGATTAGAATACAATGCTAATTAAGGCCCAAGCTCCAGGTTCAATACCTTTGTGGGCTAATTAGCTTCCAAGAGAGGAAAATCTTGTCTTTCCATAGCTATAAAATGCACCCCTTATCTCTGTGACCCTCTTCACAAATGTGCTCCTGGTCACCAGGGGGACTGTTTGAGACTACAGAGCGGGTCCATCAATAGAAAAACAACTCAAAGCACTGTCCTTCGCATATGAAGAGTAGCATAGTCATTCTTTGTGTGCTAGGTGTCAGGGGAAGCACAGAATCCTATCAGCAGGCAGCAAGGTGCTACCACTTTCTAATTCTTTTTCCACTACTTTGAGCTTAACTTTCATATAGCTTTAGCTGGGTTATTTAAAACTTTCCCAATATAATACAGCAATCAGAGAAAACCTTTTTTAAAGTGGCAGGAAACTAAGATGCTAGTACTGCTTTACCTGTCAGTGTCGCACAGAAGTCTCAAACCCTATTGAATCATATGCAGGGTTTAAAGTCCAAAAATTAAAGAAAAAGGAAAACAAAACAAGCTGAAATGGAAATTGTCATCAGTCATGCCCAGGGAAGAATCCCTACCTAGGGTTTTCACCAGGTGACCAGGTTTCAAATGGACATGACATGTATTATGTACATATGCTTTCCAGAGAGGGCATGTGAGGGAACATGGGGGACTATACACATAGAATCTAAACGGTGTGTCCAGGCTGCCCTGCACACCTCAAAAATGTACAACTCAGGTGCAAATGTTCCATCAGGCTGTCTGGTGCAGAAAGCACAAAGCAGGCAATAAAAGAGGGCTTGTACTCGGCTAAGGGGACGCCCCCCAGCAAAGCCCCTTTCAAGCTGCAGCGTCTTCATAAGTTGGCACTGCCCTGTTTAAAGGGCGCAGTGCAGTTACCAAAAGGTTTGTTTTTTTTTTGCTTTAAATACCAAAACTACAAAAATCAGTTTATAAACTGTTTTTCCAAAACAACCACCAAAACAAAACAATCCCCCGAATCAAAGCAAAACAAAATACTGTCAAAAGTGTTAATCACCCTTCTCCTAAAATTAAAGCCATCCACACACACAGCCATGTGACTGGGAAGAGAAAGGGGGCCTGCTCTACTTGGTGACCACATGGCCAGAAGGTTCCCAAGGGTAGCAATGGTTTATTATTTGAGAACCATGGAGTGGGTAACAGCTGTTCATCCTTTTTCCCCTTCTTTCCAGACCAAGAGGAAACATTTCAGATTAAGCTGGAAGAGCTCTCTGAGTTTTAAGATATATTTGTAACCCTTCATGGTGTGAGCCTCCCCAACTTTGCCTACCTCCTCTTCTATGGGTTTGTGACATCTTTTCCAATAAATTGTGCAAATCAGAGCCCTTCTACATAAAGGCATTTAGTAGTCCATGATCAATGCAGATTGTCACACACTCTGTCCTGGTTTGTGGGTACTAACCTGAACAAGGTATTGCTTTGCATATATTGTCCATGGGAAGGAGGCTCCATTTCAATTGCTTTCCCAGAAACCTTGTCAGGTTCAGAGCTGAGGCACCAGCCTTTTGGTGGTTTTCTGCCCCTCCCTGTTCCCACTCCCCCGCCAAGGTATCTGTCTTTAAGGGTGCCGATCCAGAGACAGCTTGGGTTCTCCAGATAATACTCAAAGGGCAAGCTTTGGGAACAGCCAGAAACACAAACAAAACCACTGCCCTCGTTTGCCTGAATGGGAACTGCTAGCTCTAGGGTTTGGCCGCTCAGCCGCTCGGAAACTTAGTAAGCAAAGCCTTCGGCATAGGGGAGGCTGCTGCAGCGGTCCACATCCAGGAGGTAAGCAGGGTTGTCTTCAAAGTGGGTCAGTGGCAGGGTGTCCTCCTCGCTGAGGTGGCACTCAGACTCCGCTTTCAGGAACGGACGTTGGTTGTCGGGGAAGGCCATGGAGAAAAGGGCATCGGGGTCGCAGACAAACTTGTAGACGTATCGTTCCCCAGCCACCTGAAGAGAGAAAACACACCTTATGAGGCCCAGCTGGAACAGGGCATGGGCCGGGGCCAGGGCACCAAGGGAAGAATGAGATATTTGTAAGTCACCAAGCTCTCAGGGAGCCAGGGACCAAGAGGCTCACTGGTAGCTGATTATCCAAATCATTCAGATTTATTTTGATAAACTGTGGGAACCTGTTACCTGCCAAGTGTTTTGCTGACACCACAGCTTAGCAGTTGAAAAGAATATCTGAATTTCAAACTCATGTTAGGTTCTTTTAAAAGAAAATCCTCACTGTGTTATACTCACAGCCTAGAAACAATGGTTATGCTGAGGTTGGTGCCTGATATTACAAGAAGATATAAGGATTGAAAGATGCAGGAGTCAGACCATGTGTTCAGTTCCCTCCAAAGTTTACAGTCTTCCCAGGACAGCTTTGCTCTGAAGGGCTAGGAATTCAGAGAGCTGTGTGGGAATTTTAAGTTTGTTCCAAAACCAAACAGAACTGTGTTTTGGCTTACCTGCAGTTTTACATTACTCATTCCATGGTTCTGCTACACTGAAGGAACTGATGACTACCTTTATATGAATTTTATGCATTATAATATTACAAGAACCAAATGGTCTTGATTAAGGGTGGCAGATGTATACAATCAATCATCCCTCTTTGGGTTGTTAAATCTCTCCTTCCCCAGCCCGAGAGTCAGCTCATGTATGTGGAAGACGGAAGTAGGAGGACATAGTGGCAATGATACCGGCTCATAAGCCAGGAGTGGATGGCTCCCAGCCTTGGCTCAGTCGCTAACAAGTCTCAACCTCTCAACCTCAATCTTACCTTTCAAAAACCGAGGGTATGGGACGACTGCTTTTCTAAGTCCCTCCCCAGATGGGCATGCTACCACTCCTCTTTCATTTAGTTCTCATTTACTCATGGGTCATGTAATAAATATAACAATGATCTCTTACACTGGATAGCACATTACTATTTCTAGAATGTTTTCACATATATTACCCTTTGAGATTAGATTAGGGTCTATTATCTACATTTTTACTGGAAACAGGCTTTGGAAGGTTGACTTTCCTTAAAGCATAAATGCAGTGCTGGATCTGAGCCCCCCAAGTCTCATTCCTGTGCCTTCCTGTACTTTTTGCCTGTTTTATTCTCAGAAAATTCTCTCCTACTTCCTTAGAAAACGTAGGAACAAGTTCATAGGGAAAACTCGTTGCCATTAGTTCAAGTTAACTGTGTCTTGATTACATTCCCTCAGACTGGATCTGGAGTTGGGAAAAGCAAAGGAGTAATGGCCCTCCTTCCTGAGTTTAGGATTCTACCCGATAATGTTAAAACTAAAAGGGGAGAGAGTGTGTGTGAAGTTTGAGGGGGAAAAGGCAGTGACTGATAATGGGTTCAGAGTTTCTTTTTAAGGTGATAAAATGTTCTAAAACTGATTGTGGTGACGGCTGCACTACTCTGTGCACATATTAAAACCCCACTGAATTTAACCCTTTTAAAAAAGGGGGGAAGTTGGGTGTACTCTAGATACATCCTAGAGTATCTATTCACTCTGTGACAAGCACTGAAGTCAAACCCTCATTCCTGCCCCAAAGGAGCTGATACTCCTGTAGCAGATACTGACAAGCCGGGGAGTAACTTACAATACAGACAGTAGGGGAAGTGATGGAGATGAGCCCAGGTGCTCTCAGAAGCAGAAGAGGGACCATGTAACTCAGCCTGAGAACTTCAGATTCTTGGAGTAAAGAGGTGATTTACTGAGAAAACAAGTAGGGGCTGGCCAGGCAATGAAGGCGTTAGGAGTGTTCTTAAGTAGGACGGTAGTTTAATAGGTAGTTTTTCATTTTATAGTATGCTTGATAACTTACATGAATGTGATATGTATTGTTCGGTAAACAAATATATTAAGAGAAAGATGGCTATGCTAGTGAAAGCAGCCAAGTACAAGTGAGGAAATGAGGGTTTAATGGTGCCTTGAGCCTGTATGAAGCATTAAAAAGTCTGGATCTTATCCAGAAGACCATCCATGAAAAGCTGTTTTAATAATTTTTAAGGAGATGAGAGGAATATGGGGTCATATTACCACCTGCCTCTGAGAAAGATAAGCCTGGCTTCAGCGTAGACAAGTTCTCAGCAGCAATGACCACATACTTCTGAGTGCATCTTGGCATCTATCATGTAGACTGCTTAAATGTGTAAATGCTAGAATCTGGGCAACAGTACAGTATAAAATCTGATGGCTAAGAAAAACCAATCAAAGATTTTCCATTCTCATCTTCTGCCTATCCACAGGATTTTAAGATTGTGGCTCTTCACCACCTATCGCAATAAGGATTTTGCATTGGCTTCCTCAAAATGACACTTCATCCTTTTTTCTGCTACCTGCTACCAGGTGATTCTGCCATTTTGCAAACCTTGGGTTTTTAACTTGAGTTCCAGTTTCTAAGGTTCTAAAAGAGAAATAAGATTTTTTTTTTACTGCCCTAACACTTTTGGGAGTATTAAACCAACATAGTTGGAGGTCTCGGTGTTTCAACTAAAGACTTCGCCTAAGCTCTCATGGGAGGGGAGACCTTCAAGTAGATTCCCTCACTTGCTCCTTTATGGATATAATAGTTGGCCTAAATGTCTGGATGTTTTTTTTTTTTTTTTTTTTTTTTTTTGCGGTATGCGGGCCTCTCCTGTTGCGGAGCACAGGCTCCGGACGCACAGGCTCAGCGGCCATGTCTCACGGGCCCAGCCGCTCCGCGGCATGTGGGATCTTCCCAGACCGGGCCACGAACCCGCGTCCCCTGCATCGGCAGGCGGACTCTCAACCACTGTGCCACCAGGGAAGCCCTCTGGATGTTTTTGTAAGTAGAGACAGTTTAAAGCAGAGGAGCCTAATTTTCCTACAGTGTCTTCCATACACAACCTTTGGCTTTCACGTACCCAACAGCATTAAAGGTGCTCCTTATTATCTCATTTAACTTAAGTTTTTCCAAGATGTTTTTCCTATCACAGAATTACTTACGAGGCTAACATGTCCTCCCAGTCATCACATACAGTTTTATTTCAGAAGCCCTTGACATTTTCTTTGAGAGTGGTCCTAGAGTGGTCTAAGCGTCTCTAGTAATCGCTCACCTTCTGCATGATGCCCTTTTCATAGTAATAGCGTAGAGATCGGCTGAGCTTGTCGTAGTTCATGGCTGGCCGGTTCTTCTGAATGCCCCAACGCCGAGCGACCTGAAGAGACAGGAAAGCAATGGAAACTCATTCCCTGGGCTTAGTGGTTTTCTCCCAATCCCAGGAGAGCCAGTTCTAGAATCTGACTGCTTTGGTCAGTGACCCATTTCTCTGACCTGGAAGGAAAAGCACTGAATTCCCTCAAGACCAAACATTTAGCAAAGGTGATGATTCAGTCAAATGCTAAGAGGTGAGACCTAGAGGTGGAAAAATCCTAGCACTTTAAGATTGCAGAGGGCTCGGCTAGCGTCCCAGAGGAAGCAGGCTCTCTACTGTTTCTCCACATATGAATTATCGACCAATACCCATAGACCATTAGCATGTTGCCATTAAGTGCTATGGTTTCTGTAGCAGTCAATAAGGAATAATTAGAATGGTCATTCCTGAAACATTAGAAACACACTGGTGAGTTGCTAATGGGCCAGCAGAGCAAAAGTTCAATTCTAATAAGATTGGAGAGGGGCTGGTAGATGTTTACTTATAGCAGCTCATGGAGTAAAGGGGAATCGGATCATTTCAGCCTGCTGCCATCCAATCCCCTGCTCCCAGCAGACTTGCAGAATGGACACTAAAACATGTAGCACCATTATCCACTTAATGAAAAATTAACAGGGCTTCCCAAACAGTTCTGAAGTGCATTATATCCAACTTGGTCCACCTCTGAGGTGCAGTGATGGGGAGGGTGTAAATGGAGGTTTGGGCAAAGAGACCTTATAGCAAGAAAACTTCCTAGTGGAGTTCAGCAGGACAGCCAAGCAATTTCTGTTCTCAAGTATCTCAACATCCCAAATCCTACTTATCAGGATGACTGTCGAGGTAAGAGAAGAATAACCTTGGAAACATGAGGTCTTTAAATGTATGCAAACCAGGGATCATGTTTTGAACATTTTGGGTCAGTTTTAGAAACTTAAAAAACCAAAATAACTACATTCCTTTTTATTAAAAAAGAAAAAAGATGACAAACATGGAATGAGAAGTAGGGAGCCTGCAAGTGGAAAAGGTGGATCATAAAACCACATTTCACTTGAAGTATTCTTTAAAAGTATTTGGGGCAGAATGAAAACAACATCTTCTGAATTCAGGATTCTAAGATGACCTTTAATAAATACCAAAAATAATCTGGTAAGTAGGGAAGAATGCATCTGTCCTAATTATATTACAGTAATTCAATAGCCACGATTCCACTCTGCCTTGCAAGACACTGTGTGAAAGTTAAATTTCCATTCGTTTGCTTTGCGCCCCACGGCACACACGATTATCCCTGGCTCTCCCCCTTTCTCCACATTGCACCCGTTCAACTCTTTGAAATGGCCCAAAAGACAAAATGAACCAAAAATACATCCCCTCGTTAAAGAAGACAAACATTTTATTTTACTATTATTATTTTTGGCTGCACCAAGCAGCATGCAGGATCTTAGTTCCCCGACCAGGGATCAAATGGTGTCCCCTGCAGTGGAAGCGTGGAGTCTTAACTACTGGACCGCCAGGGAAGTCCCGAGAAGATAAAACCAATTTTTAATCAATTTCTATTTTTAACCAGTTTTTAACCAATTTCAATTTTTAACCAACTTCTTTTTTTAACCAATTTCTATTTTTAAACCAACAGAAATAGGGGTAAGAAAGAACCTGTTAAGTCAATACGTGTCCTTTTACCTGTTCAGAAGAAATGACAGCATGAAACTGTACTTGAACTGCTGTCAGACACAAGTGATGCAGGGACCCTTAAAAGAAGCCCAGCCTCATCATTTTACTATAGTCAGTGGTGGAAAACAATTCGTGAATATTTTTCAACTTCAGCCGTGACCTCTCTTTGCTGTCGCGTGCATATGCAGGAGCTTGCTGGAGAGAGGTTTTATATATGCACAGACTTCAAAGCAGCTCTGGTAGCCATAGTTACTGACTCATCCTCTTGGGCCAGGGCCCTCTGATTCAGTAGCCCTCACCAGGGCTGCTCCTTCTGCAGTAATCATGATGCAGCACAACTGCAGAGCAGCTGGGAATTAGGGCTGTCCCATTTCTGGGGGGAGGGGAGCAGGCAATAGCTTGCTACCAGCTCCTCCTTTCTTTCGTCTTTCACATTCGTTACTTTGATAGCATGCATCTTGAGGACGGAGGCCGAAGGAGTTTTAAAAACAAACAAACAAGAAAACCTCACGTCTCTTCCTCCCTTTTTAAGAGAGAGCAGCCGCAGCGCAGGGAGCGGCTCTTTCTAGCAGCCCGTCCTTTTAAACCTCCCCACGGCATCAGTTATCCGCCACATGTTCAACAAACAACCCTACCCCCCAAAATATTCATTAATGCAGATTCACAGTTAAAATGGCTCCAGATTAAAGCCGAGTCAGTCATAATTGAGAGGGTGCTAAGCTGGATGACAATCAAAAGACATTTGATTAGGAGGCCTGCCAAAAGCAGTTCCAAAACCACAATTTCCATGCACAGTGTAATGGATATTATGGATAATTACCCAGAGTGCACTACTCAGCCACACAGCTGCCTACAATTACGGCCCAAACAGCTTCCTCCTCCGCTTCACCCTTCAAGCTTCCCCCATGACAACTTCTTACAGCTTTTTCGAGGAGTTGGTATCTTCCTGACAGTAACAAGAGTAGGGCCCTCCGAGTTATACAAGGATTAGAGAGCGAAAAAATTCAAATGCTGCATGTCCCGAGGCCAGAGTGCACACGTGGAACAGAGCTGATCCTGGGTTAAGAGAATGGAATATTCGGAGTTCATGGAATGCTCGGGGATTTCAAGGTGCGGCGGAAAGAAGTACTTCCTGAAGAAACAAAGCTGTCCAACCAGCTGAGGGAGGCTCCAGGCCACCACAGGCCTCCCCTGCGACTTGGCTGCTTGGCATTTCTGTGAGCATTCTGGCTTAGTATTAGCTTCGTTATTAAGAAAGCCGGGGCCCTTGGCCATCTGTTCATCATTTTCTTTACCACTGGTAGGAGAGCAGCAGATTCAATAACAGCTTTACAAAGGGTCATAACCAGGTTTACCTGCAGCTATACAGCCTGTGCTTAGGCCAGAGGCAGTGGCAATAAAGTAATAAAAGCTCCTGTCTGCAATGAGATAAATCAATAAGGGCTGCCCACATGACAGACTGACTTTCGAAAAGCCTTAGTGAGTCTGGGCGACATGCTTTCCTCAAGCCTCACATAAACCAGGCCACGTTATGAGGAAAAGAATGCAGGGCGGATGCTCTCCAGTGTGGCTGGAAGCCACAAACACAGCTCCACTTCTAAACACGACTTAGCCAAAAAGACACCCTTAGGAAAACACGGCAGTACCAAACTCTGGCTTTGAAGGTAGACTGACTCTTAACAGAAACCGTTTACAATATGAGGTGTTGACATATTTCTATTTTTTTGTGAATGATGCAAGATCGGGAACACCATACATGTATCTTCTCTAACTGCCTTTAATGAAGCCTGCCTTCCTCTCCTCTCAGTCAGGATTCTCCTTAAGTCTCCAATCCACACATTCTCCTTTGCTCATCTTAACTTTCAGGCTCCTTTCTTCTTCCAAATCTCCTGCTGTTAACCCCCATACCCACCTGTCCCCCTGGTGTGCTAAAGTGAGCCCTGGAATTGATGGAAAAACATCTACAACTGCAGTCCCTGTTCAAACTCCTTCCGAGAGCATTGGTCCCATTCCAATCACACCCAACCCAAAGATACATTTTGCTCTGCTGGTTTAATATGTAACACCTAAGTATATGCTACCAAAAGAAGCATATGTCGTATTTTCAGGGAAGTTATTTCTTTTCTATTTATAATCTCTCTAGATTCTAAATCAAATAGAAATCAAATCAACCCCTTTGGGAATTCCCTGGCGGTCCAGGGGTTAGGATTCCGAGCTCTCACTGCTGAGGGAACTACGATCCCGTAAGCCGTGTGGCGTGGCCATAAAACCAAAACAAACAAACATAAAACAACCCCTTTTGAAATATGCCAAACTCAGAGCCTGATTTAATTTACTTTGCAATATTCAGGAAAGGAAGAGTTCCATGATGTTCTCCCCTTTTGAAGAAATGGCATTGGTTCTGTCCATTGGCCTTTCTGTCAAGAGTCTGGGCAAACAGACAGTAACAATGTTTCTTCTTTCTATTAACAAAATAATGAAAGTTTGTGTCCTCTCTCAACCACTGTGATATTACATTTTAAAAAAAAAATCTAACTTCCTAAGATTGACCCATCTCTGATAATTTTATTTCTCTAGGTTAGAGCCATTTGAAATACACAGTGGGGTAGTTGCAACCTATAATATATTACCAATATGTCTTAAAATCTGTTCATGTAACCTCTGGTATAGGCTATGACATATGAGGGTTGACACCAAAACAAGTTGGTATCACTGAAAGAACACTTGAAAAAGACTTTCCAACAGAGAGAGCAGACCCTATTAGAATGTAAGTCTTCATGGCCTCCCTCCCCAGAGTTTGCAGAAGTGTTACTAATACATTTTATATATTCTGCAGTGGAGAACTCTGCCTGTCTGTGAATTGTAAGTTGTCCTATTCATAGAAAAGGCACTGCCAAGCCCAGTGGCCAGGCTAGAATCTGAACGAGAAGGAAGAGCGTATTTAACACTGTAAAAAGGCTCAATGGAGAACAGGAACAAACATCAACAAATCAAATCACCTGATCCCAGCTTCCAGCGCTTACCTCCTCCGGTTCTATCAGCTTGAACTCCATGCCTCGGCCTGTCCAGGCAATGAAGTGGGCATTGGCTGGGTCGTCAAGAAGGGTAACCAGGAACTGCCACAGCTGAAGGGAACCTCGCCTCTGGTAAGGAGGCCCCTCCCGATACATGGTGGGCTCTTGTTTGACTTTGCCTGTTTGAGACAAAGACACATATGTGGTACTTTAGTCTCAAGTTTCTCAGCTGATTTGGGCAAACACTAATTTAGCATCAAGACTGATGAACATACTCTGACATCTTGAACCTTCCAGCTTCCCAACAAACTGGATGTGGCTACTTACCTTCCAGTCTCTCAGGAACAACACAGGTGTCGTCAAAGTACAACCGGGGATCCTTCTCATATGAAAAACCTGAAGAAGAATTTAGAAAGAACATGTTGCTTAACAAATAGTGTTCTCTGAAAACTCTGGATTTAAGGACTAAAATAGGATTCTACCATTTCAGGTCCTCAGCCTGATGAACTGCTCTATGCCAGACTGAATTTTGGAGGGAACTTCAACTTCACCAGGACTTAGGCGTTCTGTTCTGATGCAATCACCTGCGCTTCAGTCAGAGGAGCATCAGTTCCTGCTATCAGAGCTGAGACTGCAGGGAGGCACTGAGTCACCTGTACGTTCCTTTGCATCTTGCTTACAAGGTCTGCATGGATCAGTATGTCCATGACTAAGCCTTTGTATCTGAAAAGACATCTCATCTATTTCAGTTGGCCTTACCGGGTGGATTTGGTTGATCTATACGTGGTCTAGCCGTTTTCCTTTTAGCAAATATTAATTTCAACCTTTCTTACTGCTTGTCTAGGCTGCCCACACACCTCACTCAGTCATGAAAAAGCTTGGAGGGTAGAGAACAATGCCAAATGAGTAAAGGCTTGGGCCTGTGGAGGACTGTGACAAGCAATAATTTCAAAAAGTTGGAGGTATTATCACCTCCAGACACTGTGGAAGGAATCTGAAGAGACTTTCTGTCAATAAAACTTATTCACTGTATAGACAAGAAAACAAAGGGGAACTGACTGGTCCAACAACACATGTAAGTGGAAATGAAAGGAAGGCAGGGCAAAAAGTGGAAGGTGTCAAGAAGAAGGATGGCCTGGCATCCTAAACCCACCAACCCTTCATATGCATTCAACGCTGACCACCAGGTCGCCAGGCACCCTGACAAGGCCAGCGGCTCAAGCCAAAGCCAGTTAGTAGACAGGCGTGATGGGACCACACCCTTGGCTGCGGTCCAGCCTGTTCCAGGGGGCGAGTGCTCCAGCGTACTCTCCTCTACCCGCACACTTCTCAAGAGGAAGCAGCAGGAGCTCCTGTCTGCTCAGTGGTACTCCCTGTGCTTGGTTCTCTGATCAGTTCGTCTGGTGTGCGGTCCAGGCGTATGAGTATCAGGTACGTGGTAGGGGGAGGGCAGAGGAGGTTGCTCTGCAGTGAAGGGCTAGCATTAGATTTTGAGAGGGATTTGCTCTGATTTAAAATCCCTGGGTAAAGGTGCCAAGAAAGAATCTGTTCTTTTTCTTCACAATCAGCCCGGGTGAAGTTCTCCTTGGCAGGATCAGCACAATTTTAAAGAGGCCTGGGGTTGGGAAAACACTGCCCAACCTGGAGGAAACAGACTGTTTTAAGGTTCTGTATTATTCATTTTTGTTTCCTCAGCCCCAAGCATTATTTCTCTGCTTAACTACAAAGGAAGTATATTTTATTTAGTATTTAATCCAATAAATATTTATGCCAGGCACCGTGCTAGAAGGGGGTAGATAGAAGAATACAGACTCCGTGCTTGCTCTCGTGGAGCTTGCGTCCCAACTGGTGGGGACAGACAACAAAGTAGGGAAAAAAGAGACATGGTGTACTGTGGAAAGTGTGGGCCCTGGAGCCAGACTGATAGACCTAGGTTAACTGTGTGACCTTGAACAAGTTAATTAATTGCTCTCAAGTTAATTTCCTCATCTGAAGACTGGGGAAGATAATAATTCCCACCTTATAGGCTTGTGAGAATTTAATGAGTTGATACATATTCTGTTCCATTGACCGATTTATCTTTACAATAGAGAGCTAAGGATAGCTCCTGGTACATAAATGTGCAATACATGATAATTATAAGAAATTAAGACAGTAAGTACTTGTACATTGTGATAAGTGCTATTAAAAGATTAACTGGATAATGTGAGAGCTTTTTCTTATATTCTGTCATGGATTCTAAATTCCTTTAGTAAAAGGACACATCCTGAATATCTTAGCCTCCTTATAGCACCTGGTACGTAAGTGCTCAATAAATATTTGAATAAATATGAGGGAATCTATAGTTTCCATTAAAAGCTTTAAGAATGCAATACTAACTTTTAAGTTAGGGATTCAGGGACTCCTATAATTTATTTTCCAAGTTGGTACTAGGAAACTGACTTATGACAAACTATTATACTTTATATTAACAAGAATTACATAATCCATCATGCTTCATGCTTTTTGCCTTGGCTACCAGGAAGCTATGTATTTCCTGACTTTCCACATGGATTTTGCTATTCCAGTGATGTTTTAACAGCCTTATTATAAAGTCATTATAAATAAACTACAAAGTTTACACACCTGTCAAAATTGCCATTTTATTTTTAGAGCTTTTCTTCCTCTAAGGTAAAGAAAATACATTCACAGTTCACAGTATATAGGGAAAAAATGTAAATCCAGATTAAATTCTAGGTTTGGTTTTTCAAACTAATCAGATGAAGCCCTGCCCATGAGTATCGTTTTGGTGTACTTTGTGGTTTCTAGTCATTGCCACATGTGGTTCTCTAAAACATCTGGAAGATGCTGTTGGTTTAAGTGAAATTTAAGTCAGTTGAATTTGCACAGCAGTTACATCAGTTGTGGCCACAACCATCTAATCACTCAAATAAAGGTGGCAGGAAGGAAGAACCTGTTTGAGGGACAAAGTGGAAATGAAAGATTCAAAACAGTATGCAAAGATTCCAGGTGAACGCTAAGGCAGGATGGCTGTCTTAGTAATCACAGATGCCAATCAGAAACACTTGTCTCACTATTTCACGGGCATCTGTGGTCAAGCCCGTATAAGGAGGAGAGAAAAACCATGTCAGGGTAATTGAGAGCAATTAAGAATGCAGATCTCTTTGAAACTAATTTCTTCAATGTGTATGGGGTCAGGGAAGAAGTGGGGGAAAAACACAAGCTCGCAGATATTCTGTGTGTAGTAAGCAGCCCGATGCCTTACTAAAAATATTTCCTTTAAGAGCATGCTCCTTTCTAAATGTTGTAATCATGCAAAGTGTTTTCCTCCCTCTCTTCCCTCACTCCCTTCTAGTTCGCCTGCTGCAGACATCAACTGCTGCTATAGAAACATTCGGGAACCTGGAAGAGAGCCCCACACAGCTGTGCCGATCACGGCCAGAGGTCCAGTAGACTGCCCTTCCTTCCCAGGGCTGGACACTCGGAATATCCCCGGGTGCCCGTGGCAGCCACACTGGGTCTCCCCTCTAACCAAGTCAGTGGGAGGCAGCCACCCATAGAGACCACTCTTGTGAACCAATCACTCACAATAACCAGCCAATGCTTCACAGTGCTATCTTACTGGCTCTTTCAACCTTTCTCTAAAACTCTAGAACAGTGGTTGTCACCCTGGGACACATGAGAATCACCCAGGAAGCTTTACAAACTACTAACGCCCGAGTCCTACCTGAGAATTTCTGATTTAATTGCTCTGGGTGAAGCCTGGACACCAGAAGTTTTAACAGTTCCCCAGGGGATTCTAATGTGCAGCCAAAGCTGAGCCTCATGACTCTGCAGTCCTAGTTCTCAGGTCAGTGTGCGTCACAATTGCCGGGAGGGCTTGTTGGAACACAGTGCTGGGCCCCTCCCCTGGAGACTCTGATTCAGCAGGTGGGCCCTGAGAATCTGCTTTTCTAACAAGTCCCAGGTGAAGCTGACTGATGCTGTAGGTTTGGGGAATCACAGTGCTCTAGGTATTTATGGAGAGCTGTATAGGACAGAAAACAGGACATACTTCTGGGGAATGTGTTCTAAGAAAGAAATCCTTCCCTGTTTCAGCATTCAGAAGAGAACTCTTGAAGGTACCATCTCAAGTCGTGACATAGTTCCTAAGTGCCAGTTTAGGTGATAGTGTTATCTACAGCTATGTATACATAACCTCCTTGTATGGGAGGGTGGAAACCAGACGGTTCGTGTTTTCCTCTTAAAAGTTACGGTCATTACTATGGAAAAGGATGGCAGCCCTCAAAGGTCAAGAGCATGCCTCAAACCCTGTGTGCGAGATAGCTGGGGATCATGATAAGTGAACTCTCGTGTTCACAAGCTAAGGAAGGTTTAAACTACGATCTCACATCTTAGCCCGAAACTGTGCAACTTTAAGCTTCCTTGAATATTATTATTTTTTAAAGAGCTACTTACCTTCATGGCTACTGGAGAAGTAGCCCCCTCTCATGTAGGACGACTGGCAGTTAGGCACTTCTGAAAGAGAAACAGACACACACACTCCTGTCAGTCTCTGCAGCTGAATCAGCACATCGGTCCAACTGCAGCACTGCAGGAAAGCCCCTAAACTTTCTCCTGCTCCAAGGTCATGTCTTTTTGGCCTTGTCTTGGAAAAGGGGTACCACTCTAGTAAGCAGCATGGGAAACACTATGTCCCACCATCTGAATGGAGGACTCGACTCACAATCAAGAGAACTGGGAGGAAAAAATACTCTCATAACTTGCTCATTTTAGAAACTAGTTAACGTCAAACCTCGTGAGAGAGTTAATGACAGAAGAAGAAAATGGCTTTCAAAAGGCCAACGTGGCCTTCTGCCTGTCCTGACTCAGGGGCTTTGGGGTTTGGAGGGGCAGGAAGGTCACTTTAGAGCTTTCCCAGTTTGCTCTCCTTTACTGCTGATGGTCATATCTATTTCTGCTCCAAGAAGTGAGGGTATTTTTAGGTCAAAGAGATGAGGGGATGGGAAGTGATGAAGCTAGGACAAGAATGGGCAGGAGTGAGGAACTGCAGCTTGGCAAGCACATTTCTCCCACGTTATTACTGTTAGAATGGAACCCATGCTGAAGCGATCTCTTCTTCAGACACCATGTTATCAAGGTGTCCATCGAGACAAAAGACAATGAGCTGAGCTGTGCCCATGTGGGATGAGGCTTCACCCTGGGAACACCTCTCAGATCAAAGCATTGTAGATACGGTAACATCTGCTGGGTGTCTTGCTTTAAGGGAGTGGATGGGGTGAAAGACTCATAGGACCGATTAAAATGTCAGTCCCAAAGGGAAAATGCTGCTGGTCATGCCTGCTCTTGAGAAAAATACATCAGAGCCTTCAGGAGGAATGCGAGTGGACATTTTATAAGCTATCGATACCTATACTTGGTAATTTTTCCATCATAAAGCAACAGATGTCTCCCTTCTGCCTACCTCCCCAGCCTTTCCCATAACCAATTTCTGCCTGAATTGAGCAATCTATGTATTATCTCAGAAGGCCGAGAGAAAATCCTATATCCTATTCCATTTGCAAAAGCCACTGAGTACATACTGCCCCACCCCCTCCCCAGGATCTTCAAGGAAAGCACGCACAGGAAAGGTTGATAACTGACCCACCACCCTCAAATTCCTTTAGCACCAACTGCAAAAAGAAAAGGAGCAAAAAAGTGTCATTTTT